>NC_058371.1:17040000-18240000 GCF_018350175.1 Felis catus
AAACCCAGGAACCGTGAGATCATGACCTGAGCTGAAGTCGGACGCTCAACTGACTGAGCCACCCAGGGGCCCCCTTACACCTTTTTTCAAAAAGTACTCGAGTCACGAGCCTCTTTGAGAAATGACAGCAACTGTCTCCCGAGCCAATTTCATTTTGCTAGTTTTCATGCTCAGCCTCAGGCAGTCTATCCAAAAGTGTTCCAAATTTATTGACTTTTAAAGCTGACTAGAAACCTAATTTCCCCATACCGTGTATGGTTTCCTGTTTGCTGTCTGCGGGTGAAGGTGTTCATCCACTGGAGGGAGGCCCTGAAGCAGCCTCCTGCTTATTTTATCACAGTCTGATCTTTGCTCAGATGTCACATCTGCTGTGAACCCTCCCTGATCCCTCTAAGGCAGCGGTTCTTTCTGCTCTGTCCTCTGACCCTGCGTGTGTCTCTTCCCACCATGTTCCCCTATCTGGCATTCATACAGAAAAGGGAATGGGGGTTGCGAAGGGGAGGTGATGGGTTGGAGGCCAGGCTCTAGGGTCATTTTCTTTTCTTTTCTTTCCTTTTTTCTTTGAGAGACAGAGCGGGGTATGGGGGGGGGGTGAAAGTGAGTGAAGGGCAGAGAGAGAGAGAGAGAAAACCATGAGGACCATGAGGGGCAGAGAGAGATGGAGGGAGGAGGAGAGAAGCAGGGCTTAATTGAAGGGGGACTTGTGTTTTCTTTTGTTTTTTTTTTTTTTGTTTTTAACCAAAGTGGGGCTCGTGTTCACCCAAAGCAGGGCTGGAGCTCACTGGAAGCAAGGCTTCTGTTTTATCCAAATTGGGCCTCAAGCTCATGAACCACGAGATCATATCCTGAAATGAAGTCAGATGCTTAACCGACTGAACCACCCAGGTGCCCCAGGGTCATTTTCGTTTGCCTCCCACCTGCCCCATGGTTTTCCTTTATAGTGACTTATGTTCTTAGATGTTTCTATTCTCAGATCTCAAATCACCAAAATTTTTTTTTTCGATCAGATACTTACATTTTATCAATTTATTTTTTATTAATCTACAGTGACACTTGTCCTATTATCACTTAAATGCATAATAAATTATTTTCAGACATATTTTTGGTTGTAAGAAGAGAGGATCTTTGCCTACTTAGAGATGTCTGGAAATTAAAAAGTATGTTGAGACGGGAACTAGTGTTGCCCTTGATCACAGAGGACAGGACAAAAATGGTGCTGGAGCCTTGCCTCTTTTTTGTTTCTCCCTTACATTTCTCCTGACTTATTTTTCACAGTTATGGAACCTGTTATGGAGTAGGTGGCTGGCCCCAGCTCCGTGACTCTAGATTTTTAATGCGTAGTTACCCACACCAAGCAGACCGAAGCATTTAGAAATGTTTCAAAACTCTCCCTCAACATTAGCTATAGGCACTTAAAATACCAGTCTTAATTTAACCACTCTCAAATGTGAGGGATTCCTGGACACGGGAGCAGCCTGGAGTCCCTGTTCCCAAGGGCCTCTAGTCCTGGTGCCCTCTGGTCCCTAATTCCTGCTAACGGTGGGTTTTCTATCCACCCTGCTCTTTCAGAACGGCTCAAGCTAATTCATGTCAATTTCCAGGACCCATTCAACTGCTTCCCCGTCAGCACAGACCTCTTAGAAGGGAAAATGACTGATATGCATTCTAAACTAACATCAAGGAAGAGTATCCAAGAGAAATTATTGGATAGATTTCCAATCTATCTATTGGATAGATAACCACTGAATAGATTTTAGGGTAGCTTTACTTTCTGTGGCTTCAAAGGTTTCTAAATGAAAATCTATCATTTGTATATGTATTGATAAAACCGCTTTAAAAAACAGAACCAAGTGCAGTAATCATTTTCAACTGAAGCATACAGTACAATTTTATTTTTATTTCTTTTTTAATTTTTTTGACAAAATTATTATTTTGAGAGAGCCTGTGAATGAGCATGAGCGGGGGAGGGGCAGAGAGAAAGAGGAAGAGAGAGAATCCCAAGCAGGCTCCGTGCTGTCAGCGTCGAACCTGGCATCCTGCTGGATCCCACAACCCTGAGATCATGACCTGAGCCAAAATTAAGAGTCAGAAACTTAACCAACTGAGCCACCCAGGTGCCCTGAAAAAGTACAATTTTAGAGATAACAGAGGCATGGCTTTGCCACTGACTTTAGTAAGACCTGCTTAGAGCATGTATTTTTATACCTGTACACTTCATTTATAGGTTAAATGAGATTTAGAGGTTAGCAAATGATGCTTACATCAAGGATAGTGCTTTTTGAAGTGATCAGGGAAGAACTGGGGCAGTGTTTTCATTATACTCTACCTTGATAAGTAAGTCTTAGAATCTCTTTGTTAAAAATTGAAAAAGGCAAATTGAATTACTCCTGAGGTCAATTTTTAAATGAAGGTTAATGACTATGTTAATTGAAATGTCTGTTAATTCATCCAAAACCAAGGAAGGAATGAAGGAATTTTCAAATAATATAAAAACATGTAAAATACCATAGAAAACTGCTAGATAAACAGTATACACATTCAATGCAATCCCTATCAAAATAACACCAGCATTCTTCACAGAGGTAGAACAAACCATCCTAAATTTGTACGGAACCAGAAAAGACCCCGAATAGACAAAGCAATCTTGAAAAAGAAAATCAAAGCCAGGGGCATCACCGTTCCGGGCTTCAAGATGCATTACAAAGCTGTAATCAAGACAATATGGTAATGGCACAAGAACAGACACTCAGATCAATGCAACAGACTAGAGAACCCAGAAATGGACCCACAAGCATATGGCCAACTAATCTTTGACAAAGCAGGAAAGAATATCCAATGAAATAAAGACAGTGTCTTCAGCAAATGGTGCTGGGAAAACTGGACAGCGACATGCAGAAAAATGAACCTGGACCACTTTCTTACACCATACACAAAAATAAACTCAAAGTGGATGAAAGACCTAAACGTAAGACAGGAAGCCATCAAAATCCTAGAAGAGAAAGCAGGCAAAAAACCTCTTTGACTTTGGCCACAGCAACTTTTTACTCAACGTGTCTCTGGAGGCAAGGGAAACAAATGCAAAAATCAACTATTGGGACCTCATCAAAATAAAAACCTTCTGCACAGCAAAGGAAACAGCAAAACTAAAAGGCAACTGACAGAATGGGAGAAGATATTTGCATACCAGATAAAGGGTTAGTATCCTAAAGCTATAAGAAAGTTATCAAACTCAACAACCAAAAAACAAATGATCCAGTGAAGAAATGGGCAAAAGACATGAACAGACATTTCTCCAAAGAAGACTTCCAGATGGCTAACGGACACATGAAAAAATGCTCAACATCACTCATCATCAAGGAAATACAAATCAAAACCACAATGAGATACCACCTCACACCTGTCAGAATGGCTAACATGAACAACTCAGGCAACAACAGGTGTTGGCGAGGATGCAGAGAAAGAGGATCTGTTTTGGGTTGCTGGTGGGAATGCAAACTGGTTCAGCCACTCTGGAAAACAGTATGGAGGTTCCTCAAAAATTTAAAAATAGAACTACCCTACGACCCAGCAATTGCACTATTAGGTATTTATCCAAGGGATACGGGACTGTTTCGAAGGGACACACGCACCTCCCATGTTTATAGCAGCACTATCGACAATAGCCAAGGTTTGGAAAGAGCCCAAATAGCCATCGATGGATGAATGGATAAAGAAGATGTGGTATATATATACAATGGAGTATTACTTGGCAATCAAAAAGAATGAAATCTTGCCATTTGCAACTACGTGGATGGAACTGGAGGGTACTATGCTAAGTGAAATTAGAGAAAGATAAATATATGACTTCACTCATAAGAGGAATTTAAGATACAAACAGATGAACATAGGGAAGGGAAGCAAAAATGATATAAAAACAGGGAGGAGGACAAAACATAGGAAACTCTTAAATATAGAAAGCAGAGGGTAGCTGGAGAGGTTGTGAGACGGGGGATGGGCTAAGTGGGTAACAGGCAGTAAGGAATCTACTCCTGAAATCATTGTTGCACTATATGCTAACTAACTTGGATGTAAATTTAAAAAATGAATAAATGAATTAAAAAATAAACGTTAAAAATTTTAAAAATAATATGAAAGGAAGTGTCCATGCTGATGTTGAACTAGAATGGAATTTCTATGCCAATTAAGAGGTACATCTTTCTTATTCAGGATTTTTATCTCTATGATTTTTTTAAATTTATTTTTTAAGTTCAAGTTAGTTTACATAAGTGTAGTATTGGTTTCAGGGTAGAATGCAGTGATTCATATATGCAGTGATACATATAACACCCTGTGCTCATCCCAGTAAGTGCCTTCCTCAATGCCCATCACCCATTTAACGCATCCCCCCCCACCCCTCCCTCCAGCAACCCTCAGTCTGTTCTCTAATAATTTCTTATGGTTTGCCTCCCTCTCTGTTTTTATTTTATTTTTCCTTCCCTTCCCCTATGTTCGTCGGTTGTGCTTCTTAAATTCCACATACGAGAGAGAAATCCTATATGTCTTTAATGGACTTATTTCACTTAGTGTAATACATTCTAGCTCCATCCACGTTGTTGCAAATGGCAAGTTTTCATTCTTTTTCATCTCACCTCTATAATTTTTAATAAAAGTATTGAAAGAGTTTTCAAAAATTCATTATACTCTTAAAGCTTCTTTCAATTCCCGATTTGCATATAATTTGCGTACCTGTCCACAGTTTCTAATACACAGGTTATTCATGCCTTTATTTTTTACTGCATAAGCAGACTTGGACCAGTGAATTAAAATTGCATAACCACATTGTTTGTGAGAGGTTTATCTCATTTACGAATTCCCAATTAACCTTTGTTTCCCCACAGAAGATGACATTCCTGTGTGATAATCATGGATTTATTATTTCATCAAATACCCATCAAGCACCTTCTTTATGTAAGGTTGTGTCCTAAGCAAGTTCCGGTAGCAATAGCTGGGCAAGGTAATAGTGGAAAGAGCTGCAGCTTCGAATCAAATAGGAAAGGCTTTATTGCAGAGGTTATATTTGAGCAAAGACTTGAAGATGGGGAAAGAGACATGTATCGATGGTGAAAAAAAAATTCTAGACAGTGGGCCAAACACACAGACCTAGACCAGGAGCATCCCTGGAGGTTTGAGGACCAGCAGAGGCCAGTGGGACATGACATGGAATTAGCCAGGGGGTGAATAATAGGAGATGAGATCAGCGAAGTAATAGGAGCTGAGGGGTTAAGATCCTTTTTGAGCTTGGAAATTGTAAATTATCCGAAATAGGAAGCCACCGGAGAGTGTTGAGCACAGAGTGGCGTCATCTGACCCCAGAGGATGCCGAGATCAGATGGTAGTGGTGCGGATGCTGAAGAGTCAAGGGACTGGATGTTTTGAAATTTGACCCAATAGGATTTGCGGTTGCATTCGATGTGTGGTGTGAGGCAAAGGAATCAAGACTGACTCCTAGGCTTGGGCTTAACTCTAGGGAGCATGTTGGGACACGTCACGTTTGAGATGTCTTTGAGATGCTTCAGTGAGGATGTTGAGGCATTTGGGGAGCTGCACTTGGGGTTTAGAGAAGAAATACAGACAGGAGGGATACATTTGGCAACGGTCAACAGACAGATGGTATTTAAGTGCTGGAACGGAGGAGATAACCAAGAGACCGAGTGTAGACATGCAGGGAAAACAAAAGTTCTGGGCCGTGGGCACCCTAACATCTAGAGGAACGGGATGTGAAGAGAAACTAGCAAAGCCGACCGAAAGGAATGATGGGTGAGGGAGAACAAAAATCAAAGAATGTGGAATGCTCCAAGTCAAGGAGGGGAAAAAAGTTTTCCAAGGAGGTGACAAGGAGTCAAACATGTTGAATGCTGTTGATAGGTCAATTTAGATAAGAGCCAAGAAAGGACTTAAAGATTTAGCCACAGGGAGGGTACTGGGGACATCGACAAGATCTATGTTAGTGGAATAGACAAGGCAGAAGCCTGACTGCAGAGGGTTCAGGAGAGAATATGAGGAGAGAAATTCAAGCCCAAAGGCATAGCCAGTCTTTTGAGGGATTTTTCTGTAAAGGGGAGCCAAGGAATGGATCCAGAGGGAGATGTGGACTCAATCCTTTAGAGAGAAAGAAAATAAAAATCATGAGATATATTTAATGATATTAAAGATATTAGATAAATACATTTTCTTAAAGTCTTAACGTGATTGAACAATAGGGAAGTGAATAAAATACCAAGACTATGCTCCCCATTCTCCCTCCATAGAACTGACGAGTATTTTTCTTTCCAGACGTTAGTCTTGCTGGAGAGAAAGAAACTTCTTCTCCCAAAGATCCCATGACATGACTTAGTGTTCTACAACTTGTTTTATTGTTAGTGTTTTAATATTTCATGCGCCTCTTTCCCTGTTAGTACTTACAGATGGCTTGAACAAAAGTCAGTTGGAGAAAGGAGCCCTAGGCAATGTTTTTCTCTACTTCAGACAGGCCTGTAAATGGCTGAGTGAAGCCTATACGATAGCTGCAGACAAAATTAATGTAATTAAGCAAAGTAGGGATCGGGGCATTTCTCAACATATCAACTTCCCTGCCACTTTGGCTATAACTTAGGGACCTGCTACCGGGAGAGGGGCACTCCAGCCTAGGCCCTTTTAAGTTAATAAAAGGAAACCTCCAGGACACCTGGGTGACTCAGTGGGTTAAGCATCATCCCACTCTTGATTTTGGCCCCGCCTTAGACTCTGCCCTGGGGATGGAACCTGCTTAGGAATCTCTCTCTCCGTCTCTAAAATTAAATGAATGAATGAATGAATGAATGAATGAATGAATGAATGAATGAAAACCTCCTGTGAAATGAAGGAGGAGGCCAGACGGGAGAGCTCACACACCCTACCACTCTTCCTCAATTGCAGACCCAACACAAAGGTACGTGCAGGTGGTACGACTTTACTAACCCTTGGGGTGTGGGGCTGGGGGGGAGGGAGAAAGGTTTTTCTCTCCCCTAGCAACAGCCCAGCCAATGACAGATTGTCACAGCTCAGCCAATGAGAAGCCACTACACTTTAAACTCCCAGTTTAGACAAAGGAGTTTCAGTTTCTAGCAGCCACTCCCAATCCCCTCCCTCCTGTATAAAACAACGTTTTGGGGATCCCTGGGTGGCTCAGGCCACAGTCTCAAGGTTTGTGAGTTGGAGCCCCACATTGGGCTCCCTTCTGTTCGCGCAGAACCCACTTCGGATCCTCTGCCCTGTCCTCTCTCTCTGCCCCTGCAGCACTCACACTCTCTCAAAAATAAACTTTTTTAAGTGTTTTTTCTTCTTTGTTCTCCACACCTGTCTATGGTTTTGCTGTCTGCTGTGTCTCAAAATTGCAACTCTCGGCTGTTTCCAAATATTCCCATTTTGCTGGTAAGATAAGTGAGAGTTTTTTTTTTAAACGTTTATTTATTTTTGGGACAGAGAGAGACAGAGCATGAACGGGGGAGGGGCAGAGAGAGAGGGAGACACAGAATGGGAAACAGGCTCCAGGCTCTGAGCCATCAGTCCAGAGCCCGATGCGGGGCTCGAACTCATGGACCGCGAGATCGTGACCTGGCTGAAGTCAAACGCTTAACCGACTGCGCCACCCAGGCGCCCTAAGATAAGTGAGTTTTACTTTTAAGGTTAAGGCAGGACCGAGGCTGCCTGAAGAAAAGAGGGGAACTGGTAGTTAGGGAGCTTAGTCCTTGGGCAGAATTCCAGCCTCCCAGTCACTTTGCTTTTCCTTCTGCAGGCTCAGGGCTTTGCCTTCATTCCCTCTTGAAGAGCTCACTACAACTACCATCCCCTTACAACCGCCCCACTCCCCCCTACCTTTCCCAGCTTCTCTTACTCCGCGTCTTTCCAAGGCCTTGACCTTCCCCCCCTCACTTGTTCTGGCTGCTGACTTTTCACGGTCCCGAGGATACTGTGGAAAATATTTGCATCACAGCAACCTTACTCAGCTGTCCCTAGTCCCACTGGGATGCATCCCACCGGATGCAAACTGGAAACCGCTGCTCCCAAGGATGTTGCCCCTGAAGCTGCCCCAAGATCAAAGCGGAAGGCCGCTCTGCGTGATGGAGAAGCCGGGGTGCAGCCCCGCGGGCAGGCAGCCAGGCCCCAAAGGGTAGAACCCTGCCCGTTGCGCGAGGAAGCATGAGGTCAGGGACCCAGCCAGGAAAAAAATAAGCCCCAAAGGCTGACTTTCAAACCAAATGCCTCTTAATTTCAATGTTCAAATAGCCGGTTCTCTGTAGCTGCGGTTCTCCCGTGCCTGACCAGCAGCGGGAACCTTAAACCCAAAGCCCTGCCCCGCCCTGGCCACACGCAGCTGCCTCAAATTCCACCCCCATTCGTCTCCTCCCCACTCAAGTGCCTTCACTTACATTCAGCCACACCCCATAGCAGCTGGGAGCTGTGTTCCCCTCTGTCAGTTTCCGCTGGACCAAACACGGAGGCCGGAGTGCGTGGCTGTAGGTTTGTGCCCAGCGCAGTAACAACCCGGCTGCTGCTGTTTGGGGAGCCTGGGAGGCTCCAGCCTAGTCCCGAGGCCCAGGGCGGCCGCCGCAGGGAGAAGCCCCGGTCTCCGGGTCCCCGCCGTAGGGAGGCCGGGCCTGTCTCCTGCCGGAGGAGGAAGAAGCGAGCGGCCCGGGCGCCACCTCTTTCCCCTTGGGGGAGGGCGCTGGCATGGCCGCGGCTCGGGGGCTCCCGGAGTCCCGGAACTCCTCCCAGGACCGGCGCACTTGAACTCCGGGAGTTGGCCCAGCACCTCGCCCCGCCGTCCTGCCAGTCTCCGTCCCAGTGCGGAGCGGCCGGCCGGCGCGATGCTGGCGCTGTGGCTGGTGGGCCTGGGGCAGAAGCTGCTGATCTGGGGCGCGCTGGGCGCCGTCTCCGTGGCGGGAGCCACTCTTCTCCTGAGCCTCCTGCAGATGGTGGCGAGGTGCGCGAGTCAATGGCAGCAGATGAGGGGCCTCCCCACGTTGCCCGGCTGCTACCCCTTGGTGGGACACACGCTGATGATGAAGCCAGAGGGGAAAGGTAAGAGACGCGGGGGCCGGTGGGCTTCCTAGCCTGCGCGGACCCGCCAGCAGGAAGGCCCAGGGTGCAGGAGCTTCCCCGCCCCCCCCCCCCCCCCCCCCACCTACCTCCCCCCTACCCGCTCCGGGCTCAGCCGGTCCGCACCTGCTCCCCGCCAGCCCCCCTTCTCATCAGCCTAGAGCACCACGACTTGAGGGCCGCTTTGGAGAAACAAGAATCTGTCCCCTGCTGGAGAGTGGGTTCCCAGTTCTATCCGGTTTGCCCTTACGACCCCTGATAAAATTGCTCCTGCCTCTGTTTCACATCAATTTTTTCTTTATGTATAGGCTGGAACGCAGTATGTGTAAGCTGTCCTTCTTCCTCTCCTCTTCTTTTCCCACTTGGGAGCTGTTCCTATCTCTAAACACTGCCTGTGTTCTCTCTTGGCTGTTAAAGCCTAAAAGCAGAAACTTCTCTGGAGCAGGGAATGCACCTGAAAACAGTCCCATCATCCTCCACCCACCCACTGCCCTCCGAAAATCAGGGACTAGAGATTTCATCTGAGGCTCCCCTCCCTCCCCGCATCACAAGATTTGACCACAACTTTCTAGCCTTCTTGACCTTCTTATTTTTAGTTCTTTTAAGGAGGTTAGGTAATAACAGCAAACTACGAGGGCAGGGCCGCCTGGCAAACTTAACACACCAGGTTTTAAAAGCCTTATTTATGAAACAGTGCATTGTTTTTGGTTTTTGTGTGTTTGTTTCTTGTTTTTGTTAGGTTTCATGGATGAGGGGAAAAATCACTGTGAGTGAGAAAGTTCTCAGAAGCACCTGGTTTTACAGTCGCCCATCAGAGACAGTGAATTAGATCTTAGCACTCCGTTTTCATGGGTGTGCAAATGGGGATACCCAGGGTTCAAAAGATTTGCCCCCAAATGACAGGTTCTAAAATGAGCCTAGGACCACAATCCAGTTTCGCCTCCGATTAATTGTAAATAGCAGTTTTACAAGTTGAACATTAACTCCAAAACTTGAGGTATTATTTCTTTTCTAGCTCTCCCCTCCCCCCACCCCTAACCCTCATGCTGTCACTGCATCCCCACAGAAATAGATAAGGCCTCATGGGGCGGGAGTGACCTGGGGGGGTGTTTATCAAAATATCGGAAATGTTCCCTGGCAGAAGAAATCTAAGTTAACCTTTCACCAATTAAACATCAGTGTGACTAATGTTACAAGTTATCCAATACCGCATCTAGATGTCCGAGCGTCGTGTTGGTAGAAATCATCTAGGTTGATACTAAGAGCAGAGCTAACCTCTCCTTCTACCCTGAGACTTTATAGCATTAAAGAGTCACTGTGTCGATATATAGGGCTTCCATTTCCCAGCAAGAAATAATATGCTTAAGAAGTCTCATCATGGTCTTTTGGGAATTTATTCTAAACATTGAAATCTCTAGTGAATGAGACCTGTTTCAAAAGAAACTTGTGACTCGATTGGACTATTTAAAGCAAGGCTCCCTGGAGTTACTTTCTAAGTGAAAAGAGTGACAACATACTGGCTTTGACGAAGGGACTTTTTAATCCATCCACAAGTACTGGGTTTTGGCATCAGGCAAAGCTTTGCTCCGTTTCCGGCTTTGCAACCGAGTTGTTTTAATTTGAGGAGTTGTTTAAAACTCTCTAAAGGGGGGGCGCCTGGGTGGCGCAGTCGGTTAGGCGTCCGACTTCGGCCAGGTCACGATCTCGCGATCCGTGAGTTCGAGCCCCGCGTCGGGCTCTGGGCTGATGGTGGCTCAGAGCCTGGAGCCTGTTTCCGATTCTGTGTCTCCCTCTCTCTCTGCCCCTCCCCCGTTCATGCTCTGTCTCTCTCTGTCCCCAAAATAAATAAACGTTGAAAAAAAAAATTTAAAACTCTCTAAAGGGAAAAGAGCGAGAGGAGAACTACGGCAACGGCCAGAAGACATTGAACAAAATGGCAGTATCGATAATTACTTGAAATGTAAATAGACTGAATCCTCCAATAAGAACACATAGTGTGGCTGCATGGATAGGAAAACAAGACCCATTTTTTTTTTTAATTTTTTTTTCAATGTTTATTTATTTTTGGGACAGAGAGAGACAGAGCATGAACGGGGGAGGGGCAGAGAGAGAGGGAGACACAGAATCAGAAACAGGCTCCAGGTTCCGAGCCATCAGCCCAGAGCCCGACGCGGGGCTCGAACTCACGGACCGCGAGATCGTGACCTGGCTGAAGTCGGACGCTTAACCGACTGCGCCACCCAGGCGCCCCAACAAGACCCATTTTTATGCTGCTTACAAGAGACTCGCTTCAGACGTAAGGACACACACGGACTGAAAGCGAAGGGTTGGAAAACGATGTTTCATGCAAATGGAAACCGAAAGAAAACTGGGAAGCTACCCTTACACCAGACAAAATAGAGTTTAAAACGATGACTGAAATCAAAGACCAACAGCGTATTCATGATAATAAAGGGGTCAATCCAATAAGAAGATACGGCATTTATAAATGTAAATGTACCCAACACAGAAGTACCAAGATGTGTGAAGCCAATATTAAAATTTTCTTAGAGTTTTTACCCTTAACTTGTAAGTTAATTGTATGACAGTTATTTTAAGGATTAAATTCAATGCATGCTATTTCCAGATCGCTGTCTAGAGCTCGGTTAGAGTAAGTTCCCTAATTGTCAGTCAAACACGGGGCCCTCCCTGGTGCCCAACATCGGGCTAAACAAAGTGGCTGGTGTCAGAATAGTCCAAGATACGTTGCTTGTTCTCATTGACCTTGTCTCTTAGGCAGGAGGCTGTGTTTCTGATTTTGTGGCCACTGTTCAAACTCCAGCCTCGATAATCTCACCTGGAGTTCTGCCCTTGACTTTCCATTGGCGTTTCAAGCCAATTTCTTGCTTTTTTAGTCCATTATGTCAACACCTGCCTGCCCTAACTGTTCTCTGATATCGGACCTGTTACCTTCCAACCACAGGCTCAGATTTCCCTGTCTCCTCTATCAGGTCACACAAGGCAGGAAGTTATCGTGAGACATGGCATTCTGACACCGTTGACTTGACCCAGCTCTTCTCGAAGCAATTTTGACAACCATTTAGACCAGGCGACATTTGAAAGCGATATGGCGTAATGGTCAAGATGGAGCACTGTAGTGTCTTACCGCCTTAAGTACAAAGCCAGGTTCCATCATTTACTCTCTGTGATAGTGGGCAAGTTTCGTCAATTGTGACAGTAATCATGCCTTTCATTTAACTATGGTGAGGCGTAAAAGACAGTGCATCAAAAACACTAACTCTAGCTCAGACATAGAATAACTTGCTGCTGTAGGGGCGCCTGGGTGGCTCAGTCGGTTAAGCGTCCGACTTCGGCTCAGGTCACGATCTCACGGTCCGTGAGTTCGAGCCCCGCGTCGGGCTCTGTGCTGACTGCTCAGAGCCTGGAGCCCGTTTCAGATTCTGTCTCCCTCTCTCTCTGACCCTCCCCTGTTCATGCTCTGTCTCTCTCTGTCTCAAAAATAAATAAAAACATTTTTAAAAAATTTTTAAAAAAAAAGAATAACTTGCTGCTGTAAAGGAATAGGACATAATGGATGTTAGCTCTTTTAGGATAATTATTACTAGGTTTCGATGTGCTGAAACCTGCAAACACTTAAAAAAGTCATTACTATGTATTTAGTATTATATGGAGTGGACATCCGTGAGCTCCTGTCCTATTGCACTGTGCACAACCTGACCTGGGATTGGGTGAAGCCTGGGATCGGGTGAAGTTTAATGATGGATGAAGAGCAGGGATGGGCCGAGCCGGCGCACGTTATCGACACTGAAAAAGTGCTGAAAAGTTGAATAGTTTGTTTTTTTATGCCATATCAGTTTGTCCCTGGTGCCCACATTCCCATGTCGAAACAACTCTGTCAAAGTACCTTAAGTACCGTAGTAGTAGCCTCACAGTGAGGTTGAAATTAGCCTTGCTGTTGTCAATCAGGCTTTCCCTTTGCCCAGGAGAAGCCCTGCATCCACATCTGCCTACCCGCTAGCCTGCCTCTCCTCACCCCTCCCTAGCTGGATTTTCCCAGCAGTGGAAGGAGGCTTCTGGTCCATTTCCTAACATGTAATCACTTGGCCAGCTGGGACTCAAATCCTCCCTTAACCTCATCTTGTTTGACTTGTGTTCCGAAAACATGCCTCACCTTTGCCAGGTTTTTCTCTGTGGCCTGGACCCTGTGTCTCAATTCTTCGGTCACCTGCTGTCATTTGTTTCTACCCAGATGGCACTCATCGACATGGCATTTCTTCACTGAGAATTTTGCAATGGCTTGATCTCTCCTGAGGCCATGCTGCATTCCCCAGACAGGGGCTTCGTGGATTTCAACACGGAAAGTGTTGACTCCCGAGTTGTCCACACTACTTTGATGCGGGAGTTGGGATTGATGGTCACCATTTCCCCAAACCTGATGCAAACGCCAGCCAGAAAGCGCAGCCAATGCCCCTAACCCTGGCGGCATCGAACTCCAGCTTTTTCCCCACCCCCAGCGGCTTCCTGTGGCCCCAATATACCCGGGTGATTCACAGATCTCACACACCCTGGTGTTACTGTCCTAAAATACGATTCCAGTCTTGCCAATCCTCATCAGAAACTGCCAATGAGTGTATAAAAGCAAATCAAACCCTCCAGTGCTCCAATCTCCCCTCCCGATGATATCACCCCATCTAATGTGGTGGCTGCACCTACAGGGAATTTCCAGAGTTTCATGCTTCTGCTTTGCTGTTTCTGCTGCTTGGTTGACATTCTCTCTCGACTCCTCCTTCCCCTTTTCTGCCTATAAAAATACAACTCATGTTTTAATGCTCGAATACCATCTCCTTCATGAATTTTTTTTTTTTCAGTCCTGTCCATGAGGACCAGTAACTCCTCAGACCTAAACTTCTATCTTAGCAACCGTTTTGTTTTGTCTGGTATTACAGAAGTGACCATCTCCCATAGTTAGCAGCTCCCTGAGAGCAGGGATCGGGTCCTTTGGAGGTACACGTTTCTTGTACATTATCTTACTCATAATTAAGTTACCCTCACAATTCAGTCATTATAGCCTTTAACAGGGACAGTGTGGTAGACCTCGAAGATGTGAGAGACTTGGCAAATATTAAATGACTTGCCCAAAGTAAGCAACCCAAAAGGCACAATAAGAAACTCACTTAAAATTAAATCTCTCCTCCCAGAATTTTTTCAGCAGCTAATTTGTTACACAGAAGAATATCGGCATTTTCCAGTGCTGAAACTCTGGCTTGGACCAGTACCACTCTTGGCCATTTATAATGCAGAAAACGTGGAGGTGAGTGTGTGGGAAATAGGATCACTTTTCCACTGTATATTCGATGGTGTGAGAGTCTCATCCAAATAAAGATAGCAAAAATGTTCTTACATGAAAAAAAAAAATTTGTTTGAACATTTATTTATTTTTGAGAGACGGAGCACAAGTGGGGGAGGAGCAGAGGAAGAAGGAGACACAGAATCCGAAGCAGGCTCCAGGCTCTGAGCCATCAGCACAGAGCCCGACGCGGGGCTTGAACTCACGAACTATGTGCCCGTGACCTGAACCGAAGTCGGATGCTCAACCTACTGAGCCACCCTGGCGCCCCAAAAATGTTCTTACATTTAATTGAATTTAGTATATTGAGCATTTCACTAAATATTTTTGGCTATGTGGGTACCATTTAATGCTTTCCAGATATGGTGTAAATATGGGGGGTGGGTAGTAGCCTCTAGATGTCTGTGCGCATTTGATATCAAGTCTAATACATTCTCCTTTTTTGAAAAGTCTACACAAGGATACAGTTTTATAGAGCCACAAATAGGTTATTCCACAAGGTGAGCACATGTTACCTGCCAGACATTGTTCTCTCAGTCTAAAAATATAAGACTAATAAAGTATGAGTGTTTCTCTCAAGATGCTCTGAGTCTCCTATCCATTACAAAGGTATTACTCCAAGTTAATTTTCTTAAAAAAGAATGCTCATCTGATATTGATAGGGCAGATATCATTAATCCATGCTGTTGAAATTGGGAGTATAGGGGCGCCTGGGTGGCGCAGTCGGTTAAGCGTCCGACTTCGGCCAGGTCACGATCTCGCGGTCCGTGAGTTCGAGCCCCGCGTCGGGATGGCTCAGAGCCTGGAACCTGTTTCCGATTCTGTGTCTCCCTCTCTCTCTGCCCCTCCCCCATTCATGCTCTGTCTCTCTCTGTCCCAAAGATAAATAAACGTTGAAAAAAAAATTTAAAAAAAAAAGAAATTGGGAGTATACTCCCAAAGTGTACGTTTTACTTATCATTATGACTCTGGGGAGACTATCTTGTGGTTTGATGAGCAAAGGATTTGGGTCAGGGAGTAAAAATGGGGTAAGCAGGGTTTCTTTGCATGGAACAAAATGAAAAACAGAATTTCCTAGGCGATGGCGCTCGGATATGTCTTTCTTAGATATTGCCGTGAAAACGTGTGCTTCCTCTTGTACCGAACTGTAGCAGCCTGGTTCCGAGTAGATAATGAGGAGACAGGCATAGGATTTCAGCCATGGCTGACTTGGTGTGAGCAGGCGTGATATGTGTGGGTGGAGATCTATCCAGAATGCAGGACTGGAACAACGAGCCCAGGCAGCACTTTGTGCTCAGACCTAAATGCTCATCCTTTCTACCTCACTTGGATTCCGGGGGGTCTAATCATACTCAGGGCCTTCAGCGTTGCCTACATGCTGGGGACACTCAAATATGCACTTCTAGTTCAAGTCCTAGCCTGAGCATCTCACCTACCTGCTTTCAGACCATAGCGACTTGAATGTCTCCAAGTCAACATGCCCACAAATGAACTTGTGACTTTTATCTTCCTAGACATGGTCATCCTTGGATTCACCTAGCTCCTCTCCCCCGTCCCCCTACCCACAGTCAATGACTCCTCTTGGTTCCTAGTTCATGGTAGGAGCCAGGGTATCGTCTTGGACATTTTCCTTTCTCTCAACTCCACTTGGTCCCCAAGACCGAATGACACTTGGATGTTCAACACTCTACTTGACTTTTTTAGAGGCACAGGAATAAAAATGAATCGCAGAGAAATAGTAGTTACGAGACATTACTTTAAAAAGGAGTGTTCTGGGCACCTGGATGGCTCGGTGAAGCATTTGGCTTCGGCTCGGTTCATGGTCTCATGCTTCATGAGTTCGAGTCCCGAATCAGGCTCTCTGCTGTCAGCACAGAGCCCACTTCAGATCCTCTGTCTCCCTCTCTTTCTGCCTCTCCCCTGCTTTTGTGTGTGTGTGTGTGTGTGTGTGTGTGTGTGTGTGTATGTGTGTATGCACGCTCTCTTTCTCAAAAATAAATACACATCAAGAAAAAAAAGATAAGATGCTAAATTTTGTTAAAAGGTGGTCCTGTACTCTTACAATTGAAATTATTTTGATATCTATATATCTCTCAATTTTTTTTTCCCTCTTTCCAAGGTAATTTTAAGTAGTTCAAGTCAAATTGACAAATCCTGTGTGTACAAGTTCCTCGAACCATGGCTTGGCCTGGGACTCCTTACCAGGTACGTCGTCGTCACTTTGTAAAGCCGTCTCGTAGGATCAGTTACTTCTCTTGGTAACTTGTGATGTCAGGAATTGGCACAAAGTAATCTTCCCATCCCGAGACTGTGCTACCAGGAAGCTGGGGAGAAGCTGGAAGGAAAGGACTGGAGAACACTGGGCTCTGACGGACAGGAGTCCAGCGTGGATGGTAACCTGTAGCCATGGTACTCGGTAATGGTGATGACCAGTGTCCTGAGAAGACTCAGGTCCTGGTGTGTGAATGGAGTAAAGGACAGGAGCGTTTGGAACAGGCAAAGCTTGAAAATCCAGTGAAAAGGGCAGTCAGCCCCAGCCAAGTATAGGGAGCACAAAAACCTCAGTCCTGGGGCTGGCGTCCAAAAATAGGACTCCATCCTCTGCGAGAGGGCCTACCAAGAGAGAGGCGGGACCCTTGTGGGTCTGTGAAGAATGTGAAGAGAATAGAGATCAAAGGAGAATCACAGACCATCAGGATCATCTGAGGACTAAGGTAGTAATCGAGGGGAGGCAAAATATTCTAACTTAGAAACTCAGAAATTGAGACAAATTCTTCCATTTGTTAAGTTTTATGAGGGCTCCTTTCAATACGACCCAATTTGGGGCGCCTGGGTGGCGCAGTCGGTTAAGCGTCCGACTTCAGCCAGGTCACGATCTCGCGGTCCGTGAGTTCGAGCCCCGCGTCGGGCTCTGGGCTGATGGCTCGGAGCCTGGAGCCTGTTTCCGATTCTGCGTCTCCCTCTCTCTCTGCCCCTCCCCCGTTCATGCTCTGTCTCTCTCTGTCCCAAAAATAAATAAACACGTTGAAAAAAAAATTAAAATAAATAAATAAATAAATAAATAAATACGACCCAATTTAGAAAAAGATCTGAAATACCCACATTCTGTGACTATATATGAGTCTTTGTCATTCTGACCAAAGCACGTGAGAGCCTATAGATTCAGCTGTTTTGGGAGAATTTTGTTGAACTGGCTAAATTTACACTCTGTTTCTCCTCTTTTATTTGTAACCATGTATTGTTATTTCTAGTACTGGAAACAAGTGGCGATCTAGGAGAAAATTGTTAACACCCACTTTCCATTTTACAATTCTGGAAGATTTCTTAGATGTCATGAATGAACAAGCAAACGTATTGGTTAATAAGCTTGAAAGACATGTTAACCAAGAAGCCTTTAACTGCTTTTTTTACATCACTCTTTGTGCCTTAGATATAATTTGTGGTAAGTCTCAATGATTTGTTCCTAAAGGTACGGTGTAGCGTAGACTGGCCCACACAGAAACTAACATTCCATTGGGAAGGCCAAGGAGGGGATTGGAAAGGCTCCTGGATTGTTCAGGATGGTCCCGTTGCTCAGCCGCCTGAGAAGCAGCAGCCTCTGCTAAGGCTTTGGGGAGGACTGTCACAGAGCCAACATGCCAGGAAGGTCAAAGGGAAGGAAGCAACAGCAGCGGGAACAGGGAACAGAAGGTACAAGAGAAAAGGGGGAGAGAACAATGGCAAAACCTACAAGAACCGAGCAGGACCTACGTCTTCTTTTTAAGGGGTGGTCACTGGAAAATGAACACAGGATAGGTGATGGAATTGAATGGTTGCTTCTTGCCTCTCTTGTACAGAAACAGCCATGGGGAAGAACATTGGCGCTCAAAGTAATGATGATTCCGAGTACGTCCATGCAATTTATAGGTAAACGAAGTCCTTTGGATTGTCTTTAAAATGGTTCTTGCTTAGGGCTTTGAAAAGGATTGCTGATAATTTGTGAGTGTCTTTTTCATTGTTTCAAAAGGAAACTTTATACTGAAATTAACCCAGTCGTTTAAGCATGTGTTTGAGCGGTAGACGAACGGTTTTGTAAATGATAACACACCCAGATGATGCCGTAAGTTAAAACGATTATTTTATAATATGTTGAGGGATTACATTATGACACTAAGTGCTAAAGGCAAAACCAGATTTTTGGTATGATAACCACCAGGTATAAAGAATTATTTATAGAAGGAGGGGCACCTGGGTGGCTCAGTCAGTTAAGCGTCTGACTCTTGATTTCCGCTCAGGTCATGATCTCACGGTTTGTGAGTTCGAGCCCTGCATCAGGCTCTGCACTGACAGAGCAGAGCCTGCTCGGGATTCTCTCTCTCTCCCTCTCTCTCTGCCCCTCCCCCATTTGCTCTCTCCCTCTCTCAAAATAAATGAGTAAACATTTGAAAAACACGATTTATAGGAAGAAAACACTGGAAGGCACTATACCAAAATATCAGTTGCGGTTATTACTGTTTGTGTGCGTGCGTCTCTTTTTCTTACTGTGTTTTTTCTTTTTGTGGCTGGTCATTCTCCTTTCCCATATTTTCTGCTGAGTATGTATTATTTTTTCATGGAAATCATCCATTTTTACCTTGAAACTGGCTGGCAGTTATTCAGCTATTAAGAGTCAGGGCCAGGATTTGATCTGACACATCCTATCTTGAAGTTCAGTACTCATTTCACCTTATTTTAATAAATGCGTGCTGAGCGTCTATAACCTGCCATCCACTGCACTAGTCCTGACTACTTGTATCGCCTCACACAAATAGGAAGAAAGCAGGGACACACACCCTGAAACAGATGAATGTAAACATAAATTCTAATAATTGCTTAGAAAGAAACGACCAAGTTGACATTAGAGAGGGAGAGAGGGCTACGTCCTACGGGTGAGTGGTCAGCAAGAGCCTCTCTAAAGAATTGGTGTCTAAGCCCGTCTCGAAGGAGGAGATCACGCTAGAGGTCTGGCTGCTATCTTGCCGGACATGACAAGGGAGGCCCTCGGGACAGCTGTGTGACACATGGGTATTCAGCGAGCACTTCTCTGCAGAAGGGGAGGACCAGTTGCTTTTCTGTCACTCCGGAGGCGTGATTAAGCAAATGAGTGCATATTAAAAACTGGCAGATTTCATCCCAGTGGGTGATCCCAGAGCCACAGCGGCCTTGGGAGGTCAGGAACTCTTTCTGGAGAAGGAGAAGCAGGCCTCAGGTGCCCATCTAGTCCAGATGTGTTATAACAAATTCTTCCTTCTGCTAATGAAACCATTAAAATGTTAAGCTTCCCTGGACGTGTAAAAGCCCGTGCATTCATTGTTGAGCATGAAGCACAGGGCTCTTAGTGGCCTTTCGGATAAGTCCTCCTCATTCCTGTAGATTTCCCTCGTTAAGAGCAGGCATTGAATAGGTGCTGAGGAAAGAGACGTTTCCGGTGTATCGGCTACCGTATTTTTATCCCATTGACAGGATGAGTGATTTGATATCTCGAAGAATGAGGATGCCGTGGCTCTGGCTTGACTTTTTGTTTTTTATGTGTAAAGAAGGATGGGAACACAAAAGGAACCTGAAGATCCTACATAATTTTACCAATAAGGTAAGTCCTCAATTCATTTTTTTAGTGCGGTATAATATAAAAATTTGCCCTTAGAGCCGTTTTCAATGTCCAGTTTGGGGGGCTTTAAGTACATTCAAATTGCTATGCAACCATTGCTACTATCCATTTCTAGGACTTAAAAAAATTTTGTTTTAATGTTTATTTTTGAGAGAGGTACAAACAGAGCACGAGAGGGGGAGGGGCAGAGAGAGAGGGAGTCACAGAATCTGAAGCAGGCTCCAGGCTCTGAGCACTCAACACAGAGCCTGATGCGGGGCTCGAACCCATGAGCCGTGAGACCATGACCTGAGGCGAAGTCAGATCCTTAACCGAATGAGCCACCCAGGCGCCCCATAGGACTTTTTTAAGTCCAAGATTTTTGTGCTTTTGTTAGTATCCTCAGTGTAGGACCATGAAGCCTGAGTCTCATAGAATTTGAATTGAATAATGGAAAAAAGTAGGCAACCTGATTACATTTCAATGTATTTAGTAATTTTTTTAACGTTTTTATTTATTTTTGAGACAGAGAGAGACAGAACAGGAACAGGGGAGGGGCAGAGAGAGAGAGGGAGACACAGAATCTGAAGCAGGCTCCAGGTTCCGAGCTGTCAGCACAGAGCCTGACGTGGGGCTCGAACTCACGGAGTGTGAGATCGTGACCTGAGCTGAAGTCGGATGCTTAACCGACTGAGCTACCCGGGCGCGCTTTAGTAAATATTAATTAAGCAGTTGCTAAGTGCTAAAACTTTGCCAAGTGTTAGAGATATAGTAATGAGTAAGACACGTATGTTCCCTACTCTAAAGTAGGTTAGTTTAGTAAGGGAGTTTATTAAAATGGCAAAATGAGGTATGAGCTATGAATATTTATTAACAAACAAGGTGCTATGTTAAAAGAACATAGAGACAAGTATTATGAGGGTCTTCTGGAAGATGTTCGTATTAGACAGTAGTTTTCAAAGGCAAAGGGCCTTTCTAGTATCATTTTAACTTAGAAAAGATTAAAATTAACTGGATGTTCCTATTTCCAATTCAAAAATTACAAAGCGATCGTGATGTTGTTTTGGATATAGGATGCCAGTCTGTGTTAAAGATGCAGATAGGGCAATCAACCAGGCTGTAGGAGAACTCTAGGGTACCATCTAGTAGACCGTTACACCCCATTGGAAAGTCTGTGAAAACGGCACTTGAAAATTCTGAAGCTGTCTGACAATTAAATTCATGTTTACAAGTCTTATCAAAGAATGCCATAAAATGTTAACAGGCAGCTTGACTATATTTTTACAAGAGCCTAAGTTGTGATTGAGATAGCAAGGATAGGACAGGTTTAGAAAAAAGAAGTTAAAGAAGCTGGGATATTTGCACAGGAGAGTGTATTGTTAGATTATAACAAATTCCAGATCAAAGCATATGATGGTTTAAATCACAGGTCATCTCTGAACGGGCCAAGGAACTGAAGAGAGACGAAGAACATAGAAGCGGTGACAAGGACTCTTCCCCCTCCAAGAATAAACGCAGGGCTTTTCTTGACTTGCTTTTAAATGTGACTGATGATGAAGGGAACAAGCTAAGTCACGAAGAGGTTCGAGAAGAAGTGGACACTTTCATGTTTGAGGTATTGTATATCATCATGTTATTTTCAGGTATCATTAAATAAATTCCAGCTATTTTTTTAGAATCTATAACATTATTTTTTTTAAGTGTAATGAAATTTTTAAGTAGCTTCATAGAGCTAAGGAAGGGTCATCAGGCTAGCATTAAAATTTACACAATTTAAGAACCTGATTAAGTATCAGGTCAACTTCCGTGTTCAGAAAAACCTTTGAGTCATGGTGGGTACGGCATAGACACATTTTTTTTTTCCCCTCAAGAAGATCCAAAGTCTGTCAGACTTTTCCAAGAAGAGCGGCCAACAATTGCTGTGTTCTTTTTAGTCTGTGAAACCCACTAGTCTGTTTCTTCACTACGTCCTTTGAAAGAAGCCCGTTTGCTTCCTGCCTCTACCAATGAGTCCTTAGCTACTGCCCTGAGCTGCCCTACCTTAGAAAGAGAACAAGAGCCACTCCATGGACAATTTAACCAGTTTGAGATTCTAAAAAAAAAAAAAAAAAAAAAAAGATTTCCGGTCTTCCAGTAATAATAGTAATAATAAAAGATGCAGTTTTTGACCAAGAGAATTCTAACTGTATTAAATATCACAAGGGGTGAGTCTCTCAGTATATGTGGATTGGCAGATAGAGATAAAGAAATGGTTTTTTTAAGCACCGCGTGGTAATATATTGGAAGCGGAGGAGAGCAAAAGGCATCCACCATTTCCGATGGCTCAGCACATGCTCACGGGTGTGTTAGCTGACCCCCCGGGGCCGTCTAGATGCAGTGCTAGAGCACCTCCGTCCTTTTGTCCCGAGGGAGGTCGGTCTGTGTCCTGTAGCTGAAAGTGGGTCGCGTTAAGCATCTGTAGGCTGGAGCTCTCCTCCCGGCTCTGTGCTCACTGGCCCTGTGAGATGCTTCCAATCATCCCCGATCTCTGTCATCGCTTTCCTATGTGTACGACAGAGAGATGGGCTAGGGCAGTGATTTTTAAACTTCTTTTTTTAAGCAGAGCGCTTTACCGGAAAGAAATTTTATGTGGAAAATGGACACCCACGGAGCTAAAAAGTGGAGAGGTGTTAAGCACGTAGGCTCTGGGGCCAGATCCCCTGCCATAAGCTGTCCTAGAGGTGTAACCTTGGGCACCTCATCGAGCCTTTCTGGGCCTCGGTGTCCTCATTGTTCGAGCACGGGCCTCACGGATTAGATGAATGATGTTTTCAAGTGTACCAACAATTGTGCCCAGGAAGCATACCGTAGATCTTGGCTATTATTATTTGATGTTGAAGTGGGGAGACCTTCTCACATCTCCACCCTGTATGCACACACATGCGCACACACACGTACATGCATATAAGTGCACACACATGCATACAACTGCACACACATGCATACAAGTGCACACACATGCATTGTCATGCGTGCACCTACACGTACACATACATACGTGTATAGGGCATGCAAACATCCCTCTCACCTTCGTGAAGACAACCAGCCTGATGATCTTTTTCTTCCAGTTTTAACAGTCTGAAATTCTACATTTTTTTTCTCCTTTGCATCAAATAGGCATACCACAAACTATCACGTCGTGACCTAACGTGACATCCTCCATAACGTGGATGCAGGCTCTTGGGGCCATGCCTTTAACTGCCTGGGAGCCAGTCATTACATATGAAGGTTTTTACCCCTACCCCCTCCCAGCAGCACGCTCCTGTGAATTCCGTGCTTAGTTTCGCTCTGGGTAGCAGATAAAATGGGAAGCTCTGTCTCGGTATTTGATCTCTAAAATGTGAATTATAGTACCAAGTATTTCATGAAGCTCTGGGGAAGAACAGTCATGTTAGTTTCTGCACCTAGTTAGTGCTTAGTGTTTTGCCTAGAACTTGGCAAAATTAAATGAAGCTGTTAATCAACTTCTTGCCCTGGAGAATTACTCAGAACTGCATATGTACTCCCTGGGTACATACCCATACTCAGTGGGTAAAGCCTACCTTGCAAATAGGGGAAGTGGAGAAGTACAGTTCTGGCAAGTTGGCTCAGAAAAGCCAGACTTCCTCCCCTCGCCCCACCCCCCCCACCCCACCCCCGCTTCAAAACTGTCTGGCCTACCCCGTTCCTTGGAACGCCTGCCCCCTTATCAGCACAGCTGAGCCACTTCTTACCAAGTAGACAGCTCCATGTCATGGTCAAGTGTCCGTCTACGCAGGAAGGGATTGTTTTATAGGTTTGTTTGTCACCAAGGTGAGATGCTGTATGGGATTAATTTGTTATGTTCTGGAGTCAGATTGCAACTGTCAGATCCAATTCAAAATGGGGTCATCCTGTCCGATCTTCTCGATATAGCTCTACTCTTTAAGCCATTGTTTCTTCTCACCTTTGTAGGGCCATGACACGACTGCAGCAGCAATAAACTGGTCCTTATATCTATTGGGTTCTTACCCAGAAGTCCAGAAACACGTGGACAGTGAACTGGAGGAAGTGTTTGGTATGTTTGGCCCCAACATTAGCGGCTCTTGGGGTCCCACGTCCGCCGAAACAGATGCCATTCATGCTCATTCAGGATGTGCTGTAGGACCTGTTGTAAAGTCAGTGTAATAAGCAGGAAGCCTCCCTTATGGGATCCCTTCCAGTACTGTCTCCTTTGCAAGGCCTCCCCTGTTCACTTACAGGCATTGGCCAACCACCTGGCGTGTGACTGCCCTAGGCTAGACACTGGGGGTGCGTAGATAAATGCTACTGTCTCCAAGGACCTCACTGCTTACTAGATGAACCAGCTATTGTCCATAAAGTATGGAGTCCTGGCTGTGCACTTGAGTGATAAGAAGAAGGTGATATTTGGGAGCAGTGGGGAGCAGGTGAGAGGGAATCTAGGAGAGCTGTTTCCCATAGGATTGCATATGGCCACAAATGAGAGGAAAGTTGGGTGAAGCGGAGAGGCCATCCTTTCTTTTTTTTTTTTTAATTTATTATTTTTTATTTTTTTTAATATGAAATTTATTGTCAAACTGGTTTCCATACAACACCCAGTGCTCATCCCAAAAGGAGCCCTCTTCAATACCCATCCCCCTCCCCCCCCCCACCCCCCATCAACCCTCAGTTTGTTCTCTGTTCATAAGAGTCTCTTATGCTTTGGCTCCCTCTCTAACCTTTTTTTTTTTCTTCCCGTCCCCCATGGACTTCTGCTAAGTTTCTCAGGATCCACATAAGAGTGAAAACATATGGTATATGTCTTTCTCTGTAGGACTTATTTCACTTAGCATCACACTCTCCAGTTCCAAGGCCATTATTTCTATTACACAACCAGCAATCAACAGGTGAGGAGTCCTAGGCTGAGGTCAATAGGGATGTCACAGAGTCTCAGTCTTGCTCTTTTTTTCTCTCTGTTCTTCACCATCTTGGCTTTTGTGCCCTTGATTGTTGTTGGAGGTCTCGTGTGTATCTTCAAGACGAAAAGGAAGGGGAGGAGGGGATGAAGGATGTATTAGTTTCCTGTGCCTTCTGTAATACACTCTACAAGCTGGGTGGCTTAAAACAGCAGAAATTTATTTTTTTCACAGTTCTGAGCACCAGAAATCCAAGATCAGTATTGCTGAGCCGAAGTCAATGTGTCGGTGGGGTTGTACTCCTCCTGGAAGCTCTAGGAGAGAATCTGTTCCTTCCCACTTCTGGTGGCCACCAGCCTATCCCTTGGTTTATGGCCACATCACTCAAATCTCAGCTTCTATTTTCATACCCCCTTCTCTTCACTCTGTGTGTGTGTGTGTGTGTGTGTGTGTGTGTGTGTGTGTGTGTGTGTGTCTGTGTGTGTCTGTGTGTGTCTGTGTAATCTCTCTCATCCTCTCCTATAAAGACATTTGTGATGGCATTCGGAGCCCAGATGAATAATCCAAAATAATCTCCCCGTTTTTATATCATTAACTGAATCAAATCTGTAAAGGTACCTTTTCCCCAAATAAGGTAATATTCACCGGTTCCAGGGATTAGTACCTGACATATATAGGAGCCATTACCAGCCGACCACACAGAGGCTATGCATTGTGCCATCAACTTTATCCTTTGTTGAATCACACATCACGTGGCTCCCATAGCTGGAAGGAGAAAATGAAAGATTGGGTCGACCGGCCAACAAAATGGTGTCTCTTCATAGAGAAGTGGGGAAGGAAAAAGCAGGAGTGGGAAGACATTCTAGAAAGAGGAGAACCAGATGGACAATGGCACAGAAATGGAAAAGTTTGGAGGACAGTAGCGAATTGTGAGGGGCAGCTAGAATTTAACACATGTGGTACAATGTATTGAGAGATGAGGTTGGACAAGTAGTTTTGAGTTCGGATTGTGTGAGGCCTAGACATCTCAAGAAGGAAGACTTTATTTTGTAGACTGGAGGCAATCTTAACTTTTTGGCTCTGTTTCTATCGTCATTTTATTTATTTTTTTTCTGTATTGATTTTAATTCTCTCATATTGCCTGTGGTGAGTAAACTTGGTTTTTCAGAAGCTCACAAGTGTTTTTGGAACACGTTCACGTTTCGTAACCTCTACGGTGTCCAGCTCGGTGCTGTTGTACTTTTTGCTGTTGATCTCACGTGATTAAAGCATCATTATTAGTAGATGGCTTATTTGGCCACTTCTCATGTTTTCTACTGATTGCCCCTCACTTTTTCTTCTATCCCCAGTATTAGTTCTAAAATTTCATGAGCAACTCATCTTTGGGTATTGAGTTGCAGGTATAAATTCCTCTTGTTACACATAAAATTAACCATTTATCGGTGTGTATTTAGTTTTATTGTAACAAAGCCACTTGTGCCCTGTTCATGTTTAAAGTCAAGCATCATCTTTTCCCTCCAGTGAAACAAAAAGAAAATTTAAAAATAAACAGGAACAAAATTACAATAGAGAATGTCAATCCCAAATACGGTCTTACAGGCTCGCCGGGTCTCCCATGGAGCGGTAGGGCTCAAGGCACTAGGAGAGAATTTTATTTCTAAAGTGTCATGTTAAACTATAAAGATTTCCATTAAACATCACAATTAAACATGGCTGAAGGAGAAGCCATGTTGTCAAGATGCCCACTTCACCGACCCAAACATCTGAAACCCACCCTTCCCTGATCTAGAAATGCATTTTTTTAAAAATTAAAACCAAGAGAAAGTAACCAGATACGTTTTGGTAAATGCTAACTGTGTCCATAATCACGTAGAGACACAAAGTAATCTCTGAGCCCAGTACTGAGGAAAGGGAGGAAAAGAGCTAGAATTCTAGGCACTCCCACGTGGGGCCCGGGCACCCACCAGCTTCCAGCAGAGCTAAGACAGCTGAAGGTTTTTCTTTTTTCCCCATGTGTTGTTTATATGAAGTTTTGGTTGAGACCGAAAAAGATAAGAATGAATTAAGAACAGAAAATGGTAGAGTTTCTCTTCCTACTGTATTATGCTCAAGGTATTGCCCCCCGCCCCCCATCCCAATAAGTTGAGAATCATTGTGTAAAGGAGGAGAAAGAGACTTCAAGAACAGCATGGCTGAGTACAAGGGGGCTGGAGAAAATTAAGACAGGAGATTGGAATCCATCATCATTCTATTCTTCATTAGTGTGTTCTCCTCGTCCTCCACCACCACCACCACCACCACCACCACCACCACCACCACCCCCTTCTCCATCGTCCATGGCAGGAACCAAGTAGTATTGCAATGGGTTTTACCAAACATCATCTTAGACGTCCCTTCCTAACTCATCTGTACCTGCATCAAGATGGCCAGTAAGCCAGAGAAAGAAGCTCCCTGGTTCCTCATGCTCCCTTTCCTATGGCTTTATTTTGCATTTGACGTGAATGTTTTATCCAGTCCTTTCCGATTCCCATTGGATTTCAGTAGATTTTGAAGATGTATCACGCTCTCATCTAGATGAAATTCTTTGGAGAGAACTTTGTTTTTGAAGGAAGGGTTTTTATCAAAGTGAACATCTGTTCCATAACCTGATTTAATATCTTCCAAATCGGTCACTTCAGCTCTGGTCAGATAATGCAATGCCTCTTTGTCTTCCTCTCCAAGGAATACAGATCTGTGGATGGCTGTTACCCCAACTGTTGTTACCCCAGAATTTGGGATCTTGGCAATCATTTCCAGCTTGCTTTGAAAACATGCTCAGTGGCGTTTGTTATATTTCTGTTCTACTTTCGAAATCTCTCCACTGGCTTGTTCCTTAAGTCCGTCTGTACTGATTTCATTCCAGCTGTTCCTTGCTATTCTCATTCTTCCTTTGGCAAGTCCAGGGAGGTTGATGTCTCTTCTGGCCAGAAGGCAAGACCATCTTAGTTTCTTTGTTGGACACAGGAGCAAAAGGCGATTAGGGGCCATGCTGTGGGGAAAGTCCAAGAATCTGGCTCAAGAGAAGACGCACATCTGGAAGCTCTGAGAACTCAAAATTAACCATTTTAAAGTAGATGAGTTCGTACATTCACGGTGTTGCACCACTTTTACTCTAATTCCAAAGCATGTTCAGCACCCCAAAAGGAAACCCTGCACCGTTAATCAGCCACATCCCATTCCCTCTTCCTCCAGCCCCTGTCTCTGTCAGCCTCTCTGTCTCTGTAGATATACCTGTTCTGAGCCCTTCCTATAAATTCAATCATTCGGTACGTGGCCTTTTGTGTCTTGTTTCTTTCACTTAACACGTTGTCTAATTTTATTTTGATTATGTATAATATTATAAATCCTACTTTGGCTGTAGGTATTTAACATCCGGTGCTTGGATTAATTCCTTGTTGATGTCCCGTTCCCCAAGCCCATATGGTTCTTTCATGGTCATCTCGTCTATTTACTTTGATCAGGGAAGTCTGATCGTCCTGCTACCGTAGAAGACCTGAAGAAACTTAGATACCTGGAATGTGTCATTAAGGAGAGCCTCCGCCTTTTTCCTTCTGTCCCCTTATTTGCCCGTAATCTTACTGAAGATTGTGAAGTTGGTAAGAACTCTATGATTAGAATAATAGGGAAGATCGATTTTTTTTTAACATCTGTCTTGCTCCATTCTAATGGCATATTGCCTATTTCTTGACAGCGGGTTACAAAATTGTGAAAGGCGCTCAAGCAATCATCGTTCCCTATGCACTGCATAGAGATCCAAGATACTTCCCAAATCCTGAGGAATTCCAGCCAGAACGGTTCTTTCCCGAGAATTCGCAAGGACGCCACCCATTCGCATATGTGCCTTTCTCTGCTGGACCCAGAAACTGTATAGGTTTGTATCCATCGGAATTGGTTTGATCTTTCCAGCCCATTTGGTAGTGGGTTTCTCAGAATACTTTCTTTTTCTTTTTTAAATTTTTTAACGTTTATTTATTTTTGAGAGAGAGAACACACACGCAAGTGGGGGAGGGGCAGAGAGGGAGACACAGAATCTGAAGCAGGCTCCAGGCTCTGAGCTGTCAGCACAGAGTCCAACATGGGGCTCGAACCCACAGACTGCGAGATCGTGACCCGAGCTGAAGTCGGACGCTCAACCGACTGAGCCACCCAGGCACCCCCTCACAATAATTTCTTTGAGATGTCATGTCTCCTGGGCTACGGTCTCTTAAAAATTGGTTTCTTTTTTCTTCCACTTCACTCTACATTATTGTCTCGAAAAAGATTGTCGTAAAGTAGAATAGTTTGCTAGGGCCACCATAACAAAGTACTCCCAACTGGGTGGCTTCAACAACAGATACTCATTTTCTCATATTCTGGAGGCTGCAAGTCTGAAATTGAGATATCAACAAGGTTGGTTTCTTCAGAGATCATTCTAAACCTTGGCTTATAGATGGTCGTCTTCTCCCGTATCTTCCTGTATCTTCCCGGTCTTTCCTGTGTGTGTCGTATCCTGATCTCTTCTTTGTATGAAAACATTAGTCAGATTGGATTAGGGTCCATCCATATGAGCTCATTTTAAGTTAATTAGGCTCTGTAAATACTCTGTCTGCAAACACAGTCACATTCTGAGGTACAGGGTGGGGTAGGGCTTCAACATACAAATTTACCGGGACAGAATTCAGTTCATAACATACAGCACAATCAGTTTCATGGTAGAGTTTTAAAATACTGTAGATTTGGGGTCCATGTTGGATGTATTTTACATGGTAGAAAATGTATTTGTAGCAGTTTTATTTAACCTAATATCTACGTTTGTTGCTTTCAAGAATCGCATTTGGCAAAACAGAAGCAAAGACTGTTTACCATATGGCCAGCTGAAGTACTTAAAGAAAATGGATGCGCATCACCATGCATTATACACACTTTGGCTTTAGGATCTCTAGCATTTTATGAGGATGTAAATGCAGGTGTTAGTAAAATGAGGTCAGATTTAAATGGATGAATCTGAAGCCTATCTGGTGACTCTGTAGTAAATTAAATTGAAGGCCCAATAAGCCATCTACAGTAGTGATTCCCATGCTTCAATGGCCCTAGAATTCATCTGGGATTACTGCTAAAATACAGATACGTGCCCCACCCCAGCTATTGGGCGGCACTGGGTAGGGGCGGGGAAGGGGGCTTAAGAATCTTCATTTTTAACCAACATCTCAAGTAACTCTGCTTCTCCTTATTGTGAAAGTATAAAATTGCTTGCTTCCTCTAATAGGACCAGTGATTCCTCACCTTCGAGATCTATGTATATTTAAAGTAACGCCATTTGCATTAACTTGAAGGTCAAAAATTTGCCACAATGGAAGAAAAGGTCGTTCTCTCCTGCATCCTGAGACATTTTTGGGTAGAATCCAACCAGAAAAGAGAAGAACTTGGTCTGGCGGGAGAGCTGATTCTTCGTCCCACGAGTGGCATCTGGATCAAGCTGACGAGGAGAAACGGAGATGCGTCCTAACCATAGTCCTTGGCTGTGCCCTTGTCACGTGAACGGTCTTTCTTGAAGGGAACTGGATTTACCATTTCTAGATCTGGGTTCAATACTCTGAGTCCCTAGACCTATTTTTTTTCTTGTCCCCACTTCTGTTGGGATCAAGCGCCCCAAAGAGTTTTTATATTTGCATCACGACCATAGGTCTTAGCCCTGGTCTCGATCCCCAAAGTAGAGTTAACCAGTGACGACACCCAAGTAAACATATGATAGGTTTCTCAGCAGAGGGATCCACAGGCCAATTCAATTCAATTGGCACACCGAAAGAATATAATTTAATTGAGATTCCAGAATTTTTTAAAGGTATTCTTACTGACTGGGGAACATGTATATGCATGTATACATATGCATTTAATTTGAAAAGGGTGGGTAATTAAGTACTTAGACCTAAGAAGCTCAAGTTTTAAAATTATATGAGTGACATCAAATATGAGAAGAAGAATTATTATGGCACTTTTCAGATTATATTGCCTGGACTTGATAATTTTTAAGTTGACTCATGAGTTCTGTTCCTGTTTCCCTTTTGACCAGGTGCCGATAGCCGTGACTTCATTATCCATAGCATCACAACTAGCCTTATATATCATACACAGTTGGGAAAGACTCCTCTCGGTAATTTCCAATCCCCTACAGTGCCTCAGAGGTTTGAGTAATGGCTCTTGGGGCTGGGAGGACCTGAGAACTTAACTAGTTATACTCCCTTTTATTCGAAGCGTCTGAAATCAGTGAGAAGGTAAGTTTCTGCCCAGAGTCACGCCGCTGGTGGGTGACAGGGCTAGAAACGGAGGTCTGTGCATCTCTCCATTCCCACCGTGATAGACTGCGCTGTGTTATGCTCTTATTTGATGGAACTCAGGTCTGTAGCTAGATGTGTCCTTAGAACACAGCTTTTTCTGCCTCCGATTTTGGGATATTTCTTCTAGAGCTCTTCCATCATTAAAGGGAAAGAGAAGCCACCCATCTGTATTTAGTAACTCAGGAATATCTCACTTGGTTTAGGGTTAGACTTCCAGTAAATTCAGTCCTCCGGAACATACCTACCCAGCTGATAACTGACATTCTCTGAGTTCTAATTCCGTAGGCAATATCTGTATCCCCTCAGTCAGTGCCTGTAAAAAGTGACTTTTAATGAACATAGTATCATTGTTGCTTCAGTTTTCCCAAGGCAATAGCAGATAGAAGCAACAGAGGAAGAGGATGGAATTTCTCTTCTTCAATGGCTGTCCCAGGGAGAGATTGCAAACCAAAGCCATTTGCAAGCGCTTCAGGCTGAGTCATTTAGGGCAGGGTCAGCAGCTCTACCCACTTTACTATCCCAGGGAACCCCAGTGCGGACAACCCAGTGGCTTAGTTGATGAGAAAAAGTCAAAGAAGTATATGATACAGTTGAAAAAGGTTCATAGCATATGCTTAACTTTGTTAGCTAGAAAGTGGATGTATGTAGAAAATCTTATTTCCAGATGACTATGGATAATCAAAGTTTTATTCATGGAAATTAGTATTATTTCTCAATTGTATGCATTTAGATTGAAAACTTGCTTCTTTCTCTTTTTCTCTTCCTCCCTCCCTCTCTCTCTCTCTCTCTCTCTCTCTCTCTCTCTCTCTCTCTCTCTCTCTCTCTCTTTCAGTGGCCCTGCCCTGGATGTGACATTAAAGCAAAACATTGCTTAATGTTACCTTTTGGCCTGAGATCTTCATGTAGCTCCAGAATTTGTTATTTGTGTTTTAATTGAAAACTCTCGTAACCATGTTAGAGGGAGAATGGACTGTATATCAAAATGCAGACGCTGATTTTTTTTTAAATAAGAGAATAATCAAGTATCTATGACCCTATTACTCGTCTAACTGCTGCTTGAAAGAGGTATCTCAAGAAAAATAAATTACATTTTAATCATGGGTGCTATATTTTATTCTGAGAATTGATGTTCTCTTGGAATATAGATAGCTTTAAAGGACACATTAGCGGGTGACTGATTGGTAATGAGTAATAAAGGAAATCGCACTTTTGAACTGGTATCATCACTGCTACGCAGACGTTCCAACAAAATGTTCCTTGTGCCCTCGTCATAGACTGATGCTGAGTTTTCCTGAGTCTGAAGAATTAACTGGACACGAAGCAGAGATCCCAGCACAGTTTGCTCGGCTGATAGCAGCAAGTGAAATCTCCTAGAGGGGCCTGGGAATCAGCAAAACCACAAGCATCATTGGAACCCAGCATTGCAGGCTGGAAACCTCTCCAGGTGACGGGCTAGTGAACTGATTGATGCTGTGTTCATTGTCACAGACAACAAAAGAATGTCAGTTTCTGGACCAAACGACCTGTCTTACAACGAAAGAGGTGCTGCCTGTGCGGCACGCGTGCGCGCGCGCGCACACACACACACACACACACACACACTGTATCTAGAAGATCAAAACATTTGCTTTTCAGCATCTAAAGGGGTGCTGGTAGGAACATGACAAATTTTTGAGTCTGCCTAGAAACCTCCCTCCTTTTTTTAGGAACAGTACCCCCTTTATCTTTGAAACTGTCCCATGATCAATACCTCCCCCAATTTTCTTCTGTTTCTCACCTTTTTGCTTCCCCAACATATCTACACACTGTAAATATACAGTTCTCGTTGATGACGCCATGTTCTCAGGCAATCTCACCGTCTTAAGTGGACTGACCCAAGCAGGGTCCGCTCAGATTCTCCCCTTGGGAATCGGTGGAGGTTTCGGGTTGTGAGACTGGGGATCAGTTGGCAGTTGAAGCTCTGGGAAGAAGGTGCAGGGGAGAGAAGATGCACAGAAAAGAAACGGAGAGAATCCTGGAGGCTCTGAGTCCCACATTCCCGGGGATGGGCAAGTTCAGCTACACGCCCGCCCTGTGCACTGTTCAATTGTTCACCTGCACGCTGGAGCCCAGGCGCCAGGCTATTGCCATTTTGTTTAGGTTGCTCGTCTTTCATTTCTAACCCAAAGCCGGTTAGTGTTTGTGAGCTCAGCTGCAGGAAGGAGAAAGGTGCTCTATTCTTCGGACGTGATCTTCTGTCCTCATCCTCTTTCCTTTGTGCTGTTCACTCCTTCTCCTCCAGGCTGGATAACCTCAGCCGATAACATATGTCTGCTAGTCATTGAAATGTGATAGAATTTTTAAAAATTAAGATTTAATTGACATGATATTAGTTGCAGGTGTATAACAGTGGTTTGATATTTGTATGTGTACGAAGTGAAAAATGCAATAGCGTTTGAGGAAATGCAGAGTTCCCATCGTTTCTAGATGGTAGGAACATTAAAAGTCCCCTGCTTTATCTTAGAACAAATTGGGATTAGCCTAACACAAGGGTCTAGTTTCTTAGCCCCATCCTGATGTATTGCCCAGGCTAATTTGTCTTTTTTTTTTCTTGCTTTCATTAAACCAGATTCACCCCCATTTTCCTTCTGGCTAGCTGTATTCCAAATTCCAGGGATAAATCTCTCACCCGTGATTACTACGAAAGGACTGTGTATTCTCTCCTCTGCTTCTTGTCCAGAAATTCGCCAAATGGGTTCTTTCTTTGGGCCTTTTGCACTGAATTCAGTCTCTCAACTAACTCCCAGCCTGTAGCTGTCCCTACTCCTGCTCTCATGCTCCTAGGAGATAACTCCTTGGCACTTTCTTTTTCCGTCTCGTCACTTTCTCCTCTTACCCAGCATTTTCTTGTTGTTGTAGTGGACAGTGGACGTGAACTCCTTCCTATCTTTCCTGGTATTAGTCAATGTAGGTCTCTTGGAAATAGAGGAGATGCTCAAACTCCTATATAAAAAACATAGGACTGGGGCGCCTGGGTGGCGCAGTCGGTTAAGCGTCCGACTTCAGCCAGGTCACGATCTCGCGGTCCGTGAGTTCGAGCCCCGCGTCGGGCTCTGGGCTGATGGCTCGGAGCCTGGAGCCTGTTTCCGATTCTGTGTCTCCCTCTCTCTCTGCCCCTCCCCCGTTCATACTCTGTCTCTCTCTGTCCCAAATAAATAAATAAACGTTGAAAAAAAAATTAAAAAAAAAACATAGGACAGCCTTTTCCTCAAAAGAAAAAATCATTAGTGTATTTAGACATTATTTATCTTATTTCTAGAATGTTTTATTTTTAAATACTGTATATCATTTAAATCTATATGTTTTAGTTGAATAGTAAAGGGTGTGCTGGCACAGGAATCTTCTCCCAGGATGCAGGCCTAACTCCTTGATCCTATTGTTTGTACTCTTGGTCTCTTTTTTTGTTCAGGTCTGAAGTTTTATTCTTATGGACATAGAGTGAATTAAAACTTTTCGGGGCGCCTGGGTGGCTCAGTCGGTTGGGCGTCCGACTTCGGCTCAGGTCATGATCTCACAGCTCGTGAGTTCGAGCCCCATGTCGGGCTCTGTGCTGACAGCTCAGAGCCTGGAGCCTGCTTCGGATTCTGTGTCTCCCTCTCTCTCTCTATCCTCCTCCGCTCATGCTCTGTCTCTCTCTGTCTCAAAACTAAATAAACATAAAAAAAAATTAAAACTTTGAATCCGCTCAGGCACAACTAATTGTTTTCATGTGGCCACAGCTCCGCAAGCCTGTGACGGTGCTTCTGGGTTCACGGCCTCCTGTGCCTTCATAATTAATTGTTACTCGGTTGGTAACGCTCGACGATGTTGTATCTACTGTTGATCCGTTACCACCAGAAACAAAGTTGTTGATGAAAGCCGAGGGTGGCAGTGTCTCCTCCTGAGCAATTGGATGGAGCCTCAAGAGGGCACCTGCTCCCCACAGGGGACATTCACAGGGTTAGAGCCAGTCTGCCTCTTAGTCCAATGATTGTCAGTGTTATCAGTGACCAGCAGCTCAACTTTGCTTACAAGAGTGACAGTGACTCTCGTACGTGACTTAGATGGTCCACAACTGTGGGTAAAAGGACCACCCTGTCCTCAACTGTTTTTTTCTTTCTCTCTTTTCTTTCTTTTTTCTTTTTCTTTCTTTCTTCTTTCCTTCTCTTCCCTTCCTGCCCCCTCTCTTTCTTTTCCCTCCTTCCTTCCTCTCTTTCTCTTTCTCCCTTCCTCCCTCCCCTCCCCTCCCGTCGCCTCCCCTCCCCATCTTTCGCCTCCTCTCCCCTTCCTCCCTCCCCCCTTTCTTTACCTCCCTTCTTTCCTCTCTCTCCCACCTTCCCTCCCTCCCTTCCTTCTTTCCTTCCTTCTTTTAAAAACATTTAATTTCTTATTTATTCGCCACTTCACTCTCTCCTTCAATAATTGCCTGCCAAGAACTCCTCAGGGCTCCGGAGCTAGAGACCCAAGCCTAACAGCAAGGTGGGAGCTGGTGTGCCGCAGAAACACAACATAAAAATGAGCAAATGGGTAGCACGATGTCAGCTAGTGGTAGATGCTAGGAAGAAAAAGAAGCATAGTAAAGACCCAGGACGGATAGAAGATCTCTTTTTAAATGAGATGCTGAAGGATGGCCTCTCCTGTTTGCTACTGCCCCCTTTCCTCTTCCGGATCCCTTACAAAGAGCAGATTACTCTCCCCTTACAGCTGAAGTCTCACCACAGGGGCAGTCACAGCAGTTCTGTTAAATTATTTATTTTGTAATTTATTCTGTTCCTATATCTTTTACTTACGTATGTGTTTATAATAATAGTACTACATGTGTAAAACACTATCTCACTGAAGTGCACTGGGAAGGACAGAGCCTAAAGTTGGGCCCTTCTCAGGGACACTTAATGCCACAGCGATGCGGACCGCAGAAATCTCTCAGGCGTCCAAGGTGCACCTCCCAAGACCTTTCTCAGCTCTCAGTGAACTGAGATTCTTACTGAGCTGCACAATGTAGCTTTTGTTCATCTGCCTCTTTCCTGGTCAGCCCTTCTCCTGGCCCCACAACAGCTTCATGAGAAATTCAAGGCTTTTCTCTTAAAAAAAAAAAAAAAAGTGGGGGGGGGGGACTTCTGGGTGGCTCAGTTAAGCTTCTGACTTTGCCTGGGTTTATGATCTCGGGGTCTGCAAGTTCCAGCCCTGCATCAGGGCTCTGTGCTGACAGCTCAGAGCCTGGAGCCTGCTTCAAATTCTGTCTCCCTCTCTCGCTCTCCCCCTGCTTGTCCTCTGTCTCTCTCTCTCTCTCTCTTAAAAATGAACAAACACTAAAAAAAATTAAAAAACAAAACAAAACCCAGGTTCTCTGAAAGCTCCCAGGGCAGATCACCACCCTGTCTCCAGCCCAGCCTCCCATCCAGCACCCTGTGCTCCACTAGGGACTCTCCTCCATTCCCCTCTCCCCAAAGTGTCCCGCTGCAAACCCCCCCTCTCTCCAAGCCACTTTCACTTCAGATAAATAAACCTATATTAGTGTCCTTTTGCCATGTGACAACTGACTGCGATCTTAGCAGTTTAAAACAACCCTAACGTATCCTTCTGTGTTCTGTGGGTCAGTACGTGGGCTTAGCTGGGTTCCCTGTTTCGTGTCTCACAAGCCCCAAACCACGGTGTGGGTGTTGTGGGAAGAATCCTCTATCAAGGTCATTACACATTTGTTGGAAGTAGTAGAGGCCACTCTGGGGTCCTTGCCGCAGGCCCCATCGGTGGCAAAGCCAACGAAGTCCCTCTCGCCCTTGGTGTCTGCCTTCTCCTTAGGCTAACCGCAGAAGCAAGCTCTGCTTTTAAAGAGCCTCCGTGATGGGATTAGGCCCCCGCATCATCTCCGTTTTGATCAGCCCCAAATCAACTGTTCAGCAATCCTAATTACACCTGCAAAATTGCAGGTGTCACGCAACGCAACGTCATCGGGGACAGACAGGGCGTCTCCTCCTGCGTTCGGTCCCCGGGATTAGACTGGGAAATCCTGGGGGACATTTTAGAATTCGGCCCCTCTTCGAGTTATTTCTCATTTGGTTCTTCCAAGAAGAAATTTTTGAGTTTTCTTGCCTTGCTGGAGCATGACTTGCGTTTTGCTGTAAGGGATATTAAAATGGAACACCGAAGTCGACGCGAGTAGGTTAAAACCTGTAATCGCACCTTTTAGGGAGACAACCTCTGAGGGGTTCTGCTGTGCTTTGGAGGCAAAGGTGGATGTGTTCCACTGGTCGTTTGTCTGCTGAGGCTGGTAACAGGTGAGATCCCCCATTTAAATTCTTTTATACTGCACGGGGTAAAGAACATTCCTTTCTGTTGACGGCTGGTGTGCTAGTTAATGCCCCGAATCTACAAGGCAGCACAGCATGCATATTTGAAATATGCCACTTCGGTACAGCCAGAAAATATTTTACCGGCAACATTATGCTACATTTTGAAGAAACACGGCTCTGCGCTGCAGTAATATGCATAAAATATTTACATAAGGCTCAACTCCCTAAAAATCGGATTTGCTAGCCAGAATGATGTACTGTAACTTGGAGGGTTGGAAGACAAAGGAGATTTAGTGGGCAAGTGATTCTGGTCTTTAGGCAGTTTAAAAAGCACACAAAAAAGAATAAATTATTTTATGTAGATCGAGTAGGTAAATCTAGGACTGAAGGAGAGGTTGCAAAGAAGGTATATCTCCGTATACAAGGAGAATTTTTATTAAATGTAAGAATAAAATAGAACTCCCTGAGCAGGAGCAGACGTCTGGGAAAAGCAGTATGTTTTGTTTTGTTTTTCCCCAGATGAGGCATCCTGACAGGGAAGTCTAAACTCTGCCACGAGTGCTTTTTTTTTTTTAATTTTTTTTTCAACGTTTTTTATTTATTTTTGGGACAGAGAGAGAGACAGAGCGTGAACGGGGGAGGGGCAGAGAGAGAGGGAGACACAGAATCGGAAACAGGCTCCAGGCTCCGAGCCATCAGCCCAGAGCCTGACGCGGGGCTCGAACTCCCGGACCGCGAGATCGTGACCTGGCCGAAGTCGGACGCCTAACCGACTGCGCCACCCAGGCGCCCCTGCCATGCGAGTGCTTTATAGCAGGTTTCAGATTACTTTATCTGAAAAGGACCAGAGAGTAAATCTTTTTCTGCTTGCAGGCCGTGCTGTTGGACACAATTACTTAACTCTGTAGTTGTAGGGTAAAAGCAAGCACAGTCAATACATGAATGAATGGGTGTGGCTGTGTTCCAATAAAACTTTATTTATAAAAACAGGCACTGGGGGGCGCCTGGGGGACGCCTAGAGGACTCCCCCAGTCAGTTAAACGTCCATCTCCTGATTCGTGAGTTCGAGCCCCACGTGGGGCTCTGTGCTGACAGCTGGGAGCCTGGAGCCTGCTTGGGATTCTGTGTCTCCCTCTCCTTCTGCCCCTCCCCCGCTCACGCTCTCTCTCTCAAACATAAATAAACATTAAAAAAAAACCACAAAAAGCAAAACACAGGCACTGGGCCAGATTTGGTCTGTGAACCGTGGTTTGTCAGCTCCCGCTATATCTCGTTTCCTGAATCGGGTAGAAGGACCTAATCGTCTACCAATTCCCTTCCATACTCAAAACTTCAGTGTTACTACTTTGCACGCTTCTTTGACTAGAGTTTGGAAAAGCGTAGATATCATTTGCCCAAAGATCCTTCCAGAAGGAGCTATGCATCCCTTAGTCAGCTGTCATCCAGGTCACTGTGATGGAAAAAATTCAGTTAGGTGAGATTTAGGCTGCATGACTCCAGATAACTGGGGTTGTTAGGAACATTTCTGAAAATGGAAGTCTGTGCATGCATAGGGTGGCCCTAACATGAAATAGTTAACATATTAGATAGCTGAACACAGGAAATGGATGTTCATAGAATATGTTGACAGGGCAAAAAGTTGGAACTGTTGGCCAAAAACCAAAGTCAATATTGGAGCCAAGCAAATACTGCCGGCCGTGCTCCATTAGGAGGCCTTGAACCACCCATTTTTAAGTGGCGAGAGACATCCTCACCTCCAGAACCACGGAAGCAATTTCGCTTTCAGGTAGAGAATTTCTATTATTATGATTGCTTCCAAATAATTTGTGTGTGTGTGTGTGTGTGTGTGTGTGTGTGTGTGTATTTTTAATTAAGCGTATAAGCATATTTCTACTTTGAGAAGAAGCTCTCAGTATATGTTGTAATTTCCAGCCTATTTAGTGAGTGTAGAAGAAACTCGATGTTCTTATACATGAAACCTTTTAGTCTCAGGCCATTTTAAAAGCAAAGAGAATATTGACAGCTTTAAAATTTAAATGAGTTTGATCATGTTGAGTGAGTGCTTTTCTTTACGTAGGGACTCTGGGCCGACATTATTGCCATTATTTACAATAATTTTCCTCTTGCTCCAATCAAGAGGTTTCCTTCCACCAACTCCCTTTCGGTAATTATCAGCCACATAGGTGGCAAGTGAGGGACAAACACAGCGGTAGTCTAGAGGTCTCAGTGGGAATCTTGTGCGAAGTCCCCGGCATTAAATATACAGAAAGCTCCTGTTCCCTGTACTGGTCATTATGTGCTTAGATTTGCAAGGCAGACATTGATAAGAAAATCTCTATCACCGTAAATTAGGCTTCATGTCAACTATGATCTGTAACCAGCAGGATGATGCCTGTGTTGCTTTCTCTTTTAGGATGATTTCATTCAGGCAAGGTGCTTACTTCACTTGCTTGTTTGCTACTGTTTCCTGTGGTGAGTGGATTATCTCTAAGACCTAAGGTTGTGTGTGGGAAAGGAGTAGTTAACAAGAATGCCAGCCCCAGCGAAAGCCACTGAACATACAGCTTCGGGAGGGAGGCAGACCCCAAAAGTCAGGACACAAATCCTTTTAATATTCAGAGGCAACTGCTACTTTTCAGATGCAATGCCTTAGACACATGGGCGCTGGGGAGCCCAGAAGGGAGAATGTCTTTGGGCCTGTGTTAACAGAAACTTCTATTTGTAAATGGCTCTCTACAAAGCAGGTCTTAAACACTCAGCCCCCAATTTGTATTATTACCATATTCTACAAATCAGCTTGATCTAAATATTCAGGCTAGGCATTTTGTAGGGTCTGGGTCCGACCCAAGTCGTGTCCTAAGTCCCCGGTGCGTATTTGTACTCTTTCAGGCCACTGGGGAACTACTTCAGAAATGGAAGTATTGGGTTTAAATTTAAATTAGTAAATCATCCATTTGAGTAGTTCTGGTTTCAGTATCGGGTTTTGAACTTGTTTCCCTTGCTCTCCATTCCATTAAATGTTCAGGGAATACAGATGATTCTGGACACTGTTTATCATTCATTGTATTTGTAAAGGAATATAATTTCTTCAGGAAGAAGCTGACCCCCCCCCCCAAATGGAAATCTGCCCCCATGTCTAATTGCTTTTACCATGATCATTACCATATACAAATCCACTGAATACTGAGGAGTAAGAAGCCAGAGATGCCATGGACTATGGCCACTTCAATTTTATCTTTTTGGCAAAAAAATTATTCTAGGAAAATTAGAGGTGCAGGTAAGCAGCAAACGAGAAAGCGCACATTGTCTGAAGTCCTACGTTACAGAAATGGCCACTGTTAAAAATCTTTTTCAGTCCTTGAGATATTTTTCTACACATGTCTATACCTTTAACGAAGATGTTATTAATTATAGATACTTTTTTATAACTTACCTTTCCATTTATAGCTATCTTTTTATATACATGACATTTTTGCAGCCTAGTAATCTTCCTTACTCGTGGTATTTTTGTATGCACATGCTTATACACATTCAGTTATTTCTGTAGAACAACATTTTGGAAATAAGCAATGTTAGGTACGAGGGTGTGTGAATATTTTAGAAGGTTTTGTGATATACGTAATGGAATTATCTTTCACAAGGGTGACTCTCCAGTTAGCCGTCTCCACCAGCAGATAAGAGTAATCACATACCCCAATTAGGTCAACTCCAGTAGTGAACCATTGTTTTGTGACTGGACATATAGTCACCTTTCTGGAAACAGTATCCTAATTTGTTTCTGGGAAACTTCTGCCTCCAAGTTTGGGTCTATGAACTTGTGACCCAGGCAGGCCTGGACCAGTAAGTAGGTCTACACATCCTGCTAGCTACAGTGACCTGACGAGAGCCAAAGCCCTAGAGCAAGACCTTTGCTTACACTTCTAGAAATAAGAGTTTTCTTCTTATTATTTCCAATTGGACTTGAACCACTGGGGAACACAAAGGCCTGGGCTTCTGGTACCACCTTGTCACTATGTGGAGCTTGAGAGCGACAGCAAAGCCATGGAACAGAGCACACGTATGAAGGGGAATTGTACCTTGATGGGATCAGCCAAGGACGCTGTTCGGTTACTCCTGAAGCCAAATCCACCATGGACTCGGCTTCTGGACCAATACATTTAATTTATACTGAGTCCCATTGAGCTAGGTTTTTCATCATTTGGAGCCAAAATCAGCACATCAACACTGGGAACTTAGACAATTAAATTTTTTTGCTAAGCTGGTGAGTAAAATGGCATCTGTTGTTTTAACTTGCCTAATCTTTATGATCCTTACCATTTTTCCATATACTATTTATGTTTCTTTTGTAAATTACCTCCTCATTTCCTTTGCCCAATTTTTTATTTTTTTATTTTATTTTTTTTTTTCAACGTTTATTTATTTTTGGGACAGAGACAGAGCATGAACGGGGGAGGGGCAGAGAGAGAGGGAGACACAGAATCGGAAACAGGCTCCAGGCTCCGAGCCATCAGCCCAGAGCCCGATGCGGAGCTCGAACTCCCGGACCGCGAGATCGTGACCTGGCTGAAGTCGGACGCTTAACCGACTGCGCCACCCAGGCGCCCCTCCTTTGCCCAATTTTTAAAAAATACGGTATTTTTCTTCTCATTGATGATGCGTTTTTTTTTTTTTTTTTAACAAGACCAAATAACCCGCTGGAAGTCCATGGACACAGGGGACAGCGTGACATAGTTTACGTTATGGGATAACTTGCGTAACTGCTTTAAAACTCTAAAACACGATACAAACAAGCCTATCACCGTTATCATCATCATCCTTACCAATTTTTGAGGATAAGCAAGAACACCTGTTAGAACTTTCCCCCCAGTCTGCTCCAATGTTGGTCGGTTTCCAGTTGCACCTTCCCATCAGCCGAGTCACGTGGCCGAATGGGAACTCCCAGGCTGGCACAGGCCGTTGTTCGCATGCACGTTTGTGCGCCGCGAAGGGGGAGGATGGCCGCTTGATAACTGCGCATCAGCCACGTGCACCAGTTGCCTGAAACACAGGTCACTTTGCAGGTAACACTGTCACCGGACTGGCTGCTCAGTGTTTTGGGTGTCTCTGAAATCTGGGGGCCTGTACGCTTGGCAACTTGCATTCCCATAAGCTTCCACCTGAAGAGATGTCTGCTTTTTCTAAATATAAAACTTGCCCAAGGGATAGTCATCTTAGCCACACCACCGAGCGGAAGAGAAGTGAGACGCGATCTTGCCGGGTTAGGTCATCGCAATAGAGCTCAGGGCCAGAATCCCCAGAGGGGTGGGATAGTGTAAGAGGGCATTTTAATCTTCAGTGCGTAATGAAACACATGTGTCTAAGCTGCCCATTCCCTGGAGGGCAGTAGGAAAATAGATGTCCTGGAGGATGAACAAAGTTATCATTGGCGTATCTTGTGGTTAACGGACGATTGACTGGCAAGCAAGTGTGCTATCTAGCTGGAAAAGCTTATTAAGCTGACTTTAAAACGAGCCTTTCATCAAAAATAAATAAACATTAAAAAAAGGAGGGGGGGGCCGGGTGCGCCTGGGTGGCTCAGTCAGTGAAGCTTCCAACTTCAGCTCAGGTCACGATCTCCCCGTCCATGGGTTCGAGCCCCGCGTCGGGCTCTGTGTGGCAGCTCAGAGCCTGGAGCCTGCTTCGGATTCTGTGTCTCCCTCTCTCTCTCTCTCCCCCTCCCCCCACTCTTGCTCTGCCTCTGTTCTCTCTCTTTCTCAAAAATAAACAGTAAAAAAAAGAAAGCGGGTCCTTCAAGGTAAACCCAGATTCATGCATTAAAGGTTTACTTTTAATATATGAAACAGTAGAGCAGTAAAGGTATCCCTTGATATTCTCATAACATGTGAGATGCGGCGTCCTTTTGAACAGTGACCAATTGCAGACAGCAAATAGTTCAGAATGGATTTTCAGGGTAGCATAGGCCTGCCTTTGCATTTGCTCGTAGAAACCAAGCGAATAAATGTCTCCTCTGTACGAGCCGACTAAATACCCAATGACTCGTAGTTTGCTGACATTACACTGAGATGGGGAACATTGAACATTGCATGCTGGGAAAAGGAACAGGGCTGGTAGTGAGAAGAATTCGGTTTCTCTTCCTGGACGTTCGTTAGCTACGTGGATCTTGGGCAGATGTGTACCGCTCTGAGACTCAGTTAAAGTCAGAGGCATATAATGAGGTCTGTCCCTAACTTCCCTTACAGAGCTGTTGTGAGAATCTAGCAGGAACGGTTGTTATGAAAGGGTTTTGAAAAAGAGATCATACGTTGTTGTGGGGTTTTTTTTTCCCCCATAAGTTTCATATTTGACTATGGTTGACACATAATGTTACCTTAGTTTCAGGCGTCCCACATAGTGCTTCAGCCTCTCTCTAGTTAGGCTGGGCTCAACCACAAGTCTATCTACCGTCTGTCACCATACGTACAACACTATTACAATACCATTGACTGTATTAGCTATGCTGTGCCTTTTACGCCCGTGAATTATTCATTCCGTAACTGGAAGCCTGTTGTTTTCAAGGCATGGTATTTCCATAGCATGTTAGGCAACAGGGAGAAACCAAGCTAGAATTGTATTTTCTTGGGGACAATTTATGGGAAAATTATTGTTTGATTTGATAAAAATCAACCAAGCTTTTTTATATGGAAGTACCCATCGAGTGACTCTTCAATAACACGACACCTTGTTCAAATAGCCACCTCAATATGTGTCCTTCCACCTCTCTAATGAAAGTCCTATTGTGAAGCTCTTTGGATAGTTAGTGGAGGAAGTAAGAAGGTTCACAGCACAGACGGATTTCTATCAAGATAGTTATTTGCATTCATTCCAAGTTAATGTCTCTTTTTGATGATTATACCACAGGCTGCCTGACTCAACTATATAAAAACACCTTCTTCAAAGGTGGGGACCTAACTGCCATGTATACCCCGAATGCTGAGCACTGTCAGATGATGTGCACATTTCATCCGAGGTGCTTGCTCTTCAGCTTTCTTCCTGAAAGTTCCACTAATGACACAGACAAAAGGTAAAGGCTGATATTTCATTATTGGAGAAGCCATCCATGTTTCAAACTAGAGCCAGTGATGTGCAAAAAAGGTGTAGCTATTTCAGGGTTATGTTTCCCAAATGGGGTCCGAGGGCCAGCTTCACTGGAGTCACCTAGAGCGGTTGGTTCTTACATTAGCAGAGTCTTAGGCCATAGCCTTAAACCCCAAACCGTTTGGCCTACTGAACCAGAGTGGCTTGGGCCTGGAAATACACATGCTAGAACAACTGTTGCCTTCGCCGAAAGTAGTAGAAATGAGGCATTGCCTACCCAAGGCCTCGAGGAAAATGCTTGAAAACCATTGGGTTAAGCGATTGTCTCAAGGAAGGGTCTAAAAACAGGTGAATATTTCACCTGAACAAGGAAACATACTTATTGCCTGACTCGTGATCGTGTTGGTGGATAACACGGTCTTAAGAAAATACAACAGAAGGCAAACATGTCGTTGACGATGAAGTTGAGGCATTTCCAGAGCTTGTGACCTCAGGAAAGTTCTGGACTGAAGGGGCCTGTAGTGAATGACTTTGGGCACCTGTGGTACATACATTATGTGTGCGTGGAGAGGGGCATGCGCATACGTGAAAATACATATTACTGGCATTTTGGAAAAGAGCACTGGAAAAAATAGTCACTAAAAATCTTAGGAGGTCATGCAGCCATGGTTTCATAATCATTTGCTTTCATCTTGTTCAAAATACAGAATGAACATTTCTGTGTTGCTCCATTTCCAGAAGCCTTTTATCTTAACACCATTTGAATTTAGAAACTAGAAACTAGGTAAACATCCCTTGATTCAACATGCTAAGCGTGTATAGAAAACCCAGACTGTAGGTGACAGGCATCAACTTTTCAAATAAAAAGTTGAGTTAGGTTCCAGAATCCTTGTGAAAGATTACCAAGAAGATTGACATCAAAGACAGAAGTGTTACATGGGAAAAAAATCATTACCTCTTGAATATGATTGACTTTCCGTACTTAAAAATGTTTTTTTTTTTTTTAAAGAGAAATAATGCTGAGGTTAGGTATTACAAAGCCTGTTAGATTTTATGCAATTGCCTCTAAGAATGTTCTTTCTAGCAAGCGTCAGGGAAGCTCTATTATTTTCCTTATTCCTGGCCACGTTTATTAGTGTATAGAAAACGTTAGACATCTCACCAGTGTGTGTTTAGTATTCTACTCTCTAACTGACAGTACTTTTAAAAACAGGTTTGGTTGCTTCTTGAAAGACAGTGTTACGGGAACCCTGCCAAAAATGTCATGGGCAAATACAATTTCTGGACACTCCTTAAAGCAATGCGGCCATCAAATAAGTGGTAAGCTCTTGATTTCTTGATTTCTTATTTGAATGAGTAAGGGGTTCACCTTAAAATAGCGTCTGTTCAATCTCTGTACTGCCTTGGACTTTTGGGAGGGAGTACTCAGAAGGATAACAGAGATGGGGCACTGTTCTGGATGTGTCCTCCCTCTTGGCTTTACCAGTTACGTGCTTAAGGAGCCTCTATTCTTTACGAGGTTAGCCCTACAGTATAAGATTTGCAGAAAGTGAACCACATTCAAATAATTGCCTCCTTCCCCCACCTCCAGTTGCAGATAAGGCTCTTTAAGAGAACACGGAGAGTGTCTCTATTCCCGTATTACTTGAGATAATTTGTGCCCCAGTGGTTCTCAATAGTTCTCAACCAGGGGTGACTTTGTCCTTCCTCCATGGGACATTTGTCACAACGTGGGGGGATGCTACTGGCATCTATTGGACGGAGGTCAGAGATGCTGCTAAAGATTCCACATAGGGAAACCCCCTATGACAAAGATTTTCTGGTCCAAAATGTCAATAATGCAGAGGTTACAAAACCCCATTACGCCCCCAACCTGAAGGCCTGGGCTCTGTAAACCTTGCTAATAAGAATAATACCTCCAGGGTACCTGGGTAGCTCAGTCGGTTAAGCGTCCGATTCTTGATTTCTGCTCAGGTCATGATTTCTGCTCCAGTCATGATCTTGTGGTTTGTGGGTTCAAGCCCCACATCAGGCTCTATACTGATGGTGTGGAGCCTGCTTGGGATTCTCTCTCTCTCTCTCTCTCTCTCTCTCTCTCTCTCTCTCTCATCCTCTCTACCTCTCTCTCTCCTCCTCCCACTTGCTCATGTATGTGTGCTCTCTCTCTCTTTCTCAAAATAAATAAAGAAACTTAAAAAAAAAAAAGAATAAGACTTCTTAAAAAAAAATGTGAGGACTAAGAGGCCGGGAAATTTAAATTCTAACACTTATTGCTACTAATGTCTTGTGAAACATTTCCAACCCTATCCTAATTTAAGGCAAATGAACCATTTGCCTGACATCGCTGATCTGAAAGTGAAAGGTACAGAAAAGAATCTCTCAATTGATGGGCTGGCAGAACCTTCAGATAACCATGTTGTGACTATGTATCACTGCTGTTTTACCTTTACTGCTTACAGTTAATTCTGTACTTTCATATTTCAGGTGTTTTAAAGTTTTTAAAAATTTTTTTAAATGTTTACTTACTTTTGAGAGACAGAGAGACAGAGAGACAGAGCATGAGCAGGGGAGGGGCAGAGAGAGAGGGAGACACAGACTCCCAAGCAGGCTCCAGGGTCTGAGCTACTAGTACAGAGCCCGAGGTGGGGCTGGAATGCATGAACGGTGAGATCATGACCTGAGCCGAAGTTGGAGGCTTAACTGACTGAGCCACCCAGGGGCCCGTAAAGTTTTTGGGTTTTTTTTTTATCCTTCCTTCCCCAGTTACCACCAACCACTCCCTCAATACTCATGCATATGCATCCGCAGTTTGTATAGTATCCAGTCTTTCGTTATAAACATGGGGATCTGACTTAGCCAATGTGTAGCTTACCTGAGGACGAGTACCTCTCCCATTTTATAAGATCAAATTTATGTCCTCATACAACTTAATGTAAATTATTCAATTAAGCATTATTTTTCATTATGTTATCATAATAAAATTTAAAGAACAATATTTTGCTTTTCTCAATAACTAGTAGTCATTGTTAATTTTTTCCCAAACTTAGTCTTATAGAACTTGATTTAATGTTCCCTTCTAACTCTCCCCGAGTATCTCAAATTAAAGTGAATAATTGCTCCCAAGGACATAAAGTCCCTAAGCTCAGGACCAATTTTCATTTAAAACAGTTATTGGTAGATTTATAGCTTTCAATTGATCATAAAGAAAAGTTTTAGTTTGCAATTAACCCATTCCAACTCAGTGAGTTTCTTTTCTCATGCGCACCAGAACTGGAAAGAGACTTCGTTTCTAGAATCTACAGACTCTTGTGTGCGTGAATCACTGTGGATTATCTACTGCTCCACCCACCTCCATATATTGTTTTCCTACTAGTTTGTACATTTTCTGTCTTTCCCACCATTAAATGTAGTTTTATGCCTTTTTTCACCATCCCCCTGAGGAGTGGAACATTACATCCAATACATTATGGTTTATACTGCTGGTTTCTTTATCCAAGGTTCTAACTAATGTATTTGAGCGCTTTAAAAAAAAAGGCCTAAGGGCGCCTGGGTGGCTCAGTCAATTGAGTGGCCGACTTCGGCTCGGGTCATGATCTCACAGGTTCGTGGGTTTGAGCCCTGTGTCGGGCTCTGTGCTGACAGCTCAGAGCCTAGGGCCTGCTTCGGATTGTGTATCTCCCTCCCTCTCTGCCCCTCTCTTGCGTGCACTCTGTCTCTCTCTCTCCCTCTCAAAAATAAGTAATCATTTAAAAAAAGTTTTATAAAAAAATAAATTTAAAAAAAGCCTAAATCACAAATTTGGTTCACTGTCTGTTAAAATAATTATCTATATTTTTTGTATATAAGATACATTCCAACTGAAAGGATGCTTAAGTGGAATTTAACAAAATTTTAAAGCAAGAATAAAATTGGATTCCTCAGGAATATACAAGAACTGTTCACCTTTTATGATAACGATTTGACACATGGATGTCAGTGGCAGGGCTTACGGATGAAATTCGCCATCAGGCAGGAGCGGTTGAAAGCCAAGAAGTAAGCAAAGTGAGAAGCTTCTTCATTCAGCGCAGGAAGTCAAAGGCACATCAGTTAGTATAACAATGCAAATTCCTAGAACAATCACCAGGGCCCCCATTATCTGCCTCGTTTGTCTTCCTCTGCTTATTGTTAATTTCAGGGTGAGCTATTACCCGTATTGTTTTGCACGTACTTTACAATTTGGGAAGCACAGTTACCCCTTCTCCATGGTAGTGCTCTAAAACATATTGGAATGTGTTTATTTCAAGCAGAGTTTGATCATCTAGTGATGTAACAAAAACTCCAAATCCCCTAACTAATGGGGCAGTTGTAAAAAACAGTATTATCCTTCAAAACTACCCTAATTGATGATCTACTTCTAGAAGGAAACAGACTGAATTTGCTCTGTGCATCTTGTGTGTACAGCTTGCCATCGAGACATTCATGAAGGAATTGATATGAGAGGAGTCAATTTTAACGTCTCTAGGGTTGAAAGTGTTGAAGAATGCCAAAAAAAGTGCACCAACAGCATTCACTGCCAATTTTTCACGTACGCCACTCGCACGTTTTACGATGCAGAGTACCGGTGAGTAAAATTCATAGCGTCTGTCCTTTCCGATGGTGCTTTTGAGATTTAATTGTATGCTTCATAACTTTTTTTTCCCCCCCAGTGGAAAACCAAACAGGGCTTTTAGACCTAACCACTCCACTTATTTTTTTGCTCAGTTTTGTTGCCAGTTTTTCTAAGGAGAATAACTTCCATCTCTTGGGGAATGAGGGTTTGGTTGAATAATGTCTCCCACCCCATTCTCACCCGAAGCTTCCTTGGGTAGAGCGGAAAGATGTCTCTCTGATTAGTAATACAAACCCCGAACCCACTCATTTTCAAAGTCATTGTTCTCTTTGCTTCATTTCCCACCGACCATAGATCCTTTCTGCGTGCATCTTGCAGTTTGGGGAGAGAAGTAACCTCTTTTCTTCACATTCAGGAACACCTGCCTTTTAAAGCACAGTGCAGGAGGAACACCCACCAGTATAAAGCTCCTGGCTAACGTGGCATCTGGATTCTCCCTGAAGCCCTGTGCACTCTCAGAAATTGGTAATTGTATGCCTACTATTTCTTTTTCTTTTCTAAAAAAAATTTTAACGTTTATTTATTTTTAAGAGACAGAGAGACAGGGTGTGAGTGGGAGAGGGGCAGAGAGAGAGGGAGACACAGAATCCGAAGCAGGTTCCAGGCTCTGAGCCATCAGCACAGAGCCCGATGCGGGGCTCGAACTCACGAGTGTGTGGCTACTAGTTCCCTGTGTGATTGTAGTAGGCAGACTTAGAGTCTCCCAAAGATGTCCACACTTATTTCCTGCAACACGTGAATATGTCACCTTACGTGTCAAAAGAGGTTTGTAGATGTGATTTTGAGATGGGAGATGGTTCTACATTATGTGCGTGGGCTCAATGTAGTCACAGGAGTCCCTATAAGAGAAAAAAGGAAGACAGAAGCATCGGAGAGAGGGAGAGAGAGAGAGATTTGAAGATGTTGTACCACTGGCTTTCAAGATAGAGAAAGGATCCACAAGCCAAGGAATGATGGTAACCTTTAGAAGCTGGAAAAGGCAAGGAAACAGGTCCTCCTATAGAGCTTCCCGAAGGAACAAAATCCTGCCGACATCTTGATTTTATCCCAGTGAGACCCATTTCGGCCTTCTGATTTCCAGAACTGTGAGCTAATATATTTGGGTTGTTTGAAGCCACTGGGCTTGTGAAAAGTGGTCACAGCAGCAATAGAAAACCAGTACAGTTACATTGTGGGGAAAACAAGAAGGTCTTTTCCGGGCAGTGTCCACTGTCTAGTGAGCCCACTCTACCATAACGAATCAGCAAAGTGCTATAGTTTCAGACATTCAGGTAATTTCGATGGAATTATCCAGAAAATCGTCATGACCTTCCACCAGATTTAGCGTATCAGAGTGTTAACAGTAAGATGTTGCTGAAACCAAATCACCAATGGCCAATGCCACACGGCATCCAGTGCCAGCTCTGTGCCAAGATCGGCGTCAGGTGCTGGGCTAGGTCCCCTCTGCAGGAGGTTAAGAACTTGTCAACAGCGCATCTCTTCTCCTGTTTCCTTTTCCTGTTTCCCCTTTTCCTTTTCCTGTTTCCTTCTCTGTTTCCTTTTCCCTCGGGCACACCCCCCTCCATGGTGTGTACCAGATTTCCAGTTCAAATTTACTGAATATTTCATTTTTAACATTGATATTCGGTCCTTTTTTTTTAAAAAAAAAAGTATAATTTCTCTTTATTGATATCCTTTCTTTGGCAAGACAATGTTTTCATACTTTCTTCAGTTTTTTAAACACGGCTTCCTTTAGTTTTTCGAACATATTTAAGATAGCTGGCTTGAAGTCTTTGTACAGTACAAGAGGAAGTTTGTGCTTCCTCAGCAAGGGTTTATATTAACTGCCTTTTTTTTTTTTTTTTTTTTTTTTTTTTGCGTATGGGCCATTCTTTCTTGTTTCTTTGCATGGCTTCTAATTTCTTGAAAAAAATTGAGACCTTTTTTTTTTTTACAACTTTTTTAAAATGTTTATTTATTTTTAAGAGAGAGAGACCCAGGGGCGCCTGGGTGGCTCAGCCGGTTGAGCGGCCGACTTTGGCCCAGGTCATGATCTCACGATCCATGAGTTCGAGCCCCGAGTCGGGCTCTGTGCTGGCAGCTCAGAGCCTGGAGCCTGTTTCAGATTTTCTGTCTCCCTCTCTCTGACCCTCCCCCGTTCATGCTCTGTCTCTCTCTGTCTCAAAAATAAATAAATGTTAAAAAAAAAAAACTAAAAAAAAAAAAAAAAGAGAGAGAGAGAGACCCAGAGTGCAAGTGGGGATGGGGAGAGAGAGAGGGAGACACAGAATCCGAAGCAGGCTCCAGGCCCTGAGTTGTCAGTACAGAGCCCGACCTGGGGCTCGAGATCATGACCTGAGCTGAAGTCGGAAGCTTGACTGACTGAGCCACCCAGGTGCCCCGAGACCTTTTAAATAACAGCATATGGTCACCCTGGAAATCAGGTTCCCTCCTTCCCCAGAGTCTGCTGTTGTTACTGCTTTTTGTTGTTTGTTTGGTGGCTTTTCTGAACTAACTCTGTAAAGTGTTTATTCTTTGGAGTATATGACCACTGACTGATGTTTCCACTTAGTTTTCTTAATAGTTATCTAATGATTGGACGAGGATTTCCTTAGATGCCTGCAGTCAATAAGTTTCTCAGTCTTTGAGGAGGGGCTTTCTGCGAATTTTGGAGCATGCTTTCAACGTTCAGACAGGCGTTTCACAACTTTACCAGGGCCTCTTTCTGCTGACGCAGGGCGAAACGTCAGCCAGCCTGAGAGCCTAGGACTTTCTCAAATCTTTGGGGGGCACAAGCACAGCCCTGGTTATGCCACACAGCCCTGTACTTGCACATGGCCTTCCAGATTCCCAGGAATATGTCTAAGATTTTCACCACCACCTTCTTTCCCCTGGTTTCCCTTTTAGGATCTTTTATGAGCCTGTTGTTTGTTCCAGCTGTGATTGCTGCCCTAGGAAGCTGCAATATTACATAATCGCCCCTGTTTGTTTGTTCTAGACAAACACTTGCAAGGAAAAGGCTGTTAGTTAACACTGAAGAAGCTCTGAGCCATGAAAAATAAACTCAGTCCTTGCGAGTGGGATTTTCCCAAGAATTTCCAGACAAGTCAAATAATGGCATTTGACTGGGGATGCAGATGGGACATTGGAGCAGCCCCAGCCCCATTCTGCCCGCTCCAGGGCTGCGGGACTGCTGGTCTCTTTTCTGCATGATTGTGAGGCTGTTTTCAAGGCTTTCATGGAGCTGGGGAGGGGAGAACTGGAACAGGGCAAATTAAAACCCCACAAAACTCATCCTTCTTTTTTTAAAATTCTTTTTAACCTTCATTTATTTCTGAGAGAGAGAGAGAGAGGAAGAGGAACCAAGAGAGAGGGAAACACAGAATCTGAAGCAGGCTCCAAGCTCTGAGCTGTCAGCATAAGACCCCCACTGCGGGTCTTGAACTCATGAACTGCAAGATCGTGACCTGAGCCAAAGCTGGACGCTTAACTGACTTGAGCCACCCAGGCGCCCCATTTAAAATTTTATTTTTTATTTTTTATTTATTTTTGAGAGGGAGAGAGACAGAATGCTAGCGGGGGAGGGGAGGAACACAGAGAGAGGGAGACACAGAATCCGAAGCAGGCTCCAGGCTCTGAGCCGTCAGCCCAAAGCCTTATGCAACTATCCTTTTTTCTTAATGTTTATTTAATTTATTTTAGGGGAGGGACAGAGAGAGAGAGGGAAAGAGAATCCCAAGCAGTCTCTGGACTGTCAGCACAGAGCCTGACTTGAGGCTCGATCTCTCGGAACTGTGAGATCGTGACGTGAGCCGAAATCAAGGGTCAGATGCTGAACCGACTGAGCCCCCCCCCCCCCCGGGGGCCCCCGAACTTACTGTTCTTATAGAGAGTAAGTTCTTCTTGAACAAACGCTCCCTGGACGGTTATAATTTGATCAATTTCTAGAGTCCCAAAAACATTGATTTTGACGAATAGGCCGGTGCGCCCATCACTTTTATGGAAGAGAGGATTTTCAGAGGCCCTTCGTCTGCCATTCCCACTACGATCCTGTATGCTTTTGATAAAACAAATGAAACACACAGGAAAAGTAGCTCTGAAAAAGAAAAAGGTCTTTCAAAAAAGATAGCCCCTGCCTTGTTATCATCTGGATGGGTCAGATAGGGACTGAAATTGTATTCAGTTCTGTGTTGCCTACGTCCTCTGCAGCGATGGATGCCCGGGGCACTTCAAAAGGGGGTACCAGGACCGTAAGAAATCTGGAAGCAATGGAAAACAAAAAGTGGCTCAAGGGACAGGTTAAAGGTATTTAACCTGAAAAAGAGTCAGGATGACTATCTGAATTCTTTGTTTATAAAGGGCTGTCTTTGGAGAAAGGATTAGACTAATGTGTGTGGCTCCATTAGGCAGATGTAGGTAGAAGCTACCATGAAGGAAATAAGGAAAGAAAAAACAATCCTAACACCTAGAACGGTCCAGAAAAGAATTAGGCCTTGTCATGGGTGCCTGGGTGGCTCAGTCAGTTAAGCAGCCCAGCTTCGACTGAGGTCATGATCTCACGGTTCATGAATTCGAGCCCTTTGTCGGGTTCTATGCCGACAGCTCAGAGCCTGGAACCTGATTTCAATTCTGTCTCTCTCTCTCTCTCTCTCTCTGCCTATCCCCCACTCACGCTCTGTCTGTCTGTCTCTCTCTCAAAAATAAATAAATATTAAAAAAATTTTTAAAGAAAAAGTATTGGACCTTGTCATGAGGAAGTGAGCTCTTATCACTATAAATATCTCAGAAAAGTTGAACAACTCGTCACGTACATCCTTCAGGGGATATAGTTGTAGGTTGGCACAAGTTTTCTTTCAGCTTCCAGAATCTGTGTTTTGGGTTTTTTGTTTTTTTGTTTTTAAAGATTTAATTAGTCGAAGCCTCATTTCCTAGACTGCCCACATGTAGGTATTACGTCACGGGAGGTACTTTCTCTTGATAAAACTATGTTCATTTAAACTGGGACTCCTTTTGTCCTTCCTGCAAATGCTATAATTATTCTTCAGGCTCCCATCATGTTAATAAAATTTATGTTATCAAATTGAGTAAACTTAGTAAATAATATGAACACAAATAAAAACGTAATTTAGAATTAAGATTATATTGGGGCACCTGGGTGGCTCAGTCGGTTAATCGCCGGACTTCAGCTCAGGTCATGATCTCGCAGCTTGTGGGTTCAAGCCCCACATCGGGCTCTGTGCTGACAGTTCAGAGCCGGGAGCCTGTTTCAGATTCTGCGTCTCCCTCTCTCTCTGCCCTCCCCTGCTTGCGCTCTGTCTCTCTCTCAAAAATAAATAAACATTAAAAAAAAAAAGATTACATAAGGATAATGAAGGTGGGTTTTCTCCTATTTTTATTTTTTGGTCACCTGATATTTTTGTTAAACACTTTTTATTAAGATCTTTTTCATAATACTCGGGAAAATACCACACAAAACCTTCTGCTCCTAAGGCCTGGAATTCAGGGTCGAGGTACCACAAAGAGAATGTGAGGACAGGCTGAGTAACCTAAATATTTTGCACTGGTCGGCCTGGAGCTGGACACACAGGTTGAACTGTTTCATTTCTCTGACATGGGAGTCGATCTTTTATCGGATTTAGCCCAATTTTTCCTTCTTCCGAATGCCACACAACGAGTCTGAGGGTATTTCAACAGACAGTCTCCCCCCTCGAGGATGTCTAGCGTTATGAATAACAAACAGTCATCATGTCCTTTCGTTACGATGACAAAGTACAGTCACCTGAGCATCGGGCGGTTTGAGGACTGTCTTCCCTCTGTGAGTTCCCAGGTTGCCGCAGGAGCATTTTCCAGCATCTCGCCTTCTCGGATGTGGACGTTGCCAGAGTCGTTACCCCGGATGCTTTTGTATGCCAAACCATTTGCACCTATCATCCTAACTGCCTCTTCTTTACGTTCCACACAAAGGCATGGCATCTGGAACCGCAAAGGTAAGAATGTGCGACGTTTGCTACCGTCCGTTCAGCACTGTCATTTTCTAGTTTGAGTGTTTGAGACCTTCTGGAAATTTCGCGCAGAGCGCTCGAAGCCGCAGCAAGCCCTTTTCCGCCAGGTGCAGGTTAGTTAGGAACTTCATTGACTTTTCCACCTATGTTCTTTTTTTTCTTTTTTTAAATGTTTGTTTATGTTTGAGAGAGACGGAGAGAGAGCGTGTGCAAGTGGGGGAGGGGCAGAGAGGAGATCGGGAGATCGAGAATCCCGAGCAGGCTCCCCAGAGCCCGACGTGGGGCTCAAATTCACGAACAATAGAGCGTGACGTGAGCCGAAACCAACTCAAAACCAGAAGTCAGACTCTTGGGGGCGCCTGGGTCACTCAGTTGGTTAAGTGTCCAGCTTCGGCTCACGTTATGATCTCGCGGTTCAGGGGTTCGAGTCCCATGTCGGGCTGTTGACAATTAAGGCCTTTGTGTTCCCTCATTTTAAAAATCATAGAAAAAGGGCACCTGGGTGGCTCAGTCGGTTAAGCATCCGACTTCAGCTCAGGTCATGATCTCACTCTCGGTGAGTTCGAGCCCCGCGTCGGGCTCTGTGCTGACAGCTCCCAGCCTGGAGCTTGCTTTGAGTTCTGTGTCTCCCTCTCTCTCTGTCCCTCCCCCGTTCATGCTCTGTCTCTCTCTGTCTCAAAAATAAATAAAAACATTTAAAAAATTACTAAGTAAAATGAAATGTAATCATGTTGCCTACTTTTTTCCATTATTCAATTCAAATTTTATGAGACTCAGGCTTCATGGTTCTACACTGATGATATTAACAAAAGCACACAAATCTTGGACTTGAAAAAGTCCTATGGGGTGCCTGGGTGGCTCATTCGGTTAAGCATCTGACTTCGCCTCAGATCATGGTCTCACGGCTCATGGGTTCGAGCCCTGAGTCCGGCTCTGTGCTGACAGCTCAGAACCTGGACCCTGCTTTGGATTCTGTGTCTCCCTCTCTCTCTGTCCCTCCCCCACTTGATCTCGCTCTCTCACTCACTCTCTCAAAAATAAATAAAACATAAAGTTGTTGTTGTTGTTTTTTTTAAACAGAAGAGTTTCTCAGAAGAATAAATTTTGCAGAGGTGCTTTTCAAAACGCGAGGTGCTTTGTTTGGTGTTTGCCTTTAATGCAATTTTGTTTCTCTGTCTTTTGCTTTTTTCTTTTTTGTTAATAGAAACGTTTGCTTTCTTAAGACTTCCAAAAGCGGGACACCAAGTTCCCCTACTCCTCAGGAAAACACCATATCTGGATACAGCCTTTTAACCTGCAAGCAAAGTTTGCCTGGTAATGTGATTCAATGATGATAGTGATCTTTTCACAAGTAATAGCAACGAAACAATCCTCAGGGTACCAACGACCTGTGTAGATGTGGCTTAACTGCTGCTTTCATTTAATGCCTTTTTATGTCTCTAATTCACACAGAGCCCTGCCACTCCAAAATTTACTCAGGAGTTGCTTTTGAAGGGGAAGAGTTGAATGTAACCTTTGTTGAAGGAGTGAATGTTTGCCAAGAGACTTGTACTGAGACGATCCGCTGTCAGTTTTTTACTTATTCTTTACTCCCAGAAGACTGTAGAAGAAAGAAGTTAGTGAACATCCATTTTTCACAGACACTCGGCAAGCCAATTTCATGAATGATCCTCCTCTGTGAAGGTTTAATCTTTATACCGATCCTTTTATCTAGGTGTAAGTGTTCCTTACGATTATCTTTGGATGGGTCCCCAACTAGGATTACGTACGGGACACGAGCGAGCTCTGGCTATTCTTTGAGGCTGTGTAAAAGTGGGGACGGTTCTGGTGAGTAAGCCTCACTTTTTCATGGAACTGTGAAGGCTTGTCTGTGTTATTTTGATAGCTTGCTTAGTCTTAAACAATAGAACTGTGTTACTTTGTTTCCCTTGGCTGGAGAGAACTCTGATTCACCTCTAATTCCAACCATTAACTTTAACACTCTCTTTTCAGCCTGCTCAACAAAAACAGACACACGCATTGTTGGAGGGACCAACTCCTCCTGGGGAGAGTGGCCTTGGCAAGTTAGCCTGCAAGTGAAGCTGACGGCCCGGAGCCACCTGTGTGGTGGGTCAATCATCGGACACCAGTGGGTCCTAACTGCCGCCCATTGCTTTGATGGGTAAGTTTTGGGTGCGTCCTATCCAGGGTCTTATCTTGCCTTTTCGTTTTGAGAACTCTAAGTTCAGGGTCTAGATCATCATGTCCGTTTATTGATCGAAGTTTATTCTTCTTGAATAAAAGACATTTCAAGCGAGGGCTTGTATCCACAATGGTGAACAACGAGGTAGGGCCTGTCTGAGCACTGAAAGACCTGAGCCATCAGCACGCAGTGTGGCCTCTTTGCAGGAATGCCTGACATTCCTGGGGGGTGTCTGTCACTCCTGCTTTAAAGCAAAACGAAAAATGCCCTGTCTGCTCCTACCTCCATCTACCGCTCCCTAAATGTATTCTTCAAAGACTTTGTTTTCAGGCCTGTAGAGATTTACTTTCAGCTCTCTGATTCACAAATACACTAAATAACGTTAATAGTGCAAACAAAAATGCGATAGTTTGTAACCTCTATATTTCAGAGGATAAAATCTGATGCAACCTTTCTACTTTATTGGGCAAATTGTACATGTGGCAGGGTTTTAAAGTTTTAAAACACTTAGGCTTTGCAGTTAGAACAGGGCAGCTCTCACAATGACCAGAAGTACGAATGACCCTGGGCGGTTTGTAAATCTCTCTTAGCTTTATTTTCCTATCTGTGAAATATGAATAAGAATAGTGTCTAATTCACAAGGTTGTTAGATGAAGTGACAGACTTAAAATGCCAAGTACTGTACTTGGAACATAAAAAGTTTTTAAAAAATAAGCTATAATTAAATAAGAAATGTAAAAATGGACAAAGCATAGGAGTAAGCAAGAAATACTAACAGCTCTAAAATAAAAGATAGTTGATCTCTCTCAAAAAGTGTTTTGTTTTCGTAAAATTCTCCCTCTTCCCCTGTCTAAAGGGTGGGGCCCGGGTTGCATGTATCAGGATTGAGGATACAGTTGCTGAAATAAGGGTCAGCGGCAGGGATGGGCAGAGCAAGGCTCCTTCATGGTGGCCAATTAGCAGCATGGGCCCCCAGTTAGCAGAGCATGGGCGTTGCTAAGGGGAAAGCTACTGGCCTGAAAGGACAGACCCTGAGAAGGGAAATGGTAGGTCCCCTTTTTTACTAAATGCATGCAATTGGGGGTCAGGAATTTTCGTCTTTTTTTTTCCAGCTCTGCTGAGATATAATTGATACATAACCTTGAATAAATGTAAGGTGTGCAATGTAATGATTTCACATGTGCATGTATTGCAAAATGATTAGCATATTAAGGTTAGGTGACACATCCATCCATCCATCCATTACCGCACAGAAATACTTGTGTGTGTGTGTGTGTGTGTGTGTGTGTGTGTGTGGTGAGAACTTTTACGATTCGCACTCTCAGCAGCTTTCAAATATTTCAAGTATTGTTAACTCTAGTCACCATGCTGTACATTAGGTCCCTAGACTTCATTGGTGTTATAACTGGAAGATTGCGTCCTTTGGCCACTTTCACTCATTCCTGCCATGACACTGTCCTGAAAACCACCAATCTGTTCTCTGCAGCTATGAATTCAGTTTTTTAGGTTCCACATACAAGTGAAAACATGTAACATTTGTCTTTCTCGGACCATTTGTCTTTCTCGGACTTATTTCGTTTAACATAATACCCTCAAGTCTCATCCATGTTGTTGCAAATTGCAGGATTTCCTTCTTTTTATGGCTGAATAATATTCCATCATATATCTATATATAAGTATATGTTGGGGCGCCTGGGTGGCGCAGTCGGTTAAGCGTCCGACTTCAGCCAGGTCACGATCTCGCGGTCCGTGAGTTCGAGCCCCGCGTCGGGCTCTGGGCTGATGGCTCAGAGCCTGGAGCCTGTTTCCGATTCTGTGTCTCCCTCTCTCTCTGCCCCTTCCCCGTTCATGCTCTGTCTCTCTCTCTCCCAAAAATAAATAAACGTTGAAAAAAAAATTTATATATAAGTGTATGTATACATACGCACACAAACACATGCCTAAATGTGTATATGCACTTATATGCCTATGTATAATACATTTATGTATATGTATGTGTATATGGAGACATAGTACATATATTATGCCACATTTTCTTTATGCATTCATCCATTGAGGGACACTTAGGTTGTTTCCATGTTTTGGCTACTGTAAATAAGGCTGTTATGAAGGGAGTACAGATATCTCTCAAAGTAGTATTTTCATTTTCTTTGAATATATAACCAGAAGCAGAATTGTTGGATCTTAAGGTAGGTCTACTTTTTCATTTTTGAGGAACCCCCATACTGTCTTCCACAGTGACTGTAGCACTTTACATTAAGAACTTTCATTCTTGGGACACCTGGGTAGCTCAGCTGGTTGTGTCCAACTTCTTCTCAGGTCATGATTTCGTGGTTCGTGAGTTCAAGCCCCGCATGGGGCTCTGTGCTGACAGCTTGGAGCCTGGAGCCTGCTTTGAATTCTGTGTCTTCCTCTTTCTCTGGACGTTAGCCCCTCACATTCTGTCTCTCTCTCTCAAAAATAAATAAACATTAAAAACAATAATAAAAAAAAAGAACCTTCCTTCTTGAAGACTCAGTGTTGTTAAGTTTATAAGAGATAATATCCACGGAAACACGGATTTAATTGAAAGAAAACCACTTTGCCCCAATCTGCATGGTTTCCTCTAGAGTTTTATGCAAATATATCTTGTATCTCTCACTTAATGGTGGTAAGAATGTCCCAATCTTTACACAAGATAAGACTTAGCTTTTGATCACAGTTTTAGACTTCCTTTGTATATACTCATGTTTTATTTATTATTATTTTCTTAGGTTTATTTTATGTTTGAGAGAGAGAGAGAGAGCGCAAGTGGGAGAGGGCAGAGAGAGAGGGAGACACAGAATCTGAAGCAGGCTGTAGGCTCTGGGCTGTCAGCACAGAACCCATCGCGGGGCTTGAACTCACGGACCTCGAGATCGTGACCTGAGCCGACGTCAGTGCTCAACCAACTGAGCCACCCAGGCGCCCCTGTAGATACTTCTATTTTAAAGAGTTAATTTAAATGTTCATACTTCTCAAAATCTATTTTAATTCACTATATTTTATATTTATTTTTATGTTTTACTATATTTTTGTGGGGTTTTTCTTTGGCCCTGCCCCCAAGGTGTGCTTTATTTTCATTAATCTTACAAATGATTTTCTCTGACAGCCCAGGGCAAGTTGGAGGATTGGCTGGAGGAGCGGGGGGTCCCCTGAGAGCCCCACAGGCTGGTTGCCTCAGCTCCGGGTGTGGGTTCACAACGTGGCTTGTCGCTCGTGTTCACCTGGCAGGAGGCCGTCCTCCAAGTCAGGACTGAGGTGTCTCCAAGATGACAGGGGTGGGGAATCCTCCAGGAAATTTCACTCCGCCTCTCCTGCTCCGTGGTCTCGGGTGAGCAGGTGTTCTCCTGCGTCCCTCTGTTCTCCAGCTTGGCCTTGGGGAAGCCCGCCGGCTTGTCTGCCGTTTTCTTAAGAAACCTTGGAGGTCCACTCTGAGCCCCATGCCTGGGGCTCCCACTCGCCTTACTGCAGCCAGAGACCTAGACAGATAATGATTTTTCGAGTGCATTTATTTTGAGAGACCGAGAGAGGGAAAGAGAGAGGGCACAAGCAGGGGAGGGGCAGAGAGAGGGAGACACAGAATCTGAAACAGGCTCCAGGCTCTGAGCGGTCAGCACAGAGACCGACGCGGGGCTCGAACTCACGAACCGTGAGATCATGACCTGAGCCGAAGTCAGACGCTTAACCGACGGAGCCACCCAGGCGCCCCTAGATAGATACATTTTAAATAACACTGAAGCCTCCTTAATTTGCCCAACGGCGGGGGCGGCCGGGGTAGGGGGTCTTGTGTAACACGGGTCCGACCTCTTGAACATTCTGGATTTCGTGGAAGCAACTGCTTTCAGGTTTGGTGAACTGAGCAGGATTTTCCCACAATCACCTGTGAGTCTCTCCCAACCAGTTTCTCTCAGAACTGGGACAGCAACATTCTTCTATCGTGACTTACAGTAAGCATGGAATAACTACAGAAATGTCCATTCTCAGTGTTTTTAACTAAAATCTTCAGAGTTTCCGTACCGCTGCTGGTGGGGATGACAAATTGCCAGGAAGCGAAATTAGGTGAGTAAAGATAACCCGTAGGTAGCATTTTCTTCCCAGTTCTTTTTTTGAAAGGTGAAGCGACAGGAAAAAGGACCAATATCAGAGGCCAGTCTTTCTGGGGTCAAATAGGTATTTCCTTTTTTCCCCCAGGCTTCCCCTGCAGGACGTTTGGCGTGTTTACAGTGGCATTTTTAATCTGTCCGAGATAACAACAGAAACGCCTTTCTCACGAATAAAGGAGATGATTATTCACCCAAATTACAAAATGTCAGACAGTGGTGATGATCTTGCCTTGATAAGACTTGAGCCTCCTTTGAATTACACAGGTACGCGGCGTATTCGATCGAGGAGAAGCTAGACATCTGAGTTCAGCGGTTTAAATTTTCACACCCGTTTGAAGGAGAGGGCAGAATGTGGGCAGATTGTCTTTATTTCCTGGTGGGTGGGGCTGGAGGAAAGGTGAGAATTGCCAGGAAGGTAACATCTGTGATCTGGATAAATAGCTTCTACTTAAGGGTCAAGAAACATCAATTGGCTTCTTCAGGGAGGAATACAACCACTGACACGTTATTGAAATAATGCAACATCGGAAATGGCCATTTGGGAAGCCTGGCTCGCTTTGACACAAGTAGCGGAATTACCACTGCCTGGGGCATATTAAGAATACAGGAAGGCAGACGGGGCCAGATCCTAATTCCCAGGTCCAATGTGTGCAGAAGGAGGTTCTGGGAAGCCGGTAGTGTGATGGTTGGAGGTGTGGCCTTTGGAGGAATAGTGTCCACGGTTGGTGAATGCCCACTGCTCCCAGTAACGATCCCGTGACCTCGGGCAAGTTGCCCTCACCTCTTTGCACCTCAAATCTCCTCATCTGTAAAATGGGCGTGATAATGACCCATTGGTTTGTCATAAAAATTGTCAGTTAATACCTTAACGCGCTTAAAATCGTGCCTGGAGATTCTCCATTATCACTCTGCAAAGTATCACCCACAGGATAAAACGCGAGAACTTCTAATGCTTTTGGCAGAAACTTGTGTTCTGAGGTTTAAGATTGAATCCAGAAGATGTGACACCAAACACGTCATGGGAAAATGACTCGGGAGATGAGAAAGTTTCTTGAATCGTTGCCCTTAGCAACTGAGCAGAAAGCAAAAGGGTCATTTTCCTTGGTGCTGCCCTATAGAAAGAGAATCCAGGAAAAGGAAGGTGTGTATTTTTAAAGTCAATATCCATACCTTTGTTTAACCAAACTCTACTTTAAAAATTACCTTTCAGAATTCCAAAAACCAATATGCCTGCCTTCCAAAGATGATACAAACACAATGTATACTAATTGTTGGGTGACTGGATGGGGCTTCACAAAAGAAAAAGGTACGGCGTGACATTTTAAATGTTGTTCTTACGAGAAGTCTTCTCTCGCCTCAAATATTTACTCAGTGATTTAAAAAAAAAATTTTAATGTTTTTATTTATTTTTGAAGGAGAGAGAGAGAGACAGAGCATGAGCAGGGGAGGGGCAGAGAGAGAGGGAGACACAGAATCCAAAGCAGGCTCCAGGCTCCGAGCTGTCAGCAGAGAGCCCTGTGTGGGGCTTGAATCCACGAACCATTAGTTCATGACCTGAGCTGAGGTCGGATGCTTAACCGACTGAGCCACCCAGGCGCCCCACTCGGTGATTTTTGAGCTGTATTTTTGTTTGGGTCTGGGGAAATGTATCAGGCAACCTTTTAAGCATCTTACTTTATAATAAAGATCACTTGTGGGACTTCATAAAAGGACTGGTCCCATACAGGGCTAACAAGACTGCTCAAGCCCATCCTGTCCTCAGTATTAATAGTGTTCCCATCTCTCTGTGCCTTGATGTTAAGGACCTGGAGCACAGGCAGGCAAACCATCTCTCTGACAGGCTGTCAATCTTGTTGGTTTTTTTTTTTTTTTTAAATACATCCTTCTTGCAATCTGATGTAGTCCATGAACCACTTTTAAATAAAACACACAGAAACAGGAAGGACAGCAGTGAAATTGCAAATGAGCTCTCAAAATACTTCTCAAAGGATGTGCTATAGTAATGCATGAGTTTCTTTGTTAATATATGAAATAGCAAGTTGTTCAGGTAACTGCCGTAACTTAGAAATTGTAATGAGCACAAGTGATATTTACCGTTATCTGCCACAACTGTAATGTGCAAATATCGCGACCGTGACATGCAAATATCTGGGCTCTCTATTGATGGCCAGGTCGTAGATTCTGCTAACACTCCCTTGCTTGGGGCTTGCCTTCCTAATTGAAAGGAGTTAGACTGCAGTTGGATATCGGTGAAAGTAAAGATCTATTTTCCGATGCAAGTTAATGGAACAAGTGAATTCTTTTGGTGCAGCCCCGTTTAAGAGCCCCTGTTCATGGGTAGTTGGTGTATTTCAACTGGCCTTGAATTTTCCAGGAAACAGACTATTCTCCCTTTCCAAAACTGTGTTCCTGATAGACACTATAGGGAGTAATATTTGCAGCATTCTTTACCTATTTAAGCTTGTCATGCTCTTTCCTTCTTTCCTGACTTACTCCTTTACTCGATGAATTCACATTTTTCCAATTTTTAAAAAAAATTTTTTTTTCAATGTTTATTTATTTTTGGGACAGAGAGAGACAGAGCATGAACGGGGGAGGGGCAGAGAGAGAGGGAGACACAGAATCGGAAACAGGCTCCAGGCTCCGAGCCATCAGCCCAGAGCCCGACGCGGGGCTCGAACTCACGGACCGCGAGATCGTGACCTGGCTGAAGTCGGACGCTTAACCGACTGCGCCACCCAGGCGCCCCTAAATTTTCCCAATTTTTGATAAGTGCCTGAAGACAGGAAGAAATTGGAAAAGTAACCTTAACTAAACAAGGAAGGCTCCCGGTGTACGCTCAAGGAGAACCTGGAGAGGGGTGGAAATTTAATTATTTTTCAATAAATTGTTCTTCGTGGAAAATCCTTGGACTTACTCAAAGAGCAAAATACTCCTCTGCTGTCAGAGGTCTGGTGGTCCCCTCCCCCCGAAACGATGTATCTTAGAATGATCATGTTGAATATATAAAACAAAAACCGAGAGGTAAGAACTTCCAGCTTTTGGGTGGGAGGAGATAAGAGGGAATTTCTGAGAGACATCGACTGAAATGAGATGACAGAAGATATGGAAGGGTTGTCCTAATATTACATGTCAGAGGCCAAAACATGGCGTGCGCGCTCTCTCTCTCTCTCTCTGTTTCTCAATTTTCCTTCTCTGTTACTCGCTGTTTGTGTGATCAACGCTACTTTCTCACCCTACTGTTTTTAATCCAAAGACATGACCTGAACGAAAAGCTCATTATTCTGATCTGCTTTAAGACGTTAGTATGTTTCCTATTTATCTTATTTCTTCCTTCTGAAGTTACATATTGGTGACCTTCTAGGCAAAATCCAAAATACCCTACAAAAGGCAAATGTTCCTTTGGTATCAAGTGAAGAATGCCAGAAAAAATACAGAGATTATGAAGTAACCAAACAGATGATCTGTGCTGGCTATAAAGAAGGAGGCAAAGATGCCTGTAAGGTAATACATTAGACTGCGCAAAGAACACACAGTAACCTGCTTGAGAAAATTAGCTCCAAAATACATTTCTCATAGTATGTTTCATTATATTTTTCTTAAAAAATTCTGAGCCACATAACCTGGCAATTTCATAAATAACCTTTAATGAACGTATATCATTTTTATTATATTTATTTATTTATATATATTTATTTTTTATTTATATATATTTTTATAATATAAATATATAATATATATAATATATAATATATATAATATAAATATAGTGTGTGTGTATATATATATGTATATATATACTATGTTTAAGGAGCACAATTGTACATATAACAACTGTACTAACATATAGAGCATTAGATGTATTTGACATTGAGATTATGATGTCAACATTTCCTTGTTGGAAAAAACGGAAAATGCATGCATACGCTACTGAATTAAATCATTTTCATCCCATCAGCAGCCAATGAGGAACGTACGACAAAAGTATAAGAAACCGTATGTGTGGGGTGCGTGCAGTGTGACCAGAGAATTTTAAAGGCACGTCTGTCATACTTTTCTCTGATTTTATTTTTCCACCCGCTGTGCCACAGGGCGATTCAGGCGGTCCCTTAGTTTGTAAACACAATGGAATATGGCATTTGGTCGGTATCACCAGTTGGGGTGAAGGCTGTGGCCGCAGAGAACAACCGGGTGTCTACACCAAAGTCGCTGAGTATGTGGACTGGATTTTAGAGAAAACACAGGTCGGTGATGGGCTCACCAGTCTCTGATGAAGTCACCGGCGTGACGAAGCTTTCTGGAGGTGGGAGAGAGCCCAGTTTGTAGCCTACGCTTTTACATCCTAGGTTCACTTCAAGTCCTGAGCCGTGGGGTCCTCATGTGCCAAATCACGGAGAGTGGTATCTACCTCGTGTCCTTGTCCTGAGGGTAAAAAGGGACAATGTATACGCAGCTGCTGAGGACAAGGTCTTGCACCAGTAGGCGTTTGGCATTCAGTCACAACGCGAGTACCGGGAGATAACAAATGAACATTTCCGTGATTATTTGTTGTGCCATAAAATGGCAAAAGAATGTGGTTTTAAAGTGCTTTCTTCTGGGGCGCCTGGGTGGCTCCGTCGGTTGAGCGTCTGACTTCGGCTCAGGTCATGATCTCACAGCTCATGGGTTCGAGCCCCGCGTCGGGCTCTGTGCTGACGGCTCAGAGCCTGGAGCCCGCTTCGGATTCTGGGTCTCCCTCTCTCTCCGCCCCTAACCCACTCGCATTCTGTCTCTGTCTCTCTCAAAAATAAATAAACATTAAAATAAGTAAATAAATGCAGTGTTTTCTTCTGACTGTGAAACAGAAGGGAAGGGACTCCAGATTCTAGCACAGTGCTTGTGGTGGCATCACTCTTGTCTTTCTGCCTCCTCTGGATCACAGTATGTCTTAGAGACAGAAATTTCTACTCTCTTCCCCATCTGCATGGTCATTGAAACCTACCACTGGTCGCCCTGCTTGGGGTGAAGTTCCAGCAAGCTTGCATTTTGTTCTGCCAAGTGGAAGGGAAGCAACCTGTATAAGACTCACTTTTCTAAGAAAGAGTTTTCTGAACCTGGGAGAATAACAGTGCATCTCTTCTTTTTCTTTTTTTTAACATTTATTTACTTATTTTGAGAGAGACCTGGAGAGAGTGAGCAGGGGAGGGGCAGAGAGCGAGAGAATCGCAAGCACACTCGGCACATCAGCGTGGAGCCTGACGCGGGGCTCGAACTCGCGAACCATGAGATCACGAATAGTGCACCTTTTCATCTGGGCCTCCTACCTTGTTACCTGGCACTGGCACACGGCCCCGGGCTGGGTGTGCAGGAGAGGCTCGCAGGCCTGCAGCTCCTCTAACATGTGTATCACACAGCCTTCCAGCAGGGCAAGGAATCTGCTGTTCGGGGCTGGGTGGGGGGTGTCCGTGGCTATGGGGCTCTGCGGGGGTAATTCAAGACGCATGAGGTATGCAGCGTTTTGTAAATCCAGTCGCATAAATTCACGGTAGCAGGGAGTCACCCTGGGAAAAATGTGACCTAAGTCCCTATGAGACCCAAATTCCAGCCGTGCCGGCGATGACCACAGCCGGCACCAGGTAGCTGGGATCCAAGTCAGTTACACTGACTTCACACTTACAGAGAGCTGCCCATTTACAAACTATTGTGCAAAACACGTAGAAAGACGGAAAAGTGAAGTTTCTAAAAATATTTTTTCCCCTCGCCACCGAAAGACACGTTAAGTAGTAGAAAGGGCTAAAGGCGAAGGGCTGGAGGAAAACCATGAGGTGCGCCTTCCTCACAACCGCCTCCGCTAGGGAAGTGCTGACTCCGGAAGTAAATGTTCTAGACGTTGTCAAGGCTGGCTGGGTTCCACGAAACAATTAAAAGTAAAGACAGCTTCAACGTTTACTTTGGCGTGCAATAACCACAGTGGTCCTCGCTCTGTGTGGGTGTCATTTTTTCTTTAAAAGGAAAAATAAGTGGCTTGCTACCAGAATCTTTCATCTCTGGCTTTTAGGATTAATTCTAACGGGTGTTTGGATAGGACTTTGGAATGCTTGCTGGGCAACCACTGGTCAGGGGATGACCTCCTTTCGGCAAAACCGGGAAGAGGGTTTTGAAATGTGGACTTCCCCTGGGGTGTGATGATTGTGTTAAAACTTGCTGATCAGGGGGCGCCTGGGTGGCGCAGTCGGTTAAGCGTCGGACATCAGCCAGGTCACGATCTCGCGGTCCGTGAGTTCGAGCCCCGCGTCGGGCTCTGGGCTGATGGCCCAGAGCCTGGAGCCTGTTTCCCATTCTGTGTCTCCCTCTCTCTCTGCCCCTCCCCCGTTCATGCTCTGTCTCTCTCTGTCCCAAAAATAAATAAACGTTGAAAAAAAAAAATTAAAAAAAAAAAAGTTGCTGATCGGAGCCAGAGGTACTGGAATGGTCCCTGTTACTCCAGCATTTGCACGCGTGGAACAGACAGCACAGGCACACGCCTCATCCGAGGTCAGCCCACGCCTCCGGCGTCTGTCTCGTTCTCCCCAAGGTGTGCAAAACCTCTAACTTAAGTTTGCAACTTTTAGTTATTGTTGGCTACTGTTTCCTCTCCAAATCATGAACGAATTTGAAGGAGGCTTTCATTCATATAGCATATAAATGGGCTTTCGGTAGATGTCTAATGAATAAATGCATCTTTATTCTAAAGAGGAGGCAGCGGAGGCTTGAGGAGGTGAACAGATGAACTCAAGGCCACTGGCGAGGACAGAGCCAGACTGCGCGTGGCATTCATAGATCCCAGGTTGGGTCTCCAGCCCCTATCAGGGTGCCTCATAAAGGGTCGCAGGAGCAATTATAACTACCATTCATTATCCTCTAAAGCAGTGTCTCACCTGGAGACAATCCCCGCTCAGGGGACATGTGGCAACGTTTAGAGACATTTTTGGTTGTCACACCTGGGCAAGGGGGTGCTACAGACATCCAGTGGATAGAAGCCAGGGCACAGGACAGCCCTTCGTGACAGAGAATTATCTGGTCCAGATACCGATAATGGCAGGGTCGAGAAACTCCCATCGAAGGTCAGCACTGATACGTTATAATGAAAAGGGGATATTTCAGGGACAGCAAGAATGGGGCTGTTGGACGTGGGAAGCTATGCCCTCTTTCAAAGCAAATCTTGATGAGAGAGAGAGGAGCTCCGAGAGAAAGCTGACTGTGGCCGTGACTGAGAAGAGGGGTCTCCACTGCAGTGCGCCTGTGTGGTTTTCTTTGTCCCAGACAGGGGATTGTAGGTCATCAATGCTGCTAAGTTCTGACTTGCACTTGGGTCTCTGCAGACTAAGTTCTGGATTCTTCCTAAGATTTTGTCTAGTAATTCCCCATTTCCATTAGCCTTCAAAAGCATTTTATTTGACTGGGTTATAGAGGGGGGGGGGGGCTTTGCCTTTAAGACAAAAGTAGTTGACATTAAAATTCTAGACTGCAACGGCATTAGTTGAAAGAAGTCTTTAGAATACTTCCTGTTTGAAAGGAAGGTCTATTTAATCTCAGAATTTCTGTGCAAGTAAGACCCTTATTCCACTTTTACCTGGATGGACAAAGATAGTTTGGAATTTTTATATCATTTCAAAAGCTTTAGAGATTTCACTAACTAGCTAAACCCAACTTGGGATGCTGTTATTTGGTTTCCCAATGAAGTATTGCTCTCATTAGAGTCTTTCTGTTTCTCTGAGTAGGGTTGGAAGGTTATCATTATGGTCTTTTCATTGAAGCTTTAGGATAGAGATGGGGTTTCATGGAGTAAACAATACAGGGATGTAAGGACCTTATATAACTCCACATATCGGTTTTCCGTGAAAACCTGCCTTGGCATAAAATTGCCCTTCTGTGTTTGAGCTTCATAGGAAGCAGTGTGTCATAAATATGCACTTTTTGTGTAACTGGAATGTAATTCAGTTTAAGTGGGAAACTCAAGAAAGCAACTAAGGACTCTTTCTGCCAAGACAGGTCACCCAATCTTGGCAACAGATGAAATAAAAATGGCTGAAGGACTGCCTTCCTGATAGAATGCCACAGTAGTCCTTAGCACTCTGCGGGAACGCCTCTTCTGAGTCCAAATCCCCCTTAATTTTCTGCCCCACGGGACACAACGCTGTCTTCTCTCTTCTTTTCAAAAAGTGTCCAATTAGTTTATACGGAGCTAAACTTCAAAGCTACATTACTTCACTAATTATTCTCTCACGGTCTCCTTCAGTAAGTTCTCTTTTTCCATAGTTCCATTTCCATAAGAATTTGGAAAACAGTGTCCAGTGTTCCTAATCCTGGGTCACCTCTCCTCACAGGCACTTGGCCACTGGGGATTAGGTCTTCCACACTTTCAGAATCGGTTCAGATAATGGCAACCTACGTGTAACAGACATGAAATAGGAGGGTCTCTGTCTCCGAATATTAAAAGGCTCAAAGGAAGCTGGTGGCGTTTTCTAAGCTCCGAAGATCCCCCTCCTATCACCGCACTGTCGCTGAACGAAGTCTAGTATCCCCTCTGATACCAATGACTTCAGAAGGATCTCGAATGGAGGCAAACCTGTCTCCAGGTTTATTTCTCCTTTCATCTTCAGAATGTTCCTTTTTCGTTTCTTGTTAATGTTTATTTATCTTTTGAAGGAGAAAGCGCGCGCGAGGGATGGAGAGGCAGAGAGAGGGAGACGTAGAATCCAAAGCAGGCTCAGGCTCTGAGCTGTCAGCACAGAGACTGACGTGGGGCTCGCGCTCACTAGCTGTGAAATCACGACCTGAGCCAAAGTTGGACGCCCAACCGACTGAGCCACCCAGGCACCCCAAGAATGTTTTTTTTAAATTTATGACTGCTTTGTAAACCTAAAATCGTACTTTGCTTTCCTATGAAGAATTAGAAGTCTTCTCTGAACCATAAAATTATCTCTCAAAAATTGATGTACTTTTTTTGGTTTTAGTTTTGCAAGGGAACTAAAATTTATGTAAATCAGACTTTTAAAACAGATGATTTCTGGGGGGAGGCTTGGGTGGCTCGGTAGGTTAAGCATCCCCCTTCGCCTCAGGTCATGAGCTCACGGATTGTGAGTTCGAGCCCCACATCAGGCTCTGGGCTGACAGCTCAGAGCCTGAAGCCTGCATCAGATTCCGTGTCTCCCTCTCTCTCTGTTCCTCCCCTGCTCATGCTCTCTCTCTCTCTCTCTCTCTCTCTCTCTCTCTCTCAAAAATAAATAAAGATTAAAACATTAAAAAAAAAAAGGCAAAGAGAATTGACGGGTTTTGATTGCTTGCAAAAGCTAGACACGTGACTTCCTACCTCCCCTTTTGTCTCCGATTGCGGACTCTAAAGAAAGACAGGAAAGCCCCATGTTTCTCCGTTTCTTTAAAAAAAATTAAGTCAGACTTTCAGTGTTTGCAAGATGAATAAAAAAGGGGTTGGCGTCTTGGAACTGACCATATCGACATAACCCCCGGAGGAGGCGACTTGATACAAAGGGAAACTGAGTCTAGGAGCGCTGGGCACCTGCAGTCTGCGCCACCCTTTGTCCCCACCCCCAACAGGTGACGTTCCCCGGGGCCACACCGCGCCTCAAGAAGCCACCAGACCTTCCCCGTTTTCTTTGTAGACTGTGAGCCTCGAGTTAGGCGAGAATTAATGATTAACAGCCGATGTTTGTCACTGTGGTTAAGGGCAGCCGTGGTTACCAGGCATCCCAGTGTGAGGGGCCAGTTGCTAAGCCACACAAATTCAAGTTCTCTCCCAGTCTCTCTGGGGGGAAGTTTCGAAAAATACACGGTGAAATAAGACAAAAAGATGTATTGTCTTGAAAGAGCGAGCAACCGGACCGCTTTAGATACGCCGAGATTTTGAGTGCTCTCGCAGACACTGCTGTAGGAAAAGACACCGTTACACAACATCGGGAATCGGGAAAAGTAAATATTAAAGTTGAGTGAACGTGTCCTGCCCAAGCTCATTTAGAGGAGGATGAAGACCATTTTGGAAGAAGAGAAACCCTGTTGTTGAGAAGGTGGCAAACAGGCCAACAAAATATTTTCAGGTACGATTTCAAAAATTCTTTGATTTCCCTCCAGCAAATTTTCCTTGAAGTGCCTTTCCCTACCATGGGGGGTGGGGATGGGGGGGTCTTACAAATCTTTTACAATAGAGAATTTTACAAATTAGAAAGATTTTTCAAGATCGGGGTTAAAACAGTAGCAAGTCTTGATGCGTCTCGCTGATAGTTTTTCACAGAGCAGTTAGTTCAATGCTTTGTGAGCATAAGTACGTTTATAGGTAATGAAGACGGTCTATGAATATACTTGCAGCAGACTTTTCTAAATGGTAACGTCATAAGTAGAAAGTCATTTAGAGCTTCCAAGAGGTACAGAGAGAGACTTCAAAGATGGAAAGAAAGGAAACACATTGGAAAAGAACACAAAAATGGAAAAAGTGGAGTTGGGGAGGGCTCGGATGACAGCAATGAAAAATATCTGGTTAACGGTGAGCTGGAGGCACGGGGGAAGCAGAGATGGGGGGACTCCCCCCGTCTGCTCTGGGTTCTTCAGAACTAGGAAAGTCTTGAACTCTACGTGCTATCATCCTGGGGAGTGTCCTAGGATTTGGGGAAGGTAAAATTCAGCATTAACGTAACAACCTGCAAATACCGTAGAATTCACCACTCCTCTCCCTCCCTGTTTCTTGTGAGCCCTGATGTCAGTGAACTACTTATAAATTCACTTTGCATGCTCTAAATACATACACATTTTTCTTTTTGTAGGATGATTTTATTATATCGAGTGGTACATTTCATTTTATTTGCCTCAGTTTCCAGTGGTAAGTAGAGCCTAAGCTCAGATAAGAATTGGAAACAGCTTAATTTCCTGCTTTGAGGACTGGGAAACAGAAGGGCTGATCTACAGGCCCACACCATCTACTCCACGGAAGGACATTAAATCATTTTATTTTTCACTTAAGGGCTCCAGGGGTTTTCAAAACAGGGAGGGCAATTAAAGAACAGGAATTGGTCGTCATAGTAGTAATCTGGGTCCATATGTAGAAGTCACATCCAAATCTGTACCTCTGTTTATATCCAAATCTGCATCAGTCATGACAAGTTTGGTGGTAATTACTACTTCCTTTGCATCGCATGGGGGGATTTCCGTGGACCATGAGAACACTTCTAGGTGCAAACAGACCCTTAACTAATGAGGGGCCGCCTTGCAACTCCAAGGAAGCCGCCCGGAGCTTGGGGAGAGGGGGCAGGTTTCTGCTCACCTCCGGCTCACTCTTGGGTAGCTGCAAATCTTGGAGAAAATTATCCTATATGCAGAGGTTATAGTTGGGTAAGTTAGAAGGCGTATGTGGTGGGTTTTGAGCACAGGCTGTGGCAGGGATCCTTGACTCTCTTTTTCCCCAGAGATCTCTTTGGACTGCGTTCTCAGAGTCATGTTTTCGAAGGCATAAAGTAAAAATACAAAGGATTGCCAAGAAAATCAATTGTATTGCAATATCGTTAGTGAAAATGTAAAAACGAAACGAAACAAAACAAAACCTGATACAAAAATAGATGTCCTTCTTATTGACACATGATGTAACAAGGTTTAGCGGGGGGTCTAAAACTGCAAAGTAATAACCACCACCGAGCTGGTGATGTTATTTGAGGATATCGGCAGCTGTCATGTTTTCTTTTTAAATCTGTAATCTTAGTATGACAAAGCAGATACTATGAACACTGTGGTTCGTTACATTAATGATGGAAGGCTGTATCACGTTTTGGGTAGAGGTTAATGAAAATAAAGTTGGAATGTTCCCCCTCCAAGACCCTGGCTAAATCCAGTGATAGTTTTAGTGATAGTTTTCACTGCTCTGTACCTACGTACTTTCCCACATACTCATTGGTATGTTTGTTACTACGATAAATATTTGAGTTATATTTTATCCTTCCCAAAGTATTTCATTTTTACTGTAAGTGTATGTATACATTTATATACATATAGCATGCATATGTTACATATATGAAAGATATTAAGAAGCCTTCTTAATGGCAGTGTACTAAGATTAAAAACTACAACCTTTTATTCAGTGACTAATAATGACCCAAAGAGCCATAATCTGGAATATTAAATATCTCTTTCTAGAAACGGAAAAAAAAAATCGCTTCTTGGCCTTTTGGCTAAGATCAAGTGTAGAAACAGAAAAAAAAAATGGGTTTTATCCAACTTAGCTTTTAAAAAAATACCTGTGTGTGGTTTCAGCTGGAATGGGAATTCGGATATTTTTCTCAGAATCTACAGTTCCTGTTCCTCAACTGGCCCATTTTAAATAGTGAGGTGATACAGTGTATCACAGCCAGGGCCATCAAACACTATTGAAAAACCATCACTCTGGATCCTCTGTTTCATATAAACAAGGAGTTTTGACAAACAAGCAACAGGGAAAGGGAAAAGCAGGCGGCCCGTTCCAGACTTGGATGTGACCCTGAGGAACATCTTTGGCCAGGAAAGCTCTGAGAAACTCTTCAGTTACCCGCAAAGCACCCTCATCTCCAAGATAATCCCTCCGAAGCACAGTTCCATCGAGGCAAATGTGCCATTTTGCGATTTCTTTTTCTGTCTGAGGCTGTTCATCCAATCAACCGACATCAAAGGGTTGATTGCTTTGATTTCCAAGTTCGGGCGCATTTCCTGGGAAGTAGACCTACTTCGCTTGCCTTTGTGAGATTGTTATCTAATTCGATACGTGCAACTAAAGCCCCCAATAATTCATGCCACGTATTACATCACAGAATGTGTGACTAAGCTGTTCACAGATACCGGCTTTCAAGGAGGAGACGTGACTACTATTTTCTCGCCAAGCGCCAAGCACTGTCAGCTTATCTGCACCCACCATCCGAGATGTCTGCTTTTCACCTTCATGGCTGACTCGTCGTCGGAAGATCCTACCAGATGGTAAAATGTTCGCGTTTCTGCACAAAGGGAGTAGCTTTCTGGGATGATTACTTACCAATAAGTATTCATCTACCATTTTATAAAATGGAAGGTTAATGATGGGAAAACATGTGGTCCTTCAGTTGAAATATTGAGTATGGCAGGAAAAAAAAAATCGTGCCCAGGCAGATCAGGGAGGAGCAGACATGCCTCTCAGTGTGGACTTTCTAGCTCCCCTGTGGTCTAGATTTTAGCGGTATACTTATTTCTCTCCGCGGTTATTACGCCTCTTAATCATTTTGTTCCTTGCTTTTTGATTCATTATTGATATTTGATGTTATTCCAACCGGTGCTTTTCCTTCAATTATTTTATTAGGAAATAAATATTTATAAATGTAGTTTGAAAGAACAGCACAGTGATCCCGTCACCACCAAGTTTTTTGTTCGCCATTTGTGCCTTATCTATATCTATCTATCATCTGTCTGTCTATCTATCTTTCTATTTAACCAGTTGAAATAATTTGAAAACCGTATAACATTTTACTCCTAAATCTTTCAACATACCTTTTCCTACATAAAGGAAATGATTGTAACAAGAACCCCTTTATAACATCTCAGGTGTCCCCCAAATATAATTTATAGCTATTAACCCGTGTCTGCTCCAGATTCACAACTACATTTAGTGGTTTTGTGTCTATAGTCATCTTTTTAAAAATTTTAGGACACTTGGGGACACCTGGCTGGCTCGGTCGGTTAAGTGTCCGGCTCTTGATTTTGGCTCACGTCATGATCTCATGCTTCCATGAGACTGAGCCCCACATTGGGCTCTATGCTGACAGTATGGAGCCTGCTTGGGATTCTCTCCCTCTCTCTCTCTCTCTCTCTCTCTCTCTCTCTCTCTCCCTCCTCTGCTTCCACTTTCTCTCTCTCTCTCTCAAAACAAATAGATAAAAACATTAAAAAAACTTTTAGGACATTCCATCCACCACTTTTGTTTCCATGTTGAACTTGAACATTCATTGATGAAGCTTTACTACAGAGGTAAGTAATCAACATGTTTGTGTATTATTGCTGCATTCATAGATATTTGCATAGTATCCTGAACTTAAAAAATTACTACTCTAGAGTCTACAACAAGGGTTGGCAAACTTTTTCGTGACGAAGCCGGGGTTGAATATTTTAGCAACGATGGATCCAGAAGCAAAGTCAAAGATATTATAGAAGTACTTCTATAACTATTTAACATGTAACCATTTAGCAATAAGACGCCATTCTCAGCTGATGGGTTGCAAAAAACAGGCAGAGGGCCGCTTGACCAACGGGCCATAGTTCACTCCTGTTTCCAGTTAGTAGGGAAAACTGTACGTGAGCTCGTAAGTGAAGGGATGTTAGAATGGAAAAAAACCAAACAAACAGCTTTGCTAAGAAAATATTTGTTTTGGCATCAGATAGAGCAGTTTGTTTCTTTCTCTCTGATTTTCTGTGTGCTGACTTTTAAGATCCATTATTTTAAAACGTAAGTTCTCACGCAGGTTTACTTGTATCCTGAAAGACAGTGTAACAGAAACACTGCCAAGGGTGAATATGACAGGAGCGATTTCTGGATATTCTTTCAAGCAATGCCCACATCAAATAAGTGGTAAGATATCCTATTAGAATTCGTAAACACTTAGTTACTACGATATATATATAGTTATATCACATATGCTTATACGGCTATGAAACAAAGCCCTGCGGTGTGGACTTAGAGTCTCCTAATGAAGTTCTTTCAGGGAAGAGTCAAAACTAGCACGCACACCCTGTCCCCCCTTCGTTAAAATTTACCCAACTAGAAGGACACGCCTTACTGTATCAGTTCTCATCATTCATCTTCCTCTTCCCAGCTTAAAGTTTTATATAGAAGTCCATATTTTTGTAATGTTTACTTATTTGTGAGACAGAGAGAGAGACAGAGCCTGGAGCCTGAGCAGGGGAAGGGCAGGGAGAGAGGGAGGCACAGACTCCGAAGCGGGCTCCAGGCTCTGAGCCGTCAGCGCAGAGCCCGACGCGGGGCTCGAACTCACGTGCTGTGAGATCATGACCTGAGCCAAAGTCAGACGCTTAACCAGCTGAGCCACCCAGGCGCCCCTGGAAGTCCATACTAGACATATTACTTCGAATCAAAGGAGCAACTAGGAAGGTTGAGACGACACCTAACCGTCAAAAGATCCTCCAATAGGTTAGTGGGTCAATCAGTCAGTGGAGTTAAGGAGACAAGGGAGGCCAGGGCAGAAAGTTAACAGAGCAATTTACAAGTCTAATTTTATGGCACCATAAGAAGGGCATTTTCATTCTTTTTCTGCTTCCATGTGAGCGTAGAAGTTAAGCAGATGAAGATGAAAACAAAGGACTTCTGAGAAAAAGTGACTGGAAGAGTTGAAAGAGTAAGTCAGGAAGGGCAGTTGCTAACGTAGCACCGTTCAGGTTGGCTCTGGAGTCTGGAAGACGGCCACGTTGTCTGCTTTTGTCTCCAGCTTGCCACAGGAATTTGTACGTGGACCTGGACATGAAGGGCATGAACTATAATAGCTTGATGACCAGGGATGCCCAGGAATGCCAAGAGAGATGCACAAATGATGTGCACTGTCACTTTTTCACATATGCAACGAGGCAGTTTCCAAGCACGGAGCATCGGTGAGTGAGCCGTAGGCTGAGCCCGCGGACAGTGAGTAGATCGTCGCCTTGTCTGATGGAAAACAAAATTTCTCCTCGACTTGATGCCAGAATTTTTGTTTTCAGCCCCCAAACGACATTTCTGGAATAAGTACAGTGCTAATAGTTGTCTTCACAGCAAGTAGCAGAAATGCATTTCCTTTATGTTAAGGGCTCTGTCTTTTTACTGACATGGTTGGATCTGCTTCACCCATCGCCTGGCTAATTTAAAAAGTGATACGTTTCTTAACTGGAAGTTTTGAGACAGTTACAGTTGATCTGACTGCGTCATTCCCAGCCTAAGGATTATAGGACCGAAGGGAAAACCTACTCAGACCTCTCTAAGTAAGAGTTCCTTATCTAAGACAGAATAACTGAAGCCCATGTGAAGTGTTTTAAAATCCACCCCAAACTGGATTTTGAAATATTCTGGAGACAAATGTGTGAGAATGTAGAAATGACCTGATCTCTAATGATGAATCGGTGTTCTCGTTAAAAAAATTTTTTTTTAGGGAGAAAAATATCACTAATTTTTATATTTAGAAATTTCTGAGATGTTCTAGGGTTGTATAGGAAACCACACTGATCTAGAACCCAACAAAAAAAGGAGAACGAAGTTTAAATGACCCTTATTTGGATTCCCCTTTGGGTTTTTCCATTCCACTCTCCACATTCACAAGGAGGTGAATAATATAAATAATAATAAAGCATCCGTCACTCCTTTCAAAAACGATGACGATAAGACCGAACGCTCAGATTTAGAAGTAAGTTTTCACGTTTTGCGTTGGGCTCAGCGCAAGCTACATCTTCTTAACATGTTTCACGTCTGAGACTTAACACGACAGGGACAGCAAGCCAGGAAATGGGGAGTAGAGAAGGGCTTGAGAATTCGTTACTTCCTACCTCCAATTCTTCAGGCCGTCACCTCTCCAAAGCTGTCATTTAAGTGATGAAAACTAGAATTGACAACATTCAGGGGCCCTCCAGGTCCTGGCAGAGGGAGGACTCAAGTCCTGCTGTCCAGTATCAGCTTGATGCTTTTCAGAGCAGATCCTCAGCTGTCAGCCCAGGAAGTCTCTAGACTGGAATTTCGTATCGTCTCATGTTGTTTCCTACATGTACTTAGACGACTAAAACATTTTCCCATTTTTGTTTTCGTTCAGAAACATTTGTCTGCTGAAGTACACCCACATGGGGACACCAACCAGAATAATGAAGCTCACTAAAGTGGTGTCTGGATTTTCACTAAAATCCTGTGCGCTTTCTAAGCTGGGTAACTGTTACTTTCTCGGCGAGGTGGTTTAACCATTAAATAGTAGGTGCGGATGGTAGGAATGAGGGGCCTGACTTAGGACACCCACGTGCGCTCCCTGGTGAAATGGACCAAATGATCTTTTACCTTCTTCGTGTGAAAAAAATGTCATTATGTCCCATGTAATTAGAGCTCTATTTGAATTTAAAGTTTAAAATAATCACTCCAGTTTTCCGAATGAAAAAAATTTAAAGAGCTTGGGATAAACAAACTGTAAAAAGAATTGTTATTAAGATTTTAGGTTCACTGCAAAATGGAGAGGAAAGTATGGGTGTCCCATAGACCCCTGCCCCGGGGCACATGCACAGGTTCCCTCATTATCAACACCCCCCGCCCCCACCAGAGTGGTACATTTGTTACAATCGATTGACATACATTGACACATCATAATCGCCCGAAAGCCTGCAGCTTACATTCCAGTTCACTCTTGGTGTTGTATATTCCATGGGTTGGGATAAGTGTATAATGATATCTAGCTATCTTCACGGTATCGTGCAGAGAATTTCTACTGCCCTAAAAACCTCCTCCGTGCTGGGCCTACTCGTCCCTCTTCACCCCGCAGCAAACTTTTTATATGGAATCTACAAATACTCTAGCTGGGATTTTACTGATTATATTGGGGAGTTGATTTCTTAAACATGGTTTCTTCTGTCGTACAGCTTGTATCAGGGACATTTTCCCTAGTACGGCATTTGCGGACAGTAACATCGACAGTGTCATGGCTCCGGATGTCTTTGTCTGTCGCCGCATTTGTACTCACCACCCCGGTTGTTTGTTTTTTACCTTCCTTTCTCAAGAATGGCCAAAAGAATCTGAAAGGTAAGGAATTAAGATGAAGATTCATGCCTTAAGGCGGCCGATCAAGGTCCATCCTTTAAAAAATTCTGAGCAGCTACACGTTTAATCGAAATGTCTGCAGAGGACAGGCCAAAGTTGCCGGGAAGGATGCCTAGCCCCTCTCTCTTTGCATTCGCCACCTGATGACCGCAAACCTGAGGTTACCGAGGACTCTTGTTTCTTGAGCTGAGGGAGGTCTCTGCCTGCAGCAAAGGGAGGGTTGCCTCATTCTGAACGGAGTAAAGAACGTAAGGATGACCCCCAAGGGGCAACTTAGTCCAGGGCCCAGTTGGAGATCAGTGAACCTAGAGTAGAAAGGGCTGGGAGTATCAGGGTAATGTCAAATCCGAAGTGAAGAGAGGTGGAAAGGAAGGCCTATATTAATGGAATTGGGGATAATTGTGGAGGGGTGTTTGAGAATTGAGATGCTGTTTTCCTATCGATGGGTACCAATACAGGAAACCATGCTGAAACGTGGGAAAGGTCTTTGATCATTACAGGGATGTCTGCTGGGGTTGTGGTTCCTCATTAATAAGATTCACTAAAACAAACAAACAAACAAACAAACAAACAAAAACAAGAAACCAAAAACCCCACTTAAGAGTGCTTCAGAATCTCGATACTCTATATTATCTGAATGGGAATTCTCAGAGCCCCCGGTATTTGCCTGACTTGGCTGTTTGCGTGAGAAATGGGTCCCCCAGAATCCAGCTGGGTTAGGCCCTTGAGGTCCTTGTCCGTCAAGCAAGCCTGGTTTTCCATTGAGTGACTTTTGGAAGCACTAGTTTGGTCCCATGAAAATATATCTGTTACTTTCATTTACTCAACGATATACTTTATTTGGTGCCTGCTGCATACAAGGCACTGTTCTAAACACCAGGGATACCACTAGTGAACGAAAGAGACGAAAACCCTGCCCTACTTGGACAAGAGTGGAAGTGATAGAGAAGTCATCAGGTTGGGATATATTGTCTAATGGGGAGGCAATAAAATCTGTTGACTGGTTGTCTGCTCTGAAGGAAAGAGTCAGTGAGAGCTCTAAGACTTTTGGCCCAAGGAATCGAAAGGATAAAAATACCCATGACTGGGATGCAGATTTCAAGGCGCAGATTTCAAGAGGGAAGAGATGCCCAGTGGACATCCAGAGAGAAATGTTGATCTGGAAGTTGGAAAGGGAAATCTTGAACCAAGAGGAGAGGTTTGTGTTCTGGATCTGTGTCTGGGTATCACTAGCATACCGCTGGTAATTGAAGGGACTGAATGCAGTCAGAGAAGAAAGGGGGTTCAAAGGCTGCATTATAAATGGCACAAATTAGAAAGATGCCTAATCACTGCTCATTTTCTTTTTTTACTCCTTTTATAACATTCCCGGTCAATACCTGTAAGAGGGGTAAAACACTGGATCCTCAGTACAGGGTGAGAGAGGAACAGGAGTGCTAGAAGCCAAGACTTGGCTTTTTAAATTGAAATTAATTAAAATTAAATAGAACTAAACATTCATCTCCTCAGCTGTATCAGCCACATTTCAAGTGCTCAGTAGCCACATGTGATTCGGGGCTATTGAATTGGGTGGCGCGGGCATGGACCGTGTCCGTCCATCATTGCAGAAAACTCTATTGGACAGCACTGCTCTCGACTGTGATTTGGGGCTAATCAGGAAAAGTTGTTTTGTTCCAAGAAGAGGCTGCTTGTATGGAGCCTGTGACGAATGCCATTTATCCGTGTCTGAGCCCGAAGCAACTCTGGATAGCAGATTTCTCCAGAGCATGAAAGTTATGGAATCTTTGAAATGGGCGAGGAGTGTTGAAAGAAAGGAGAGAAAGAAGGAAGGTGGTAGGAACACTGGCGATAGAAACAGCTCGGAAAACTTTTATGGAGGCAAGTGGTATCCTGTTGAAGGCCTGTCTACAACCTATGGATCATGGGGTCTGACTCAGTGATGTATGAAGAGTACTTACAAAATGAGGAATTGTTCACCCTTAAACACACCAACATGAATTGACTTTTGTACGTGTTATAAAAATGGTTCTTTTCGGGGCGCCTGGGTGGCGCAGTCGGTTAAGCGTCCGACTTCAGCCAGGTCACGATCTCGCGGTCCGTGGGTTCGAGCCCCGCGTCAAGCTCTGGGCTGATGGCTCGGAGCCTGGAGCCTGTTTCCGATTCTGTGTCTCCCTCTCTCTCTCCCCTTCCCCCGTTCATGCTCTGTCTCTCTCTGCCCCAAAAATAAATAAACGTTGAAAAAAAAAATGGTTCTTTTCATTGATATGTGTTACGTGATCCATTTATATTCCCTCCTCCCCCCCCCTTTTTTTTTCTGTTAGAAACCTTTGTCTCCTGAAAACATCTGAAAGTGGATTGCCAAGTACACGCATTAAGAAGGACAGAGCTCTTTCCGGTTTCAGTCTGCAAACCTGCAGGCACAGTGTCCCAGGTAAACAATGGAGCCACTGTCTCCTGATCAAGGTCAACAAACCTAGGTCGACTAGTGGTAAGTTTGGTGTCTCGTACCTGATGTGTGCTTTCCTGCCTAGTGTTCTGTCATTCCTCATTTTACCACGACACTGATTTCTTGGGAGAGGAACTGGACATTGTTGACGTGAAAGGGCACGAAGCCTGCCAGAAAATGTGTACCGACTCCATCCGTTGCCAGTTTTTTACCTATTCGCCATCTCCAGAGTCTTGCAACGGAGGGAAGTAAGACGTACAAAGAGTTACACAGATACTCCCGTCCCGTCTCCTCGAGGGGGGGGGGGGGGTGTTATGTTTATACTCTTCTGTTTCCCACCTGCAGGGGTAAATGTTACTTAAAACTCTCTTCAAATGGATCTCCAACGAAAATACTTCATGGGAGAGGAGGCATCTCTGGATATACATTGAGGTTATGTAAAATGGATAATGGTGAGTTTAACGGCTCGCGAGAAAATACATCTGAAGAAGTTATTTTTATACCAAATATATCATGACTGTCAGCGTCAATAGTAACCGCAAAGGGGAGAAAATTAGTACAATAACCAACTTAGATACAATTTTCTGTTAGTTTTACTCCTGTCATCCAGGCTGACCATGTTTTAGTGGTAAATATTGGGCCTCAACTAAACTCTGCATTACCTAATATTAAGTGAGTATGGGTTTTAATTGGACACATGTATACAGTTTATGATGAGACTCAGGCTCAGTCAACACTTTTATGTTTAATTCCTACTATGAAGGCTAACTATCTTTCTTATTATCCTTGAAGATTGAATATCGGTCACAGGAATTTGGTTAATCAGATTATTTGTTTTCTGTCCATTGGCCATTACTTGGTATTTAGTTGAAACATAAATAACTACCATATGTTTGAAAAAATGTGTATGTATTCAAGAAACAAAGTAGCTCCCCTTCAGGGGTCTTCATTCTTTCAGATCCCCTGCAAGTATTCTGCATACTTACCAATATTGGCAAAAATTTACAGTAAAACTCTATTTATTTAGAACAATGAGTATGACAGGGTGGAAAGAAAATAAAAAGATTCTCTAGATTAAACAAGACCTACAATATGTGTAAAATGTGATACAAATTACCCTGAAAATAAGATCAGCAGTGGCCAATTCTAGGGGCTAATTTCTGAGCATAGTACTGAGGGATGGTTTGTAGGCAAACAGAACGATCTCCAGACAGAATCTCCAACAGGAGAGAACATTATCGCACTTTTCTCTAAATTACCATAATAACCTATGATGACTTTAGTGCTTACTAATTCACATAAAACTACATGTTTTAGACTTTTTTCTTGCTTGATGTCCGATATCACAATGTACTACGAATTTAAGATTCAACTGAGATTTAATGAGTAAAATAGAAGTGATGATTATAATTTGTAACAGTTTTCAGAGTATAAAAATCTTCTGTGTCAGAATTATTTCTCTACCGAGAGGAGAGTAAATCCTTAACGTCTGACAACTTGTCTTGTAACATGTACAATATTGTGTCCAATCTAACATCCTAACGAGGAAACCATGCCTTCCTGGAGTACAGAGGGACCTGGTGGCCCAAACTCCTTTAAAAAGCCAGCCAATTAAGGTGTATCTCCTATATTCTGTTTTCCTTACAATATATTTATCTAAGAAGGAGCATTTATGATAATTCTGTTGTCTTCGTTCTGCAAAGCATGAGAAGGGACGCTCGGCAGATGTTGTTGTCAGTGATGTTGACGTAGTTTCTAAAATGGGAACCAGCACTCAACACTTGAACCCGTTCCCCACTTTCCTTTCATTACGTTCTTCTCTGATCAATGTATGGATTCTGGTGTATGAAGGTTACAAAATATATCAGATGGAGATTGATAGCTGAGGCAGAGAATACAAGATAAAGGAAAATAAAATCTTAAGACTTTTTAGTGCACCTTCTGAAACTAGATAATTAGGTTTTCCTGCACTACGTCCGATGAAATAATACCCTAATGGGAGGGGATATGTAACTGAGGGGACTCTCATATCTTACACCATCATTGGTCTTCAACATAACTTTCTGCAGATGCAGAGGAATTGCTATCAAAAGAAATGTTTCCTAACACAAAATCGAATGTTAAACACAGATATTTGCAGCATTTTGTTTGAACCGAGAGACGAAATAGAATGAACATCAAGACCTATCATTTGTCCCTAAGAAAGGCACTATTGAATTGTTAATAACATATTTTAGTTACTGTATACCCATTCATTTTCCTAAACTTTGCCGTTCCTCGTAAATCACAAGGGCTTCCCTGTAATTCCAGAATCTAGTCAAAACCTTCAAAATGTTGCTCTGAAACGAATCTCACCCCATCCACCCTCAGGTGAGAACACTTTTCTCGGTGTGCCAGCCTGTTTAAGCTTTCACAAACACACCCAGCTTGTTCCTGCCTCTGCTTGCTACCAACTAGAGTTTTCTTCAAGACTCCTCTCTTCCTATTTGATGTTTGCCCCAGGATTATACGTCTCTTTTCCTGTTCAGAAAAGAAAGTCCTAGAGAGATTGTTCTACACCCGCACAAAACCAGGAAACAGACCATCAAGGACTTGGCTTTTTTTTAAAAAAATTTTAATGTTTATTTTTGAGACAGAGAGAGACAGAGCATGGGCCGGGGAGGGGCAGAGAGAGAGGGAGGCACAGAAGCTGAAGCAGGCTCCAGGCTCCGAGCTGTCAGCACAGAGCCCGACGCGGGGCTCGAACTCACGAACTGTGAGCTCATGACCTGAGCCGAAGTCGGACGCTTAACCGACTGAGCCACCCAGGCGCCCCAAGGACTTGGCTTTTGACTGCTGACCCTTTTGCTAACTTCACACTCCTCCTCGTCCTCTAGCTAAGGACATGAAGCCTCCCTGGTCCTCTGAGCCATGCTAGTCTAAGTGTGGTCTGGGTGTAGCATGTTGACATCAGCAGTGAGCCTGCTAGAAAGAATTTCAGCAACCTCCCGCCCCCAAACTGGATCAGAATCAGCATTTTAAAAGATAACCAGGTGGTCCATATGCACATTAAAGTATGAGAAGCATTGCTCTAGAATACTGTTGTCCCGGAACACCTCATTCCAATTCCATCTAGGTTACTGGGGCAGATCTGGCCAGGGCTCCCATTGGGAGGGTGGGTTCTCATTTGGCGTGCCAGGAAGTAGGAGCAAAAAGGACCATCCTGCCCAGGGCAGCTAAGACAGGAGGAAACAGAGGGGGTAAATGTGAATCAAAGTGCTTGGAAAGTATCAAGGGTTGAACCGGGAGAAGCCCAAACTGTCAACAAAGCCAAAAGGGGAAGCAGTTCACAGACAGAAGAGCAGCCCACGCTTGCTTGGATGGTGCCCAGCTGGAGCAGGAGACTCTGGGGCCAAAGGTCAGCCTGAGCGGAAGAAGATAGGAATTGGACAAAAGGTGTAAACTGAGAGGGGGGTGCTCACTTTTCTTTATGACAGTATTTCTCCAACGTCAGCAGGGCGGGTTGACATTCCGATTACTAGGCTCCATTGTCCAAGTTTCCGATCTCCTGGGCCTGAGGGGAGCTCAAGAAGTTTCATTTCTAAGAAATTCCCGAGTGGCGCGATGGGTCCAAGGGCCACACTTGACAACTGCTTTAAGAGAACCATCAGGGTTAGCAGATGAGGGAGGAGAAGTCTGCCACGCAGGACCGGATGAGACATTCTTTGGGAGCATGGCATCAGAAGGTGACTTAGTCATGCAGTTTTCCTGTGCAAGCTCTGCTTGCTGAGTTGATTAGAAAATGTCTTCAAGTCAAGGTCGTGATAAGATACTGAATCGAGGGCAGGTTTTCTTCTCTTTCTGCCTGAAGGGACGTAACTGCTGATGGAAGAGGAAGACTTAGGAAGCCACTCATTGCCACCCTTCTGTTGTAGTGTGTACGACCAAAATCAAGCCCAGGATTGTTGGAGGAGAGGCATCTGTTCATGGTGAGTGGCCATGGCAGATAACTCTGCACATCACATCACCTGCCCAGAGACACCTGTGTGGAGGCTCCATCATTGGAAACCAGTGGATACTAACAGCTGCTCACTGTTTGATTGGGTCCGTACCATTACCGATTTTATTCGTTCCCCGGGGGTCGCCCGTATACTGAATCTGTCATTAGCATTTTAGTAAATGTTGTAAAAATGTAAATTACCCTATTTTAACCCTTAGTTAAAAAAGAAAAAGGCAAAAAGAAAGAACAGTTACGGTCTACCAGCATCAGATTAGGTGTAGGAATATGATGGCATATTATTCTGCTTTCCCATTTAAATGCATCCACATGCCCAGGGGTGTTCTTGTTATTTCCCATCAGAACATATCATCTGTGCTTGGCTTGGCATCAGGTCCAGAGCCAAACACAAGGAAAATTTCCCCTTCTCTAAATTCGTCGTTCTCTCTCTCCTTCATCTTTCCACTCTCTCCTCTCCTCTCCCCTTCCCTCTCCCTTCCCCTCCCCTCCTTCTCCTTCTTGCCCTCCTCCTCTCTCCTCTCTCCTCTCTCTCTCTCCACCCCCCCAACCCCACTGCCATGTTTCCAAATACAGAAGGAAGAGTTCATTACGTATCCTCAGATTGGATTCCCTACTTAGGTCAACTTTAATATTGGTCGAACCTAAAAGCTCCATCAGGAGAGTATATGTATTCCAGGGAATTTTAGTTGGCCAAACTTCCTCTTTGCACTTTGGTATTCTCTGAGTTTCCAGACATGGTTTTGTGTGTTTGTTTTTGTTTATACTTACGTTATAACTCAAAGATATGTTTGAAGTCAATAGCCTCCTTTACCTTTTACCTTTTCCATATGGGAAAATGGAGTACAAGAAAATCCAAGTGAATTTCTCAGGTTGATAGGTAATCAATGGTAGGGTTGAAACTAACACCCGGAACTCTTCATGGGGGGGGGGAGTCAGGGGGAGGAAGGGAGGAGGAGAGAGAGAGAGTGCAAGTGTGTGTGTGTGTGTGTGTGTGTGTGTGTGTGTGTGTGTGTGTTGGAGGGTCAAAAGAGCATTCATTCATTTTTATGTGTTTAATATAGTAAGTGCTCACCCAGGACCTTCTACAGGAGGAATATGTGAGTGAAAAATTTTAGCATGAAATCACTTCTTTCCGACAAAAAGCCTGCCGCCGGCAGAAAATATTAGTAATAGCTAGGTAAATAACAGTATAGCTCAAATGTTTGGGAATCATTTGGTAATGAAAATTTCTTTTCCTCTACTTTTTATTCCTTAGGTTAGAGTCACCTAAAATCTTGCGTGTCTATAGTGGCATTTTAAATCAATCAGAAGTTAAAAAGGACACAGCTTTCTTTGGGGTTCAAGAAATAATAATTCATGATCAATATGAAATGGCAGAAAGTGGGTATGATATTGCCTTGTTGAAACTGGAAACGGCAATGAATTACACAGGTGTGTCGAATTTTAAATGGAAGGATCTCTACAATGATGGCCTAGATGTATTGTTTAACACTGCCAGGTTCATGGCCTGAGCCCCACAATCTCCAGGTGGTATGATCATGAGAGAGGGGCTACTAAGCTACTCTTTTAGTCTGCTAAGACCGGCGCTGTTCCCTGATCATTAAATCTTACTATGGGGTGTGGGTGAAGCGCTAAGTTTTCTCCAGGTTTCTTCAGGTTCACAGAATGACCCAACTCTATAATATATTGGAATATTAAAGATGACCTATATCTCCCTTTTAGGGGCAAGGGTCAGAATGAGTAGGCAATTTCTACAGGGTCAATAGACCTGGTTAAAGAGATGAAGTTAGGAGGGAGGGCTGTGCCTTTTCTCTTCCTTGTTCCCTCCTCCCAGGATACGTGATAGAATGCTGAACACAAGGAGTGAAAGTGAATGACGATGAGGCACAGCCCGAATAAAATAGAGAACACACTGAATAATAGAAAGTGAAAGAAGAGAGTCTCTCCTGGGAGAGAAGATGTATTTTGTTTCTGATGACCAAACTATGACTTTTAAAATTTAGATGCTCAGAGACCCATATGTCTACCTTCCAAAGGAGATCGAAGCGTAATATATGCTGAGTGCTGGGTGACTGGATGGGGGTACAGAAAATTAGGAGGTAAGAAACCATGTTTCTGTGTGTGCTCCACCCTAAGGATAAAGAACGTGGTTTCGTCTTAACCTTTTCTGCTCTATCAAGTCCCACAGCTAAAATGTGAGTAAAATAATCACATTCTTCAGCTACAGAAAGCATGCTGATGAAGAATGAAGAGACAAAATTACCCAAGTGAGGAGGATCCCATGTCTGTTTGATTGGAAATTTTAAATATGACAATCTCTTTAATGACTCATTTTTTGTAATGAAGTTTAGTGTGAAACCTAGCACTTTTTATTAAATGTCATAGCCTGTTATCCAATTATTTTCTCTGGGAGGTAATTCCAGTCAGAGCCAGGCTTAGTTTTAAACGGAATGTTAATATACAATATATTCTCTATAACTCTGTAGTTATAAAAGGTCTAGGAGGTAAACCTAGTATTTTTTTTTCTTTCTAGATTTTTGTATCGGTACGCTTTTGATTTTAAACATACGTGTTTGTATTATATATGTGATTATTCCAGTCACAAACCGAAAATTTTTTTCAGACAAAATACAAAATACTCTCCAGAAAGCTAACGTGCCCTTGGTGACAACCGAAGAGTGCCAGACAAGATACAGAGGGCACAAAATAACCAATAAGATGCTCTGTGCAGGCTACCAAGAAGGAGGGAAGGATGCTTGTAAGGTAAGAGTGTTTTCGGCCATTGAATATAGTCACATGAGAATGCTTAATGCATTTAAGAAGCAGTCTTCTGCCCCGGAGCAGGGAACCACGGTCAATTTGTTTTGCTTACAGTGAAGTTTCTCAAAGGGCCAAGAACAGAATTTTTTATTTTTTTTTTAAATTTTTTTTTCAACGTTTATTTATTTTTGGAACAGAGGGAGACAGAGCATGAACGGGGGAGGGGCAGAGAGAGAGGGAGACACAGAATCGGAAACAGGCTCCAGGCTCTGAGCCATCAGCCCAGAGCCCGACGCGGGGCTCGAACTCACGGACCGCGAGATTGTGACCTGGCTGAAGTCGGACGCTTAACCGACTGCGCCACCCAGGCGCCCCCAAGAACAGAATTTTAAATGAAATCACTCTGAGACCCATGCATTTAAGACGAGAAGCATCTGAACCTATCCGTGCACCTTTTTTTTTCTGCCCCCCTGTCACAGGGAGACTCGGGGGGCCCCCTGTCCTGTAAACACAACGACGTCTGGCACTTGGTGGGCATCACCAGCTGGGGAGAAGGCTGCGGTCAGAGGGAACGGCCCGGGGTTTACACCAATGTGGTTGAGTACGTGGACTGGATTTTGGAGAAAACTCAAGCGGTGTGAAAGAGTCCCCGGATGTCATGTGACCCCTGAAAGGCAAACCAGAGGCTTCCCGGGAGGAGGGTTTTGATTTGACTGAAGGAGACAGACACCGAGCCGCCATGTTCCTCCGTGGGATCCAGGGTCAAGACAGGCGTTGAGGGGCCTTGGTGTTTGTGAGCCACGCGTCAAAAGACACAAGCTGTCATTTCCGCAATTCCCATTGTATGATAATCAGAGTTTGTTTTCAGCATCCAGTCTCTTGCCTTTTGATCACACCTTACTGAGCCAAAGAAATCCGAGACGGTGGTATTTTTTTTAAGATTAAAGGATTGCCAGATATACCAGGAACGAAGCGAGTTGTGTCACCGGAGGCTCGGGTACCGCGGCCAAAGCAACCACCATAAAGAGGTTTGTTAGGTGAGAAATGGGGGCTGGAGAAAATGGGGACAAGGACCGTCGCCGTCAAGTTGCAAGAATCCGTACTCTGCCTACGTGAGTATCCTCCTTCTGTGAAGGAGGAACTTGATGAGATTCAATGGCATGTTTTCAGAATGATCAGGAATCTTTGTCATTTCACCTTTCAGTATGTTTCTGAATTAGTCTGGGTAGACATAAGCCATCAGCGAGCATGAATGTGGACTCCAGAATTTCCGTATGGGAAAGGATTAAAGGTAGTAGTTTACCTGGAAGTGGTAGCTTAGGGGAAGGATCTTTTTTTTTTTAATTTTTTTAAACATTTATTCGTTTTCGAGAGACAGAGCATGAGTGGGGGAGGGGCAGACAGAGAGGGAGACACAGAATCCGAAGCAGGCTCCAGGGTCTGAGCTGTCAGCACAGAGCCCGACGAGGGGCTCAAACTCACGAACCGTGAGGTCATGACCTGAGCCGAAGTTGGTCATTCAACCGAGTAACCCAGCCACCCCGTCTTAGGGGACGGATCTTAAAAGTTGTACTTGCCTAGAAAATTATAGGTGTGTAGATTGTATACTTAGTCGGTGTGATTCTGGGTCAGGGAGGCTGATAGAGATGAAGGGAGTAAGCTAGAACCTTCCTAAGAGAAGCTGCCACTGTGGGTGTCAGTTTACAAATTGACCTTTCCAGATAACAAAGGGATTGGACAGAATTCAGTACAAAATACATCCATACTACAGGGAAAAACCACTTTGGGAACAAGTGGATGGTTATCACAGAGCCCTCGTTAGCTCCCTGTATACTAAGTACTGGGGTTTTCCCTTTAGTGTGAGTATTTGCCCGGTGATGGTTTCTGATGAGGTGCGATGACTAGAGTCGGCACTGTCTCCACTGCAATTTTCACCCTGTGTCAACAACTATACGTCTCGTCCAAGATGAAAAATATCTATTGAGCACACTGAACCATGAGGACACCGTGGTTAGCATATGTAACTATGTCCCTCCTTTCACGGAGCCCCAGTCTGGTTAGCATGAACAATGAAAATAAGCCAATTACACAAGTATAAAATGATTTTACACTTGAACGAGAGGGATGCACAGGGCTCTATGACGAGAGAGAAAGAGCATTTGGGGGCGGGTTCAGAGATTGGGACAAGAAGGAGTTTGTGCTGAGGAAGACAAAACACAACCAAGGACAAACAAAACCCCACATCAAAAAGGCTGGGGTGGTATAAGGGGGCCAGATCTGAAACACTTGCAGATTCAAACAGGACTGGAACGGAAACTTGAATGCCATTGAGATTACCAAACAGCACTAATAATCGTCTCATTATCTGTTTATTTACCTTAGTAGTCTTGATGTAACACTTCACAGTAAAGAAAAAAAAAAAACGTTAGGATATAATTCCTCGGAAGAAGACATCTTTCCTTTACATTCCCCATTTGTGTCTTTTTGTTGTTCCAAAGGAGAGGAAGAAGCCTTCAAGTTGGAGGGGAACACGTGTCACTGATCCATTTCTGAATAAACGTTTGGTGTTCTTTATCAACGTTTATTTATTTTTGGGACAGAGAGAGACAGAGCATGAATGGGGGAGGGGCAGAGAGCGAGGGAGACACAGAATGGGAAACAGGCTCCAGGCTCTGAGCCATCAGCCCAGAGCCCGACGCGGGGCTCGAACTCCCGGACCGCGAGATCGTGACCTGGCTGAAGTCGGACGCTTAACCGACTGCGCCACCCAGGCGCCCCCGGTGTTCTTTAAAAGAGAGACAGAGAGGAAAGAGCTTTCTGCAAAGTCTTTCCTGGAAAGTATTTGAGAAAAGCACACACGTTAGTTTTGTCAGACTTAACGTTGCAAAAGACCTCAGTTTTTGAACAGTGAGTATATATATGCCCACGGTTCACAAATGAAATCATGGAAAGAAGGTATAAAAAATACAGTGAGAAGGTTCCCTGGTCCGCACCGAAAGATGACACGCTCTGTATACTGTTCAGCACTGCTCTCTTTTCCATGTAGTGTTTTGCCTTGGAAATAGTTCTGATCGGGACGGACAGGGCTTCCTCAGGCTGGGATTTTACAAAAATATGGTATCCCAGGCCGGGGATTCCACACACCGGCCCCTCCAGATGGACGCTTGGGTGGTTTCCATTTTTTTTCACTCATCCACATGCATGCAGGTAAATTTACAGCATGTATTCCAGAAGTAGAATTTCTGAAAACAAAACCAAAAGCATGACTGCATTTGTAATTTGATACATATTATCCAATTTCTCTGCCATTAGCAACGTAGGAGAGGGTCACGCTTTGGCTAACGTTATGACATTACACTTGGGAATTTGCTTTTTAATTTTTTGATTTTGTTATTTTTTTTAATTTTTTTTCAACGTTTATTTATTTTTGGGACAGAGAGAGACAGAGCATGAATGGGGGAGGGGCAGAGAGAGAGGGAGACACAGAATCGGAAACAGGCTCCAGGCTCTGAGCCATCAGCCCAGAGCCCGAGGCGGCGCTCGAACTCCCGGACCGCGAGATCGTGACCTGGCTGAAGTCAGACGCTTAACCGACTGCGCCACCCAGGCGCCCCTGATTTTGTTATTCTTAAGAGAGAGAGAGAGAATTCCACAAGGAGCAGAGAAAGAGGGAGAGAGAGAAAATCCCGAGTGGGGCTTGAGCTCACCCAATGTGGGGCTCAAACTCACGAACTGTGAGGCCATTACCTGACTCAAAGTTGGATGCTCAAACTTGGGAGCCCAACAGGTGGAAAAAGGTGTCTCAATGTAGTTTTATTTTTGCAATTTTGTTGATATGAAAGTCACCAAACATCACATGTATAAGGCTGTCAACTTACTAACAGCTTAATTTCTTATTTAACTGTTAAAATTAGTCGTTACCATGTTGACAAAAATCGAGCATGATCCTTGCGGTTTTATAAACATGTTAAGAATTCTTGCAAGAAAATAAAAGTTCCAGAGCTTCTCTGGCTCAAACTGGACAGTGACTTCGTGCTGTGAAAATATTGGTTACCTATCCTCCCTGCATGTTACAGACATTAATTTGGGGGTAGAATTAACTCAGTTCCAGGTATGGATCCTGATTTGGGTGCCTCTGGTGAGGTATCCTTGCCTTGGGAATTAGTCTACTAGTGAGCAGGTTCCAGACAGCTGGCACGTGACGTCCCCCCTGCTACTGTGATTGGCTCAGAGATGTCACTCTGAGCAACATTTAAGACTTTGACTGTCCAGGGGCACCTGGGAGGCTCAGTTGGTGAAGCGTCCGACTCTTGATTTCGGCTTAGGTCACGATCTCGTGGTTTCGTGGGTTCGAGCCCCACGTCGGGCTCCGAGCTGACTCTGCAGAGCCTGCCTGAGATTCTCTCTTTCTCTCTGCCTCTCACCAGCTCACACTCTTTCTCTCTCAAAGTAAATAAACTTTAAAAAATTAAAAAAAAAAAAAAAAAGACTTTGTCCGGAGGATGCCTTTCTCCTCCCCCTCCACGTGAATGAGGAGGCACTGATCTCGGTTGTGGTCAAGCACTCTTGAAAAGCCATCCTGGGGCCCATGGAGACATGGAGAAAGAAGGCCTGAGGCCTGACCGAGCTCTGGGCTTTCCTGTTTTATAGCAATAAATCCCCTTGCGTGTTTAAGCCAGTTCAAATTGGGTTTTCTATTCCTTGCAATGGAAACACTGGAATGCACTGGCACTTAATGACCGAAAGTAGTAGTATTACCCTGATTCAATTCGGTTTAACCCACATAGATTAAGCATGTGGAGCTGTACTCTTCTGTGGAACACAGTTCGGTGTATTCCTTCTAATTTTAAAAGTTCTGTTTTCTTGAATAATTTTGATTCTGAGCATTCAAAGAAAGGTTGGTTGCGACTCTTGATAGAGCTGTCTGGCATTCTCAGATGAGTGGCTCTCTTGCACAGCCGGTAATGAGGCCACACCCGGCCAGGCCTACTGTGGTTCTCACAGGCGGCCATAGGCTGCCATTATCACAGACTCTGGGACGTGAACCCCTACTTTGGAATGAGGATCGTGTATAATATTAAGGCATTGATTTATGAAAGATTTGACAAAAAAGACATTATTATATGTGACATGCTTATGGCCTTACCTGTTGTTCGGCCGCATTAAAGCATCGGGGAAATTGATCCATTTTGATAAGGAGGCATTTTTCCCTCTGGTCCTGTTCAGTCCCTTTTCTCTGTTCATTCTCTGGGCTCTCTGTTGTGCTGACATCCCTTGCCTGTGTGCTTTTCCACACCCCCTACCAGCCTGGGTTAGAACGGGCCTTCCCCTTTCCTTCTGTGAGAGGATTTTCCACAATTTTTTAAACATTTAATAAATTAATTTATATTTGCAAGTTTATTCACTTATTTTGAGAGAGAGACAGCGTGAGTGAGGGAGGGGCCGAGAGGGAGGGAGAGAGAGAATCCCAGGCAGGCTCCCCACCGGCGGCACCGAGCCTGATGCGGGGCTCGACCCCACGAACCATGGGATCGTGACCTGAGCCGAAACCAAGAGTCGGACCCCTGACTGATGGAGCCACCCGGCCGCCCCGAGGATTTTCCACATCCTGGTTAGCAGTGACTCAAAGGTCACCTTCAGAGAGTTCACCAGCCACACTGACGTTCCAGCCGCTCTTAATGGTGACCGCCGTGTCATCACGGTAGGTTCCTCTGTCAGTGGGCCTTCCTACGTGACGTCTGTGGGCCTGCCTGTTGCCCTCGGGAGGGCTTCTCTCTGTGTCAGGAACAGGGGGTCCGCGGGCTCTTCCCGACTCTGACTCGGGTGTGCGTGCAATGCCCGTTAACCAGAGCAGTCCCAGCTTCTTTCTCTTCCCTCCTGGGAGAACATTTCTGCCATTTCCAAAGCCATCCCATAGGGATGTACCTCTGTGTGTGTGTGTGTGTGTATGTGTGTGAGAGAGAGAGAGAGAGAGAGAATGTAATGAATATTTAACACTCCCTTCAGCTTCACTGCCTCTCTGCGTCTCCAAGCTTCCCCTTCTTCACATGTGGCTTTTGTTTCCCAGGGCTTCTGTAACAAATTGCCATAAACTGTTGTGAAACAGCAGAAATGTCTTCCCTCATGGTTCTGAAGACTGGAAGCCTACAATGAAGGTGTCGGCAGGGCCTCACTCCCTCTGAGGCCATCAGGGGCGGCTCCTTCCTTGCCTCTTCCAGCCGCTGGTGGCCCCAGGTGGCCCCCGGCCTCTGGCTGCACCCCTCCAATCTCTGCCTCCGTCCTCACGTGGCCTCCTGCCCCCATGTCTCTCCCCCTCTTCTCACAAGGACACCAGTCCTGTCGCGTTAGGAGCCCGCCTCCCGGGTTGAGTATATACCGCGAATAGTGTATCGTTTACTGTCAGTATCCATTTCATCCAAACGTTCAGAGGAGAGACTGTATTCAGATGAGTCCTACAGTAACTGGCACCAAACAGATACTCAGTGAACAGATACCCCAATCATTACTCAGTAGTTCCCTCCCCTTTTCCCTTGTATCGGGCAGTTTTGTCACGAATGTATTACTATATGGTGGGCTTTCCAGATGGAGATGATAATTGTCCAAGTGTGTGTGTGTGTGTGTGTGTGTGTTACCTAACACGGTGTTGTCTTTTATTCCCTGAGGCCGATTTCCCACCTCTCCCGACACGCCCTTCACCAGCGACCGTGCACACGCTTTGTAACTCTCAAAGTTACAAACTGAACTCTGAAACTCTCAAAGCACGCTATGCTGTGCCCAGGCAGGAATCTGTAACGTTTGTGAGGATTTGTAGGTAAGGTCAATGCTTGGAGGTTGTCCGAACAGCCAGGGTGGCGCTCACGATCACGATCTTACTTGGCAAGATACCTTAACAAAGTATACAAAATACGAAACCTTCGTCATTACGTGGAAAACAGCATCAACCACCATGTAGGAGGGGTTTCCTGACAGGTCTCTGCTGCCACTACTTAAAATAATTTATCCCATAAGAATGGTCAAACAGTGAAGAGAAACCAAGACAAAGAATTCCTTCCTCAGTAATATCTGTATAAACAAACTATTGATTTGCACTTGGCTTGGTGGACTTGGATGTATTTTTCAAGTCATTACTTCACTTAAAGGAAGGATTAATGAAGCTATTTTATTTTATTTTTTTTCATGTTTATTTTTGAGAAAGAGAGAGAAAGGCAGCATGAGTGGGGAAGGGGCAGAGAGAGAGGGAGACACAGAATCTGAAGCCGGCTCCAGGCTCCAAGCGGTCAGCACAGAGCCTGACACGGGGCTGGAACTCACAAACTGTGAGATCATGACCCGAGCCGAAGTCGGACACTTAACCGACTGAGCCACCCAGGCGCCCCTAATGAAGCTATTTTAAAATGATATTTCTGAGGGGCGCCTGAGTGGTTCAGTCGGTTAAGCGTCCGACTTCGGCTCGGGTCACGATCTTGTGGTCCGTGAGTTCGAGCCCAGTGTCGGGCTCCGTGCTGGCCGCTCAGAGCCTGGAGCCTGCTTCGGATTCTGTGTCTCCCTCCCTGTCTCTGACCCTCCCCCACTTGTGTGCTCTCTCTCTCTCTCTCAAAAAAAAAAAAAATTAAAGAATGATATTACTGTGTTATATATATTTCAATGTGTCTATAAAGTGGCAGCAATCCAGGTAGGTCTATTTTTCAGACTTGAAAATTAATTTTTATTTATTCAGATTCTACCTCATAGATGAGAAACGAAATGAAAAATCAGAGGTATGACTGGCAGCTTTAACCTCCTGCCACCGGTACGTGAGTTGAGCAGCATATTGACGGCCGTGCTGGAGGTTATAAAAACGGTGTCCAGCTCCATTCCAGGCTCAGGTGCTCAGTTTGCTCGTTCTTCCAATTTATCCGAATTCCGAGCATTTTTACGTTGATATCTATGTTTCCAGTCCCGCCTCACCCCCTCCCCAAGCTGCTCAGCCTACTAAACCTCACGCGAAGAGCACGATCTCTGCTGCCTTGCGGGGTCAGAAGATCAAGTTCAAAGTCGCTCTAGGGTCTGTATGCTTGAGCCCAGTGGAAGGTCACATCTGGCACACGAACTCTTGGGGAGCCACAATAGTGAGGGCGGAGGGCTAGTGATCATATGCGCAGACGTGAAGCCCAGAGTGTGAAGAGATCTCCCTTGGCTGACACCGCGAGTTACAGCAAGAGCGGAGCCTGGAAAACCCCGATCTTCTAACTTCAAGGCCTGGTTCTCCCGGTGCCATTTCAGACGCGAAAGGAAGTCAGATAACAGATGGGAAGGCGGTCCCTTGGTCACAGCATGTCCTGCTGCTGCTACATACATATTAGAAACATTTCGGAGGTGTTACACGTTACCCACAGGCATTTTACACCATCGGCCTCGAGGGTAGGCTGCCTTTCTCAGGAGGTGTATGTTCTTCTCCCTCTTTCCTCCAAAGCCCACCTCCTAGTTCCGTGTTGGGGAAAAGTGTGTGCTGAAATAAATTAGGAGCTTCTTGAGCAGACTTTTAAACAATCCCCATGGAAGGCTATCACATCATCATCATTTCATCCTATCCCCGGAGTAAAAATTGACGTTCTAGAGTTAAGCGAACGGCTTATTGTCAATGGATATCATGAACATGAAATTCAGTAGGCCAACATTCAGTGATCTGTCATATTAGTAATAGTAATATCATGTTGATCAACAAAAACAAGAACAAGGATACAAATAAGAAATTACAAGATCTACCTGTTGTAGAGGGTCCTGTCTGCTCTACCCCTGGTATCACCTCATTGGCCTTATCACCACCATGTATGATAAGGTATTATTACCTCCGTTACAACAGAATATCGTGTTATTTGTGTATTCACGCAGGGGGCGGGGGGGAGAGAAACATCAGCTTGTAAGTATTTTCAAGTTAATTCTCCATTGTCCCACTAGATGGCCCTTTTTACCTCTTTTTGTTCACATTTTAAACCATAGCATCCAGACCCAATGCACTTAATTTATCTAAACAAATTCTATGTATATACAATATCTGGAAACATTAGATCAATTCAACTGCTTCCGTTCAAATATGCTTGTGTTTTCCAATAGAACTGTTATAAATCGCTTGTCTGTACACAGTAGTTGTCCCTAAAACAATATGTCCCAGGCTCCTCAGCTTTGGGGACCTCGCTTCCTTTCAGTGGCTATTGTGAGTCCCCAACAGTGGGGTCCAAGCGTACCAGGTGTCCTCCTCGGGCACCTGTACGACTGCAGGGTGGGGTCCTCTCTCGGTCCCACCAACCCATCCCTGCTGTCATTTAGCAGGGTCACTCCCTGCTGAGTCACAGGGCTCAGCACCGCTTGTTGCCATTTCTTTGTGGATTCCTCCAAGCCCCTCCTGCCTCCCCACCTTTCCACCACTCACCAACCCTCCGGTCACCCCCTGCCTCTCCCTCACCCCTGCGCTGCCGAACATCTGAACGGAATCTCCTCCCTTGATTGCTCGGGCGGTTACCATCAAGTGGCAATATTTAAAGCAAAGTCTTTGAATACTAGAGGCTTGATAACAGGAGAAAACAGAATGCCACCTCCACAAACACACACAAGCACACATACAGGCACCCTCCCCTCCCCCCCCCCCCCCCATTCCCAAGTAGACAAGGACACTATCATTTTCTCCACTGGTCAAGTTCCTTCATGGAGGCTTCCCTACTGGCTGTGTGTTGCAAGGCCCGGCTTAAGGACACCCCAACCACAGATCCTCCGGGGGCAGAACCGGCTTTTGTGGGGTATACTGCTCCGGGACCGCAGTAGTCCCATTACCCGCGGTTACCCTTGGCCTGGAAGCAGGTGCCCCTCGTTTGGCTCTGCGTCACGACGCTGCGTTCGGTCCGGAAGCCTCAGGTATTTATTCACCTCACGTCCTCCGCTCCGGTCTGCATTTTATCCTCTCGCAGCATCCCAGGCAGAAGGGTGAGTACCCGCGGGCGATATGTTTAGAGAGAGGGAGGCCACGGTCACGTAACGTTTATTTCAGTATGTTGTTATCGTCGTCGTAGCTTATTGGTTACGGTTGGTCTCTTCCTGTGCCTCGTCTGTAAGTCAAACTTGATCGCAGGTAGGCACGTACAGGAAAAAACATAGTATACGGAGGGTTTGGTACCAGCTGCGGTGTCAGGCGTCCCCTGGAGGTGTGGCAATGACCCCCGCGGTTGGGGATACGACTGTGTGCCCCAGAAAGCCTCTTGGGGCCAGAACGTTCATCTGTACTGGGTTGGTCCCCTTCATGGGAACGGAGCAAAGGCCCGAGGTGTGGCTCTTCCCTGCCTCGGGCACAATGTCTAAGGTATTGGCCAGCCGGCTTGGGAGCTTGAAAAAAATAAAAGTAAAAAAGAAAAAATGAAAACCCAGCAGAAAGAGTGCGGGCAAAGGGGATTAAGGATGCAGCTCTTGAGGGGGGCCTGGGGGGTTCGGTTGGTTGGGCCACAGTCTCTGGATACCTGCTCGGGTCGTGTCCCACCTTGGAGCCCGCTTGGGAGTCTCCCCCTCTTTGTCCCTCCTCCCCTCCCCCCCAGCTCGTGCATGCAAACTCGCAGAATAACCAAGAACCGCAAAAAAGGATGCAGTTCTTGAAGGGGCTCAGTGTGAAATCGTCATAGCTTCCAAAGGGGCCCAGCAGAGGGTGCAGTTACCCCGTGAACTGCAGACCAACGCCGGGCTCCAGAGCTTCCAGAGGGTGAGAAATTGCCGGTAGCCTCAACATGACATCCCCCCCTCAGTCCCACCTGACCAGGTCTTCGGTCTGTGGTCCTCATGCTTTCACCAAAAGGGCTCGCCTTGGACTCCCTACAACAAGATGATGATTCAGCGCTACCCCACCCCCCCCGGAGATATCTAGGTGTTGCGGGAGGTCACGTGCAGAGCCCCTGAAAATTTGCAGAGCCCATGCGTTTTCATCGGGCCCCCGTGAAGCCTGGTGAGAGAATCCTGCCACGCCTGGCCATTGCTGGAATGTGCTTGAAACGCCTCCCCAGTTCAACCATTAAGCCATTAAGTTAAAATCACCTGTGGAATCTTTTTTTTTTTTTTTTTTTTTTTTAAGACCCCTTCGGAAAGTGAGTTCAGGTGATGCCCCTCTGGTAAAAGGTGCCTGATGGGCAGAGAGTTGTTGGAGAGCCACGTAATTTGTGTGTGGGGCTGGGGGGCGGGGGGGAAAGGGACGGGAAATGAAGCTTTAGAAGTCCTACCTGAGGGGCGCCTGGGTGGCTCAGTCGGTTGGGCGGCCGACTTCGGCTCAGGTCATGATCTCACGGTCCGTGGGTTCGAGCCCCGCATCGGGTTCTGTGCTGACAGCTCAGAGCCTGGAGCCTGTTTCGGATTCTGTGTCTCCCTCTCTCTGACCCTTCCCCGTTCATGCTCTGTCTCTCTGTCTCAAAAATAAATAAATGTAGGGGCGCCTGGGTGGCGCAGTCGGTTAAGCGTCCGACTTCAGCCAGGTCACGATCTTGCGGTCCGTGAGTTCGAGCCCCGCGTCGGGCTCTGGGCTGATGGCTCAGAGCCTGGAGCCTGTTTCCGATTCTGTGTCTCCCTCTCTCTCTGCCCCTCCCCCGTTCATGCTCTGTCTCTCTCTGTCCCAAAAATAAATAAACGTTGAAAAAAATAAATAAATGTTAAAAAAAAATGAAAAAAAAAAAGATGTCCGGCTTTATTCAAACGTAACCTTTAAATTGTGTACCTAAAGACGAGATCATAGTCTCTATCAGCATAAAGAGCCCACTTCTACACAAAAGTTTTATCTTGGAGTAAATTTCACCTCAACCATTTCTGTCTAAACTTAAGGGGTGAGGACTCAAAGATGCAAACATCAAAAGTATTCAAATTCTCAGAGAAAAACTAACAAAACTGTCTCACCCATTATCCACTTGCTCCAACAAGAATCATTAAAATTGATGTAAATGGTTATTAAAGTTAAAAATTTTAATTAAAAATTAAAAATGATTTAATAGGAAGTGACCTATTATGGAGGGTGGGAGGTGGGAAAGAAACTTGTAAGACACAACTGGTAATTTTATGAGAAATGTTAAATGCTGTTTTATCAGGAGAACTAATTGAAAATGTGTTCATATATTTATATTTTTTCTCTAAAAATCAATGGATGGATTTAAAATATAACTAATATTAAAATATCATAATTCTTTTTTTTTAAATTTTTTTTCAATGTTTTTTTATTTTATTTTTGGAACAGAGAGAGACAGAGCATGAACGGGGGAGGGGCAGAGAGAGAGGGAGACACAGAATCGGAAACAGGCTCCAGGCTCTGAGCCATCAGCCCAGAGCCTGACACGGGGCTCGAACTCACGGACAGCAAGATCGTGACCTGGCTGAAGTCAGACGCTTAACCGACTGCGCCACCCAGGCGCCCCTAAACTATCATAATTCTTTAAAGATGTTTTGTCGATGTTCTATATCTAAAAAAGTAGTTAAGTAAAATCATCTAAACTTTCTGTTAAATACTATGTTATCTGAAAAGATCTGTCGTCTTCTAATGGAAGCTTTTGGCCTAAGTTCACTTTCAAGTGACCAAAAATGAATTATTTTTTATTTTTAAAACCTCATTTTTGAGAGAGAAAGTGTGAGCGGGGGAGGGGCACAGGGGAACAGAGGATCCCAAGCAGACTCTGCACAGACAGCAGCAGGCTGCTGTGGGGCTCGAACTCATGAACCGCGTGATCATGACCTGAGCTGAAGTGTGATGCTGAACCGACTGAGCTACCCAGGCACCTCCACAAACAATGACTTACTGCTCTTTAAAATGTTTAAGAATTGGCAGTGGTATTTTATGACCATAAACTCAAGATCTGTTTATTGAAGGAAATTTGTAAAATCAAAATACAGAGATACGAATAAAACTCACCCATCATCCCAATGCACTGTTCACACTCGGACTGAACTCTATCAGTCATTTTTATATTTCTAGAACCTAGTAAAGATGGCTTGAAAGGGAGACTTCAGAGCATTGTTGTATTTGAGTATAGATAGAAATTTCCAATGTGGAACACAAGCCCTCAGAATCCAGATTTGGCTTTAAAAAAAAAAAAAAGGCGAATCATTTTATTAGATGGAAATGGATCTAAACTGACTTGACCGCTCCAAAAATGCCACGTGCTTTTAGTAAATGGTTTCTCCTTGCTTAGTGGAAGGTTGGCGGTGTTACATTCTCTTCTCTGAATAACTGCCTATTAAGACGGTCTGTTACAGACAAAGCAAGTCTTAGACCAAATTCTACCAAACAGGAACAAAAAGTTACACAACCTATCCTTGTAGTTTTGGGGGGTCTTTAGGTTTACTGCAAGGGCAACATAGAATTCTGGTAGAAGGACTAGTCAACCTTGAATTGGGGTTCAGTGGGGCTCCAGCTCCGGACCTTGAAGGCAACACAAGACACAGGTGTGGGACCTGCAGTCTTGTGCTCTACTCGGGCGAGGGTAAGGGGGCCTGTGCAGATGTTTCTAACTAGCCTTCCCTCATCCTAAACAAACACAATCCTGCTCTAATTTTGCTAAGGAACCAAACGCTCTGGTATCGATTCTGACAGTATCCTTTGAAATGCTATTTAACCACCTCTGGGTCACTGATTCCTTTTTTTTTTTTTTTTTAAGTTTTTACATATTTTGAGAAAGAGAAAATGGGGAGCAGGCAGAAAGAGGGAGAGAATCCCAAGCAGGCTCTGTGCTGTCAACCGGGAGCCCGAGGTGGGACTTGACCTCACAAACCATGAGATCATGTGGATCGCTGATTTTTGATGGGAGTACATCATATGCTAAGTAAGCACTCCTGTTATTGTTGAGGGTAACCTGTCACACATCACACCGTTGACACGAGTCTCTTCCATTTAATCTTTCCCGCCCTTTATCCGGTTTCAACCCAAGAGGCAAAGTGACCCCATTAACACCTACATCTAATCATGTTACTTTTTTGCTCCAAAGCCTCCAGTGGCTCTCCCCATCAAACTCCGAGCACAGGGCCCCATCATGTAATGGCCTATCGGACCCTAAACATCACACACCCGGCATACGCGGGGGAACGACTCAAATATTTTTGTATGAATAACCGAACAAAAGAGCCGATGAATATGGAAAGATTTTTAATACAAACTACCATCTAGGCAACATAGTAGAGTTTTTGTTACATTTCCCGATGAGTTTCTTTTTTAACCCCTTTCTCTAATACTCTTAATTCCCTAGCTTTGATAAATTGGCAGAAGAAAAAACTTCCTGACTGCCCTAAAGGGGCTCCTGAATTAATCCGAAGATAATTTAAACACAGGAGGAACACATTTTAAAATTTCTTGTCTGTTGACTTATTTTTACTTCTGATAAGTTGGGGTTTTTTTAAGTTGGAAACTGCCAGTTGTATTTGCCTGACCTCTCGGAGTTCTGGGACATTGCAGAGACCAGGATGTGAAATTTGACTGTAGGGGGTACGGAGGGCTGGGTACTGTCTCCCCCTCCTAAAGATGTCAGAACGTGTTACTGTGTTAACTTAGATAGCAAAGGGATGTCGCTGAGGTGGTTAAGCATCTTGTGATGTGGAGGTTGTCCTGTATTATCCCAGTGGGCCCAGTGCAATCACGAGGTCCTCATAAGAACGACCGCAGGAGGACCAGAGCCGGTAATAGATGTGACCTTGGAAGCAACAGGTTGGAGAGATTGAAGAAGGGCCACCAGCCAAGAAGTGCAGGTGCTTCTAGAAGCTGGAAAAGGCAGGGAAAGGGATATTCCCCTCGGAGCCTCCGGAAACACTGCAGCCTTCCTAATGCCTTGACTTTAATCCGGTGAGACTGAATGGAGTCTTCTGACCTCGAGAAAAGTTAGATGATAAATTCGTGTTGTCTTAAGCTACTAAGTTTGCGGTAATTTGTTAGAGCAGCAATAGGAAATTAATGCAAATGGCTTGAAGAACCTCCCTGTAGGTGGAGACGGCTGCTTTATTGTAGAAGATAATTAAAACTGCAAATGCATATATTAAAAAAAAAATTGCTTAATGGGGGCAAATTTCTATTGCTGCTAAGAGTCTGCCCTGAGTCCAAACCCCTATTATGCAAGGACACCCTCTGTACTGGCAAATTTTTCTTAAATGTCCCAAGAATAATGATGTTGTCAAAGTTGTGTGAGGCTCCCCTGTGTGCAGGGTAAGCAAAGGGAGGCAGTGGAGAGGGCTCAGCCTCCACTCTGAACTATCCTGTGGGCAGCTGATGGAGCGAAGGTCAGCCATGTTGTTGCTTCATTGCTTTTGTCCCCCAAGCACTTGTTAGCATTATTTATGCACCCGGGTGAGTGCACAGCTGATTTTGCTCAACTGTGGGAAGACAATGCTGGCCCGGACAGATTTGGCTTTGCTCTCTCTCAGTTTCCCACATTCATGAATGTACAGCTTCTGAGGAAAAATAACTTCTTTCAAATAGAGCCTCTTCCCTTCCTGCAAGAAAAATATGGTGGACATTTAGTAAAACTGTAAACTTCTCTCTTAGGGAGTGAGGAAATCCGGGCAAAGTGGTCCTACCTCGCCTGCAGTCCGTGTGGCCACCCACTTCGGATATTTTCTGTACTCTGGGTTGAATATATGGTAATCTTAGAAGGTGCACGTCCATTCCCCCCGGAATCAGGAGCTCTGAGCTTCTTTTCACATCTGATGGATCGGCAAGGTCTCTGCTTTCAATTTTAGTACATCTTTTCTGTCAGACAACACCGAGCCGCGATCACCTCTTTCCTGCCTGAACGAAGACAAGTCTGTGAAGGGGTGTCCTTGCCATCTCTTCGTGATTTCCTACAGTTTGTTCTCTGCAAGTAAGCAGAGCTTTTCAATATAGAAAGCAGATTATTGGACTTCGAGATCAAATCCCTCTAGGTCTTTGATTTTTACCTAAATCCCGACTCACTACCTGAGACTCCTAAAGCCTGATGTGTCGGGCTCCTCCCTCTCGAACATTACCTATCACTCCCCATCCTGGTCACCACTCCGCACCAGTGCACTTGGCTTAGGCCTTGGGTACTGGCTTCTCTTTCTGGAAGGTACCATTCTCAGTTTTCACTTGAGTGGATCTTAAGATTTTAAGTCTCCGCTCCAAACCCATGGCTATAGAGAAGTCTTGCTCACCCACACAAACTGAACCATGACAGGAATCCTCAGTGATACATGACCTTATCACGGTAAAATATATCTTCTGTTGGGGTACCCGGGTGGCTCGGTCAGTTAAGCATCTGACTCTTGATTTTGGCTCAGGTAATGACCTCATGGCTCATGTGTCTGAACCTCGCATCAGGCCCTGGGCTGACAGGGCAGAGCCTGCTTGGGATTCTCTCCTTCTCCCTCTGTCCCTCCCCTCCCTTTCTCTTGCTCTCCAAATAAACCTAAAAATATATATTTTACGTGGGTTTATTTTCTATCATAGACTAGAATTTCTACTTGCATCTAAAATATAGTTCATTTTCAATAACTGCTGAATCCATGAATGAGTTAACATGCAGAAAGCCAATTGCTTCTTGCTGGTTTATCATAAACATACATTTATAAAACCAGAGAAACATAACATTTTAATTCACAATGCTCTTCTGTTTTCCCATGCTGGGTACCAGAAATTCAAGTTTCTGTGTAATTTTCCCTAATAGAACATAATTGCCCTGAAAGATCTGTCCCCTGGAACAGGCATCTGTCGAAAATGAAAGCATTACTGTTAACGTGGTAAACAAACAACCGAATAGGTTCTTCTGTTCTCCAAGAGGGACTTTATCAAAGGTCAACCAGATGTTGAGATTTACTTAGATTCTTTAATAAATTGCTGTTTAAAGCTTGGGGTGGGTCTGAAATGTGCTTAGAAACAAAGCAGAGTAGAATAATAACTCTCTCTGGAGCCCAGGCTGTGCTCTTCACCCAAGATAATACCTGTAGTTCTAGAAAGAGGTTGCGTTAAATGCGAAAGTCGCCTTAGTTTGTCTGGATTGTTGAAGATCTGAGTCCTTTGCTGTCCAGTAGAGGGGAGAAAAGGAGGTGTGGTGTGAAAGCCTAGGATACTTTGCCTGGGTAATAACCAATCATGTCCGGGGAGAATTGGACAATTGCATTTGGGGGCATCGGTACTTTTTCTCTGCATGGTAGACCTTGTTTTAGGAGTCAACATTTGAGGGGAAGCTCTTTTTTTAAAAATTATTTTTTAATTTACGTCCAAGTTACTTAGCCTGTAGTGCAATAATGATTTCAGGAGTAGAATCCAGTGATTCACCCCCTATTTCTAACACCCCGTGGTCATCCCAACAAGTATATTCCTACATGCCCCTTGCCCTTTTAACCCATCCCCACCACAACCCCTCCAGCAACCCTCAGTTCTATATATTGAAGAATTTGTTTTGTCCCCGCACCCTGTTTTAGATTATTTTGCTTCCCTTCCCTTAGGTTCATCTGTTTTGTATCTTAAATTCCACATGCGAGTGAAGTCATGGGACATTTGTCTTTGTCTGACTAATTTAGCTTTGCATAATACAGTCTGGTTTATCCACAGTGTCGCAAATGGCAAGATTTCATTCTTTTTGATCACTGAATAATACTCCATTGTAAATATACACCACGTCTTCTTTATCCATTCATCTGTCAGTGGACACTTGGGTTCTTTACATACTTTGGCTATTGTCAGTAGTGCTGCTATACACATTGGGGTGCATGGGTCCCTTCGAAACAGCACACCTGTATCCCATGGATAAATGCCTAGTAATGCAATTGTTGGATCGTAGGGTAGTTCTATTTTTAATTTTTTGAGGAACCTCCATACTGTTTTCCAGAGTGGCTGCACTAGATGGCATTCCCACCGGCAGAGCAAAAGTGTTCCTCTCTCTGCACATCCTCCCCAACATCTGTTGTCGCCTGAGTTGTGAATGTTAGCCATTCTGACAGGTGTGAGGTGGTATCTCGTTGTGGTTTTGCTTTGTATTTCCCTGATGATGAGTGATGTGACCGTCTTTTCATGTGTCTATTGGAAAAGTGTCTATTCATGTCTTTTGCCCATTTCTTCACTGCATTGTTTGTTTTTTGGGTGTTGAGTTTGATAAGTTCTTTATAGAGTTGGGGTATTAACCCTTTATCTGATATGTCGTTTGCAAATATCTTCTCCCATTGCGTCGGTTGCCTTTTAGTTTTGCTGATTGTTTCCTTCACTGTGTAGAAGCTCTTTATTTTGATGAGGTCCCAATAGTTCGTTTTTGCTTTTGTTTCCCTTGCCTCCAGAGACGTGTTGAGTAAGAAGTTGGTGCGGCCAAGATTAAAGAGGTTTTTGCCTGCTTTCTCCTCGAGGATTTTGATGGCTTCCTGTCTTACATTTAGATCTTTCATCCGTTTTGAGTTTATTTTGTGTATGGTGTAAGAAAGTGGTCCAGGTTCATTCTTCTGCATGTTGTTCTCTAGTTTTCCCAGCACCACTTGCTGAAGAGACCGTCTTTATTCCATTGGATATTCTTTCCTGCTTGGTCAAAGATGAGTTGGCCTTATGTTTGTGCGTCCATTTCTGGGTTCTCGACTCGGTTCCATTGATCTAAGTGTCTGTTTTTGTGCCAGTACCATATACTGTCTTGAGGATTACAGCTTTGCAATACAGCTTGAGTCTGGAATTGGGATGCCTGCAGCTTTGGTTTTCTGTTTTCGGGATTGCTTTGGCTATTTGGGGTCTTTTGTGGTTCCATGCAAATTTTAGGATGGTTGGTTCCAGTGGGGTGAAGAATGATGGTGGCATTTTCATGGGGATTGTGTTGAATATGTAGATTGCTTGGGATAGTATAGATATTTTAACAATATTTGTTCTTCCTATCAGGAGCATGGAATGCTTTTCCATTTTTTGTGTCTCCAATTTCTTTCATGAGCTTTCTATGGTCTTTAACATACAGGTTTTTTACTTCTTTGGTTAGGTTTATTCCTAGGTATTTTATGGCTTTTGGTGCAACTGTAAATGGGACCGATTCCTTGATTTCTGCTGCTTCATTATTGGTATATTGGAATACAACCAATTTCTGTGCATTAGTTTTATATCCTGCTCTTTTACTGAATTCATGGATTGGTTCTAACAGTTTTCATGTGGAATCTTTTGGGTTTTCCATGTAGAGTATCATGTCATCTGTGAAGAGAGAAAGTTTGACCTCCTCCTGGCCGATTGGATGCCTTTTATTTCTTTGTGTTGTCTGGTTGCTGAGGCTAGGACTTGCAATACTATGTTGAATAACAGTGGTGAGAGTGGACATCCCTGTCATCTTCCTGACCTTAGGGGGAAAGGTCTGTTTTTCCCCATTGAGGATGATATTAGTGGTGGATCTTTTGTATATGGCTTTTATGATCTTGAGGTATGATCTTTCTATCCCTACTTTCTTGAGGGTATTTATCAAGAAAGGATGCTGTATTTTGTCAAATGCTTTCTCTGCCTCTATTGAGAGGATCATGCGGTTCTTATCTGTTCTTCTCTTAATGTAACGTACCCCATCGAATGATTTGTGGATATTGAACCAGCCCTGCATCCCAGGTATAAATCCCACTTGATTGTGGGGAATAATTCGTTTAATGTGTTGTTGGATCTGGTTGGTTAGTATTTTGTTGAGAATTTTTGCATCCATATTCATCAGGGAAATTGGTCCATAGTTCTCTTTTTTAGTGGGGTCTTTGTCTGGTTTTGGAATCCAGGTAATGCTGGTATCATAGAATGAGTTTGGGTTTTCCTTCCATTTCTATTTTTTTGGAACAGCTTCAAAAGAATAGGAGTTAACTCATCTTTAAATGTCTGGTAGAATTCCCCTGGAAAATCATCCAGCCCTGGACTCCTGTTTTTTGGGAGGTTTTTGATTACTAATTGCATTTCTTCACTAGTTATGGGTCTGTTCAAATTTTCTATTTCTCCCTGTTTTACTTTTGGTAGTTAATCCCTCTCTTTCAGATTTCCCAATTTATTGGCATATAATTGCTCATAATATCCTCTTAATATTGTTTGTATTTCTCCTCTTTCATTCTTGATTTTATTTATTTGGGTCCTTTCCTTTTTCTTTTTGATCAAACTGACTAGGGGTTTATCAATTTCATTAATTCTAAGAACCAGCTCCTGGTTTCATTGATCTCTTCTGTTTTTGTTTTGTTTTGTTTTGTTAGCATTGATATCTGCCGTAATCTTACTCTTTCCTGTCTTCTCCTGGTTTTGAGTTTTATTTGCCATTTTTTTCCCTGCTTTTTAAAGTATAAGGTTAGTTTGTGTATCTGAGATATTTCCTCCTTCTTTAGGAAGGCCTGGATTGCTATATACTTTCCTCTTATGACTGCCTTTGCTGCATCCCTGAGATTTTAGGCCGTGGTGTGATCATTTTTGTTGGCTTCCATGTACTTTTTAATCTCCTCTTTAACTTCTTGGTTAACCTATTCATTCTTTAGTAGGATGTTCTTTAATCTCCAAGTATTTGTTGTCTTTCCAAATTTTTTCTTGTGGTTGATTTCAAGTTTCATAGCATTGTGGTCTGAAAATATGCATGGTATTATCTCGATCTCACTGTACTTGTTGAGGGCTGATTTGTGTCCCAATATGTGATCTGATCTGGAGAATGTTCCATGTGGACTCGAGAAGACTGTGTGTTCTTCTTTAGGATGAAATGTTCTGAATATATGTTAAGTCCATCCAGTCCACTGTCATTCAAAGCCATTGTTTCCTTGTTGATTTTCTGTTAGATGATCTGTCCATTGTTGTAAGTGGGGTGTTGAAGTCCTTTACTATTGTGGTATTGTTGAGTTTCTGTATGTTTTTGATTAATCAATTTATATATTTGGGTTCTTTCATGTTGGGGGCATAAATGTTTATAATTGTTAGGTACTCTTGGTGGATAGACCCCTTAATTATGATATAATGCCCTTCTTCATTTCTTGTTACAGTCTTTAAAGTCTAGATTGTCCGATATAAGTATGGCTACTCCGGCTTTCTTTGGTTGCCATTAGCATCATAGATGGTTCTCCATCCCCTTACTTGCAATCTGAAGGTGTCTTTAGGTCTAAAGTGGGTCTCTTGTAGACCGCATATAGATGGATCTTATTTTCTTATCCATTCTGATACCCTATGCCTTCTGATTGGGGAATTTAGTCCATTGATGTTTAGAGTGAGTACTGATAGAGTTTATTGCCATTATGTTGCTTGTAGAGTTGGAGTTGCTGGTGGTGTTCTCTGGTCCTTTCTAGTCTTTGTTGTCTTTGGTCTTTTTTTTCCTTTATCCCTGTCTTTTCTCCCCTCAGAGAGTCCCTCCCTTAAAATTTCTTGCAGGGCTGGTTTAGTGGTCTGAACTCCTTTACTTTTTGTTTGTCTAGGAAACTTGTAATCTCTCCTTTTATTTTGAATGACAGCTTTGCTGGATAAAGAATTCTTGATGGCATAATTTTCCGATGCAGCATATTGAATATATCCTGCCAAATTTCTGTGGATAGGTCTGCTATGAACCTGCTCTGTCTTCCCTTCCAGGTTAAGGACATTTTTCCCTTGCTGCTTTCATAATTCTTTCTTGTCTGTGTATTTTGTGAATTTGACGAGGGATATGCCTTGTTGATGGTTGGTTTTTGTTGAATGTAACAGTTTTCTGTGCTTCTTGGATTTTGATATATATGTCTTTTCACAGGTTAGGAAAATTTTCCCTGCTATGATTTACTCACGTAAACCTTCTACCCCTTTTTATTCCTCTTCATCTTCTGGGACTCCTGTGATTCAGATGTTACTCCTTTTTTAATGAGTCACTGAGTTCTCTAATTCTTGTATTGTGCTCTTTTGCCTTAGTTTCCCTCTCTTTTTCCTGCTTTATTATTCTCCATGATTTTGTCTTCTATACCGCTGATTGACTGCTTCATCCATCCTTGCTGCTGTGGCATCCTTTCGAGATTGTATCTCAGTTATAGCATTTTTAATTTTGTCCTGACTAGGTTTTACTTCTTTTATCTCTGCAGAAAGGGATTGTATGCTTTTTCAATGCCAGCTAATTCTCTCATTGTGATTCTAAATTCTACTTCAGACATCTTGCTAATATCTGTGCTGATTCAGTCCCTGGTTGTCCTTTCTTCTTGTTTTTGCTTTTGGGGTGAATTCCTGCATTTCTTCATTTTGGAGGAAAACGAATTAATAAAATAAAAAATTAAAAACAGCACATGCAAGATAAAATAAAGGAAGCTAGATCCTAGATGGGTTTTTGTCTGGTTGTTGAAAGAAGGTTGATAGAATAGAGAAGAAAGGGAAAGAAAGAAAAGAAAAAAGTAAGAAAACATGTAAAAATTAAAATGTATACAATAAAATAGAATAAAATGTAAAGAAGAAAGTAAAATAGAATAAAAAATGTACAGAAAAGAGAAAGAATAAAATATAGTAAAAATTAAAAACTTTTTTATAAAAATGGAAAAATAAAAATAATTTTTTTTTCTTTTCCTGTATCTAAGAATAAGAAAAAAAGAACTAGTAGATGGACAAGTGAACAGAATGAAGTCTGAATGAAGTTTGACGTCTAGAGGAAGCTGAAGATAACTATGAAGCACTTGATAGTCTGTACACTTTGCAGGTGGAGAGACTTGTGTTGGTCCTCCATGACTTGGTTGGTGCAGTTGGACATGGCATGGCCTGGTGTAAGAGCTTCATTCTCCACCAGGTTATTGTTTAGGTACTGCTCAGGTTACTAGGGTGGACCATTGCGGTGTGCATTCATGTGTATGCGCATGTTTGGGAAAGGTGCAAATGGCATCACACAGCTTCCCAGTCTCTAGTGCCAGAACCCTGTGCTCTCACCAACCAGCAGGCAAGCACCTCTCCTTTGTCTCAGGTTTCTGTCCACTTCCTGCTTCTACGCTGTCCGTGTCCAAGCCATCAGCCTGCCAGGCGGTACCTCCCTCCCAAATTTTATCTCAGATGGGGCTGTGTTTCCAGATCTCTCACTTCTGAGGGCCCTGTGGCTTGGACCCACTCTGACCCTCTGGGGAAGGGTCTTCCCAAGCATTGGCCAGGTGCCAGCTTGCCCCCGGGAATATTCTTGCAATCGTACTGCCACAGAGGCTCAGAGATGGTGGTTGGGGGCCAGTTTGCCCCAGAAAAAGTTCATGAGACTGCATAACAGCAGCAGTTCTGGGATTAAGGTGAATCACAACACAGACCTGGTGCCGGGTTTCACCGCACCCTGGTGTCTTTGTTCCAATACCAGCAAACATGGCTGTTAACTGGGGTGTGCTGGGAATTTTGCCTGTGGGGAGGCCATAGGACCTCTACAAAATGCCCTCCTAACAGGGACACTGCTTCTCCCTGTATGGCTTGCAGACCCCTTAGACCTTGCTGCCTGCTCCTGGGAATTCACCCTTCCCGCCAGAACGCTGCCAGGTATTGGGCTGTGGAATTTCCAATGCTTCTCTGCCCTGTTTATAGAGTCCTAGTGGTATTAAAACCCTCTCCTTTCTCCTTCCTCTCTTTCTTGTTCAGTCACTTGCGGGTGTTTCCACTCTTTCTCTTCAGCTACTTTTGGGAGGAGCGCTTTTCCTGCACTCTGCCCCCTTGCTTGTCCTCTTGGCCCAAAAGCAGTGCCCCGCCCTCCACGACTTCTCTCTCCTCCAGCTCCCTTCTCCACGCCCATACCTGCCGAGTTCTGTGGGTCAAGTTATGCAGATGGTTGTGTTAATCCTCAGGTCGATATTCTAGGTGTGCAGAATGGTTTGGTGTTGATCTAGCTGCATTTCAGGTATGAGAGAAGCAGAAAACTTCCATGTTGCTCTGTCATCTTGGCCCCTCCCTGAGTTGAAGTTCTTTAATGACTTTCAGACTCACATCAAGCACTCCCCGCACCTACTGTAAAACATCCCGCACTGATTCCGCCACGCATGAAATGCTCATGGCTTCCAGGCTACTTTCTAGTGCACACATGAGATTCTATTCTGTTCAGTTGAATGGCAGCTTCTGAATCGGCTGTTTGTTTTCATGTCCAGATCACTTTAACTAGTTATTGTAAAGAAGTCATTTACTTACAATTCCATACGCCCCAACCAAAAGAGTTCCCATGACCGAAGCTGGAACAGTTTGAGTAATGAAATGCATCATATAGTATTGGATTATATCCCAAAGCAAAAAAAAAACATATTCATGAGTTCAGAATGATTAAAAAAATTGTTGAATAAATATAAAAATGGGAAGAGGCAAATCTCCTACACAAAAGAACTCCAGATAACTTATGGAGCTACTCCTCCTGTCATAGAAATTTCTTCTGGTGGGTAGAGTATGGAGAGGAATGAGAAGGTAGTTTCACAGTTCAAAGCCAGCCAGGTGAATGAGTTTATCATCATGAGTGATGGGTCCTCTTAATAAATCATCAGTGATACTATGGATTCTTTAAGAAAAAAAATTTATTGAGTGACAATTCACAGAATACACCCATTTAAAGTGTACATTTCAGTGACGATTAGTATATCCACAGGGTAGTCCAGCCATCAATATAATTTCTGAACATTTTCATCACTCTAAAAAAGAAACCTCATACCTATTAGCAGCCATTTACCATCCCACCTCTGTTCTCCCCATCTACCCTAGCCCGAGGCAACCACTAATGTACTTTCAATCCCTATATGTTTGCCTATTCTGAGCATTTCACATAAATGGAATCCTACAATATGTAAATTTTTTGTGCCTGGCTTCATTCACTTGCCACAGTGTTTTCAAGTTTCATCCATGTTGCAGCATGTATCAGTACTTGGTTACTTTTTATGACTGAATAATATTCCACTGTATAGATGTGCATTTTGTTTATACATCAGTAGATGAAATTTGGATTGCTTCCACATTTTAGCTACCGTGAATAATGCTGCTAATAATACTTGTGTAGAAGATTTTGTGCTGACGTACGTTTCTCTTTCTCTTAGATGTATACCTAGAAGTGGAATAGCTGGGTTATACAGTAAAAGTATGTTGAATGTTTTGAAGAACTGACAAACTTTTTTTAAATTAAAATATAATTGACCTATAACATTGTTATTTTCAAGTGTACAGCGTAGCAATTTAAAATTTATATATATTGTGAAATGATCACCACGATAGATCTAGTTCACATCCATCACCACACATAACTGCAAATTGTGTGTGTGTTAAGAACTTTTAAGATCTCCGTTAGCAACTTACAAATAAACAATACGGTGTTACTTAGCCATAGTCACCATGCTGTATGTTACATCCCCATGACTTGTTTGTATTGCAGTGGAAAGTTTGTACCTTTTGACCACCTTCCCCCATTTTGCCAACTTCCCACCCCCTAAACCACCAATTTTTTCCTCTGGCAACCACCAATCTGTTCTCTGAATCGATGAGTTTATTTTTTTGTTTTATGGGTTTCGTTTTATTTTAGACTCCATATAGGAGTCAGCTCATACAGTATTTGTCTTTATCTGATTTCATTTAGTATAATGACTTCATGATCCACCCATGTTTTAAATGGCAGGAATTCTTCTTTATGGCTGAATAATACTCCACTGTGTATATATACCACATTATTACCCATTCGTCTTTCAATGGACACCTAGGTTGCTTCCATACTTGACTTTCATAAATAATGCAATAAATGTGGGAGTACAGATATCTTCTTGAATTAATGTCTTTTTTTCCTTTGAATATCCAGAAATGGAATCGCTGGATCATACGGTATTTCTATTTTTATTTTTTTAGAAACTTCCATTCCATACTGTTTACCACAGTGGCTGCACCAATGTACATTGCTATCAGCATAAAGGTTCCCTTCTCTCCATATTTCCATCAACACTTGTTACTTCTTGTCTTTCTCATAATATTCTAGTAAGTGTGAGGTGATACCGCATTGTGGTTTTGATTTGCATTCCCTGATGATTAGTGATGCTGAGTATTTCATGTACCTGTTGGCCATCCGTGTGTCTTCTCTAAAAAAAGATCCATTCCAGATTATCTCATTCTAAAAATCAGATTTCTCTCTATTCAAATATAGGAGTTCTTTTTTTTTTAATTTCCTAATCTTTTTAATTTATTACATACTGGAGGTATCTAATAAAAAAGTTAAACTAGATATTACAATCTGCCTCTCTTACCAATATTGATTCAATATATACAAAATAAATTAAAAAATAATGTGAAAGTCAACAACGGGGAAGTCTACTGAATTACTTACAGAATAATACTAAGAAAAAGTAGAGGGATCAAAGTAAATAACTGTCATTGGGCATAGAGTTGTTATAATTTGGGGGCAACATAATTATGCATTTTTTATTTTTGTTTAATTTTTTTAATTTTTTTAATTTTTATTTTTTTCAATATATGAAGTTTATTGTCAAATTGGTTTCCATACAACACCCAGTGCTCATCCCAAAAGGTGCCCTCCTCAATACCCATCACCCACCCTCCCCTCCCTCCCACCCCTATCAATCCTGTTTGTTCTCAGTTTTTAAGAGTCTCTTAGGCTTTGGCTCTCTCCCACTCTAACCTCTTTTTTTTTTTTCCTTCCCCTCCCCCATGGGTTTCTGTTAAGTTTCTCAGGATCCACCTAAGAGTGAAAACATATGGTATCTGTCTTTCTCTGTATGGCTTATTTCACTTAGCATCACACTCTCCAGTTCCATCCACGTCGCTACAAAGGGCCATATTTCATTCTTTCTCATTGCCACGTAGTACTCCATTGTGTGTATATAAACCACAATTTCTTTATCCATTCATCCGTTGATGGACATTTAGGCTCTTTCCATAATTTGGCTATTGTTGAGAGTGCTGCTATAAACATTGGGGTACAAGTGCCCCTATGCATCAGTACTCCTGTATCCCTTGGGTAAATTCCTATTGCTGGGTCAATAGGGTAGGTCTATTTTTAATTTTTTGAGGAACCTCCACACTGTTTTCCAGAGCAGCTGCACCAATTTGCATTCCTACCAACAGTGCAAGGGGGTTCCCGTTTCTCCACATCCTCTCCAGCATCTATAGTCTCGGGATTTGTTCGTTTTGGCCACTCTGACCGACGTGAGGTGATATCTGAGTGTGGTTTTGATTTGTATTTCCCTGATGAGGAGCGACGTTTGAGCATCTTTTCATGTGACTGTTGGCCATTTGGATGTCTTCTTTAGAGAAGTGTCTATTCATGTTTTCTGCCCATTTCTTCACTGGGTTATTTGTTTTTTGGGTGTGGAGTTTGGTGAGCTCTTGATAGATTTTGGATACTAGCCCTTTGTCCGATAGGTCATTTGCAAATATCTTTTCCCATTCTGTTGGTTGCCTTTTAGTTTTGTTGGTTGTTTCCTTTGCTGTGCAGAAGCTTTTTATCTTCATAAGGTCCCAGTAGTTCATTTTTGCTTTTAATTCCCTTGCCTTTGGGGATGTGTCAAGTAAGAAATTGCTATGGCTGAGGTCAGAGAGGTCTTTTCCTGCTTTCTCCTCTAGGGTTTTGATGGTTTCCTGTCTCACATTCAGGTCCTTTATCCATTTTGAGTTTATTCTTGTGAATGGTGTGAGAAAGTGGTCTAGTTTCATTCTTCTGCATGTTGGTGTCCAGTTCTCCCAGCACCTTTTGTTAAAGAGGCTGTCTTTTTTCCATTGGATGTTCTTTCCTGCTTTGTCAAAGATGAGTTGGCCATACGTTTGTGGGGCTAGTTCTGGGGTTTCTATTCTATTCCATTGGTCTATGTGTCTGTTTTTGTGCCAATACCATGCTGTCTTGATGATGACAGCTTTGTAGTAGAGGCTAAAGTCTGGGATTGTGATGCCTCCTGCTTTGGTCTTCTTCTTCAAAATTACTTTGGCTATTCGGGGTCTTTTGTGGTTCCATATGAATTTTGGGATTGCTTGTTCTAGTTTCGAGAAGAATGCCGGTACAATTTTAATTGGGATTGCATTGAATGTGTAGATAGCTTTGGGTAGTATTGACATTTTGACAATATTTATTCTTCCAATCCATGAGCAGGGAATGTTTTTCCATTTCTTTGTATCTTCTTCCATTTCCTTCATAAGCTTTCTATACTTTTCAGCATACAGATCTTTTACATCTTTGGTTAGATTTATTCCTAGGTATTTTATGCTTCTTGGTGCAATTGTGAATGGGATCAGTTTCTTTATTTGTCTTTCTGTTGCTTCATTCTTAGTGTATAAGAATGCAACTGATTTCTGTACATTGATTTTGTATCCTGCAACTTTGCTAAATTCAGCAAACTGAATTCTAGCAGACTTTTGATGGAGTCTGTCGGATTTTCCATGTATAATATCATGTCATCTGCAAAAAGTGAAAGCTTAACTTCATCTTTGCCAATTTTGATGCCTTTGATTTCCTTTTGTTGTCTGATTGCTGATGCTAGAACTTCCAGCACTATGTTAAACAACAGCAGTGAGAGTGGGCATCCCTGTCGTGTTCCTGATCTCAGGGAAAAAGCTCTCAGTTTTTCCCCGTTGAGGATGATGTTAGCTGTGGGCTTTTCATAAATGGCTTTTATGATCTTTAAGTATGTTCCTTCTATCCCGACTTTCTCGAGGGTTTTTATTAAGAAACATTGCTGAATTTTGTCAAAGGCCTTTTCTGCATCGATTGACAGGATCATATGGTTCTTATCTTTTCTTTTATTAATGTGATGTATCACGTTGATTTGCGAATGTTGAACCAGCCCTGCATCCCAGGAATGAATCCCACTTGATCATGGTGAATAATTCTTTTTATATGCTGTTGAATTCGATTTGCTAGTATCTTATTGAGAATTTTTGCATCCATATTCATCAGGGAGATTGGCCTGTAGTTCTCTTTTTTTACTGGATCTCTGTCTGGTTTAGGAATCAAAGTAATACTGGCTTCATAGAATGAGTCTGGAAGTTTTCCTTCCCCTTCTATTTCTTGGAATAGCTTGAGAAAGATAGGTATTATCTCTGCTTTAAACGTCTGGTAGAACTCCCCTGGGAAGCCATCTGGTCCTGGACTCTTATTTGTTGGGAGATTTTTCATGACTGACTCAATTTCTTCGCTGGTTATGGGTCTGTTCAAGCTTTCTATTTCCTCCTTATTGAGTTTTGGAAGCGTGTGGGTGTTCAGGAATTTGTCCATTTCTTCAAGGTTGTCCAGTTTGTTGGCATATAATTTTTCATAGTATTCCCTGATAATTGCTTGTATCTCTGAGGGATTGGTTGTAATAATTGCATTTTAATTCATGATTTTATCTGTTTGGGTCCTCTCCCTTTTCTTTTTGAGAAGCCTGGCTAGAGGTTTATCAATTTTGTTTATTTTTTCAAAAAACCAACTCTTAGTTTCGTTGATCTGCTCTACAGTTTTTTTAGATTCTATATTGTTTATTTCTGCTCTGATCTTTATTATTTCTCTTCTTCTGCTGGGTTTAGGCTGCCTTTGCTGTTCTGCTTCTATTTCCTTTAGGTGTGCTGTTAGATTTTGTATTTGGGATTTTTCTTGTTTCTTGAGATAGGCCTGGACTGCAATGTATTTTCCTCTCAGGACTGCCTTTGCTGCGTCCCAAAGCGTTTGGATTGTTGTATTTTCATTTTCATTTGTTTCCATATATTTTTTTATTTCTTCTCTAATTGCCTGGTTGACCCACTCATTCGTTAGTAGGGTGTTCTTTAACCTCCATGCTTTTGGAGGTTTTCCAGACTTTTTCCTGTGGTTGATTTCAAGCTTCATAGCATTGTGGTCTGAAAGTGTGCATGGTATGATTTCAATTCTTGTATACTTAGGAAGGGCTGTTTTGTGACCCAGTATGTGATCTATCTTGGAGAATGTTCCATGTGCACTCGAGAAGAAAGTATATTCTGTTGCTTTGGGATGCAGACTTCTAAATATGTCTGTCAAGTCCATCTGATCCAATGTATCATTCAGGGCCCTTGTTTCTTTATTGACCATGTGTCTAGATGATCTATCCATTTCTGTAAGTGGAGTGTTAAAGTCCCCTGCAATTACCACATTCTTATCAATAAGGTTGCTTATGTTTGTGAGTAATTGTTTTATATATTTGGGGGCTCCTGTATTCGGCACATAGACATTTATAATTGTTAGCTCTTCCTGATGGATAGACCCTGAGATTATTATATAATGCCCTTCTTCATCTCTTGTTACAGCCTTTAATTTAAAGTCTAGTTTGTCTGATATAAGTATGGCTACTCCAGCTTTCTTTTGACTTCCAGTGGCATGATAAATAGTTCTCCATCCCCTTACTCTTAATCTGAAGGTGTCCTCAGGTCTAAAATGAGTCTCTTGTAGACAGCAAATAGATGGGTCTTGTTTTTTTTTTTAATCCATTCTGATACCCTATGTCTTTTGGTTGGAGCATTTAGTCCATTTACATTCAGTGTTATTATAGAAAGATATGGGTTTAGAGTCCTTGTGATGTCCGTAGATTTCATGCTTGTAGCAATGTCTCTGGTACTTTGTCTCACAGGATCCCCCTTAGGATCTCTTGTAGGGCTGGTTTAGTGGTGACGAATTCCTTCAGTTTTTGTTTGGGAAGACCTTTATCTCTCCTTCTATTCTAAATGACAGACTTGCTGGATAAAGGATTCTCGGCTGCATATTTTTTTCTGTTCAGCACATTGAAGATCTCCTGCCATTCCTTTCTGGCCTGCCAAGTTTCAGTAGAGAGATGGGTCACAAGTCTTAACGGTCTCCCTTTATATGTTAGAGCGTGTTTATCCCTAGCTGCTTTCAGAATTTTCTCTTTATCCTTGTATTTTGCCAGTTTCACTATGATATGTCATGCAGAAGATCGATTCAAGTTATGTCTGCAGGGAGTCTCTGTGCCTCTTGGATTTCAGTGCCTTTTTCCTTCGCCAGTTCAGGGAAGTTCTCAGGTATTATTTCTTCAAGTACACCTTCATCACCTTTCCCTCTCTCTTCCTCCTCTGGAATACTAATTATGTGTATGTTATTTCTCTTTAGTGCATCACTTAGTTCTCTAATTTTCCCCTCATACTCCTGGATTTTTTTATCTCTCTTTTTCTCAGCTTCTTCTTTTTCCATAATTTTATCTTCTAGTTCACCTCTTCTCTGCCTCTTCAATCCGAGCTGTAGTTGTCTCCATTTTATTTTGCAACTCATTGATAGCATTTTTTAGCTCCTCCTGGCTGGTCCTTAGTCCCTTGATCTCTGTAGCAAGAGATTCTCTGCTGTCCTTTATACTGTTTTCAAGCCCAGTGATTAATTTTATGACTATTATTCTAAATTCACTTTCTGTTACATTGTTTAAATCATTTTTGATCAGTTCGTTAGCTGTTGTTATTTCCTGGACGTTTTTCTGAGGGGAATTCTTCGGTTTCGTCATTTTGGATAGTCCCTGGATGGAGCGGGCACTTCCCCTTTGCTGTCTTGAATAACTTGCATTGATGGGCGGGCCGCAGTCACACCTGACGTCTGCCCCCAGCCCACCACTGGGGCCACAGTCAGACTGGTGTGTGCCTTCTCTTCCCCTCTCCTAGGGGCGGGATTCACTGTGGGGTGGCGTGGCCCATCTGGGCTACTTGCACACTGCCAGGCTTGTGGTGCTGGGGATCTGGTGTATTAGCTGGGGTAGATCGGCAAGGTGCACAGGGGCAGGAGGGGCAGGATCATCTCGCTTTTCCTTCGGAGATCCGCTTTGGGAGGGGCCCTGTGGCAGCTGGAGGGAGTCAGACCCGCAGGAGGGATGGATCCGCAGAAGCCAGCGTTGGGTGTTTGTGCGGAGCGAGCAAGTTCCCTGGCAGGAACTGGTTCCCTTTGGGATTTCGGCTGGGGGATGGGCGAGGGAGATGGTGCTGGTGAGCGCCTTTGTTCCCCGCCAAGCTGAGCTCTGTCATCGGGGGCTCAACACCTCTCCCTCCTGTTGTCCTCCAGCCCTCCCATTCTCCGAGCAGAGCTGTTAGCTTATAACCTTCCAGATGTTAAGTCCCGCTTACTGTCGGAACATACTCAGTCGGGCCCCTCCGCTTTTGCCAGCCAGACTCGGGGGCTCTGCTTGGCAGGCGGGCCGCCCCTCCGCCCGGCTCCCTCCTGCCAGTCCTTGGAGCGCACACCGCCTCGCCGCCCTTCCTACCCTCTTCCGTGGGCCTCTCGTCTGCGCTTGGCTCCGGAGACTCTGTTCTGCTAGTCTCCTGGAGGTTTTCTGGGTGATTTAGGCAGATGTGGGTGGAATCTAAGTGATCAGCAAGATGAGCGTTGAGACCAGCGTCCTCCTACGCCAGTCATCTTCTAGGAGTTCTTTATATATTTTGGCTATTAATGCCCCTGATCAGATATGTGATTTGCAAATATTTCTCCCACTCTACAGGTTGCTTTTTCACTTTGTTGATGGTTTCTTTTGCTATGCAAACACTTTAGTTTGATGTAGTCCCATTTACTTATTTTAGCTTTTGTTGCCTTTTCTTTTGGTGTCAAATCCAAAAAAGCATCACCAAGACTGATACCAAGGAGCTTACTGCCTATGTTTTCTAGAAAAAAGTTTTATGGTTTCAGGTCTTATATTTAAGTCTTTATTTTGAGTTAATTTTTGTGTATGGTGTAGGATACAGGTCCAGTTTTATTCTTTTGCATGTGACTGTCCACTTCTCCCAACACCATTTATTTAAGAGGCTCTTGTTTCCCCGATTGTATGTTCTTGGCTCCTTTGTTACAAATTCACTGTGTATGTGGGTTTATTTTGGGTTTCTATTCTGTTCCCTTGATTTGTGTGTCTGTTTTTGTGCCAACATGACACTATTTTGATGACTGTAGGTTTGTACGCCTTTAGCTTTGTTCTGTCAAGATGGCTTTGGCTATTTGGGATACTCTGTGGTTCCGTACAAAATTTTAAGATTATTTGTTCTATTTCTGTGTAAAAGATGCCATTGGAATTTTGATAGAGATTGTATTGAATCTGTAGCTTGCTTTAGGTTTTGTCCAAGTTTAAGAATTGCTGATGCCTTGGGGCACCTGGGTGGCCCAACCGGTTGAGCGTCCGACTTTGGCTCAGGTCATGATCTCTTGGTCCCTGAGTTCAAGCCCCACGTCAGGCTCTGTGCTGATGGCTTGGAGCCTGGAACCTGCTTGGGATTCTGTGTCTCTCTCTTTCTCTGCCCTTCCCCCACTCAAACTCTGTCTCTCTCAAAAATAATAAACATTAAGAACATTAAAAAAATAAAAATAAAAACTGCTGATGCCTTGATTTAGAGGTCTGTTAAGACTATGCATTTCTTCTTGAGTCAATTTCAGTACTCTATATCCTTCTGGGAATTTGTCCATATCTTCTATTATTTAGTTTGTTGCATATAGTTCATAATATTCCATTACAATATTTTTTTTTTTTTGGTCTGTAAGATTAGTAGTGATGTTTCCTCTCTCAGTCCTGATTTTAGTAACTTGAGTTTTTCACTTTTTTTCTTGTTGCCCTAATGGTTTGTTGGTTTGATTGATATTTTCAAATAAATATTTTTGTTGATTCTTTTATTTTTCTCTTTATTTATTTCTGCTCTAGGTCTGTTCTTTTCCTCCTTGTTGCTTGCTTTTGTTTAGCTTTCTCTCCAACAAATGCAGTGGTCGTGCAAGCAACCTTTGGTTTGGTTTCCCTTTAATAAACATCTTGACCATCCAACTACCCGTTCTGATGGCCTATGAAAGCAGACTCCTGACTCGTCATCTTCTGTGTTAAAAATGGCTTGTTTACTTTTCCTCTGAATATAGTTGAATATATTTCAGGGAGATTTTTGTCCTCGGTGAGAATGAAGGTGGTGAGCAACACTTGGAAAGAGATTTCACTAGATCTGTGTTAACGTGTCTGAATCCCAATCCCATCCCTGTATTCCCATTTTTAGTTGAAAAACAGAATGTACTTGAAAATAGAAATATTTAGCCTAATTCGGAATCGGGTATCAAATGTGGATGGAGTACCAACAATGTACGAGGCCCTTACTGTGCGGGCTAAGTTCTATTTTTACCGATGAGAAAACTGAGGCAAAGAGAGAGGAAATACTAGAGTTAGTAAGAGGTAGACTAGCAAATCAAATCCATCGTGTCTGGCTCATGGATCTAAGCTTTTCACTACTACACGAGGGATTCTCAAATGACTGATCTGGGCCAAATCTGGCCCACGTCCTGTTTTTGTAAAGTTGTATCGGAACACAACCCGAACCACTCATCGATGTGCCACCTACGTCTGCTTTTGCGCTCTAAGGTCACAGTTGAGGAGCTGCAGCAGGGGCCCTGTAGCTCACAAAACCTAAAATACTTCAGTATCTGGCCCTTTCCGCCTTTGCTCACCCCTGCGCTATGCTGTGCCGACCCTGACAATACCTACACTGTGGTTATTACGAAAATTAATATAAGCGTCCAAAAGTCACCAGAAAAGCATGTAGCATACACACACCCAGTCAGGGGTTCCAATAATTGTCTCGTAGGGTTACGCTGTAAACTAAAAATAGGCCGGCTGCTGAGAAAAGGAGCTTATCGGTAATTAATCGTCACCTAAATTATTTATTTTGATCTTCGAGAACAGGTCATGCCCATTCGTCTGCTTTCCTTTCTCATTCTGGGCCTCCCTGAGCCCCGTTCCCCTCTCTGCATGACCCTAACGCGCCAGAAAGGTCTGTAGAAACAGTGGGTGTTGATCGCGGAAAAGAGCCTGTGTGCCTTTGCCTGCAGAGGATGATGTGTAGTGATCCACACGGAAGAAGAAAGGAGAGGCTGACTTCCAGGGAGCAAGACTCTGGCTTCTGGCGGTGCCAGTGACCTGACGAGACGAGAGGACACTGTGAATTCCTGTCTCAACGGAAGAGACGGAAAATCCAATTTAAAACCAGCTCTGGCTAGATTTTGCTGCAAAACGGGAGATGATAGTGAACTAATTCCAACTTGTGTTCACACCTAGAGAGAAAGTGTGGGACGTTGACTGTCGGCTGGCGAGAGCCTGATGATAGGATTTCAGGTGCTTTGCTGCCAGCCTCCCACTCGGCTCCCCTAGAAAACTGCCCTGAACTGCAGATCCCCTCCACACCTCACCCGCTGGAGAATGACAGGCTGATTTGCGGAGGCACAGACCCTCTTCCCACTCCCTCGCTTGGGGTCCAGCACAACAGAACATTATCAAGACGGTTTAGGATGGAACAGAACCAGTTTCTCTCCTTTGGGAAAAGAAAGAAAGATTGCCCAACTCCAGTGAGGTGAATCGAGGAGCAGAGCACAGAGGAACTTCCTTTGCAGGGTAATAACCTTTCCATTTGGTTTCCCCCGTGGACGTTTGTCCAGTCTCTCCCTGCAGCCCGTCCTGCCCCTGCCCTGCCCTGCCCTGTACAAGGTAGCACCTCTCCTCCCAAAGCGTTGCCAGCGGGCTCTGCCCGGGGTGCAGTCACACAGACGTCTTTCCAGCTATGGCCTTGGCCACATCCTGCTCCTAAGAGTTGGTCTAATGCCGAAGTAAAAATAAAGTATCTCCGTATTCATTTCATTACTTTATTAGCCCGCCCTTCCACTTGGCAGTGGATTTTTACCCCCATTTGATCCCTGTCACATGCAGGGGACATAGCTAAGTTCCCTTAGCAATAATGGAGGAAAGCGTCACTCCCCTTAAGCTATAAGCAATCAAATAATTTCCTTGACTTGCTTCCGCGTCTCCTCTGTAAAAACCTTTCCTGTGGTTTCTGTTGGTGGAGGGCTCGCAGCCACTCCCAGTGAGGCGCTGCCCAGTTTGAACCCATGGCTGCACAGATAAACTCGTAAATTTTAGTGTGCCTCGTTTTCTCTAACAGTCCATTAAAGTTTACTCTTTGTGAGGTTAATTGCTGTAGCATTGGACAAACTTAGTGTCACGCATTTGACTTTGCAGCATCATACAGAAGAGCGTTGCTGGCAAAATACCTCTCTGCTTCTCTTGTTGAATACTACCCCCTTCCCTCAAACTTCCCACAACCCCCTGGCAACCACCTATCTGTTGACTGGCTCCACAATTTTGTCTCTTCCAGAAAGACGAATGGTTGGAATCAGGTAGTGTGTAGCCTTCACAGACTGATGTCTTTTGCAATATTTACTTAAGATTTATCTGTCTTGGTGCTCCTTCATGGTTCATTCTTGATTACAGGTTGATATCCCATCATGCAGATGTATCGCAGTTTATTCTATGGAAGGACATTTCTGTTACTTCCAGTTTCTTGGTGATTTCGAGTAAAGCCGCTATGAACGTATTTGCCTGCAGGTTGTTCTAGTAGGCGGTCTTCAGATCCATTGGGTAAACACCCAGGAGCAAGATGGCCGGGTCATACAGTAGGACTATGTTCTGCTTTGTGAGAAACTGCCAGAGAGTCTTCCTAAGGGGCCATGCCATTTGCTTTCTCATCAGTAATGTCGCTTCACATCCTCGCCAGCAATTGGTATTATCAGTTTAATTTTTAGCTATGCTAGTGGTGGTGGAGTTACTTTTTAATTTGTTTCCCTCAAAACATAGGATATCGGAGATCATTTCATATGCTTATTTGCTGATGGGGTGTCTGCTCAGTGCTTTCCCCTTCATAAAAATCGGGTTGTCTTCTTCCTGTTGAGTTTTGAAAGTTCTTGGTCTATTTTGGATTCAAGTTCTTCATCAGAGCTATGCACTGCAGCAAAGATCTCCTCCCCATCTGTGGCTTGTCTCTTCATTCTCTTAACAGTGTCTTTTGCAGAACAGAAGTTTTTACTTTGAATTAAGTCTAATTTATCAATTTGGTGTTTCATGGATTGCGCTTTTGGTGTTAAATCTAAAACCTCGTCAACACACCCAAACTCCTATAGATCTCTTTTATGTTTTCTTCTGGAAATTGTATTGTTTAGTGATCCGATCTATGACCTACCTTGAGTTAATGTTTGTGAAAGATCTAAGGTCTATGTGTAGGTTCTTTTTTTTTTTTTTTTCCTACGAATGTCCAATTGTGCCAGCCCCATTTGTCGAAAAGCCTCCTTTTTCCATCAAATTGCCTTTGTGCCTTTTTCAAAAACTCTGTGGGCTATATCTGTATGGATCTATTTCTGGGCTCTCTATTCTGTTTCATTGATCTCTGTGTCTGTTCTGTTGCCAGTGTCGCACGCCTTGAGTGCATGCTTACTGAAATCAGATAAGGTATCCTCCAACTTTGTTGGCCTTGAGCAGGATTGCGTTGGCAATTATTGTGTGTGACTGCAGCCTTGTGATGAGCCTGCTGCTAAATTACAGATCTTTTCCTTTTCCGTATAAGGCAAAAGAGGAGTTGGTATGTAGGAAGTAGCTGGGAGAAGAAATGTTTATGAAGTAATACCTAATGAAAAATTGTAAAGGATACGGAGAAAATAGGAATGAGGATTCTAAGGATCATGGATATTAATAGAAAAGTGAGTGTTGACAAATCCTCAAGTCTCTAATTTCCTTGATTCTAAAGGCTTGAAGCACACCAGTTGTCCTTGACAGAGCAAAGGGTTCAATCCAAGCTCCTACATAGTTTCTGAAGCCACCACCACCACCATCCCGCCCCTGTGGTCAATACACTTAACAGGAGAGCTACCCTCTCAAGCAGTTTTTAAGCACACAGCACAGTATTGTTGACTATAGACATGAGGTTGTACAGCAGATATCTGGAATTTGCTAATCCTTTGTAAAAGAAAACAACTGATACGGGGGTGGAAACAGAGGCTTAACCACTACCGCATTACTATCCAGAAGAAAAAGAGATTTTGTGTGTCTGGGAGCACAAGACCAGCCATGATACATGGGCGTATTTGAGGCAGGCGGGCAATGTCCTGTCTCCTAAAATGTTCTTCTCAAAGCTCTTGCCCTTGACTACTTCTCCACTGGGACAAGTTTAGGTGGCATGGTAGCGTACAACCAGAGGACGCCCTGAGGGCTTGGGTACCTGTGGGAAGAGGTAGGAAGGACAAGGACACTGAAAAGTGCATTTCAGGTCGACTGGGTGGCTCAGTGGGTTAAGCCTCCAACTCCTGACTTTGGCCCAGGTCATGATCTCCCAGTTCGAAAGATCCAGCCCCACTGTCAGCACGGAGCCTGCTTGGAATTCTCTCTCCCCCCACCCCTCCCCCTGCCCTCTCAAAAGAAATAAACAAACTAAAAGCGCATTTGAAAAGGAGACCAGAGCAAACAGTAACTCGTCCAGGCTAGTTTTGGAAGAGTGGAAGCACAAGCACCCCCGTTGTCAATAATCTAAACCTTAAACCATTGATACGTGAGGCTAATGGTTTTAGGATGCCCGAGAATGAGGATTCTGACATTTTTGTTAGTAATACGTTATCTTGATTGTTGCATGAAAGCACATAGGTAAAGGGCTGTGACAACTGCAGCTCCCGCTGATGGCAGCCCCCTGGTCACCCAGTCCCTCCCACCCTGTGCCATGATCTGAGAGGTGGCCCCATGCTGCGAAGTGGTCCTATGTGTAGAGCCCAGCACCTTTCTAGGCCTGCCTTTTGTATCCTTGTAACCTCATAAATGGAAGAATAAAGTAAAACTGGAATCTTCAGACAGCTCAAACAAACAAACAGACCCCGCTTAGGTAATTGGCTTGTGAGAACTCAGTCACTGAAAAGCAGAGCTGGGTAGTAGCCATATTGTCCACTCGCAGGGTCATCGTCCCTGCTTCTGCTGGCTTTGGAGGGATCTACAATCCATCTGCTAAATTTTTATTTTCTGCATGAAGAGTCAAGTTTGAAAGTGAGCTAAACTGAATTATTTCACTTAGGTTTGTTACTGTGAGTTGCAAATAGAGAGACTGCATCTATAACAGGGGAGGTTCACTTGCAAAAATCAGGACTGGGAACGTGCGGCCTGTTCTGGGGCTCACCTTAGGAGGGGGAAGACTGGCAGTGTTAACCCTGTATCTGCCGCCTCTCCATCGGGGGACTCCCATCCCCCACCCTGTTGCAATGGGGGAACAACGTGTAGCACCAGAAATAATGTGTATCACTTACAGGGAGGAGCATGTTCTTGCAGGTATAGAACTGTCTAGAATCTTTGCCTCCAGTTGAGGAATTGTGGAAGCTTGAACTGATAGGGAGGACACGCCCTGGAGATGACCCGGGAGCCAATGGGCTGGAGCGGTGCCCAGACTCGCAAGGGATTTCGCCCAAATAGGAAACCAGCTCTTTGGTTTTAAGCCACAGAGATTTAGGGGTTGCTTGTTAATGTGGCCTAAGCTAGCCTGGCTAATGGACTCTCATCTCCTTATTATCTTGTTTCAGCGACCAGTCCTACGACTACTACGTGTTCTCTCTTAAAGCCCACGCTGACAACTTAGATTATTTTTTAAATCCTTCAGGTTTCTTTGAAAAGGCTGTTAGCATTTCTTGCAGCCTAGAAGTTGAAAATTCCCAATAAAAGTAAGCACCAGCCATAATTTTTCACGGGGTTCTTCTTATTTCATTTAATGTGAAGGAGTTAGGTGTTCACACCGTGCCTACCACAGCGAACAGTTTGGAAATGGATTCTGTCACCTCCGGTTATTGAGGACTTGGGCCGGAGCTCAAGTGTTTCTGGGCGCTTCGGAGGCAATTCTTACTTACTTTTCTTCAATACCAAAGATGAGAAAGAGGAAAGTGTTACTTGAGCTCATTCACTGTAACAAAATTAGCGAGACTTAGCTTTTCTTCTTCCCTCATTTTCAGGCGGCAGGGATTCACGCCAGCATAAGTTAGGCCTTCTTAGGGGGTTTATTGGGAGGGATAGAAGTTTAATGCTATTTATTCATTGATTTCCTGTGCTGAGGTTCGGTGGGATGTCACTCAACAACTGTAATAGTGACAAGGGTCAAATTGTAGGAAGTCCTAAATGTTCTGGTAAAAGAAATGCATATATACATAGATACCTTGGCCATTTTAATGAAGTGACATTGTAGCTTGACTCTTCATGAAATTCACATTATTAAATACAAAAAAATCGGCTTGATGAATTTTCTGAACAACTTCAGTTTTACATTTACTCCTTTTTATTTTTAACAATTATGTGTTAAAAAAAAATCCTTAACATACTTACATGATTTAAACTTAGATTCCATAAAAGGGACATTCTTTTACACAGATAAATTTGCAAACGATGTGTGATCATAAAGGAGACAACTGGAAAACATTTTTGATGAAATAGAAGAAGAAAATCTCAAAATAATGAAGGCAATAGTAGAAAATTTGAAAGGGTTAGTTACTTCTCTGGAGAAAGGACAGTCCACAGGTTCATGCTATTTGAAAGAACAGCCATTGCACAAATGTGTTAGCTTCTTTTTCTCCCTTTCAGGATTGAAGGGAAGAAAAGCTAGGAGGAGAGACACCAGAGAGAATAATAGGCGTGTGACCGTCTCAGAAGAGTGGTCTTTGGCTTAAGTTAAGGTGAATACAGTTTGAACAGTTGGAAACTTCAAAGCAAACTCCCAGGGAAGTGTGGATGCCATCCAATCAGGGATTAAGTTAAAATTACAGATACTGATAAAAATAGAAGGAGTTAGGTACATTTGGTAAGGTATATAATTATATATTAAACTTGTTTTTAATCTATATATATTAGATAAAAATTAAATATATTTTTATGTATACATATTTAAATATACACACATATACACATAGGCATGTGAAACAGTGAGTATTTTAAATGTATAGGGGAGGGAAAGCAGAATGAATCAGGGAGGGAAGGAGGGAGAGAGGAGGGGACAGGGAAGAGAAAGGAGAAAATTAGATATATACTGAAACAAAATGCAATAAAATATTAACAGACGATTGATGGTGAAATTACAGACATTATTTCTTTCAAAAATAAAATGCTTAAAAATGGTTTTGAGAGAGCGAGAGTATGAGTGAGGGAAAGGGGGAGAGGGAGTCTTAAGCAGGCTCCACACCTGATAAAGGGCTCATATCCCACAAGCCTGGGATCATGACCTGAGCCAAAATCAAGAGTTGGATGCTCAACTAACTGAGCCACCCAAGTGCCTAAAGAAAATATTCAATGACTATATATTTTGCTTCATTAATAAAAAGAAATAGCAGTGAATACAACTTAAAAGACCTAATAGGGGAGCGCCTGGGTGGCGCAGTCGGTTAAGCGTCCGACTTCAGCCAGGTCACGATCTCGCGGTCCGTGGGTTCAAGCCCCGCGTCAGGCTCTGGGCTGATGGCTCAGAGCCTGGAGCCTGTTTCCGATTCTGTGTCTCCCTCTCTCTCTGCCCCTCCCCCGTTCATGCTCTGTCTCTCTCTGTCCCAAAAATAAATAAAAGTTGAAAAAAAAATTAAAAAAAAAAATTTAAAAAAAAAAGACATAATATGAAAGGTACCGAGTTTACTGAAGCAGACTTTAAAGAAACTTTTATTGAATTTAAAAATATGCCTGCTTGTTTCACTGAGAAATTATATTTTTAAAACTGTACACCAGACTTCTGGCGTCCAATCCAGCATATAAGAAGATCAAAGTGTTGGGAAAACTAGATATTCATGAAGAAAAGAAGGAAATCGGGTCCCCATATTACAGCAGTCACAAAAATTAGCTTGAAATGGATTAAAGACTTAAACATAAGACTTTTGAAACGATAAAACTAATAACACCTAGGAAAAAGGCTTTCTGACGTTGGTCTTGAAAATTGTATTTTGGATAAGACCAGAACCAAAGCAAAAAAAAAAAAAATTATAACATAGGACTGTATCAAATTGAAATTTTTCTGTGCAGCGAAAGAAACAGTGAACAAAATGAAAATGCCACCTATGGATTAGAGAAAACCTTTTCAAACTATGTATCTGATAAGGGGGTTAATCTTCAAAATATACAAGGAAGTCACACAGCTCAATAGCAAAACCCCACATAATCCTAGTTAAAAATGGCAAAGGACCTGAACAAATATTTTTTCCAAAGACGAGACCCAAATGGCCAACAAACACATGAAAAGGTCCTCAACATCACTTACCAGGGAAATGGAAATCAAAACCACAGTAAGATAGCCCTTCACACCTGTCGGAATGGCTACAGAAAAAAAAAAAAGTGTGGGTGAGGATGTGGAGAAAAGGGAACCCTTGTTCATTGTTGATGAGAATGTAAATTGGTGCAGCCACTATGGAAAACATTATTGAGCTTGCTCAAAGAGTTAAAAACAGAATTACTCTATGATCCCGCAATCCCACTTCTGGCTGTATATCTGAAGGAAATGAAATCACTATTTCGAAGAGATACCTGTATCCCCTTGTGTATGGAAGCATTGTTTACAATACTCAGACATGAAATAACCCACGTCCATCAACAGATGAATGGAAAAGGAAAACACGTATACAATAGAATATTATTTAGCCATATAAAGAAGGAAATCCTATCACTTGCATCAACACGGATGAACCTGGAAGGCCTTATACTAAGTTAAATAAAACAGAGAAAGACAATTGCTGAATTTTCTCACGTCTATATGGAATCTAAAAAAGCCAAACTGATAGAAATAGAGTAGAATGGTACTTGCTAAGCGGTGGGGGGAAATGAGATGTCGGTCAAAGGGCACAAACTTCCAGTTATGAGACAAATACGTTCTGGGACCTAGCGTTCAGCACGGTGACTATAGTTAGCAATTTTGTATAGTACAATTGCAAGTTGCTGATGGTACATCTTCAATGTTATTACCACAGTCACACCAAAGGTAACTATGTGAAGGTAACGGATGTGTTAACTACTCTTATTGTAATCATTTTGCAACATACATGTATATGAAATAACGAGGTTGTACACCTTAAACTTACCGAATGTTCTATGTCAAACATATTTCAATAAAGCTGGAAAAAAAATCTATCAGAAAACCCTATGTCCACACAAAAACCTGTGCATGAAGGTTTATGGAAGCTTTATTCATCACTGCCAAAACTTAGAAGCAACCAAAATGTCCTTCAGTGGGTGCATGGATAAAAACACAAACTGTAGTACATCTGGAAAGTGGAGTATTCTCTATCAATAAAAGCAAACAAGCTGTCAAGTCATGAAAAGATCGGGAGGAGACTTAAACGTTTATAATTAAGTGAAAAGCCGAGCTGAAAAGGCAACCACGTGACTCTCTACGACGTTCTGGAAAAAGCAAAATTATGGAGACAGGAAAACGATCAGTGATTTCCAAGAGTTCACGGAGAGGGAGGGAGAGGACAAACAGAGGGAGGATAGGAGATTTGTAGGGCAATGAAGCTATTCTGTAAAGTGCTTCATGGGGGGGGGGGGTGTACCTAGCATTATAGCTTTGTCAAAATGCATACAATGTATACCCCCAAGAGTGAGCCCTGATGTAAACTATAAACTGTAGTTAATAATAATGTGTCAATATGGTTCATCAGCTGCAACAAATGTTCTCCACTAATGCAAAATATTAATAGTAGGGGAATCTGTGGAGGGGACAGATGGAGGGCATATGGGAACTCTCTTGCATTCTCTGCTGGGTTTTTCTGTAACCTGATATCTGGTGAACAAAAGAAAGTTTATTTTTTAACATGGGGCCTTGATCACGGGGCTGATTTGAGGATCAGGTGAGATAATCTACAGGGAACATATACATGACTGAGTTTTAACAGCATTACTAGATACAATTCTTTTGAGGAAATTTCCCTAATCAGAAATTCTCAAAATGAGACTGGGCTGTCTTGTGAAATAGTTCCAGGTCCTCGGAATAGTCAAGTATAGACTGATTGATTGTACATTTAGTATTGATTTTGAAAAGAAACACATCAGTAAAGGGATAATCAGATAGTATGCCATTTAATATCCCTTTCAATATTGAAATTTTCAGGACCTCTGAAAGGAGGTGATGTGTATAAAGCCACTTAGGAAATTATAAAAGCCAAACATTCAAGATATCGTTTGTAGCGTCTCCAGTTTTACTGCATATTTCAGCTTATTGTCAAAGAAATTTCTCCATACCTTGCAATTAAAGAGTCAAAGTTGCAGAAGACATCAGCGTTCTAATTTCAACCACATTCCACAGATGCAGAATAGGAGGCGCAAGAGATTAAGTGACTTCCCCACGGTCGCAAAACTAATTCGTTGATAAAGCTGAGTTTACGATTCTAACCCTTGGTTCAGGCTTCATTTTTTTCATACTTTCTGCCATCATTCTTTCCGGTTAGAGTAACATTTTCAACATTTTCAACATTCTTCACTGACATTAGAACAAAGAAAACTTTGTTCTTTGTTTTTGAAGTGTCTCCTCAAAGCTCATAATCATCACCTTTTTATGGGAGAGCTGCTCTGTGCAGAAGTTCCTCCCATTGGCTGTTCTATTTCTACAATACTGAAAATCAGAACTTTAGTATCGCCAACATGTGGGCGATGACCTTTACCTACCTTCACACTGAACAATTTTCAAATCACTATCATATTACCTCTTTTAATAAGCTTGTGAAATTGGCAGGACGGGGTTTTATTTTAATCTTCATTTCCTAGGTAGGAAACAGGGACGCGGAGAAATTTCATGACTCACTCAGATTCACAGAGCTGGTTCACTGACGAAGGGGATTTGGACACGTGTCTCGTGACCCCTAACCTGGTGGTGTTCTACCTGCTGCTGTTACTGGGAAACAAAGTGGTCTTGTGCAGCACATCTAAGAGATACCGCGGCTTTGGTTCCGGACCACCACAATAAAGCAAATATTGCAAAAAAGAAAAAAAAAATTTTTGGTTTTCCAGTACATATAAAAGTTACATTTACACTGTGCTGTAGTCTATTTAATAGGATATGTCTGAAAACCAATGTATTTACCTTAATTTAAAAATGGTTGCTAAAATATGCTAACCATCATCTGAGCTTTCAACAACTCATCATCTTTTTGCTGGTGGAGCCTCTTACCTCAATGTTGATGGCTGACTGATCGGGATGGTGGTTGCTGAAGGCCAGGGCCTGCCACGACCGTTGACTCTTCGTTTTATGAATAATTTCTCTCTAACATGTGATGCTGTTGATAGCATTTTCCCCATAGTAGGAGTCCTTTCAAATTTGGAGTCAATCCTCTTGAACCCTGCCACTGAATTACGTAATAGACAAGTGTGTGTGATACTCTAAATCATTGGTGGTCATCTCAACAATTTTCGCAGGATCAAGAATAGATTTCCATCTCAGGAACCATTTGTCGCTGTCGTCGTCGTTCAGCCTTAAGAAGCAATTCCTCATCCGTTAAGGTTTTATTTATCATGAGATTGAGGCAGTTCAAACCCATCTTCAGGCTCCACTTAAGATTCTAATTCTCTTGCAGTTTCCACCACATCTGCAGTTACTTCTTCCCCTGGAGTCATGAACCCCTCGAAGTCCTCCATGAGGATTGGAACCAACTTCTTCCACACTCCCATTAATGTTGATGTTTTGACCTCTGGCTATGAGACCCCAAGTGAACAAATTCTGTTGGAAAAACATGGTGCCAATAGACCTGCTCGATGCAATGTGGTCACAATTCTTCACTTTATAAAAAACCTAGTATCTGTAAAGCACTATAAAAGCAAAGCACATGGGGAGTCTGGGTGGCTCAGTCGGTTGAGCGGCCGACTTCGGCTCGGGTCACGATCTTGCGGTCCGTGAGTTCGAGCCCCGCGTCGGGCTCTGGGCTGATGGCTCAGAGCCTGGAGCCTGTTTCCGATTCTGTGCCTCCCTCTCTCTCTGCCCCTCCCCCGTTCATGCTCTGTCTCTCTCTGTCCCAAAAATAAATAAGCGTTGAAAAAAAAATTAAAAAAAAAAAGCAAAGCACAAATGAAGTATGACTGGAATTACTTAATAAAAACACTGGATTCAAAGTCTTTGCTCAGTTGAACCAGTAAGATCTTAATACTATTGAAATATATTGCGTAGTATTTGATATAGACAAAAGAACATAGATATATTTTACCTCTTACGAAGTACAATAGAAGAAACACCTGTGAATTCTTCCTCCCCAAATACCTTGACTTTACCTGTGTGTTTGCTTCATCTTTGAATTACCTCTTTAAAAAACTTAAAAAAAAATGTCACAAAATCTTGGGTACCTCTAACAGTACATTCAGTTTTGTTTGTTCTTAAGTAACATGACATTTTTTTTCTGGGATGTATGCTGTCTACAGAAAATTTCTCTTTTTACCCAATGTTTCCAAAATTCTTGTTTTGTTTCATATAACAGCAGTTAGTTCATTTTCTGACAAATCATATTCTATGCAAAATCACTCAATATATTTATTACTTTTTCTATCCGTGGACATTCAGGTTGCTGCCAACATTTTTTCTGTTGTGAACAATGATACCGTGGTATTTTTATGCTTATCTCGTAGGCAAGTATTCAAATTTATGACATACTTCTCGGTTTGAAATTGTTATAATAATTTGATCAGGTCTTAATCTTTTCCAGGCTAATGTTTATAAAATGGTATTTCATTGCTATCTTCAAATATAATTCCTGAAAAGCTTATGAGGGTGAATTTTTTGTGCTTATTTGTAATTTGGCTTCATTCTCTTTGAAATAACTCTTCATAACTTTTACCCATCATTCTACTTGTTCATTTTTCTTTAGATAGGTAGCAGGTTGGAATACCAGTCTTTTGTCAATTACGTGTGTTTTATGTGTCTTCTCCCAGTTGATGGGTTGTCATTTAATGTTCTTTACAAAGTCTTGATGTACTCAAGTAAATATTTTAAGAGAACTATGATGACCAATCTTTTCTTTTATGATTAGCATTTTTAGGTGCTTTTAAGAGCCCTTCTTGGGGCGCCTGGGTGGCTCAGTCAGTTAAGCGTCCGACTTCGGCTCAGGTCATGATCTCACGGTCCGTGAGTTCGAGCCCCGCGTCGGGCTCTGTGCTGACAGCTCAGAGCCTGGAGCCTGTTTCAGATTCTGTGTCTCCCTCTCTCTGACCCTCCTCCGTTCATGCTCTGTCTCTCTCTGTCTCAAAAATAAATAAACTTAAAAAAAAAAGCCCTTCTTCACTATGACGTTCCTAAAATGATTTTTCCTAATTTTTCTTCTAAAAGATCTGAAATTTTTGTTTCACATTTAGGTTTTAAATCCATCAGGAATTTTTTGTGGTGTCAGGAATGTAGAAGAGATCCATCTCCCTCCACCCCACCCTCTCATGAATAGCCTATTGTCCCAGTATTATGTTTTGAAAACTTGATCTTTTCCTCAGTTATCTACAATGCCACCACCACATTCCTATTTGAATTTTTCATAGATGTGTTAGTCTGTCTCTTGACTCTTTATTCAGTTCTTTTACCAGTTTAATTTTAGTGTCTGTACCACACTGTCTTCATGAACTATTGCTTAACAATATGTCATCATCATTGGTGGGGAGTGATTTCTCAAATTCTCTTCCATCAGCATGTTGTTAATTCTTATGTGTTTGCTATTCCATGTTAATTTTAGAATCCAATTTCTCAAAAAAGGAAGTTTCTCAAATGGGGAAAAAAAAGAACCTGTGGCACTTAGACTGAAATTGGATTGATTCTAGATTGATTTGGAGAGGGAATACTGTTGAGTATACTGCTTGGAGCTTTATAACATTGAGATTTCCTATCCATGAACATAGAATATCTTCATTTATTTTTATTATTGTGTTTTAGGTTTCTCCATACCATTTTATTTATTTATTTTTAATTTTTTTTTTCAACGTTTATTTATTTTTGGGACAGAGAGAGACAGAGCATGAACGGGGGAGGGGCAAAGAGAGAGGGAGACACAGAATCGGAAACAGGCTCCAGGCTCTGAGCCATCAGCCCAGAGCCTGACACGGGGCTCGAACTCACGGACCGTGAGATCGTGACCTGGCTGAAGTCGGACGCTTAACCGACTGCGCCACCCAGGCGCCCCTCTCCATACCATTTTAAACATCTCGTGCTGGATTTATTTCTGAGTGTTTGATTTTTGTAGTAGGTTTTACTTGTAAAATTGTCTGATCCTCTTGACATCTCTGTGCAAAGAATTTTGAATTGTAGAGGCAATCATTTTAATGGAAAAATGTTTTAATTCAATATTCTAAGAGCTTGAGTGATTAAAATATTTTCATCTAGAGATAAAATAGATTTTCTTCTGTTGGGAGCCAGGGAGCACTTCTGACCTAGAACCACTTCAGCTCCTTTAGGAATGAGTATAATCCTTGAGGGTCACGCCCACCTTTCTATAGGTTCTGCTGGCCCTAGATTGCTGTACTGGCATCTGGGCCTCAGAGAAATTTTGCTTTTATGTGAATAATATTTAGTACTTACAACTCTGAAAGATGTCTTATGCAGGATGTAGGTGTTTTCTAGTGAAAAATCCCTCAATATCTAGTCTGTTGTTCTGCCAAAAATCAGTGTCTCAAGGTTGATTCTTGGGAAACTAATTAGCATCATTCGTGACTCCCCATTTCTACAAAAATAAAATTAGTAACTTATGGATATTGAAGCTGATGGAAGCTGGCTGAGAAGCATCTTTCTTTGGAGACTATATTTATTTGGATTTTTTTTTAACATTTATTTATTTTTGAGACAGCGTGAACGGGGAGGGTCAGAGAAAGAGGGAGACACAGAATCTGAAACAGGCTCCAGGCTCTGAGCTGTCAGCACAGAGCCCGATGCGGGGCTCGAACCCACAGACCACGAGTTCATGACCTGAGCCGAAGTCGGACGCTTAACCGACTGAGCCACCCAGGCGCCCCGAGACTATATTTATTTGAAGTGGACAGTAATTAGTCATCCTTTCACACCGCCACTGCCTTCTCTGTTTTTCCCCACGTCTACCATTCAGAGAGTGGCAAAATGAGAATATTTCAGTCAAACAGCAGTGTTCTGGGGAATGATTAACACATACGGGTACCAAATAAAGTCATATGACCTATAATTTACCTTATTTGTGTACTTTTGCTAGAAGAATATTCTTGCCAGTGGTTATCAAATTCCAGTGAGGGCCGCAGGTGACAGGCATGACCTAGGAATAACCAGCTAAGCAATTAGTTGTGATCATGTTCCAACCTTGCTATATTGTCTGTTCTCCTTTGTGGGGACCTAAATACTTGAGATTGCTCTCTTTCCCCAAGAGTTCCTGTCATCTATCACCTTTGAAATAAGAACTGCCTTATTCATCACTATGTCAACCGCCTAGCCTGGTAAGACTGCCCTCATCATGGGAGGATGGAGTAGAGTATAGCATGTTTGTTTTCTGCTTGATCTTCGATATATATTCTGTTTAAATACAGATATGACATGTCACTACCTAGTAATGTGAACTTGGTGTGTGTGTGTGTGTGTGTGTGTGTGTGTGTGTGTGTGAGAGAGAGAGAGAGAGAGAGAGAGAGAGAGAGAGAGATACATTTATAAAGCTCTTATGGAATACACCAGATAAGTTGAAGCATCCAACACATATTTTGGAGAGCATCACCGACAGGAATACATAGACTTAGACAGTAGATGTTTAATTCCATCTCATTGTCAATGCCAGAAACATAGGTGGAAGTTACTCATTAGGCTCATAAGGGAGGTGAGCTCCACTTCAGGCCTAATTAACACCCATGCCTGTGTCCTCCCTGATTGTGTACTTCACACATAGACAGTTTGGATTCTACCCTATTTAATTTGTGACATGTTTTCACCAGTTATTCTGTCAAGTAACAGACGTTTATTGTGTTTTACTAAATGTACACTACACTGGATATTAGGAATATAATAAAAGGAAAGAAATCTGGTACCTGCCCTATAGGGTCTCAGAGTCTGCGGGAAAAGACAGTTGTAAGAGTGTGCAAAGTGCTTTGAAAGAGGTATATACAAGATATTCAGGACAGTAACAGAGTAATGAATTCTGCTTGACAGTCAAGAGAGACTCAGCAGAAGAAATTATATTTGGTTCAAAAGGAAACAGAAAAAAAATGTGTAGGAGTTTCCTAGGAGGAACATAACAGGAACATTTCAGGCAGAAGGAACACCATGATAAAGTGGTTATGGGTACAGTATGCTGCAATGAGAAAAAAAAAAAAAAGCTCACAGTCTGGTTCATCACTTCCTGGGTTTTGTTTGACAAGCATTTTCTTCTGAGAGAATCATTTCTTCTTTGCAAATTAGGCATAATTACCTCAGAGGGTTGTTAGAGGTTTTATTGAGATAAATTAAAAAGTGTTTACTTACCAGAGCAAATTGGCTCATAAAAATAGATCAGAAAGTGGAAGCTCTAACTTGCAAAGGCAAATAAGTCATGATAAATCATGATCAAGACATGAAGAGTAGATCATCAGTGGGTTTTAATAATTTCCAACGAAGTCCAAAATCTTCAGAGACACATCCCTGGTGTATTTAGCATTGATATTTGATGGGTTCTAGAAAGAGCTTTGAATAAATTTAAGAGTTTGAGGGTGAAGAGAAAAAATGTTTAGCCCAAGTGTACTTTTTCTATTTTTTTAATGCAACTTCTTATTTTGAGATAATGGTATATTCTTATGCAGTTGTGTTGTTGTTCTTGTTGTTTTAAAGAGAGAGAGAATGAGAATGAGTTGGGGAGAGGGGCAGAGAAAGAGAGAGAGAATCTTAAGCAGGCCTCATGCTTAGCACAGAGTCTGATGCAGGGCTCGATCCCATGACCCTGGGATCATGACCTGAGCTGAAATCAAGAGTCGGATGCTCAACTGAGTGAGCTATGCAGGTGCCCCATAGTTTTGCAAAATAATAAAGGAGAACAGATGTACTCTTTACCCAGTTTCTTCCAGTGGTAATACCTTGGAAAACTATAGTGCAATATCACAACCAGGATATTGACATTGATACAGTTAAGACACAGAACGTTCCATCAACACAGTGATCCTTCATGTTGCCCTTTTATAGCCCAACCCACCATCCACCTGCCCCCCTTCCACTACTTAACCCCTGCCAACCACTAATCTATTCTCCATTTCCTTTTTTTTTTTTTTTTTTTTTTTTTTGTCATTTCAACAATGCTGTTTTAATGGAATCATAAAGTATGTAACCTTTTGGGGTTGACTTTTTTTTTTCCACCTGTCATAATTCTCTAGATATTGATCTGGGTTCTTTCCATGTATCAATAGTTCATCCCTTTTTATTGCTTAGTAGTAGTCTATAATGTGGATGTACCACTGTTCACTTATTGAGGGATATCTGAGTTGTTTAATGTTTGGGGTATAATGAATAAAGTTTCTGTAAGCATTCACGTACAGGTTGTTGTGTAGATATAAGTCTTCATTTCTCTTGTATAAATACGCAAGGGTATAATTTTTGCGTTGTATGATGTGCTTGTGTGTGTGTGTGTGTGTGTGTGTGTGTATTAAAAAACTCCCAAACGGGTGGTCCAATTTCTCTATAATTTTGCCAGCATTTGGTGTTCTTCAAAGAAAAAGTGTCTTCCATTCTAGTATGTGTATAGTGATCTCTCATTGTGATTTTAATTTGCATTTCCCTAAATGTGCTAACTTGTTGAGTATCTTTTCATATGCCCATCTGCCTTCAGCAAAATGTCTCCTTGTGTCTTTTGTCCGTTTTCAGATTGGATTTTTGGATTTTTACTGCTGAGTTTTGAAAGTTCTTGATATATTTTAGATACTATTCCCTTGTTGCATATGTGGTTTGTAAATATTTTCTCTCACTCTGTAACTAACTTTTTCATCCTGTCAGGGTCTTCTGCAAAGCAAAATTACTTAATTTTGATGAAGTCTAATCTATCAATTTTTCCTTTTCTGGATTGTGTTTTTGGTACCAAGTCTCATAACTCTTTTGCTTATGCCTAAATTCTGAAGATTTTCTTATGTTTCTTTTTTCCTTTACGTTTATAGATTTACATTTCATATTTAAGTGCACGATCCATTTTGAGGTAGTTTTGCATAAAACTGTGAGATTTAGATCAAGATTTTCTCTTTGTTTTCCTCTGATGCATGCCCAATTGCCCATCATTTGCTGAAAAGGCCATCTTTTATCCAGGCTATCTTTTGCACCTTTGTCAAAAATCAGTTGAGCGCATTTATATGGATCTCTTTCAAGGTTTGTTATTCCATTCTACCTATCTATGTGTTTGTCTCTTTACCAACACCACATAGTCTTGATTTCTGTAACTACATCAAGTTTTGAAATTGGGTAGATGGATTCCTCCCACTTTTTTTTCCCAAAATTGTTTTATTCTTCACTCTTCCATAGAAATTTTAGAATAATTTTGCTTGTGTATACAAAAAGTTGTGCTGGATTTTCTAAAAAAAAATATTCATTCATTCATGCATTCATTTAGAGAGAGGGAGAGAGAGAGAGAAAGTGAGTGAGTATGAACAGGGGAAGGGCCGAGAGAGGGAAGAGAAAGATTTCCAAGCAGGCTCCATGCTGTCAGCACAGGGTCCAATGTGAGGCTCGATCTCATGAACTGTGAGACCATGACCTGAGCTGAGATCAAGAGTCTGATGTTTGGGCCACCCGGGTGCTGCTGTGCTGGAGTTTTGATAGGGATCTCAAGTAAAACTGTATATAAATCTAGGAAAATTTAATGTATTCACTATTTTCGATCTTTCTGTCCATGGACATAAATGTTTCTTCTCTTATTTAGATGTTGTCAAATTTCTTTGTCAGCATCCTGTAGTTTTGAGCATACAAGTCTTGGACATGTTTGGTTAGATTGACACCTAAGTATTTAATCTTTCTGAGTAATTGTAAGCGGTGCTGTGTCTATTGTTAAATTTTTGTCGTCCATGTGTTTGCTGCCAGTATATGGAAATGCAACTGATTTTTTTCTATGTTTGTCTTGTATCTGATGAACTTACTGAACTCACCTATTCTGGGAATTTTGTTTTTATAGATTGCTTGTGATTTTCTGTACAGAAAATCACGTTCTCTGCAAATAAGAGCGGGTTTATTTCTTTTTTTCCATCTGTTGTGCTGGCTAGAACTTCTAGTACTGTATCGAACACTGGTGAGAGTAAGCATTCTTGATTTGTTCCGATCTTGGGGGAAAGCATTCACTCTTGGAATCTTGAACATAATGTTAGATGTATGTGTTTTGTAGACACTCTTGATCAAGTTAAGGAAGTTCTCTTCTATTCATATTTTCTGAGAATTTTTATTCCGAATGGGTGTTGAATATTATCAAATGCTTTAGTTGAAATGATTTTTGTTCTTTAGCTTGTAATATGGTAGATTATATTCCTAGAATATAAAAAAAAATTATACTGATTAAATTTTCAATATTGAGCCAGCTTTGTATCCCTGGATTAAACCCTCTTTAATCACAGTTTATAGGTCATTTTGTGTATTGTTTAATTCTATTTGCTAATACTTTGTCAAGGATTTTTGCTTCTGTATTAATGAGGAATATTTATCTGTAGTTTTGTTTTGGTCTGGTTTTGGTATGAGAGTAATAATAGTTTTATAAAATGAATTAAAAAGTGTTTCCCCTTCTATTTTCTGGAAGACACTGTTTAGAATTTGTGGAAAATTTTTAATGTTTGATGGGATTCTCTAGTAAAACCATCTGGGCCTAAAAATTGTGTGTGTGTGTGTGTGTGTGTATGTTCAAAATAAAAATTCACTTTCTTTAATAGTTATAGTGTATTTAAATGATGTTAAGTGTTGGGGTTGTTTGTGTTTCATTCAAGGAATTGGTCCATTTTGTCTACATTTTCGTATTTATGTGTATAGGGCAATTTGTAATAGTCTCTTTTGATGTCTAAAGGGTGTGTGCAATATCCCATGTTTCTTTCTTGATTGTAATTTGTCTCTTTTTGTCTTTGCCACTCTTGCTAGAAACATTTCAGTTTAATGATCTTTTTAAAGAAACACCCTTTATTTCATTAATTTTTTCTATTGCTGTTTTCAGTTTAAATTATTTTAGTTCTTTATTTTCTTCAGCTTGCTTTATGTTTATTTTGTTTTACTTTTTCTGGATTCTTCCCTGGGCGTTTAGATTATTAGAGACTTCCTCTTTACTAGCATTGCACGAATGCTAGAAATTTCCTTCTTGGCACTTACTTGGCTGTGTCTCACAAATTTGGGCATGTTGTATTTTCAGTTTCATAAATTTTTTTTAAATTTTCTCTGAGACTTTTTCACTTGTGGATCATTTAGAAGTGTGTCGTTTAGTTTCCAAAGATTGGAGAGTTCTCTTTCTGTTACTGATTTCTAATTTGATTGCAACGTGGTCAGTCAACACTCTGTATAACTTGAATGATTTTGAACGCGTTGAAGTTTGTCTTGTGGCCAAAGATAGGGTCTATCTTGATAAATGGTGTGTAGTCACTTAAAAAGAATGTATATCCTGCTGTTGTTGAGAAGAGTGTTCTGTAAATATCAATTAGATCCTGTTAATTGATGGTATCATGGAGTTCTTCTGGGTTTTTTTGCTACTTTTCTGTCTAGTTGTTCTATCACTGGTAAGAGGTGAGTTGAAGTCTCCAACCATAATCATAGATATGTCCTTTCTCCTTTTCAGTTGTATCAGTTTTGCGTCATGTATTTCCCAGTTAATTTGGTTTGTACACACTTAGTCACGTGGTGTTGCTGAATCTTTTTGCTGGAAGACATTGTTTATAAGTTACCATTATAATCACAAAATGTCCCTCTCTGTGTCTGAGAAATGTCTTTGCTCTGAAGTCTACTTTATCTGATGATAATCTAGCCAATTCATTTTTCCCCTTAACTCGTGTTCAAATGATCTTTATCCTTTGACTTTAAACCTGCTTACCTTATTATATTTGGAGCAGATATCTTGTAGAAAACAGAGTGGGACTGTTTGTTGATCCACTCTGCCGATTTCTTTCAACTGGTGGATCTAGGTCATTTATGATTTAATATTATTATTTTTCCACTTTAGATATTATATGTTAAGACATGTTGATACGTCATAGTATTTTCTGCTTATCTACCTGTATACTTTCCATGCTCTTAACTTGCTAATACTTAGTTGTTTTGTAATTTTGGTTTGATCAGCATTCAGCGTTTACCTAATTACAACTTTGTACCTGGTATTTACATATAAGATAGGGAGTAATTATAATTCTTTTTTGTGCAATTTTTTGTTTGTTTTCTTGTAATTAATCTTTTCGTTTTCCTTTGGCTTACTTGCTTGCCCCGGTTTACTTCCAAACACTCCACCATTATTTTTAGTCTCCTTCCTTGAAAAACTACTAGTCATATTTTCCATGTCTGAAAATGCCTTTCCCTGTCTCTTCATTCTGTACATACTTGATTGATATTTGACTAAAGGTAAAATTTTATATATAACAACATAATTTTCCTTCAGAATTTTCAAGGTATTGTTTCATTATATCTTAGCTCATAGTATTGCAGTTGAGATGCCGGAAGCCATTCCTTTTTTTTTTTTTTTTTAATGTTTATTTATTTTGAGAGAGAGAGAGCGCGCGCTCGTGCGCGCGCAGGCACATGCGTAACTGTGCGTGGGGGAGGGGCAGACAGAGGGAGGGACAGAATCCCAAGCAGGCTGGGGTGCTGTCAGCCTGGTATAGGGCTCAAACTCACTGTGAGATCATGACCTTAGCTGAAATCAAGAGTTAGGTGCTTAACTGACGGAGCCACCCAGGAACTCTGATAGCAGAAGCCATTCTGATTCTTTTTTTTTTTTTTTTTAATTTAAATCCAAGTTATTTAACATAGAGTGTAATAATGATTTCAAGAATAGAATTTAGTGGTTCATCACTTACATACAATTCCCAGTGCTCATCCCACCAAGGGTTCTCCTTATTGCCCCTTGCCCATTTAGCCCACCCTCCTACCCAACACCCCACCAGCAACCCTCAGTTTGTTCTCTGTGTTTAGGAGTCTCTTATGGTTTGTCTCCTTGGTTTTTTTTTTTTTATTTTTTATTTTTTATTCTTTTTAATGTTTATTTTTGACAGAGACTGAGAGAGACAGAGTGCGAACAGGGGAGGGGCAGAGAGAGAGAGAGAGGGGGACACAGAATCCGAAGCAGGCTCCAGGCTCTGAGCTGTCAGCACAAGGCCCGACGCAGGGCTTGAATTCATGGGCTTCGAGAGGGTGACCTGAGCCAAAGAGTCGAATGCTTAACCTACTGAGCTACCCAGGCACCCCTCCCTCCCTCTTCGTATATTATTTTTTGCAGAAGACATTCTGATTCTTGATGTGACCTATATTTCTTTCTCTGGAACCTTGTCAGATCTTCTAATTGTCCTTACTGTTCTGAAATTGCTTAGAGATATTCTTGAGAGGGGTCTTTTCATCTTTTGTCCTAGGCATATGTCGGATTCATTGAATCTGGAAACTCCTGTTACTCGGCTTTGGGAAAAAAAATTTTTTTTTAATTCCAGTATCATTAACATACAATGGTATATTAGTTTCAGGTGTGCTATACAGTGATTCAACATTCTATACATTACTCAGTGCTCATCATGGTAAGTGTACCCTTAATCTCCTTCACCTATTTCCCCCATTCCCCCACCGACCTCCCCTCTGGTAACCATCAGTTCCTGATTGTTAAGTCTGTTTCTTGGTTTGTCTCTTTTTTTCCCACTTTGCTCTTTAGTTTCTTAAGTTCTACATGAGTGAAATCATATGGTGTTTGTTTTTCTTTAACTGACTTATTTCCCTTGGCATTATATTGTCTAGCTCCACCCATATTGTTGGAAGTGGCAAGATTTCATTCTTTTTTATGGCTAGGTAATATTCTATATATAAACCACATCTTTTTTTTACCATTCACCTTACAATGGACACTTGGGTTGCTTCCATGATTTGGCTTTTGTGAATAATGTTGCAGTAAGAAGGAGGGGTGCATATATCTTTTGGAATTAGTGTTTTATATCCTTGGGATAATTCCCCAAAGTAGAGTTACTGGATCATACGGTAATTGAATTTTGAATTTTTTTGAGGAACTTCCATGCTGTTTTCTACAATGGCTTCCCCAGTTTGCATTCCCACCAACAGTGCTTGAGGGTTCCTTTTGTTCCACATCCTTGCCAACACCTGTTGTTTCTAGTGTTGATGATTTTAGCTCTTCTGACAGGTCTGAGGTAATAACTCATTATGGTTTTGATTTGTATTTCCCTGACAATTAGTAACATTCAGCATCTTTTCATGTGTCTGTTGGCCATCTGGATGTCTTCTTCGAAAAAACATTCATGACTTTTAATTGGATTATTTGGGGTTTTTTGGTGTTACGTTGTATACGTTCTTTTTATATTTTGGATACTAACCCTTCATTGAATATGTTATTTGCAAATACCTTCTCAGTAGTTTTTCTTTTAGTTTGTTGATCATTTCATTTGTTGTTCAGAAGCTTTTTATTTTGATGTAATTCCAGTAGTTTCTTTTTGCTTTTGTTTCCATTGTCTCAGGCGACATATATAGAAAAATAGGGCTATGACTGGGAGGGAAATTACTGCCTGTGCTGTCTTCTAGGATTTACATGTTTCAGGTCTCCCACTTTGAGTTCATTTTTGTGTATGATGTAAGAAAGTGGTCCAATTTCTTTCTTTTGCATGTAGCTGTCCAGTTTTCCCAATACCATTTGTTGAAGACTATCTTTTTCTCCTTGCATATTCTTGCCTCCTTTGCTGAAGATTAATTGGCCATACAATCACAGGCTTATTTCTGGATTTTCTATTCTCTTCTCTTGATCTATTTGTCTCTTTTTGTGCCAGTACCGTACCGGTTTGATTACTGCAGCTTTGTAGTATATCTTGAAACGGGAGATGGTGATACCTCCAGTTTTGTTCTTGTTTTTAAAGACGGCTTTGGCTATTCAGAGTTTTCTGTGGTTTCATATAAACTTCAGTAGTCTTTGTTCTTGTAGGAAGAATGCTGTTGGAGTGTTGATAGGGATTACATTCAATCTGTAATTTCTTTGGGTAACATGGACATTTTAACAATACTCTCCCAATCCATAAGCATGGAATATTGTTGGAGTTTTTGTATTGTCTTCAGTTTGTTTCATCAGTGTTTTACTGTTGTCAGAGTATAGGTCTTTCACCTCCTTGATTAAGTTCCTAGGTATTTTATTCTTTTTGGGTGCAATTGTAAATGGGACTATTGGCTTATTTTCTATTTCTGCTTATTTTCTATTTCTGCTACTTCATTATTAATGTCTAGAAATGCAACAGATTTCTGGATATTGATATTATATCCTGTGACTTTATTGAATTCCTTTACCAATTCTAGTAGGTTTTTGGTGGAGTCTTTAGGGTTTTCTAGATATAGTATCATGTCATCTTTATTATTTTTAATATTTTTAAACATTTTTTTTAATTTTTTTTTAATTTTTGAGAGTGTGAGAGCAAGAGAGAATATGAGTTGGGGGGGAGGGCAGAGAGAGAGGGAGATACAGAATCCGAAGCAGGCTCCAGGCTCTGAGCTGTCCACAGAGAGCCTGACACAGGGCTGGAACTCATGAACTGTGAGATCATGACCTGAACCAAAGTCAGACGTTGAACCAACTGAACCACCCAGGGGTCCCTATCATGTCATCTTTAAATAGCGAAAGTTTTGCTCCTTCCTGACCAATTTGGATGCCTTTTATTTCTTTTTGTTGTCTGATTGTCATGGCTAGGACTTCCAGTACTAAGGGGAATAAAAATTGGGAGAGTGGGCATCCTTGTCTTGTTCCTGATCTTTGGGGAGAAAGCTTTCAGTTTTCCACCGTTGCGTATGATGTTAGCTGTGGCTGCTTCATTTTGGGCCTTGACTGTGTTGAGATGTGTTCCCTCTTACCTTACTGCAATTTTTTAACGTGAATGGAAGTTGTATTTTGTCGGTTGCTTTTTCCACACCTGTTGAGATGATCATATGATTTTTATTTTTTTCTCTTGTTAATGTGATGCAGCACATTAATTTATTAATACTGAACCATCCTTGCATCCCTAGAATAAACCCTACTTGGTTGTGTTGAATGATTTTTTAATGCATTGTTGGATTTGGCTTGCTAATATTCTGTTAATTGTTTTACAGTTGTTTTTGTAGTTCTTTTTTGTTCCTCTTTTTCTTCTCTTGCCCTCTGCTCTTGTGGTATGATGGCTTTCTTTAGTGATAGGCTTGGATTTCTTTCTTTTTATTTTTTGTGAATATATTACCAGATTTTATTGTTAGCATTGGACTTACAACATCTGATGCATATAGCAGTCTATTTCAAGCTAATGGTCACTTAAGTTTGAACCCATTATAAAAGCACTAACTAACTCTTTTGTTGCCCCCCCATGTTTTACGTATATGATGTCACACTTTCCATCCTTCTATTTTGTGAATCTCTTGACTGATTTTTATAGATATAATTGCTTTTACTGCTTTTGTAAGTAAATAATCTAATACTTTCATTATGTTTGCATTTACCTGTGAAAATTTTTCCTTTCATAATTTTCTTATCCTGATTATGGCCTTTTTCTTTCTGCCCCCAAAATTCCTTTTAACGTTTCTTCTAACGCTGATTGAGGGGTGATGAACTCCTTTAACTTTTGTTTGTCTGGGGAATTCTTTATTTCTCTTTCTTTACTGAACGATCACCTTGTTGGGTTAAAATTCTCTTTATCACTACTTTTGGCCATCTTAATCCCTATGTATCTTGGTGCTGTCCTCCTTGGGTTAATTTTAGTGGGGGCTCTCTGTGCCTCCTGAATCTGGATTTGTTTTCTTCAGATTTGGGAAGTTTTCAGCTATGATTTCTTCCAATAAAATTGCAGCCCCTTGTTTGCTCTGTTCTGCTTCTGGGATCTTGGTTATTTATGCTTGATGGTATTGCTGAGTTCGCTTAGTCTATTTTCATTTGTTATTATTATTTTTCTCTCTTCTTCCAGCTTGATTCCTTTCCATTACTCTCAAGTGCCATGAATATCTTCATGACCATTAGTTTCAACGTTTATTTATTTTTGGGACAGAGAGAGACAGAGCATGAACGGGGGAGGGGCAGAGAGAGAGGGAGACACAGAATCGGAAACAGGCTCCAGGCTCTGAGCCATCAGCCCAGAGCCTGACGCGGGGCTCGAACTCACGGACCGCGAGATTGTGACCTGGCTGAAGTCGGACGCTTAACCGACTGCGCCACCCAGGCGCCCCCATGACCATTAGTTTCAGTTCTTTATTAGTCATATTTTACTGTCTCCATTTCACTTACTTGTCTTGCCCTGATTTTATCCTACTCTTTGATTTGGGGCATATTCCCCCCTCTCTCCATTTTGGCCAATCTCTGTGTCTGTTTCAGTGTATTAGAAAAGTCAGCTACCTCGCCTACTCTTGAAAGGAGTGGCTTTATGAAGAAGAGGTTCTTGCCGTGCAACGTCTCCTATTCACCAGACTCTGGTGCTTTAGGAATGTCTCCGATGCATGTCCCATGTGCCCTGTTGTTGTGGCTGAGTCAAGTTTACGTTGAGCCCAGTCAACGTTTGGTCCCTGCGTTGTTAGTGGGCCAGTCTGGGGCCTCCTTGGGCTTGAGTTGAGTCCGACCGGGCATTTTCCAGAATGGCGGTCGCCCCGGCTGCAGGGTGCTCTCCCTGTGTTGGGCCCCGAGAAGCTTTCTTTGGTGGGTGAGGCCTGCAGTCCCGCTCGCTGTTTGCCCTCAACAAAGATGAACAGAGAGGAAATCCTGTCTTCCTTGCTCCGCAGGATAGGAGTCCTTTGGAGTGGTGCCAAAGCCTGTTGGGTCTCTTTGCGTACCGTCAGACTTGTGGCACTGCTTTGGTTGAACTCCTGTCAAAGGCGTGCTGGAGGGTGGGATCCCTCAGAAGAACACAGAGGCGGGGGTCCATGGTGCCGGCAAGGTCTGAGCTGGTCTGTTGGAGGTGGGACCTGTAGCCCCCTGGGAAAACCCCTGCTGAGGCCAGCTGGGCTGGAAGGTTTGGTATGCGGATAGGGACAGGGCCAGAGCATGCTGTTGGCAAACTAGATGGAGAGTGTTAACAGGGTGCTGGTTCCCACAGGTGTCTAGGCTGGGGACAGGGTGGGGAAATGGCACCTGCCACCTCCTTGTTCCTGGAGAAGTCTCCCTAAGATCCATGCCCCTCCCGCACAAGCTCTGAGATTATTGAGCACATCTCCCTCAGGTATACCCCAGGAGTTTTTCGAACAGCTGCTCTGTGCTTTAGCTCCACGGGGCTGTTTGTTACGCTGTCTCTTTAAGGGCAGGAACTCCGTTTCCTACGTCCCTCTGGCTGTCACAGAGCCAAGCCCACTGATGTTTTTAAAGCTCCAGGTGTTGAGCCCCACTGATTGTTAAGAACTTGGGAAGCCAGGACCCCCTGGTTTTCAAAGCCAAATGTTAGGGAGACTCGTCTTCCTTGCATGAGTCCCCAGTGCCTGGCGTGCCTGGCATGGGGTCAGGCGGTCTGCTCCTCTCCCTTCTCCCTGCCTGCAGTGTCCTTCCCTCCCGTGGACAGTCCTTTGGGTCCATTCGGCTCCTGATCCTATCTCTGCTCTCCTACCCTCCTTGATATAGCCTCTCCTTTGTTAACTGTGGAGAGTCTGTTCTGCCAGACTTCTCACCATTTTCTGGGTTATTTACGCTGATGTGGGTGTTATCCAGATGTACCCGTGGGTCAAGGTGAGCTTAGGATCCTCCTCCTCTGCCAATTCTGCCAGAAGTGCTTTGGACTTAAAACAAAAACAAACAAAAAAACCAAGATATCCCTCCTCTATTGTCTTTGTTCTCTTTTTAGAACTTGTTATTCAGATGATACATCTCCTAGACTGGTCCTTTGATTTTTTTTTTTTATGTCACTTCTTTTTCTCATTTGTTGCTCTATTTTATGTGACATTTCATCAGTTTCACTTTTTAATATCTATTGTTTTCATTTCTGCCATAACCCTTGTAAGTTCTAAGAGGTGTTTTTATATCATGAAGCTCCCGTCTTTCTGTTGCGTTGTCTTCTCAGCTGATGGATGTAACACCTTTGCTTATCATTTTCAAGACCTAAGTTAGCTTTTCAGGTTTTCTTTTTCTGCGAAATTTCTATTTTCTCCAAATGGCTCTTGACTTATTGCCTTTGTTTTTGTCTTTTTCTTTTCTCCCCTGCTGGAGGTCGTCTCCAGATGTCGGTGATCATGAGTTGTCCGATCATATATGAGTGAAGGCCCAAACATACGATTGGCAGTGAGACTGTAGGCTGATCAGGTTGGACACAGCTTCTGGGAAAGTCTAATGTTGGAAATAATCAGAGTGGCTTTTTTCCTCTCGGGCTAATCCCATTCCTTAGAGAAGGCTTTTCCCCATCTGCTACCTGGAAGTAAAGGGTGGGAAAGCATGAGCCGGGAAAGACGCGTGGAGGGGATTAGCATTCAAACTTAATCCTTTGGGTTTCAATGAAGTCTGTTGGCCTCACCTGTGCTTTCTGCACGCCAAGGCAGGGGCCCCTCATTTTACCCTCTCTAGAATTTCCCCTTTTACAGTAGTGAAGAAGGGAAGTTATCCAGTGGTGTCAAGGAAAGCGATCTAGGCTTCTACGGAAAAAGCTTTAAGAAATTTATTTTGTATATCAGCCCACCCCTCTTCACTCCTACTGAAGAGGTACCTGGTGCCCCCTATTTGAGTCTCTTTAAAATTCTGTTGATTATTTCTTGAATTCTGGGCTTTAAATCAGATTATTATTATTTATTTTTTTTTTTTTAGCTTTAGCTTTCTGCTGGTTTAGAATTCGAATTGCTTAGGCTTCCTAAGTAGATTACCACTTACCTATGCCCATGTTTCACCTACCAAACTGTGTGTTGTTGTCTCCTGTCTTGCTCTCTCCTTCTGCCTTCATTTCTCGAAATTACCTTTATTGACATGAGATAGAGCCTCTGTGTTGTGGGGAAACAAAGTTGGATGCTTGGGTTCAATCTTCCGTAACTATGGAATCCCGTGTTCGAAAGGTGTTCTTGGGTGGTCCATAGGATTCGGAGATTGGACAGTAGATCCAAAAGCGTGGCAGGGAAGAGAGAGAGAGAGAAAGAAGGGGTGATAGGCCCTGAATTGGGGCGAATTGTGAGGCGATGAGGGAAGATGATGAGGTAGGCAAGGTGCATGGAGAAAGTCAGACTTGCTTCTACGGCCTCTGCCTAGATGCTTACACCTGCTTACTAGAAAGCAAGGCATTTTTTAAAAACTCATGGGTAATGACCTCCAAAATTGCCTCATTACTTTTCCCTGGGGATTGAGTTGGGCACAGGTACCAGGAAAATTCACCTGGCCCCACCTAGGACTCCCTTCTTGGTGTCCCAGGGCCCGAGCGGACCATCTCCCTGTCTCGTCATCAGGACTGTTGTAATTGGAATGAGATCAGCCACCAAGACAGAAACAGACCAAGCCAGGTCTTAACCTTACACTGAAGTGCACCAAGGTTCTTTATACTTGACTGTTTATGCCTTGGAAAACGTAATGCCCCAATCTCCTCGTTCTCTTCCTGAATCAGGTTTGTGTTTGGCAAAGGGTAGTATTTCAGCCAAACCTTTTTTTTTTTTTTAATGTTTATTTATTTTTGAGAGACAGAGCACAAGTGGGAAAGGAGCAGAGAGAGGGAGACACAGAATCCGAGGCAGGATCCAGGCTCTGCGATGTCAGCACAGAGCCCAAGGCGGGGGCTCAGACTCCCGGAACCTTGAGATCATGACCTGAGCTGAAGTCGGTGCTTAACCGACTGAGCCACCCAGGTGCCCCTTTCAGCCAAACTCTTTCAAAAGTCCTGTTTGCTTTACTTAAGATACGCAATAGGCAACTTCTATTTCTAACTTCATTTTCTTAGCTTGTATGTTTTTTTTTCTTTGTAAGTCACCTCAAATCCATTGTGGAACAGGAGGTATGTTAATTACTAAAGTGAATTCAATACAATAAATTTCCTCAATTTGGATTTTTTTTTTCCTATTTTGGTTCACTGGTTTTCTGGAAACAGGAAATAAAATAATTACCAGGTAAAAATTGACTTTCATCTTACACTTTGCATCAATAAATGATTAGTTTGACATTATATGTTACTCCACTAAGATTCCTCATTGAAATAATCTGTCATTTACAGAATTTGAAAGCAAGTTAATTTCCAGTGACCTGTACTGAAAATCCTACTCATGTTCAACATTTGGTGAGCTAAATGCAAATTAATTAGGAGCATATGGACAAAATTTCCCTTGAAACAGGCACAGATTTATCAATGAGAATGTATGTACTTGATTACATATCAAGTGCAGGCACTACATAAAATGTTTTAAATAGCTATTTAGCAAAAGCCATAATGCCACTGAACACATCCCCATGATTTCCTATGATTTGACATTGAGGACAGAAGTCTGTAAACTTTATGAAACATCTGTCTGGGAAACCATGCATGGAAGTCAAAACTTCCGTAAGAATAGAAGGCAGCATCTAGTTTAACATAACCAGTCTATTTGGGCAGGGTGCCACCCCTCGTGACATCTCTCATGACAAGCATTTAGATAGTACATTTTGAGAATGTTTGAGAGAGAAAGTAGAGATTGAAGGAGAATCTAAGCTGTGTTAGATTATATGGGAAAACCAAGGGTGCAAATTTTCATGAACATGGTTAGGAGTCTGCATTTTCTTATTAGAATCAGCATTTGGGGTCTTTGACTCATCCCAGGACAAAGATAGAAGGTCCCATGAATGTGCAGACCCACCCAAGTTCATTTAAATAGTGCAGATCTGTCACTGGCCCATTGAAGGTGGCCTTCCTGTGAAGTGAGTACCAGAAAGGCAGGTTGAGCCCCACAACATCTGCCCAAGCTATTCGCCCAAGGCCATGTTCCCATGTGTTTCTTAACCCTTTATATACTTTGTGTGGGTCTGGCATTTTGTTGCTGGACTTTCACTGCCCATCAGTTTTGGAGATCCATTTGAATGCAGTGAGCTCACTGTATTTAAACTCAGTTGAATATTTAAGCTCTTACCCCTCTTCTATGTTCATTGAGCGGATTAAAAAATAGCAAGTTCTCAAAGTTTGTCAAAAGCTCACTTTTATTGCAGTAAAACGCACTGGTATTAATTATGCCAGATACATATCAACGTAGGATGGTGTAGGCAAAGGAATTCCCAGAATTTTAAGCCCTACCCGGACGCGTGTCTGGGTACCCAGGGTTAGCAAATGGACTAACAGATGGGTCTTGACAAATCTGAAAGGGGTCAAGGGAGCTTCCCATTTTCAGTCAATTATAGTCACTACTTTGACACCTCGTTATTTATCATTTCTGCTACCAATAGCTGGTAGAAAAGGAAAGAGCTGCACTCACAAAGACGAGAACAGTCGTGATTATGTGACTCTCATATGTAGATCCTTAGGCATTTGATGTGGTTTCTCCTTCAAAATTAATCTTCACGTGTTCCATCATTAACACCCCCATTGTACTCCTTGATTTTTAACATCCTCAGTTTGAGAGAAGTTTTTCTACCAGTCCATTGCCTTATGAAAATTTCATTGCCTCCTCGGTGTATCCTCCCGATCCATGGGAACAATTTCCATAAGCAAACTAGCAGGCCACCTGGATGAGATGGAAAATTCCCAGAATTCTTTCCAGAGGGAAGCCCGAGGGAGTGAGGCTGCCTGGCCCTTAGTACATCTGTCATGGCACTTGCTTTTTCTTCCACATATACTGCTATTCCCTACCCTTCCACTGACACTTGGAAAACCTCTAACTATAATTCTAACCACACAACTATCACCACTTCAATTAAAATTTCCTCTGGACACAATTATGCATTCACTTCTCTGTATTCCTAGTGCATTTACACATAATACAGGGTAGGATTTATTCTGTGGCTCAGAATGACCTTTTTGGATATCTAACTGCCCATCAGACCGTGGGGTGTCACGGGGAAGGGACTTTGGTTATTCTTGTTATGCACAATAACAAGAAAAGTGGAGAAGTCAAAAGACTGATTCTGGTCCCATCTCTAACATGAAGATAACTTGGGCATAAGCACACAGCAAAGAATAAGTGAAATACAAATAGAAAAAGCCACATCCATTTCTTCTTACCTCTAGTACTTAGGTATTCTTACAATAAAATCAAATATTGTTTTGGTTACAAGATTTTCATATATTAAGGCCATTATTTACAAGTTGACATCATTTTTAAGATTATAGAAGTGTTTAGTAATCTGATGACATTTTACACAGTGAATAAGTAAAATAAAGGAAATTAACTATAGAAGGAGTTCATTATGTAAGAACTATGTTTACTCACACTATCCTTCCTGTCACTTCCGAAGCATGATTTTTGTAGATAAACGTTGAGATACGCCAAAAACAGTCATCATTGGTTTTTTATACAAATTGTTTTCCTCTGAGGGGATTAGGTTGGATTAAAAAATGATTACAGGGGCGCCTGGGTGGCGCAGTCGGTTAAGCGTCCGACTTCAGCCAGGTCACGTTCTCGCGGTCTGTGAGTTCGAGCCCCGCGTCGGGCTCTGGGCTGATGGCTCAGAGCCTGGAGCCTGTTTCCGATTCTGTGTCTCCCTCTCTCTCTGCCCCTCCCCCGTTCATGCTCTGTCTCTCTCTGTCCCAAAAATAAATAAACGTTGAAAAAAAAATTAAAAAAAAAAATGATTACACTGGAAACTGGGACTTTTTTTTTCCTAAATATCACGAAGACTTTATTTTTGATTCATTGTGCTATAGAATAATGGTGATTTTAATACTTGGCTGCATTCACAGTCTGGAATTTCAATGGTTGACCCTTGATAGCACTTGATGTTCTGAAAATCACAGCTGGCCATTGTATATTTCAAATGCGTTTCACATTCCAGCCGACTTCTCTTTGTTCTCAGGAAGGAAAGGGTTATTGGAAGGTCTCTAAACCATTTCTCTCCCTTCTTAGGAACACTGGAAGCAAACTTGGCCCTAAGCAGAACCCCTTACAAGTATGAAGTGGTGTTAAATCAGGGTCTTTCCAGGGTTGCTGTGTACCAATTACTCATCTAGAAATGCTTTTAGCAAGATATTCTTAGTCTGTCTAGAAAAGATTGTTTATTGCCAATAAACCTGCAATTCACGGGTAGCGGCTGCCCTTAAGAGTGAATGTTGGAACCAGAGAAAGCTACATGATACTAGAAGATAAATAAGCTAAGAGGGCCTAGATTCAATGGCAGCTTCTTGCTAACCTATCCCTCACACAGTTCCGTCTCAGAAATCAAAATCCATCCCAGAAGAAACAGGGACTCAGGAAGTTCTGTCTGCTGGACTTGGGAATCCCTAGGTATTGATGTCACACATGCTTTTAATTATATAGTATATATTTTACTAATCATCAATAACAGTCTGTCAGGTATGACTCCTACTTCATGTGAATCTGTTGACAATTCAGGCCTTTGTGTTCACTCATTTTAAAAATCATAGAAAAGGGGCACCAGGGTGGCTCAGTTGGTTAAGCGTCCGACTTCAGCTCAGGTCGTGATCTTGCAGTTTGTGAGTTCGAGCCCCGTGTCGGGCTCTGTGCTGACAGCTCGGAGCCCGGAGCCTGCTTCAGATTCTGTGTCTCCTTGTCTCTCTGCCCCTCCCCAACTTATGCTGTGTCTCTCAAAAAATAAACGAACATAAAAAAAATCATAGAAAAATTCAACCTTAAAAAAGGAGTAACTGTAATCACACATTTGACTAAAAACAAGTTAACTTCAGGTTACTCTACCCTTCCTGATGTTTGGGCCCAGTCCCGGTGGAGTGGGTTCTCTGCTCTGGTCTTATTTTCTCTTTGGGTGTTAGTAAGCATGTAGGACATTCTATTGGAATAAATACTGTACAATTACTTGTACAGATATCTGCTCGGTCTGGGACTCGTCTGACAACAGTAATGATCTCATTAGTTATTTTAATAGTTTAAATAGTGCCTTGGAGAGTAAGAGGATCTGCCGTTAAGGGAAGAAGAAGCACAACTGAGTTGTCTCATTAATGAATTGAGCCCCTCATTAGCTAATCTTTTCCCAAGTCTCTAATGATGTCCTGGTTAATGGCCACAAGAAATACAGAAGTATTTTAATAGAGGGTTCTCAATCTAAAACCTTTGCAGCTGTGACATCAATTACTTTGTACATAATAATAACACAATAAAAGCCGCCAACTTCTGAGTGCTTACTATATGCCAGACGCCTGTGGGGATAGAGAACGCCTAAGAAGACAAACTGAACCCATGTGGCCACCCAGTGGATGTCTAACTCCTGGTATACACACACTTATTAAATTGGGTCAATTGACGTAGTTGGTCAACTGTTCAAAAGTGTACAGATGGTGAGTACAGGTGAATCTCGAAGGTTCATCGTTTATAAGAAAATATATATTGCGTCTTGATGCTGTGGAGAAGAAAATTCCTTTCTCCCTAGCAGCACAAATCCACCCTCCGGGGTAGTAGAGGAGAAGGTTTTGTTGGTTTTTTTCGCTATTTAATCTTCCTAATTTCTATTTCAAAGCAGAAAAAAAAACCAACAATGAATATTCACCTGCTGAATGTAAGACACTGTAGTCAGGTGGTATGGAAGAAAAGGAGAATGTTTCAGTGTCCTTTTCAGTTAGTCTCTGATGCCTTGGCTGTTGATTCAGAACATCTAGGTTCACATCAAATCCTGAGCAGCACAGAGAATTTGTCAGAGAACTGAACCCCTTTCGCCTGGTACAAACCAGTGTTTGGACCCAAGAGCACAGGTGTTGGGAGTCAGAAAGCCTGCATGCAAGTTCCACCTCTGCTTTTACTAACTGTATGACTTGGCCCAAGTGATGAAGTCTTCCCATACGTCCCTTTGCTCATCTCTAAAAATAGACATCATGTACGAGCACACACTAAATAGCCAATAGATGGTAGCTATTGTTACTTTGTTTACTGTTAATAATGGAATTACCACTTGGGGCGGTTCATCCCCATGGTATGATGCCTTTGATTTCACTGCCCAAGATTTTAGTACCCCTCCCTGTCAATCTTGACTTGAACCTTGCCCCAAATCTCAGTTTATCAGCCTTCAACTTCCCACCCAGTGGTTAGACCTTGCGCCTTTTATATCCTTTCACCAATACCATTACTTTCTCCATCCCCCCGACCCCAGCCCGTGGGCTGTATTTCTGCCATATTCAAACTGATGCCCACTTGTTTTTGAGTATTAGCTGACCCAGTGACTTTCTTTTTTTATCCCTGCCCCACTTAACAGCTGGATACCCTTAGAGCTCAGAAACATCCTCAACTGGGGCTAAGTTTGCCTTTTGTACCATGAATTATTTGTGTAGTTGGGAGGGCCCATTGTATTAGGCTCAGGTTCCCTCCCTCGCTTCTGTTCCCTCCTTGTTGGCTTAGGTGCCAACATGCCTCGCGTGTGAGAATTTTATATAGTAGGACATAGAAAGAAAAAGGAACTCATGGCCACTTCAGCCTAGAATTTGCTGTTCCACATAATCTTAGCTCCTAAAATACTCGGGCAATTGACACAAAACTTAGTCTTTACCCATTTCCGTATCAGTAGAATCTATTAATAATTAAAACCTGAGTTTTATCTTTATGTTGGCAAGCTGGTGTGGATACAAGGGGTGCAATTAAATGGGAAATAGAAGTATGTCTCAAAATCCTTATCCAAGTTTATCAGTCTGCAAGAAAAGTACAGCAATTATAATTTAGTATTACTATAACGTGTCATTAATAGCATTCAGCATTATTTTAGCAGGAGTCATAGATAGGTATCTGAGATACAGCAGAAATCATAATCTTTGCCCTACAGCCAACTCGTCCCCCGGATTCTTCATGCTTCTCGATAGGTTCTATTTTGATTCTAGTCACGCAAGCTTACACGCCTGGAGGTATTCATATATTATTTTACCAGAAGATATAAATACACAGCTGGCAGTATCTTTTAGATAGCATTGTATTAAAACTAGCCAAACATGATTGCTGATAGAAACATCTTTTTGTTATTTCTTAGAAAAATGTATTTTTACAACTATATTTTTTGGAGCAGTTTCACATTCACAGCAAAATTGAAGGGAAGGTACAGATATTTCCTATATACTCTTTGCCCCTATGCATGAATAGCATTCCCCATTATCAGTGCCCCCCTCCCGCCATCAGAGTGGTTCCTATATTAAAATTGATAAACCTACACTGATGCATCATAATATGTATATTCTATGATACCACATAATATATAATACCATAATATTACGGTATTACACAGGATATTGTCACTGCCCTGAAAATCCTCTGTGCTGTGCCTATTCATCCCTCCCCACCACCACCAACCCCTGTCAACCATTGAATTTTTTACTTCTTACATACTTTTGTCATTTTCAGAACATCGTATTGTTGGAATCCTACAGTCTTTAGTTTTTTAAGATTGGCTTCCTTCACTGGGTAATAAGCCTTTAAGTTTACTCCGTGTCTTTTCATGGCTTGATAGCTCATTTAAGTGCCGAAGAGTATTCCATTGGATGTACAACAGTTTATCCATTTGCCTGTTGGTTGTGCAACAGTTTTTATACTGGGCATTTAAGTGCTAGACAAATGCTATTCAATAATCAAAGCAGAACCCCACGCTGCATACAATGTAACAGTTTGACTTTATTACAAGGCTTAGATCTTATCTAATAATGTTAATACGTTGTGTCAGGATAGGTTGTCATCTGTGACCACCCCCAAATCTCAGCCCACAAAGGTTTCTCTCTCGTGCGTACAAAGTCCAACGTGGATGTTCTTGGACAGCAGCACTCACGCCCCCTGGGTAGTGACTCAGGAGTGCAAGCCCTTTCCACTTTGGACGCCTCCTCCGCTATGCGTGGCCTCCAGGTCTGCTGTGTGAAGGGAAAAAGGGAGCACGAAATCTTCCCCCGGGGTGTTCATGGCCAAGTCTGGAATTATAATGTCCACCTTCATTGCAGTGACTAGAAACATGACTCCCACATCTCTGCAAGGAAGACTAGGAAATGAACCTTTCAAGGTCCCCAGGAGGGAAATTAACTGCGTTTGTAAACATAGGACTGTCCTTGCTATTCCCTTAACAGTTGAGACTATACCTAGAATGTAAATAAATGATATGTATTTAGTATCCATATGGCAATACCTTTAACTGTTTTAGATTATAAAGGATAGAACCAAGGTCCATGTAATTCTCAGTGTAGAGTGTCTAGCGCATATATAGGTGTTCAGAATGAAAGCTATACATACGTTTAGGTGTATTTCAGTAAATACAGGGGATTGTGGAGAGCGGAAAAGACAGAGCAAGCAGGTCCATCGATTAGCCAGTACTAATAATAAATTGGAGAACTGCAGAAATAAACAGCCCAGGAATGAACTAGGCAATGTTTTACTGTAGAAATTCTACCAGAATACGGTCTGGCTCCTATGCTTCCCAAATGCCCTACATAAAACCATTAATACTGTAAAAGGCCTCCGTGAAGAATGGAATTTCCCCCAATTGAGTGGCCATAATTTTGCCTGCTGCCGGATGAAGGAACTTTCTGAAGCAATTGTTACCATGGAAGGTGAACAAAAAGGCTTTGTGCACGGGCAACCAAGAAATCTAAACCTTCTCCAAGAGACGCCAACCAGCTTCCAGGTTGCAGGCACCCAGAGCGCATACTCTATCAACCATTGGCATGTTTTGCTTTTTGTAACAAAAAGCTTCTTTCTATAATAGGGGCAATTAGTCTTGTACTCAGTTGGGGGTTCAACTCAGCTTCTGTCTCAATAAACAGACCCAGGGCGGGATTAGCTCTGGTGCAGGATACCTGCCAAGCAGCAATCCTTACTGGATGGATGAAAATAAACCATTATTAAAAAGTCCTGTTTTGGCCTTAAACATTTCCCCATGTTTTCACTGCACTGCCAGAGCTCACGCACATGGCCCCTCAAGCCGTGCAAAGTCCCAGGGGCCACACCGTTCCCCTAGGACTATTGTGTTCTCTATACCGTATTTGTATATGGGAAGCCTTTAGGTTGATAACGTATGTACTCACTCCAGGATGGTTTTTGCACAAAAGAAAACCGAGTGTGTTAACACCTTCCTTCAGATACTCTAAATGTCCCTTAGTGCTTTTAGGATAAAGCCCCAAACCCTGTCTCTGGCCTTTCACTGTCTGTACAGCCTCCTCTCTCCCCACCTGCCCGCACCCAGGCTTCTTTCCATTCCAGGGCCCCCCCCCCCATCCTGCAGGCCACCCCATCCCTCCCAGCTATCTGTTCTGAGGTCTGATTCTAGTTCAACTGTTCCATCCTTGGGGAACCTTTTTTTTTTTTTTTTAAACCTTGCAGACGAGGTGGAAATCGCTCATATGTGCTCTCCAGCACGAACCATGTCTCTGCATCACTTCAACACCACGTTTCACACGTGTTACATACGAATGTAGGTCATATGCACGTTACAGGAGGTGGTGACCACACAGGCCTCTGACGTTTTTCTAGATACTTCCCTGAAGAGTGTGAGGGCTATTTGGTGAGAGCCAACGATAATTGGTCTCCCTGGTGTGCAGAGACTTTCTAACCCCTCGGAAGCCTTCTTGCAATCATTTCCCCACTTAGTTGCTAGATATTTAAAGTAGTTGACTTCTGTAGGAATGAACTCCCGAGGGCCAAAAATGTGACCTATCTGGGAACAGTTCTTAAACTTGGCTTAACGTGCTGTAGCGTAGTCTTGTGACTTACGGCACTGATGCTGTAAAACCTGGGCCTCGCGGTCTGTCCCTGAGTAAGTGTTGTTTTCTCCTCTGCAGTATTGCTTCGAACAGCGCATCCGTAGAGCAGGTTTCATTTCTTGTTACGTTTATTTATTTTGAGAGAGAGGGAGAAGGGGTGGTGGGGGCGGGGACAGGGTGCGGAGCAGGCTCTGAGCTGTCAGCACAGAGCCCGATGCAGGGCTCGAACTCAGGAACCGTGAGGTCATGACCTGAGCAGACATTGGACGCTCGCTGAACTGACTGAGCCCCCCAGGTGCCCCTGTTTGATTTTTTCTTTTTTTACTGTTTCATATGAAAGCTACAAACTACTTCAATTTATATGTTTCCTCATTGCACATAAGTCTATCTCCTTACCTGGTTTTTATGTGTATACAAGCTCTTACCAGTTAACTGCTTTCGTGGCTTCATCCTATATGACCGCTTCTACTTTGCTTTGCAAAATACCGAAATATCGAAGAGACCTACATATCAGCGTTACATATATACAGACACAATGATACAGTTAGCATCTGTCTCGTGTCCCAGACTCTGAGCTTCCTGAACGCAGACACCATGTTGCTCTTGAGAGCATTTCCAGGGCAAGGCTAGTTCCTGGGACGTAGCTGGCCCGCAGTGTGCCTTATTGTGGGTCTTAGGGAAACACTGGAAGTTAATCAGCCTTTACTTTGAAGGGAGCCGGGTCATTCCTAAGCAGCGCCTCACGGGTCAGGAGGTCGTGTTCCATCCAAGTCACCTTGCCACAGCTCTGCCCTGCTGTTAGTTGCATGCTCCCAGTACCCTCATCGCTCCTGCCAATTTTGCTTGCCTTTGTCCCACTCCCCCTTCGTCATTCTGTCTTATAAACTGCAAGTCCTTGGTCCTGGGTTCACACACCCAGGTGATGGCAAGGCAAGGTCGATCGTCCGTGAATGCTTCCCACGCTCCGTTGTACGCACCGCACGGAGCTTTAAGCTTTCAGACTTTCCGCCTTACACGGCGATTCATCTCTTTCAGGGCGTTTACCCCCGTAGCAACTATTCTGTCGCTGTTTCTTTCCATGGCGGTGTTAATGGAAAAAAAAAAAAAAAAAAACCTCTTAGGTTTGTCAGGAAAAGAAATCTTGAACCTCCAGAGGGATTTGGATTTCTTGGAGATTTAAATTGCTTCTTCACGGCTCTGACAGACACGATCGTGTTGGTATTTACATATAGACAGATTCTTTGGTAAAGTCAAGAGTATATCATCTCGAGTTATACGTTCTAGGATGTTAACTGCCTTTTTTACCCATGTGGGTGCCATAGGACCCACTGGCGGTGCGCCCACACTGTACCTATTTGTAGACATGTATCAGCAGGGACAGTCTTGGTTTCTCTTAAAGGGCACTCAAATACATTCTGAATTTGACCTTAATTTTAAATTAATTCTGCATTGGCTGCATAACAGCCCATTTGCCTTTGACAGCGAGGAGAATGGGCATTAGTAAGTCACTCAATTGTCATTAGACCAGTTTGCCATCATTACAGACTTCCCGAAGAAGGAAGCTAGGAAAAGAGCTCGTTGTGTTTGAGATTTATCTCCCTCAAGATCCAAACCCTGAGGCCTTCTTCTGTCGATCTGTGTTCTCTTGCGTGACCCTTTCCTTCTCTGTGACATCCCAATGGGTCTAACTCTTCCCAGTTTCCTATCAAATGTAGTTTTTTATACTAATTAATACTTTCACCCATAACACGTCTTTAATTTGTCTCTTAATTCTTGACCTGTTTCAGGCAGTGTTGCTGACAACCAGCTGTCTGGCCTTGATCCTACAATGCTTTCTTTCAGTTACATAATGGGTGAACCTGGACCTCAGAGGGTCAAGTTCAGACACGTCTTGATATATGTAATCTGTTGGTTACAAGCTGTTTTTTTTGTATGGTTCCTACTCATACACGCTAACTTTCCACTGGTTTTGCAGTAAAATTCTTTCTTTAATGACAAAACTCATTTATACCAAGCATTAGTCGTTATGTAGCACAAAGTGGGAGATGTTATTTATACTTGAACTTATATATAAACATTTATTTTTTATAATATATTTTTATTTGTGAATTGTAATTCCAGTTAACATACAGGTTATATTAGTTTCGGGTGTTCAATATAGTAATTCAACAATTCCATACATCACCCAGTGCTCATCACAACAAGTGCCTTCCTTACCCCCCATCACTGTTTCACCCATATCTGCACCTACCTCCCTTCTGGTAACCATCGGTTCTCTATAGTTAAGAGTCTATTCCTCAGTTTCTCTCTCTCTCTCTCTCTCTCTGTATTTTTCCCTTTGCTCATTTGTGTCTTAAATTCCATGTGTGAATGAAGTCATGGTATTTGTCTTTCTCTGACTGACTTACATCACTTAGCCTTATACCCTCTGCTTCATCCATGTTACTGCAAATGGCAAGATTCAATTCTTTTTTTATGACTGGGTAATATTCTGTGTGTGTGTGTGTGTGTGTGTACACATTGTATGTATGTGCATGTATATACACACACACACCACTTTTATATCCATTTATCAATGAACACTTGGGCTGCTTCCACATTTTGGCTATTGTAGATAATGCTCCCATGAATATCAGGGTACATGCATCCCTTTAAATTAGTGTTGTCAGGGGTGCCTGAGTGGCTCAGTCGGTTAAGCGTCCGACTTCAGCTCAGGTCACGATCTCACGGTCCGTGAGTTTGAGCCCCGCGTCGGGCTCTGGGCTGATGGCTCAGAGCCTGGAGCCTGTTTCCGATTCTGTGTCTCCCTCTCTCTCTCTGCCCCTCCCCCGTTCATGCTCTGTCTCTCTCTGTCCCAAAAATAAACGTTGAAAAAAAATAAATAAAAATAAAGAAATAAATAAACGTTAAAAAAAATTTAAATTAGTGTTGTTATATTCTTTGAGTAAATACCCAGTAGTGCAATTGCTGGTCTTAGGATAGTTCTATTTTTAACATTTTGAGGACCCTCCACTTTGTTTTCCACAGTGGCTGCACCAGTTTGCAATCCCACCAGCAGTGCAGGAGGGTTCCTTTTTCTCCCCATTCTCCCAACACTTGTTGTTTATTGTGTTGTTGAACTGCCATTCTGACAGGTATCAGACATTACAGTTTTGATTTGCATTTCCCCGAGGATAAGTGATCATAAGCATCTTTTCATGTGTCTGTTGGCCATCTGGATGTCTTCCTTGAAGAAGTGTCTGTTCATGTCTTCTGCCCATTTTTTAACTGGATTATTTGGGTTTTTTTTTGGGGGGGGGTTGGGTTTTATAACCTCTTTATACATTTTAGATACTAACCCTTTATCAGATACGTCATTTGCAAACATCTTCTGTCATTCTGTAGGTTGCCTTAGTGTTCTGATTATTTCCGTTGCTGTGTAGAAGCTTTTTATTTTGATGTAGTCCCAATAGGTTTTGTTTTGATTTGCTTTTGCTTTTGTTTCCCTTGCCTCATGAGACATAGCTAGAAAAAAAGTTGCTATGGCTGCTGTCAAAAAGTTTACAGTCTATATTCTTTTCTAGGATTTTGATGGTTTCGTATCTCACATTTAGGTCTTTCATTCATTTTGAATTCATTTTTTTAATGTTTTATTTTTTTGCAAGGGAGAGAGAGAGTCCCAAGCAGGCTCTGCACTTTGAGCATGGAGCCCAACATGGGGCTGTATCCCATGAACCATGAGATCATGACCTGAGCCGAAATCAAGAGTCAGATGCTTAACCAACTGAGCCACCCAGACACTCCAGTTTTGAATTTATTTTTGTGTATGGTGTAGGAAAGTGGTCCAGTTTCACTCTCAGGCATGTCATCGTCCAGTTTTGCCGACACCATTTGTGGAAGAGCCTGTTTTGCCCATTGCGTATTCTTTTCTGCTTTGTCGAAGGTTAACTGATGACATAGTTGTGGGTTTACTTCTGGGTTTTCTATTCTGTTCTATTGATCTGTGTGTCAATTTTTTTGCTGGTACCATACTGTTTGTTATATTACTACAGCTTTGTAATATAACTTGAAGTGTGGAATTGTGATACCTCCAGATTGCCTTTTCTCTTTCAAGATGGCTTTGGCTATTTGGGGTCGTTTGTGTTTCCATACTAATTTTAGGAACGTTTGTTCTAGTTCTGAGAAAAATGCTATCGGTACTTTGACAAGGATCGCATTGAGTGTATACATTGCTTTGGGTAGTGTAGGCATTTTAACAATATTCTTCCAACCCATGAGCCTGGAATGTCTTTTCATTTCTTTGGGTCATCATCAATGTCTTTCACGAGTATTTCATAGTTATCAGAGTACAGGTCTTTCCCCTCTTTGGTTAGGTTTAATCCCAGGGGGTCTTACGATTTGGGGTGCAATTGTAAATGGCATTGATGGCTTAATTTCTCTTCCTGCTGCTCCATTGTTGGTGTATAGAAACGTAACAGATTTATGTATGTTGATTTTGTTTCCTGAGACTTTACTGAATTTATTAGTTTTGGCAGTTTTGGGGTGGAGTCTTTCGGGCTTTTCATAGATAGTATCATGCCGTCCTCAAATATGAAAGTTTGACTTCTTCCTTGTCAATTCAGATACCTTTTATTTTTGTTGTTGTTGTTGTCTGATTGCTGTAGCCAAGACTTTGAGTACTGTGTTGAATAAAAGTTGTGAGAGTGGACATCCTTGCCCAGTTCCTGACCTTAGGGGACAAGCTCTATTTTTCCCCATTAAGGATGATGTTAGCTGTGGGTTTTTCATATATGGCCTTTATTATGGTGAGGTATGTTCCCTCTAAACATACTTTGTTGAGGGCTTTTATCATTAATGGACATTGTACTTTGTCACATGCTTTTTCTGAGTCTATCGAAATGATCACAGGGTTTTTATCCTTTCTCCTATTGAAGTGATGTATCACGTGGTTTGATTTGCAAATGTTGATCCACCCCTGAAACCCATGAATAAATCTCCTTGATTATGGTGAAAATATATATTTTTTTTCAATTTTTTTTTTATTATTATTTATTTTTGGGACAGAGAGAGACAGAGCACGAACGGGGGAGGGTCAGAGAGAGAGGGAGACACAGAATCGGAAACAGGCTCCAGGCTCTGAGCCATCAGCCCAGAGCCTGACGCGGGGCTCGAACTCACGGACCGTGAGATCGTGACCTGGCTGAAGTCGGACGCTTAACCGACTGCGCCACCCAGGCGCCCCATATATATATTTTAACATGTTGTCAGATTTGGTTTTCTGGTATTTTGTTGAGAACTTTTGCATCTATGTTCATCAGGGATATTGGCCTATAGTTCTCTTTTTTAGTTGGGTCTTTATCTGGCTTCGGTGTAAGGATAATGCTGGCTTCGTAGAAAGAATTTGTGAGTTTTCCTTCATTTTGTATATTTTGAAAGAGTTTGAGAAGAATAAGTATAAATTCTTTAAATATTTGGTAGATTCACCTGTGAGGCCATCTGGTCCTGGACGTTTGTTTGTCGGGAGTTTATTGATCACTGACTCAACGTCTTTGCAGGTTATTGGTCTGTTCAAATTTTCTATTTCCTCTTCAGTTTTGGTAAATTGTATGTTTCTAGGAATGCACCCATTTTTTCTAGGTTGTCCAATTTTTTGGCATAGAGTTTTTCATAATATCCTTAATTGTTTTTATTTCTGTGGTGTTATTTCTCCTCTCTCATTTGTTATTTTATTTGAGAGTTTGTGCCCATGTACTTTTTAATTTCTTCTTCAATTTCCTGGTTGTCCCATTTATTGTTTAGTAGCATGTTATTTAACTTCCATGTATTTGTGGTCTACCAAGATTCTTTCTTATGGTTGACTTCTAGTTTCATAGTGTTGTGGACAGAAGAGATGCACGGTATAACTTCAATCTTCTTAAATTTGGTGAGGCTTGTTTTCTGGCCTAATTTGTGATCTGTTTTGGACAATGTTTCATATGCACTTGGAAGAATGTGTATTTTTCTGTTTTAGGATGGAATGTTCTCAATATATCTGTTACATCCATTTGTTCCAGTGTGTCATTCAAAGCCACTGCTTCCTTGCTGATTTTCTGTTTAGATCTGTCCATTGACACAAGTGGGGTGTTAAAGTCCCCTACTATTGTTTTATTATTACCAATTAGTTCCTTTATGTTTGCCATTATCTGTTTGATGTATTTGGATCCTCCCAAATACATTGAGTTGAGTGCATAAATATTTTCAATTACATCTTGTTGGATTGTCTTTATTATTATACAGTGTCCTTCTTTGTCTCTCGTTACAGCCTTTGTTTTAAAATCTATTTTGCCCAATGTAAGTATTGCTACTCCGGCTTTCTTTTGTTATCCCTTTGCACAATATAGACATTTCTCCATCCCCTCACTTTCAAGCTGCGGGTATCTTTAGGTCTAAATTGATCTCTTGTAGACTGCATATAGATGGATCTTGTGTTTTTATCCATTCTGTCAACTTCTATCTTTTCATTGGAGCATTCAATCCATTTACATCCAGACCTATTGTTGGTATGTATTTGTTGTCATTTTATAACTTGATTGTGGTTGTTTCTGTAGGTTTTCTTGATCTTTTGTCTTTCATGTTTTACTGATTTTCTTTAGTGATATATTTGGATTTATTTCTCTTTATTCTTTGCATATTTATTCATAATGGTTATTACATTAAGTATAAACCCTTGTGCATGTAGCAGTCTATATTAAGTTGATGGTGGTTTAAGTTTGAACTCGTTCTTTCTTCCTCTCCTCCCCACAGTTTAGGTATATGTTGTCATATTTACATCTTTTTATTTTGTGAGTTCCCTGACTGGTTTTTTATGGAAATATTCACTTTTACTGATTTTGTGTTTCCTCCCTTTATATTGTCAATTTGGGGCTCTCCTTTGCGCTCAAAGAGTCCCCTTCTATATTTTTTTTGCAGTGTAGGTATAGCAGTCATGAACTTCTTTAGTTTTTGTGCATCTGGGAAATTCTTGATCGCTTCTTTTGTTCCAAATGATAGCCTTACTGGATAGAATCTACTTGGCTGCTGATTTTTTCCCATTCATCCCTTTACATATATCATGGCACTCCCTTCAGGCTTGCCAAAGTACCGTTAAAAAAAGTTCCTGCTAGCCTGAGGGGTTTTCCCTTGTAAGTGAGTGACTTCTTTTGCCTTGCTGTTTTTAAGATTTTTCTTTATCATTATATTTTGTAAATTTAATTATAGTATGTCGTGGTGTCTGTCTGCTTTTGTTGATTTTGATGGGCGTTCTCTGTGCCTCCTGGATCTGGAGACCTGTTTCTTTCCCCATACTAGGGAAGTTTTCAGCTATTATTTCTTCAGAGAAATTCCCTGCCCCCTATTCTCTCTTCTTCTACTTCTGGGACTCCTATAATATGAATGTTATTATGTTTGATGGAGTCACTGAGTTCCTTAAGTATGTTTTTGTTTTGCATAATTCTTTTTTCTCTCCTTTGTTCAGCTTGATTGCTTTCCGTTACTCTGTCTTCTAAGTCTCTAATTCATTCCTCTGCTTCTTCCAGCCTGCTGTTGATTCTATGAAGTGTGTTTCTCATTTTGGTTTTTGAGCCTTTATCTCTGATAGGGTATTCCTTATCTCTGTGTTAAGGGTCTCACTTAAGCCTTACACTTTTCTCAAGTCCAGTGAGTATCTTTGTGATCATTACTTTACATTCTCCATCAGGGAGGTTACTTACATCTGCTTTGCTTAGATCTCTGACAGTGGCCTTGTCCTGTTCTTTCATCTAGGATAAATTTGTCTTCTTATTTTATCTAATTATCTGTGCCTATTTGTGCTAGGAAAGTCAACTATGTCTCCTTGAGGGTAATGGCCTTCTAAAAGAGAGTTCCTGTGGTGCCCTCCTGTGTACTGTCCCTTGTTCCTCAGAGCCTAGCACTAGAGGGAATGTCTTTAATGTGTGCTGTGTATGCTCTGATATTTTGTCCTGACTGCTTTATCCTTTCAGACCAGTTGTCTGGAGAGGCTTTGCCTGTTGTTGGTTAATGTTTGGTCCCTGGCTTGAATGTGGTGCGTTTTAACTAGGTGTGCTATGGTCTGCTTGTGAAATGAGACCTGTCACAAATGCCTCTGGAACCGAGGCACTACAAAACTCCTGAGTTGGGAGGTGTGGTGTGATTAGGGGTTTGGACTGGTCTTCTGGGAGGGGGGGGGGACTGGTCTTCTAGGGCTGGGACTGAAGCAAGCGTGACAGGGACAGGTGGTTCCACCAGAGTGTGGGGCGGGTGGGGAGGGAGGGCTTGGTTTAAGCAAGTCAGGTAGTGAGTTTTGGAGCTGCAGGTGGCCCTCTGCTAATGCTGAAGGGCAGGGGAGGGAGATGGCTCTAGACAGTTCTTTTGTTTCCAGAGGTACGTCTACGTGGATGCTGCCTCTCTGGGACACACTTTAAGATGAGCAAACAGCCTCCCCGCTGTGTGCTCTGGGCGCTCTTCACGTCTGTTTCCATGCTGTGTGTCCAAGGGTTGTTTGCCTGCCTTCTCTCCAAGAGCAGCACAGTGGCATCAGGGCTCTAACCCAGCCACACCGGTTGAACTTTAAAACTTCAGGCTTTACATCCCACTGATGGCAGGAGCTCAGGAAATTTGGCTCCTCTTGGTTTCCAAACCAACTGCTAGGGGAATTCATTTTCCCCAGGCACTTCCCTGTGCGCCACTCCATCTCTTACCCTTCTGTACTATCATAGCAGCCAAGATACGTCTCTCTCCCAAACTGCAGCTCTGCACCTCCTCCCTTCTTCAGTGTGGCCTTGTCTCCACCTTTAGTTGAGGAGTTTTCAGCCTTCAGGTCGGTTTCTGGGCTACGTAGGATGATTTGATTTTGAGCTCATTGTATTCCCTGGATGAGGTGAGCTTGGAGTCCACACCCACCCCTCTTCCATCTTCCAACCTCGGGAGCGCTTTATTTTTCTTTTTATCATTTTTACATCCAGATGAGTATAAGATGACTATTAATAATTTGTAGATTCTCTGACCCACTACTCGTCAAAGCTGGTGTCATGAGATGCTGGTGGGTGGGTCATAATACAATGGAAGTTTAATGCAAATGAAGATACTTTTGAGAATGAGAAGGGGTTCAATTAATAATTGCACTGGAACAAGAGGCATAAAACATCACCTGCCCTGGGAAGACTGGGATTATGGTCGCCTCAGTCAGGACTATCCTAAATTATAGTGCAGACCACTTAAATAATAAAGTACTAACCTACGTAAATGGAAGCAGATTCAAAGTGCTTGCTCACCTATAATTAACTCAACATGCTTTCCTAAGTGCAAGAAAACGTATTACAAATTTACTTTATGTTTTTAATTACAGAGATCCCTAAATAGCTTTACATAAAAGTTGTTACAAGATAACAGCAATCATGGTCACTGCTGTAGAGTTAAATCCACATGGCCTAGCCAATGTGAACTGAAATTTTTAGGAAACGGAATTTTCGTGAAAAATAGGGTTTGTTGTTTGAACTCCCAGAGAAGCCTGACTCCTACTTATCACCTTTCAAATCTCAAAATAACCCTCTTCTTCCTCGTCTAGGACGACTTCCTAGAAACCTCTATCATTCCCCAAATTAATCTGAAGTGTCCATGAAAGATGATTTCCGTTTTAAAATAGGAACATCAAACTAACTTTCAGGTAGCGTTCTGAAATCTTAGTCACTTCTAGTTCATTTGTTCCTGATTTTGATGGGCAAGGATCATGGGCAACAACCTCCTTGTGTTGGCCCTACCTACCATGATCTTCCGTTTTCTTCCTTCCTTTCCCACGACATGGTTTGAACCACCCAGTTCCATGCTTATCACCCAGGAGTATACAATAGGATTCTTTTTTTTTTTTTTTCAACGTTTATTTATTTTTGGGACAGAGAGAGACAGAGCATGAACGACAGAGCATGAACGGGGGAGGGGCAGACAGAGAGGGAGACACAGAATAGGAAACAGGCTCCAGGCTCTGAGCCATCAGCCCAGAGCCCGACGCGGGGCTCGAACTCATGGACCGCGAGATCGTGACCTGGCTGAAGTCGGACGCTTAACCGACTGCGCCACCCAGGCGCCCCTACAATAGGATTCTTTAGACGCGTCACTAACGCAAGTGCCAGTAAGTTCAGGAACTAGCACTTTGGTAAGCGGCAGGAATTTCTTCTCTCTTTCTCTGTCTCCCTCTCTGTCTGTCTCTCTTTTCCAAGCAAAATCTGGAGCTCAAAGGAGCTAGCAAATCTGGATTTATGACAAAGTAGCATGGCCAGTTTGGGAAGTTTTACCTTACTTTTCTCAAAAAAGTACAGTCATTTTACTGAGTGTAGGGCTTCCAGGGGGAGTTTATAACAAACCCACAGGAAAATAGACCTGAGGGTCTTAGGGAGAATTTTCTGTAACTCTATGCAGTCTATAAGAGTAAAGTGCCATACATGCACCTGTGCATTATTTTTCGGCAAAGGATTTTTTTTCCATTCTAAATTATGTTAAAAGGAGAAACATACAGTTATATTTGCCCTATTCCCAAGAATACTATATCTAGAAACTAATTACGTAGGAAATTTATGTGAGAGTTCACAAATACTGCTGTTGGATTTATAATTACATACTTGCGTGTATTATTCTCAAATAGTTTCATGCATTTTTATTTTTTTTAATCTAATAAGGATATACATTTAGAATATACTTAGGAGTAAATGTCACGTAAATGTCAGCGGAGATCTATAGATACAGGCTTAGGGCAATAAGCTCTCAAAACTACCTTTGATTTTTCTTCTCTAAGATTTTGCTGTTGGTGAGGAAAGTTAGTGCGTTAGTTTCCCAGGGCTGCCCTAACAAAGTACCGGGTGGCTTAAACAACAGAAATTTGTTTTTTTTTTCTCATAGTTCTAGGGGCTAGAAGTCCAAGATGAAGACACCATCAGGGTTGGTTTCTGTTGGGGCCTCTCTTCCTGGCTTTTATAGATGGCTGCCTTGTGGCTGTGGTGTTTCCAGAGCCTTTCCTTAGCGTGTGCACCCTGAGATCTCTACTATCTCTGCCTTTCCTTATAAGGATGCCAATTCTGTCAGATTAGAACCCCCCCCATGACCTCATTTCACCTTACTTACTCCCTAAAGGCTTTATCAATATTGTTAGCCTTTCCTCCCCTCACTTTAATTGCCTAACTGAACCCCATCTAAGGATAAATCCAATTCTCTGTCTTCTGTGACCTAGTAACTGGACAGCAAATTTATAATCCTGTACCTCACGGGGCCACTGGGGACCAAACAACACTTCTGTACTACTTTTGTCACTTTGTTCCTTCACCGCCTTAGATTATTATGTTACACCTTTACTCTCCTCAAATTCCTCAAATGCCTTTATAATTCTCACAGTCATTTCTTACCTCAGTGAGAAAAGCTATCAGAAGTCAGTATGCTCAGTCACTCGCCATTCCAACCTAACATGGCTACACAAATCCCCAAATCACTTGCCTTTAACTGAGTTACTACAAATGAACTATTCACAGTCCTAAATAATGCCAAGTCCTCTACTGGCTCAGGGCCCCATTGCTCTCCCTTTCTGAAGGGCTGAGTGACAGGTGTCCCCTTTCTCCTCCTCCATGTGTTCAGTATCTCCTGGGTCAACCCATCAGCAGACAAACATGCTGTTACTTCTCTCACTTGAAAAGCCTTCACTTATTCTCGCTTTCGCCGCATTAACGACCCTATTTTCTTTGTCACTCAATGCAACAAAATTTCTCAAAAGTCTCACTGGTTCTTCTCATCGCATTCTCTTCACATCCTCTCATATCTGGCTTTCACTTCCAAACTCCTTCACAACTGTACTCTTCGGGGTCACCAGCAACCTTGCACTGAGAACAGATACTTGGTGCATGAACTAATGAAATAAATTCTGAACACAGGGAGGTAAAAGGGATCAAAACAACCTTTGCCTGAGTCATGATTTTGCTGGGAGCCAGGCATGGTTGAGTGTTGATAGTTCCTGCTGCTAGCACAATAGCGATGATAATAGTAAAGAAACTACTATTTTTCTCAGCAGACAGGAGTACTGAAAAATCAAATTTCTAGGAAGTGAATCACTAAAAAAATTTTCACCAACCACTTTAATGAGTCTATTGGTGTGCTAACAAATGCATACTTGATTTCTGACGGCTTCCATTTTTAATCCCCCAAATATTCATAGGTTGGTATGCACAGAAATGCATCAGTGCAAATCACCATGACACAGAATTAAAAAGAAAAATTACTGCTGGGCCAGGTGGCAGTAAGAGCTCTCTTGCACTGTCCAGGGTTATGACACCTTGGGCTCACCAATAACCCAAGGCCGTTGCCTCCATATTCTTAGGGAATCTCAGTAGGACTGGTAGTACTATCAAGAAGGAAAGAAATTGTAACCTTTTTTCATCTAATCAAAAAAAAAAGACAAAACTAGAGGTTATGATGAAAGGAGGACTTTTATTTTTTTTTAATGTACGTTTTATTGATTTTGAGAGAGAGGGAGAGAGCGAGAGAGAGAATCCCAAGCGGGTTCTGCCTGTCAGCACAGAGCCTGATGTGGGGTCCAAACTCACCAACAGTGAGTCACCTGAACCAAAACTAAGAGTCAGATGCTTAACTGACTGGGCCTCCCTGACACTCCATGAAATGATGACTTCTTATACGAAGGCCAGGACTGAGTACATATTTTTAAACTGTCAAGGTTGCACTACTTATCTTAGGTATTTTTTTTTGGTTACTTTTACATGCATTGACATCACAAGCAGAAAATCAAAATGATAATGTTTGCTAGCAAATATTATAGACTTTGGCAGTTAAACTTCATTGAGTTGGAGACAGCACTTCCCTCCTGCGTCCCCCAGGCTTGTAGGGAATGAGGTCGGTATGTCCTTGCCCAGGGTCTGTGAACCCCAGGTGACTGTCAGTTCCATCCTAGAAGAGCCTTACAAATGGGAAAGGCCTCTATTCACAGACTTCTGAATCCTCTTGAGCAGCGTCAAGTCCATAAAACCAGTTTTCATCGTACTTTTTAATTGTTTTATTAATTCCTCTTATTCACTCATTCGACCAGGAGAGTGTGCATTTGATTAGATTTGGTAGAACTTGAGATAACTAGGAAGAAAAAGTGCCCTGAACCATTTTAACTCCCGGGGGAGGAAAAGCAAATTGTGTTTTCCCCATTCCTCCAGGTGTTATGCCTTTCTTAGAAATTTCTAAGCTCATTAGTTTCCTTCTTCATAGGATAGATCTGAAATTACATATTCCATTTTGTTTATCTCAATTTGGTAAAGGCTAACGTAACTTGTAAGAAAGAGAAGCCCCAGGACGGCCCAGAGGATTAGAGACATGGGCAAGAATGTTTCAGTGGAGAGTCTGGGCCAGTCTGGATTGCAGACACAAGGGACCAGGCAGAGAGCCTCTTCTCAGGCTTGTCCCTGAAGACTCAAAGCGGCATCTCAAAAATGGGCTGGCTCCCATCCCATCCCCGGGGGATCACAGTCACTCAGGCCTGGGAATCTGCATTTTGCCTGCTCCCCAGCAGCGTCTCCTCATACACTACAGCCTGAGAAGCGTTGCTCTCCAAATTAAAGCCAATCAAAGGCATTTCTTCACCAGTGGTTCTCAAACTTTAGGTTACACCAGCAAGCAGTGGCCCCTGCTCGCCTTAAGAATTAAAGAGAGCATAGCTCTCCTGTGTTGCCTGCTTGAATTAAGACAGTGAAAGCATAGATGAAAATGTACAGCGTGTCCCACGAGCCAGGGAGTCTGCACCTGCTCCTTTGAATGTTTTGTTCACACCCTGCTAGTGAAAATGTCTCCCATCTATTCAGTATTGTTTGGCTTCATAATTCTCCCCAAACTGTTCCATTTTTCGAAGACTAAAGGTCCGCCTATTGGCTCTCTGGTGTGAATTACACGACAGTTAATGGGAGCAAGAAGGAACCAGACATTTCCATTTATTAGTAATCATTTGCCCTAGAAAATGGTACGTTTCTTCCAAGCGAAGCCAGTATTTTGATCATGGCCTTGGAATTTTTCATGACTTTGACACACTTCCTGCATTGCCTTATTTTCCCGGTAGAATTTAACCCCCGAAAGATTGTTGTAATATTTAAATTTTATGCAGGCTTGGAATCATGAATAATATCAGACATGGCAAATAAATAAATTCCTTTTTGGGTCTTCAACTTCCCATGCAATTTTATTAAGTAACTTTTATGACTAGAGATACCATTAAAAAGAAACCAACAAATCCTAAAGAGAATTTTTAAAAAGGAAATAAGTGTTATAGCTTCTATTTGAAGGAGTTACAATTCAGCTATATTGAGGTCTACACAGTCACCAATACATTGAGATTTGGGGGAGCTGGATCTTCAGTCTGAGTAGAAACTTCCAAGAAACATGAGCCCCCTGCAAACCCCATCTTCTATGTTCTGTCAATGTGTATTTCATTAGTGTGTGTGTCACGTAAGCAGAATTTACGTATCATTGGGGATGGCCAGTTTGTGTCATTTTGGCTATACTGCGGCCCCAAGGTAATCACTCAAACACTGATCTAGGCATTGCTGGGAAGGTTTTGTAGATGTGATTGACATTCCTAACCCAATAAATTTAAGGGAGATCATCCTAAATAATCTGGGCGGTCCTGACTTAATCAGTTAAAGGGTTTTAAGAGTTGAGGTGTCTCTGAAGAATAAATTTCCCTGTAGACAACAGCTTCAGCCTGTGCCTGAGAGGTCCAGCTTGTATTCCTGACATCCTGCCTTAGAGAGTTTGGACTTGCCCTAGCCAGCGTCTACAATCATGTAAGCTAATTCCTTGCAGCGAATCTTAGTTTCTATTTCCTGATTGTTCTGTGTCTTTGAATCCTGACTGATCCACTGGTCTTTTTTTTTTTTTAAGTCATGGTATTCATTCATAAATGTGTTCAATTTTCAATACTCATTATGAATCAGATGCTGGAGATCGAGAGTATTCTATGCCTGAGGAATAGCTTCAGTCTAAGCAAGGACAGCAGGACACTGTCGTGCTAGACTATAAGATGCTGTTCTATGAGGCTCAGCGGGGTGACTGATAAGACCTGAAAGAGAATATGATTTGAGGACTTGTTATGGGCCAAACACTGTGCTGAAAAGCATCACGAGTCATTGTATTTAACCAATCAAATCCAGCCTACGTAATAAGTTCTCTTATTCTGCCCGTGTCACGGACAAGGAGACTTACACATACAGTAGCCAGAATACTCAACTTCTACGTGTTTCCCCAAATGACATATGGTGTGGAGCATCTTTTATATGCTCAGTTGCCTTCCGTGTAGTAGTAGTAGTATTTTATTTATTTTTTTGGTGAGATGCCTGTTAAGGTCTTTGTACTTTTTTTTTTTTTTTTTTGGACCCAGTTGTTTGTTTACTTATTGTTGAGTTTTTGTTTGTTTTTTAATGTTTATTTATTTTTGAAAGAGAGACAGAGTGTGAACAGGGGAGGGGCAGAGAGAGAGAGGGAGACACAGAATCCGAAGCAGGCTCCAGGCTCTGAGCTGTCAGCACAAAGCTGGACGCGGGGCTCAAACCCACAAACCATGAGATCATGACCTGCCGAAATCAAGAGTCAGAAGCTCACCTGACCGAGCCACCCAGGCGTCTCATAGTGTTGACTTCTAAGAGTTCTCTGAGTACTTTGGACAGAAGTCCTTTATCAGACATGTCTTTTGCAAGTGTATTCTCCCAGTCTGTGGTTCATCTTTTCGATCTCCTGACAGTGCCTTTCACAGAATAGAAGTTTTTTATTTTAATGAAATCCAGCTTATCATTTGTGTCTTTCACAGATCATGTTTCTGCTGTTCTAAGACATCATCACCAGACTCAACGTCATCTAGGCTTTCTCCCGTGATCTTGTAGGAGGGTCGTATAGTTGTGTGTCTGCGGTTCACTCTGAGTTCAGTTTTGCGAAAGGTATGAGACGTGTGCCTACGTTCATTTTCTTGCACATGGGTGTCCAGTTCCATCACCCTTTGTTGACTCCTGTGCCATTTTCCAGTTGAGTTTTGGGCTCTTCTTACGCATTTGGGGAGCACCTGATATATTCTTGTCTTCGTAGGTACCAGTCATGTGTATCGTGTATAGCTTCTTACAGTTTGTAACTGGTATTTTCACTTTCCTTTGGAGTATCTTTCGATGAACAAGCGTTTTTAATTTTAATATAGTCCCATCTACCCATATTTCTTTTATGATTAATACTTTCCTGGGTCTTTCTGTGTCTTTCCCTACCTCAGTATCTGGAAGATATTTGACTATATTTTCTACTTAGACTTTCAGAGTTTTGTTTTTGACACGTAGGTCCATAAACCACCTTGACCGAGTTATATGAATGATCCAGTCTCCTCTTTGCCCCCAAAGTCTCTTAATGTCTATTGTACGGTAAACAAAGTGCCACAGATCACTTTTATCACAAAGCAAGTCCCATGACTAGACCTCAATTCAAGGTGAGGGATGGCATGGGAGTATAGAACTGGAAATATCGGGTGGACAGCACTAATAACCTCGTGTATCCATTGAACCTGAACACTTGTGTCAGACTCTATTATAGGTGCTGAAGGTAGAGGGTGAATGCAACAAAGTATCTTTTTGAACATTGCAGTCTCATTGCAAAGAGACATTAAGTAGCATTTTAGCCAAGAAGCATGCAGTCTTAGAATAAGTCACAACCCTAGAACAGTGCCTCCTACCAAAATTCTCCCTGGGCAAAACCACCTTGCACCCAGAATCAGTTGAATCCTTACTCTGGAATTGACACTAAAACCCTACAGCTAAAGCTGAAGTGACTTTGTGCTGATTTTATAATCCAACTTGGCAGCAGAACTGGCTGAAGTAAAAACCCGGAAGCCTTTTTGTTTTCTTGGACTTAAAATTCACATACATGGAACATACGGTGGCCAGAATAGCCCCCCTTTGTTTAGAACACAAGTTTATTGCATAGGCCAGCACTACGAATGAGTCAGTCACCCTCTGCTGGCTTTTGATCTGGGTTCTATGAGAAGGTAACAAATCCACGGTCACTTCCTGCACAGTGTCGCAGATATATGTGGGAGTTTGACATCAGAGAATCTCCTTTGCTTCAGAGGTAAAAGCAAAAAGCATAGTATTCCTACTCATTAGCATTACCCTCAACCCCAGTCTGTCAAGACCTGGAGGGTTCTTGAACAACACAGGCATGCCAGGGTCAGTTCCCGTGTGCCCTCCTAATATTTGTGTTTATATTCCGAGTCCGTGAATAGTCATTCTGCATTGCTAAACTTCATTAAGAGCGAAATGGAAGGGAGTTTTGAGAAAAGATAATGTGTTGTGTTGTAAATTAAAAGACACAATTCTTATCGAGTCTATTCTCATTTACCATCAGCAGTCAAATGACCTGAGCTTTATACTAAACTACACAAGCTAATAACTTACATTACCATTCAGATAAGCAGACATATAACAGCATGGCACCAATAACAACTGTCCCTGTTAGAGAACAGAGTAAATACCAAAATAAACAGAAGACGTCTGCAACCTTAGAAGTAAGCATGGTGTCTTTAGAACTACCATGGGTAATAGATAAAAGTCTAGTGATGCATGAATTTGAAAAAAAAAAAAAAAAACCAACGTGGAAGTCAATTCCATATCTATTAGAATTGACTTTGAGAGTTAGTACAGAATATAAAATACCCTGGCAGTTGCTTTTATTTTTTTTTTAATTTTTTTTTCAACGTTTATTTATTTTTGGGACAGAGAGAGACAGAGCATGAACGGGCGAGGGGCAGAGAGAGAGGGAGACACAGAATCGGAAACAGGCTCCAGGCTCTGAGCCATCAGCCCAGAGCCTGACGCAGGGCTCGAACCCACGGACCGTGAGATCGTGACCTGGCTGAAGTCGGATGCTTAACCGACTGCGCCACCCAGGCGCCCCACGGCAGTTGCTTTTAGATGATTATGAAGTGAGGTAAACTCTTGATACAATTTTTAAAAAATAAATCTCAAATATATCAAGAAGAAAATGCTGACATTTGTTTTAGGTTACAGGGATGGTTTATCCCTTTTTTGTTTCCTCACTGGACTATGGGTTTATTACAAAGGGTATTAAAAGATACAAATTAACAGCCAGATGAAGCGATAAATAGGGCAGGATTTTGAACAAAGGAGCTTCAGTCCTTGCATAGCTTGGGACCCAGCACAGTGGTGCGTACAAATACTCTGACTCACCAGCCTGGAAGCTCATTTTCAACAATTTTTGAGAGACATTACCGTTTTCTAGTTGAAGACACTCACCCCTTGTTTGGATCGTTGCAACAACATCTTAATGACTCTCCTGGCTTTTTCTCTGATTGACAACCCAATCACTTCTCCATATAGCCTCCAGAATAACCTTTTCAAAAGATACAGATCATATCACATCACTGTCTTCCATTAAATCTGTCAGTGCCTTTGTCATCAGATGAATCAGAACGCCCAATCTCCTTGCTGTAACTGCCAAGTCCTTGAAAATTCTGAACGCTGGGGTGGCTCGGTAGCTCAGTCGGTTAGGCTTTGGGACTTGATTTTGGCTCAGGTCATGATTTCACAGTTTGCAAGATCGAGCCTTGCATCGGGCTCTGTGCTGACAGCATGGAGCCTGTGTGGGATTCTCTCTCTCTCTCAGTCCCTCTCGCTCTCACGCTGTCTCAAAATAAATAAAGTTTAAGGAACTCTGACCATTAACTGCATTTCCAATCTCACCTCATTGTTCTTGTCCTCTCAGTTTATGCTGTCGTAGTGTGCTGCTTTCATTTCAAGCTCTGTGGTATTTCAGCTTATACATACGCAAAATTCATCCTCCTGCTAATGGATACTTAAGTTTCTTTCTGTTTTTGACCATAATGAATAATGCTGCTACACGTGTTCTTGAACATACGTGTGCATACTGATGCATTTTTGTTGAGTGTATAACTAGGAGTGAAATTTCTAGCTTCCTGAGAAAGCTTATATTCAACATTCTCGGATAATCCCACATAGTTTTGAAATATGATTGTGCCAATTGGCACCCAAAAAAACAGGGTATGAGAGTTGATGGACCCATATCCTCTCCAACATTAATTGTTGTTAGCCTTGGGGGTTTAGCTTACTGTATCTCATCATGGCTCCCCTCCCAACAGGGATTTTTTTGTTAACATTATTAGGGCATAATTAGATTTAGTCTACGGCTTACCTTTTTATTTTACTAGTTGCATCCTTTGATAAGTTGTAATTTTGATTAAATCCATTTTATCATCTTTTTCTTTTGTGGTTTATGTTGTGCTCTAAGAAATCTTTGCATAACCAAAAGTTGCAAAGTTACTCTATTTTTTCCTAAAAGTTTTAAAGTTTTAGCTTTTGAATTTCATACTGCAATACATTTCAAGTTAATTTCTGTATATGGTGTGATATATGGATCAAATTCCATTATTGTGATGCAGATATTTAATTTACCCAGTGCTATTTGCTGAAAGTTTTTCCTTTCTCAGATTATTTTGTTGCATTTTTTTTTTTGAAAATCAGTTGACCATACATGTGGATCTGTGTTTGAAATCTGTCTTCTACTCTGTTGATCAATACATCTAACCATCGTCAGGATCCCATGTCTTGATTAGTATAACTCTGTATTGTGTTTTAAAATCAGATAGGGTATGTCATCTAATTTTCTTATTGTCCTGCAAAATTGTTTTGGCTAGTCTAAGTCCTCTGCATTTGCATATATATATTTTAGGATCAATTTATTAATATATCAACTCCCCACCCCCACCCCCACAAGCCAACCTTGCCAAAACTTTAATTGTAATTGATTTGAATCAATAGAACAATTGGGCAGAATTAATGACTTTCTAAACAGGAGAATGGCATAGCTCCCCATGTCTATAGATCTTTTCACATTTCTCTCAATACTTTTGTAGTTTTTAACTGTAGAATATTTTATGTATCTTTAAAATATATATATATATCTTTAAAAATATATATATATTTTATATATCTTTAAAATATATCTTTAAGATATATCTTTGCATATCTTCCTAGATTTGTTATGTCTTTTGATATTAATTTGAAGTGCTCTGCATCTTTAAAAATGTATCTGTATATAGGAATACAGTTATTTTTTATATATACCTTATATCCCAAATTCATGCTAATTTCAACTTATCCAGTTTAGTATAAATGTAATAGATTCTGCTTAGGTTTCTTTGAGTTTTCTATACATACGTATATATATAATCATAATACATGCAAATAAAGACTGTTGTACTTTTATATTCCCAGTTCTGCCTTTTATTTCTTCCTTCCTTTCTATGTTTTATATTTTATTTATTTATTTTCCTTACCACATTGGTTTAGACCTTTAGTGAATAATGAGTGGAAGTGGTGTGAGTGGATTTGTTGGCTCTGGTATTAATTTTAGAGGGAAAGAATTCAGTATTTTGCCATGAATTATGACATCAATTGTAGGATTTTCATAGTTGCCCTTTATCAGACTGAGGAAGTTTTCTTCGATGTTTTCTTTGAATTTTTTTTTTTTTTTTGTCATGAATGAGTACAGAATTTTGTTGATTGTTTTTTTCTGATTGTAGCCAATGGATCATCTGGTTTTTTCCTTTGTTAATGTGGTAAATTACCTTGGTTTATTTTCAGATTCTAAAATTTATAATTCCTGGGATAAACCTCACTTTGAGGTGTGTGTGTGTGTGTGTGTGTCTGTGTGTGTGTGTGTGTGTGTGTGAATTAGATTTAATTTGCTAAAATTTTGTCCTAGATTTTTGCATCTATGTTAATGAGTTAGATTTGTCTGTATTTTCTCTTGGTGTGTCAATCACTTCAGATGCTTGTTTTAGAGTTAAGCTGGATTTATAGAAAGAGTTGTGAATTATTGCCTCCTCTATTTTCTGAACATTTTTTTAAGGACTTAAGTTATTTTTTCCTTAAATACTCAATAAAAATTCACCCATGATGCCATCTGGGGGACATTGTCTGCCACTGATGGAAAGGGAAACTGTGCCTAATTTTTAAAAAGCTTCCATTCAAAGGAAGGTTTTTGTCTCCTTACTCACAAATTGCCGGTTTGTAGGGCTCCTGCACAGCAAACGTAGTTCCATAGACCTTCCTGGCTGCCTCAACCTTTGGTAGGTCTTTCTTCAGTCCTCATTTGAAAATATGTGTTTGTTTCTTCTGTTTACTCTTTTGCTTGCCATTTTCCTCATCTATTTTACTATTTCTTACATTTTATTAATGTTCTCCCCTCTTGCCAAGTATATCAGTATGTCTTAGAAGACCACAGGACATGCCTTCTCTGTTTCCTTGACCTAGCACTCAATATGGTACCATGTACATAGAGTTTCACAGGATGGCTATTGGTGAGGTTGATGGTGATTATGGCTAGTGCAACCCATATTACTAAGTTATGGTCCAAATGCAGAGAAAATTCTTCCTTTTTTTTTTTTCCGGTCACTAACTTTAGCTCACAAATGTCTTAGATAAAATAAGTCCACTGTGTTCCTCCCTGAGGGCTTACTCCTAACCGTGCTAGTTATTCAGTAACAATGGGGATAGGGCTAAGGGGTCAATACTGAGTTCTAATGTCACAAAGGGGTAAAAAGAAGGAAGACTGATTTGTATAATTGCACAATGGCTTTGTATTAATTGGGTAAGAACAACACCATATGGTCAGAGGGGCACATCTCCAAATCTCTGGTGGTCCTTGATGATTTGGCTCCCCACACATACTTAAAGCATGCCCCAGGGGCACCTGGGTGGCTCAGTTGGTTAAGCATCCGACTTCAGCTCAGGTCATGATCTCACGGTCTGTGAGTTCAGGCCCCACGTTGGGCTCTGTGCTGCCAGTTCAGAGCCTGATACCGGACTTCAAAGTTAGGGCTCACATGCTCAGCACTTTTTTCCTCATGAATTAATGAATATCATTGATACCAAAAATGGCTGTTAAAAATAAGAAAAGAGAGAATCACATATGTAATTTCTGATTAATACAGAACAACTTCTGAAGGAAATTAATAAGAAAATCCTATCAAGCCTTTATGTTCAACTACCAGTTTATCGAAAATAATATAGAGGAAGCGTTAACGAAGAATGGAATATGATCTGCCAAATTCAGACTGTGGGAAGATCTACAGGAAAGATAATCCACTTGCTTCAAGAAATAAACTGTGACAAGAAAAAGATGGGAAAAAATTATAGAATAAAATAAATTTAAGAGATATCTCAATCACAGTAGGATCCCGATCTGAGCATTTTAGATATCTGGATCCTGATTGGAACTTTTTCTATAAGGCATTTATGAGACACACTATAAATCTTATTATTGACAGGATATCTTACGATTAAGGAAATATTAAATTTGTATAGGAGATGACCCATTTGGGGGTTGTTTTATCTCCAGAGTTATTATATTTTTTTAATTTACTATTTTTTAATTTTTATTTTGAGAGAGAGAGAATGGGGGAGAGGAGCAGAGGGGGAAAAAGAGAATCTTAAGCAGGCTTTACACTTAGCACGGAGCCTGACCCAGGGCTTAGTCCTACAACCCTGGGATCATGCCCTGAGCCAAAATCAGGAGTTAGACACTCAACTGACTGAGCCACCCAGGTGCCCCTGGTGTTCTTATCTTTTAGAAATACATTACTAAAACATTTCAGAAGAAACTGGCATCATGTGTGGATTTGTTTCAAAGTAGTCTAGGCGAAGGGAATTTGTGGGAGGCATAGAAGAAACACGATTGTCTTTGAGCTGATAATTTTGGAAACTGGGTGAGGATCATGATACCATTATGTCAAATTTTGCATGCGTTTAAAACGTCTGTTTCAATATTGGATATTTAAGATACTGCTTTTCGTAATAAGTTTGAAAGTCTATGATAATAGCGATTTGGAAATTTTTATAACTGACTCAAAGCAGTACGCCCCCCCCACCCGTGCTGTGCTAATATGTGAACAAAGCAAATTTCATTTCATGGTTGTCAGATTCTTTTCATACCCCCAAAAAGCTGGATAATAAGATTGAAACACAGGGGCGTTACACTTAGAACCACTGAACTTTAAAAACTTCAAAGAAAATATTAATAATGGTGTTAAATTCTACATACCATATGCTAATGAAGTTGTTTTTATGAGTTTTCTAGGGTGGCAAGTCAGCCAAAATTTATTCATGTGAATGAAGACTATAATTTTTATCAGGTATACACAAATATCTTACATATTAAGGAGAAAGGCAGCAATAAAATGATATTAAAATAATGCAGGAAGGCTTTAAAATTTATTGTATAATGGGTACAGAGGGTTATAATTCAAAATGTATTTCCAGATCTGGGAGCCACACTGAGTTAACTAATATACTACACTTTTTTCAGTGTTATATATTACCCTAAAAGATGAAAGAAAGGAGACAGATGGATAGATACATAGTTACATAGATAAAATAGAAAATATTCTTTATTCTTTTATTTTCTATGATATTTTAGGGGAAAATATCATGATTGATATGTGATTAAGCTAACGTTACCTAAAAAGAATTATGGACAAATCTTCACTTGGATTTAGCATTTATTTATTCATGCATTTATGTGTTTCAGAAGGCTGGAAACTTGTGTAAAAGTTGATACTATGGTCTTGAGTCTGAAATCTGATAAGACAGGCTGGTAGACTGGAAACTCAGGATTTCTATGTTCGTTTTGCAGAATCCCTTTTTCTCTAAAACCTCAGTTTTTACTCCTAAGGTTTTCAACTTATTGAATAAGATCCACCATATCATTGCAGATAATCTCTTTTGCTTAAAGTGAAATGTTAGTCACATTTACAAAATACCATTACAGCAACACCTAGACAGATGTTCGACCAAACAACTAGGCACCATAGCCTAGCTAAGTTGACACACAGAATGAACCATCACAGGCATATTTTCTAAACCAGAAGGTTATTGATTGAAGGAGAGACATTTGGGATCAAAGATTACTTGTGTTACATAATTAAAATGGGGTGATAAAAATATTTTTCATTTTTAGCCAAAGGACCCGTATTGCTATTAAGCTACAGAAATGTTTATTGCGGCTCGGTAATTATTTATCGAGCACCTATTATATGCCAGGGACTGCGTTAAACGCTGGATGCACAGCAGTGAGCAAGTTAGATGTTGGTCTGAGGAGCATTTAAAAGGGAACTTAATCTGGTTGCTGTGGCTGGGTGGGAGAAGGGGACTGGAGGCTTTTGGTAGAAGAACGACACTTTGCCAGGTGAACTTGGGGATGGGTAAGAACATTCTGGGCAAAAGAGAGAAGGTAGACAAAGGCTGGGAGTAAGTAAAATCATGGCATGCTTAACAGACTGAAAGAAGTTCCCTGTGGCTATCGTGCATATAGCAAGGAGAAAGGAGGAAAATCAAGCTTGAGAGATAAGCAGGGGCCAGATTCTTCTAAGCTACACTAAGGATTTTTCAATTTAAACACATATAATAATTCCTTATTTTCTATAATGTCAGAAAATAAGAGAATACTATGTAATAGAGAGGGGATGAATGTAGTGTATTCACTGTTGTCCTCATGATTTAAAAACAGAACATTTGGTTAAACAAAAAATTGGTCTTTGACAACGTATGATTCATTAAAATATGACTTTAGTCTAAAGAAACCTATCAATGTCTAATATGTTTCTAGTTAAGACATTTTTATATTATGTGATTCTTGATCATTTTAAAAACACTGCAGTTGTACCCAAAGGATACAATAATATAGTTTCAAAGGGGTACACGCACCCCAATGTTTACAACAGCCTTAGCAACAAGAGCTAAACTATGGAGAGAACCCAAAAGTCCATTGACTGATGAATTGATGAAGAAAATGTGGTGTGTGTGTGTGTGTATGTATATGTGTACATATATGTGTGTATATATATTACGTGTGTGTGTGTGTGTATATATATATATATATATATATATATATATATATATAATGAAATATTAGTCAGCCATCAAAAAGAGTGAAATCCTGCCATTTGGTACAACATGGATGGGGCTAGAATGTATTATTCTAAGGGAAGTAAGTCAATTAGAGAAAGACAAATACCATATGATGTCACTCATGTGTGGAATTTAAGAAACAAAAAAAAATGAACACCTGGAAAGGGGGGAAGAGGAGAGAGGGAAACAAACCACAAGAGACTCTTAGCTGTAGAGAACAAACTGAGGGTTGATGGAGGAGGTGGGTGGGGGCTGGGCTAGATGGGTGATAAGTATTAAGGAGGGCACTTGTTGTGATGAGCCCTGGGTGTTTTATGCAAGTGATGAATCACTGAATTCTTCTCCCCAAGCCAATATTGTACTGTAACAAAATTTCAAATAAAAAAAGAATATTCCAGTTGTATACTTTGTTTTGCAACCCAAATTGATGTTCTATATGAACCTAATGTAGCCATGAATCAAAACCCTGTAGGAGATACACAAAAAATAAGAGTAAGGAATCCAATCATATCAATAAGAAGAACCATCAAACCATAAAGGAAGGGAGAAAGATAAGAAAGAAACAAAGAATCACAAAAACAATCATAAGACAAGTAACAAAATGGCAATAGGTATCAATAATTACTTGGAATATAAATGGACTAAATACGCCAATCGAAAGATGCAGGGTGACTGGATAAAAAAGCCAAACACATCTAAATGCTGCCTATAAGAGACCTATTTCAGACTTAAAGACATGCAGATTGAAAGTGAAGGGTTGGAAAAATATTATTCATGCAAATGGAAGCAGAAAGAAAGCTGCAGGAGTAATACCTGATAGACAAAATAGACTTTACTTTTTTTAATGTTGATTTATTGGGAGAGAAAGCGGGGGAGGGGCAGAGAGAGAATTCCAAACAGGCTCTGCACTGTCAGCACAGAGCCCGATGCAAGGCTCAAATCACGAACCGTGACATCATGACCTGAGCCAAAATCAAGAGCTGAACACTTAACCAAATGAGCCGCCCAGGTGCCCCCAGACAAAATAGACTTTAAAACAAAGACTGTAATAAGAACCAAAATAGGACAAAACACAATGCTAAAGGGAACTATCCAACAAGAAGGTGTAACAATTGTAAATATTTATGCATCCAACATGGCGGCACCTAAATATGTAGAGCCACAATTATGATGAAGTATGTTTCTTCTAAACACAATTTGTTGAGGTTTTCATCATGAACAGATGTTGAAATTTGTCAACTGCTTTTGTTGCTATTGAGATAATCGTGGTATTCTTTGCTTTGTTGACATTGTGTATCATGTTAATTGATTAGTGAATATTGAGACACCCTTGCATTGCTGGAATACAGCCAATGAATTCAATTTGTTTCTGGAATAAATTCCACTTGATCACAGAGGATGGCACATTCTTTAAAATGTGCTGTTGAGGGGTGCCTGGGTGACTCAGTTAAGTGTCCAGTTTCAGTTCAGGTTGTGATCTCATGGTTGGTGGGTTCGAGCCTCGTATCAGGCTCTGTGCTAACAGCTGGGAACCTGGAGCCTGCTTCACATTCTGTGTCTCCCTCGCTCCCTGCCCCTCCCCCACTTATGCTCTGTCTTTCTCTCAAAAATAAACATTAAAAAAGTTAAAAATAAGAATAATAAATTGTACTGTTGAGTTCAATTGGCTAATATTTTGTTGAGGATTTTTGCATATATGTTCATCGGGGATATTAGCCTACAGTTTTTTTGTGGTGTGTTTTGGTTTCAGGGTAGTGCCGGCCTCATAGAATGTATTTGGAAGTTTTTCTTCCCTTCTGTTTTTTTGGGGTTTTTTTGTTTGTTTTTTTTTTTGTTTTTTTTTTGTTGTTTGTTTTTTTTTTTGTAATGGTTTGAGAATAGGTATTAACTCTTATTTATATGTTTGGTAGAATTCATCTGTAAATCCATCCGGTCCTGAACTTTTATTTTTGGTAGTCTTTTGATTAACAATTCAATTTTGTTACTAGTAATTGGTCTATTCAGATTGTGTCTTCCTGATTCAGTTTTAGAAGTTTGTGTGTTTTTAGGAATTTACCCATTTCTTGTAGCTTAAATAATTTGTTTGCATATCATTTTTCATATCATTCTCTTATAATTATATGTATTTCCTTGAGTCAGTTGTTACTTCTCCTTTGTCATTTCTTATTTATTTGGATTTCTTCTTTTTTGATATAAGTTTGGCTAAAGGTTTGTTGATTTTTGTCTTGTCAAAGAACCAGTTCTTGGTTTTATTGATCTTTTTCTATTTTTTTTTTTTTTTAGTTTCTATATCATATATTTGTGTTCTGATCTTTATTATTTTCTTTTTTCTACTCGGGCTTTGTTTGTTCTTTTTCTAATTCCTTTAGGCATAGTGTTGTATTGTTTATTAGAGCTTTTTCTTGTTTCTGGAATTAGGCCTGTATCACTGTTATTTCTTCTTTGATTGCTTCATTGACACGTTGGTTGTTTAGTCTCATGATGTTTAGTCTCCATGTGGGTGTGTCTTCTCCAGTTTCTTCTTGTGATTTCTAGTTTCATAATGTCAGAAAAGATGTGTAGTATGACTTCGATCCTCTTGAATTTGGTGAGGTTTGTTTTACAGGCTAATATGTGATCTATTCTGGAGAATGTTCCATGTGCATTTGAGAAGGATGTGAATTTTTCTCTTTGGGGATGGAATGTTCTGGATATATCTGTTAAATCCATCTGGATCAGTGTGCCATTCAAAACCCTTTGTCCTTGTTGATGTTCTGTTTTAGAGGATCTGTCCATCAATGTGAATGGGGTGTCAAAGCCCATACTATAACTGTATTCTTGACTAGTTCCTTTATGTGTTTTACTAACTGTTTTATGTATTTAGGTGGTCCTACGTTGGGTGCCTCTTTGCAATTCTATCTTGGTGGACTGTCCCCTTCATTAATATATAGTGTCCTTCTTTGATTCTTGTTATAGTCTTTGTTTTAAATTCTATTTTGTCCAATGTAAGTATGGTGACTCCAGCTTTCTTTTGATGTCCATTTGCATAATATAGACATTTCTCCATCCCTTCACTTTCAATTTGCAGGTGTCTGGAGATCTAAAATGAGTCTCCTGTAGAAAGTATATAGAGATTTTTTTTATCCATTCTGTCACCCTATGTCTTTTGATTGGAGGATTTAATCTATTTCCATCCAAAGTTATTGTTGATAGATATGTATTTGTTGTCATTTTATTATTTGGTTTTTGGCTATTTCTGTACATTGTCTCTGATCTATTCTGGTCTTTCATGTTTTTCTGATTTTCTTTAGTGACAAATTTGGATTTCTTTCTCATCTTATTAGTGGTTTTGATATATGGTTATTATTATGTTAGTATACAACCACTTGTGGATGTTGCATTCTATATTAAGTTGATGGTCCTTTAAATTTGAACCCATTCTTTACTCTTCCCCCGCCCATACGGTGTCATTTTAGGCATAGGGTGTCATGTTTTACATCCAATTTTGTGAGTTCCCTGACTCCTTATTTATGAAAATATGCATTTTTACTGCTTTTGAATATCCTACTTGGGGTCTCTACTTTGCACTCAGAGTCCCCTTTGATATTTCTTGCAGAATTGATTTAGTAGTCATAAACTCCTTTAGTTTTTGTTCAGCTGGGAAACTCTTTATCTCTGCTTCTCTTCTGAATTGTAGCCTGGCTGCATAGAATATTCTTGGCTGCAGATCTCTTCCTTATAGCACTTTGAATATATCATGCCACTCCCTTCTGGCCTGCAAAATTCCTGCTGAAAATCAGCTGATAGCCTTAGGAAGTTTTTCCGTGTATGTAACCGTTGTCTTTTCTCTTGTTGCTTTTAGACTTATCGTTACCTTTTGCCATTTTGCATGTTCATTAGCGGCTTTGGTAAATGGTTACCAATAGGGTCGAGGAGGAGTCTGCTCCTCATGGTGTTGAGAGATCGACCTGTGGCTGCCTTGTTGTGGCTCGTTGGTGGGCAAGGCCAGTACTCAGCCGAGGTGTCTGCAGTGAGCCTCTCTGCCACAGACTCAGGTGCATCAAAGGGCAGGGCTAGCCCCCGGAGCAGCACGCTAAGCAGCCCGGGTCCAGGTATTGCAGGCATGCTGATGAGTGCTATCTGCTTCGCTCCCCAGGGTAGGAGCTACTGTGATCCCACCGGAACTGCCTCCTGGGTTTGATGGGGCCAGAAGCCCCTTTGGAGGAACGCGTGCTGTGGCAGTTGTGTTGCACAGGGTAGGTCCACAAGGGAACACCAGGGCTGGGCATGCTGTGTGAGCGAGGTAGATGGAGTAGTAGTGCTGGCTCCTGCAGATGTCCGGCTCTAGGCTGGGAGAGAAAAAGAGAAATGGTGCCCACCAGCAGTTTCGTTCCCGAAGGATCCCTGTTCCCCTAGCACACGTTCTAAGATTATTCAGCAAGTCTCATGTATACCTCGGGGGCCTTTCAAACTACCGATTCTGTGCTATATATCTGGCCACATTATTTAGTATGCTGGCTCTTTAAGGGCCATCTTCCCCAACTCCCCATTTTTAAAAAAAAAAACGTGCTATGTAAAGAGTATCTTGAAAGTAGGATTTGTTAGTATGATGATTTGAATGTTGAAGACGGCCTATGTCATCTATACTCTTTTTTTCCCCCTTCAAAAAATTTATTTAAACAGTGATTCCTTAGTATCATCTAATGTTCTGTCTTGTGCTCAGTTAAGCTTTTGAGACACTGATTTCCCTCCTTTATTTTATTTTATTTTATTTCATTTCATTTCATTTTATTTTGTTTTTATTTTATTTTATTTTTTTATTTATATACTAACTCTTTGAATATAATAACTCTCTGCCCTTAAAATTGAATACCTCATTTATAAGTTGTTTTAAAAATCTTTCAAGTAAAAACCTTGAGTGAATTTTGAAATCATTTGTCAAAAATACAAAAATGCATCTGCTTCCTAATTGTCTTGAAGGACAATTGATAAACATTAGGGAAAATTGAAAGTTTCTAGAAAGAGTTCCACAAAAACCTTTTCCTAATTATTGGCTGGAGTTGAAAAAGGAACGTCGGGAGGTTTTTTCTTACAGTTTATTTTTATTTTGAGAGAGACATAGAGAGCAAGCATGGGAGGGGCAGAGAGAGAGAGAAGGAGACAGAACCCCAAGCAGGTTCCATACTGCCAGCACAGAATCCACTGCGGGGGCTGAAACTCACAAACCCCAAGATCGTGACCTGAGCTAAAGTCAAGAGTCAGGAACTGGACACTCAACCAACTGAGCCACCCAGGCACCCCTGAATGTTAGGATTTGGTAAATGGAGCCAGTATTTATTTCTTACTGTTGGAGCTCTTGATAAAGTATCTCTCTCCACTAACAAAGCAAATAAAACTAATGGTTACATCAAATAACCTGAAATTAGGTTTAGTTCTTTGAATTGCTGTACCCAGAATATTAATGCAAGATTTTTAAAAATAAGGAGATACTTTCTACCATATTGTGCTTCTCTAAATTAATAATTTTTTTGTGAAAGAAAAAAGTGCTATCATTAAATAACTTAAATAGTTCACTTAAATATAATTTCACCTTCATGTCACAGTATAAAATTTATTTTTTTTCATGTTTTATATACCTTATAGATTGATACAGTAATAACTTTACAATTAAATAAACATGAATATCAGAAGTATAGGCGCAAAATTCTTGCTGATGTGCACATTCAAAAATCTTCAGACACTGGTGTTGATAAGGTTTTCTGCATAGGAGGAATTCAGGGTTTTTTTTTTTAATGTTAATAAACTGAGATAAATGTGTCGATCTGAATTAATTGAAATTAGTGGGAAGTAAGGCAGATAAGAAAAGTCTTAAGGGAAGTAAAAAAAACCTGTTTTTGCAAAAAATGATTAGACCCCTATTTTGTAGGTCTTGAAACATTGGCCCCTGGTCATTCTTCTGACCAGCTCTCTGAAGGGCTGCAGCTGTCTCTTGGCCCACCTTTTGTTCCTTTTTCAACCGTCGCCTCAACACGCTCTCCTTTCTCAGCCTGTGTATTATGGTTCTCCAGAGAAACGGAACCATTACGTGCCTGCCATACACTGGGTCATCGATAAACATTTAAATGAATGGCATCTTCTTTTTCACGTATAGACTCCTCGCGCAAGCGTTTTCTATGTTTCACTTTATTCTGTAAATTTTTCCCCAACTTCTGTTTCCCTGAGGCACACTTCTTACGGCTCTTCCAAGATATTAATTATCTATACAAAAAGTTCGTCCCTGTGACAATTATGTAATGATTGAACACTGCATATGTCTCAGCAGCTCACGTTGCTAAAAAACAATCTCCTTAAGAGCTGTTTTCTGTAGCGGGTTTGATCTATATCACTCAAGACTGTGCTTTCACTTACTTAAATTGAATGTTTATCCCAGACAGATGGTCTTTACCAATAACAGGAACCAAGTTAGCATAAACGGAATCTAATTGCAAAGCCAATTTTTTTCCTTTTATTGTATTTTCTTCTGTATCTTTTTCTTATCCATTTTTGATTAGTGGAAAATCGTATGATGTAAGTATCTTAGGTATGTGCTCAAGAGATTTAAGCAAAGGAAGAAAACATTTTGCGATCTCCATTTTGACTATCGGTCATTAGAAACATAGCTTTAGAATACTTAGTTACAAACTGCCAATTTAATAAGCTCTTTTCTTCATTTTTTTGGTTTATGTGGTACAATACTTTATTTCTCCCGTGTTATTCCCCCCCCCCCCCCTTAAATCCTTCCTTGGATTGCGTTCAGAATGATACTCAAACTCCTTAGCATAAGGTCAGTATCTTCCAACTTCTCTATCTCTATGTGCTCATTCCCCTGACCCTGGTCATACACACACCATTATCATCACTCGTGCCAAACTACTTCCACTTTCCAATAGATTTTTCACGCCTCTCCACCTCTGTATGTGAAGTTCTTTTTACCTGCCGTATGGCACTCCCCACCCCGCTGCTCCCTCCTCCCTTACTCCCCCCTGCCCCCACCACCCTTGCTCCAACTTAAAGCCTAATGATTCTTATAATATCATCTTAAGGATAATCTCTTTCTGGAAGCCTGGTCTCTTTTTTCATTGTCAGTATAACTTAGACAGAAATAGGTATGTATGGTAATTACTGGAACTGGTGATTACTGTCTGTTAGATAAGCCAGAAACTAGAAATACATATTTAAAAATAGGCTTACTGAAAGAGTGAAGGCAGGGGTGCTCGAGGACTGTTCATGCAGCATTGAGTAGCTATGGAAAATAGTGTGAAGAATGGGGCAGTGAGGTGAGGTGGAAAACCAGAAACGGTTCAGGGGAATGTCTTAAAACTGGGCTAAAGAAAAACAAAGACCCAAAAGGATGAGGGCATCTGCGAAAGACTAAATTTTTAGCATAAAATTCTGCTGCGATGTATGGAATACCCTGGATACCAAAAAGATGGAAAAAGACGTGTAAGTGAGGCGATCGGCTAGTCTGTGTTGGCAGTGGAGATAGGAAGCCCAAAAATGGCTTCCCACCGTGAAGGAAGCCTTGTCTGTCAAGTTCGGGCATTCCGTGATCGGGCAACACGAACATGGCTGAGAGAGCAAGCAGTCCACCGTGCGGCTCAAAACCAGCACTCGGGTGTCTTCCTTTTGAGCACAAAATAAAATTGAAATCTCTGCCATGGCATACGAGGCCCTACATGTTCTGGCCCGTTACCTACCACTTAACCCCCTGCTAACTCTGCTTCCGCTGTTAATAGCCTCTTGTTTTTCTTGGATCATGTCAAGCTTTGCCCTGCCACTGGTATTTGGTACTTGGCTGTTACCTCTGCCTGGAATTCTCTTTCCCAGCAATTCCTGACTAGTCCTCCAGTTGCCTTCAGGTGGATGCCCAATATCACTTCAGATGAGCCTTCCTTAACTATTCTAACTAAACCAGTATTCACTCATTTCCGTCAGTTTTTATCCACTGGCACTGATTTACTTACTTATTACTTACCTACTTACTTAGTTATTTAGCATGGAACTTGTCTCTACCTGACATTTATGGCACACGTTTTTGGCTTATTTGCCGTCTTTCTGTCTGACGATACTGCAAATGCTGTAAGGCAAGAATTTGTGTTCTGTTGACTGATGCATGCCCCAAACCTGAAGAAAGTCCAGGTCTCGAGTGGGTATTCACGTTGAAAAATTTGTGGTGAAAAATGTTTATCCATGTTGAAAATCCCCATTGAAAAAGGACCATGACAGTGACCGAACATGGGACAGGCAGATTGTGAGAGTTATGAGTAGTTGATACCAGAGGACGTAAGTCTCGGGGACAGAGAGGTGCATCTGGTCTAAGATTAAGGGTAGAGGAAGTCTCTTAGGCAGTTAAGATGAGACTACACTCTTTTTTTTTCTCTCTCAGCTTTTAACTTCTTCATTCAAAGCTGATTGTGTTAAAATAGGACTATTTCTGCTTGTTTCAAGTTAATTACCCATATGGTAGAAATCACGTACCAAAATGGGTTTGAGGCAAACCAACTCATGCCAAATTCACAAAGGAAACTGAAAAACTTGGATCTGTCGGGCAGATTCAGGATAAAAAATGGATCAGAATATGGAGAAAAATAGAAATACTTGGAAACATTTTTGGGGGAGCAGAGCTACCTTGTTTTTCTCAAGTGGAGTGAACCCTAGTGAAGAGGGTTTTCCATGAGATCAGCCAGGGAGCACTGACATGTATTCTCTCCAGTACGGAGGCACAAAGGATTGGTGTCCGACTCCTATGCAGGGTACACAGAGGGTGAGAAATATGTCCACCATAGGCAGCTACATGGGTGTTTTCTTCTTCCAGAACTTACTGGTGCGAGGGATGCTTCTGGGTACCAAATGTGAACTTCTAGCCCACCAGAAAAAAGTGAAGAGATGGAGTATTCTGAACTTTGTCTAGGAGAATTTCTACAAAAGTGTGAGAAGACCTCAATATTGAGATTCCGTTAAGGATAGGGCACCAAAGAAGTTGAAGTTGAAGGGACATCAGGAGTGACTGAAAGAAAGAAGTGTTGCAAATACCAAGGGAATTTCTTCTGGGGGGAACACTTGTGGAGACTCCCAAGCAGTCTTAAAAATGACCATTGGAGTCAGATTTAACCATCGGTCAGTGCAGGGCTCATGAAACCACAGAGATTAAAAAAAAGTGTCTTATCATCTTATCTCTGTCCCCAACACCTTAACTTGCCTTCTTTGACCTTAGCAGCCACAAACCACTAGACAGTGGGAAAGCAAGTGAGAGGGGAGGGAAAACGTAAGCCAACCAGCTTCCATTCTCTAAATTCTCTGCATTAACCAGAGGCCAGTAGTCACCTATTTCTAGCCTGAGCATGGGGAAAAACAAGTTCTGTCTTTAAATGGAAATGTAAAAACGTAGAATTCTCTTTCCTTGTCTTCCTGAATAATTCAGTGTTATAGATGAGATTTTAGTTAATATGGGGGATTGATCAAGTAAGTAAACATAATAAGGATCATTGGAGCCAGGATTCTCATTGCCAGAGAAAGGAGTTAAAAATACGGAAAGGAAGAAAACTAAAATAAAATGCATGATGTTGGATTGGGACTGGAGATAATCGAACTCATGGTTCAGGCAGACAGATCAATTAAATATAAATGTGTGTATATATACCCAGGTCATGATCTATGCACACATCTATGTGTGTGTGTGTTTATATATGTACACATTAACACGTATGGATATATATACATGTATATATGTGTAAAAGTATTAATATGTATTTATATACTTATAAGTATGTGTGTATGTGTGTGTATGTATATATACTTATACATATATGTATACGTGTGTGTGTATATATATCTCCTAGATCTGTCCATTGGGATCAATGGACACCCTAGCACCATTGAGGACACCTAACATCCAGATCTCGCTTCTAAATAACATTCTCCAATAATAGACACCAGACCTCCGTAGACAAATGGCTGATTCCCAGATTGGGCCCAAGTAGGAGATAAGCCTGGAACATTTTGTTGTACCGGAAGATAAGGAAGTAGTCAGAAAATGATGCAGACATACCAAAAACAAAAAACAAAAAAAACCAAAATGGAGACCTTTTTCATTTCCTCCTTGCCCAACTGGGGGCAATGAACGCTGATATAAATAATAGTAGCAATGAGTGAAATAGAAAACCATGAGTTCATCCAAATGTAAGCAAAAATGACCATATTGACAATTTGATATCAGGAATGTGGTATTTATACGGTTTCAAAGTACTTTCCCACAAAATACTTAATCTTACAAAGAGCAATTAATCAAGTGCTCAAACGAACATCATTAATTATAGACAAATTGAAATATCATGCCACCTGATGGGCTGCAGTGGGAACACAGCATCACATCTGCAGTAGTTTTTTCAGAGGGCATGGCTTGAACCCAAGCTTGAAGAGACAGCACAAACCCCATACAAGGGCCACAGCAAAGCAAATCTTCAAGGGAGGGCACTTTTGGGATGAGCACTGTGTGTCACATGTAAGAGATGAGTCACCGGGTTTTTCTTCTGAAGCCAAGGCTACACTGTATGTTAACTAACTTGAAAATAAATTCTATTTTTAAAAATTTTTTTAATGTTTATATTTGAGACAGCATGAACAGGGGAGGGTCAGAGAGAGAGCGAGACACAGAATCCGAAGCAGGCTCCAGGCTCTGAGCTGTCAGCACAGAACCCGATGCGGGGCTCGAACTCACAGACCGTGAGATCATGACCTGAGCCGAAGTCGGACGCTCAACCGACTGAGCCACCCAGATGCCCCGAAAATAAATTTTAAAAAACATGTTAAAGGTATGAGAGTCACGGAAAGATTAAGGAATTATTCCAAACTTAAAGACGAAAAGACATGAAACATAATTCTGAACCAGAGCATTTAAAAAATTTATTTATTATTATTGAGAGAGAGAGAGAGAGAGAGAGAGAGAGAGAGAGAGAGAGAGCGTGCACATGAATGGGGGAAGGGGCAGAGAGAGGGGGTGGATAGAGGATCAAAGCAGGCTCTGTGCTGACAGCAGAGAGCCCGATGTGGGGCTCGAACTCAACAATTGTATGATCATGACCTGGGTCAAAGTGGAAGCTTAAATGACTGAGCCACCCAGGTGCCCCTGAATGAGATCATTTTGCTAAAAATAAAATATATTGAAAACAACTGAATAAACTTGAATGGGACCCGAGGATAAGATGAGAGTACTGTTTCAGTGTCAGCTTCCTGGTTTTCATGAAGATGTTGTAGTTACAGGAGAGTATCCTTGTTTGTAGGAAATACTGACTGAAGTACACACAGGTGATGGGGAATTAGGCCATCAAGTTCCCAAATGGTTCAAGAAAGTTCATGAAACATACCAAATAAAATTTTAAAAAAATATTGTATTTTCAGTAATTCTGCAAACGTGATTGTTTCTTAAAAAAATGAGAACACTTTGTACTTTAAGTAATAAAGTTTTCTTTTACCTGCTGTCCACTTCAAATGAAAAATCTAAACTTCTGGACATTCAAATTACTGCATTAGAATAGACAACTCATGGGGTGCCCGGGTGGCTCAATCAGTTGGGCATCTAACTTCAGCTCAGGTCATGATCTCGTGGTTCGTGAGTTCGAGCCCCGCGTCACGCTCTGTGCTGACAGCTCAGAGCCTGAAGCCTGCTTCAGATGCTGTCTCCCCTCTCTCTCTCTGCCCCTTCCTCACTCACACTGTCTGTCTCTCTGTCTCTCTCTCTCTCTTTCTCAAAAAATAAACATTAAAAAAGATTAGAATAGCAACCTCATGAGGGTTGCCATGATTTTTCTTCCAATAATAGAGGAATTATATCTTATTTTGGATAAAGCTTAATACAGCAGAAGAATTAATAATAATAAAGCTGAAATTTGATTACAATTCATGATTTTCAGTATACCCATTGTAAAACCACGTATCCCTTCCTTTAATTAATATTTAGGCCTTGTTCTAGAAAATGTGCTAATTGTAGATGTTACAAAGATGAGTAGATGGGAGCACAGTGGGGAGACCTATGTGCAAACGCTGGCAACACAGTGCTGCGAGTCATTTTAGAGACATGAAAAAAAATTACAGTTGGAAGCCAAAGGAGAGAAAAATGAACTCTAAATGGGTAATCAAGAATGATTTCACCAAAAAGATGACATTTTGAGCTGGGTCTTGTGGACTGAACAGAAGTTTGCCAGGAAGGCCTGATGATGTTTGGAGCATTGGTGAATGATGAAATTTTAAGCAATTTGGGCGAAGACTTGGTCCTTTGGAAGGGCTTTGAGTGGGTGGAAGGATGGAGAACAAAGAAAGGTCTAGTTGGGCTGGAGGGCAGTTTAAAATGAACGGAATGGGGGGCGCCTGGGTGGCTCAGTCGGTTGAGTGGCCGACTTCGGCTCAGGTCATGATCTCGCGGTCCGTGAGTTCGAGCCCCGTGTCGGGCTCTCTGCTGACAGCTCAGAGCCTGGAGCCTGTTTCAGATTCTGTGTCTCCCTCTCTCTGATCCTACCCCCGTTCATGCTCTGTCTTTCTCTGTCTCAAAAATAAATATACGTTAAAAAAAAATTTAGGGGCGCCTGGGTGGCGCAGTCGGTTAAGCGTCCGACTTCAGCCAGGTCACGATCTCGCGGTCCGTGAGTTCGAGCCCCACGTCAGGCTCTGGGCTGATGGCTCAGAGCCTGGAGCCTGCTTCTGATTCTGTGTCTCCCTCTCTCTCTGCCCCTCCCCTGTTCATGCTCTGTCTCTCTCTGTCCCAAAAATAAATAAACGTTGAAAAAAAAATTTTTTTTAAAAATTTAAAAAAATAAAAAATAAAATGAACAGAATGGTAGTAAGGAGCAGGGGTTGGTTTGCGGGGGGGGGGGGGGGGGGAGGGCGGGGAGATTTGATTCTTAAGGATACCTCAATACGGGTCCTACCTACTTGTTTCCAAGACACTTTGTCCTTCGTGTTTGAAAAATGATCCCTGATTTTTAATGCAAATACCTCTCATTTATGTGTGTTCTCTAAGGTTGTGGCAGACTGTTCACAGTACTGGTGGTGTGTTGGAGACGAGGTTTATTTTTCTTGAGTGCAGATAGGACTCCTGGGGCTGTGGTTAGGGGTGTTGGAGAACTGCCGTTTGTTCTGCCAAATCACTGCTTGAATAAAAGTTAACATTATCTCCCAGGAATTATTAAACACTTTCTTAAACTCCTATTACGGGAGGTCACGTGGGAATTTTTAAAAAAAATCTTTTTGTTCGTGCCGTTTAGTTAAATATCCCAGGAAACAGATTTAATTTTTTGTTCTCCTGAATTAGAGCTAAGATTATACATTTATATAAAAACGCAGAATTTCTATATAACCTCAACTAAAAAGCTTTGAGTTTTGTCTTGTTTTTGTTGTGGGGAGTTCGAATTATTTAGCTGGTTCTTTGGTCAGATGCCCACGTATAGACAAAGAGTATGAAAGGAATTGAAAAGCAGAGTAAATAACTGAACCCCAAAAGAACCAAACAGAAGGATTTGTGACAACGCAGATTTCTTCCAATATTTCCCCCTTTTTGTGTCCTTTAGTGGGCATCATAAACATGGCATCTTAGTTATATAGGTAAAGGTCCTGAAAATAAGATAAACACGAGAAACGTTTAAAATACTAAGCACTGTGACAATGTAGAAATAGACGCTCGTACGAGAGACTCTTTTCCGTTAGTTACATAATCATTTTAATATGGGAATCTCAGAAAACTAATTTTTCCGACATGCAATATTTTAAGATTATCTGGATATTTAGATAATTATCCTTCAGTTTTTAATATTCGCATTAAAATGAAGTATACATGGGGAAAATTTACTGTGGCCACAGTTGCATTGATCAATTTATTTAAATGTTTATCTTTTATCGATGGTTTGATTTGTGGTGCTTTGCTTTTGAGGGAGCACACGGTCTTTGGATTGGAGCAACACGAGTTTCTGCAGATCGACCTCATGGTCGGTACCACTAGCAGAATTGGAATAAGATTCTCGTGCACTCCAGGGCACAAAACGGACACAATATGAACCTTCTGTGAACCTTGTACACAATAAACGATTTCACTCTTTAAGAAAGACGGAGCCCCTGCCCTTGAGCCTGACAAGTAGAAGGCGACTGAGGTGGAAGTAGAAGGTGATTGAGGTGTGGTGTGGGACCTTTTCAGCTTTCGAAGCACCTGCTATCTGAGACTCTGAGAAGTTTTTTTGGCTGACACAATTGGGTATCCCTGAATAGACAGAAAAGCATATTCCAAAAGTCTCTCTCTGTAGACAACTGGGGTGATTGAGGGAAGGAGTCAGCCATCCAAGCTAACTTCACTAGGAGCTAAACTCAGAATGGAAACCATGAAAGAAACTCCCCAGAGATAGCCATGGGTTTCAAACTTTTCCATACGAAATGCCATGTCCTAATTTGTTCAAGAGAGTGGGTGAGAGATACTCTAAATAACGTTGCTATGATTTTCCACCCTTGGGACAAAAAAGAAAGAAAAAAAATTGTGTTATAGTATTAAAGATGTTTACTTTTCTAAGGAGACGTGAATTGGAAAAAAAATTGAAGTGCTATAAAAACACTAAACCGGGATCAGCCAGGCTTCCGATGAGAGTTTAAGCTTTAGAGTAAATAAACCAATTTATAATTCTCCGCAAATTGAATCAAGGAACTTTGGGGTCTGTGACCTGGTGAACCGCAGGCTGTTGGTCTGAAGGGAAATCCAGGAGAACAAAACCATAAAAACAGGGCCCCTATGACGCTCTGGGCCATGGCAGTTTGCGGTCTGTATATGTCTGCTTGAAGAATCTAGCTTTGGTCCTCTCAGTCTACGCGTCCCCCTAGATTGAATACTAGGGTTAATCCAGGGCCACACACCCCTAGAAGGTGTGGTCAAGAAGGAGCTATATCTCCACACCCATCTAGAAAGGCACACAAATGGAGAAAGCCATGGGTTCATTTTCTTCTATGCCACTCCTTTAATGTCTAGGTGTTCTTGTGTCGTTGGGTTTTCCCCCATGGGTGGGGTGTAGAGAGAGAGAGCACTTAAGCAGTTTTCAATGCAGGCACAGTATGGACTTGTTGTGAACCTGCTACACACTATCCAATTTCAGGCTCTAAGATATACTAAGAAAGACAAAAGCCACCACCCCTGAGCCTGACCAGTAGAAGGTGACCATGGTGGAACACTATGTGACCAGTGCCACCAAAGACGTCTTGCCTGATGGGGGGCTAGATCTTGGCAACACAAGAAATTTCCTGCGTGTTTCAGGGATGGCTTACACCGTTCAAGGATTCCACAAAGGTTACATCTTTGAGAGAAGGAATAACTTTATCATGCTATAGTCGCAAAATTAAAGTTAATTGCATCAGCACCAAGGACCGAAAATAAGATGTTGTTATAAATACACATTTTACTTCAAGCGTATGGCATAGGCCTCTGCTGTCAGGAAGGAACCAAAATGAAAGTGACTTCAGTTAAAATGTTTAAAAGTGACTTTAATTCGTTGTTTGCTGTGGCACGTAGCAACGGCTAATTATCTGGAGATCTTGACAGTGAGCCGTGAACTGCAAATTCCAACTTTAAAAAAGGAAAGGAACATAGCATCCTGGATTTGTACTCAGAGTTCTGTTGGGATTTGAGGTCGTCAGTGAATGAGAAATAAAATTAGGGTCCTTATGTGATCCAGTGATGATGATGATGTGCCATGGACTGAGGGCTGTGACTAACTGATCACTCTGACCCTGAAGAAAGGCATGAAGGGAGAAGAAGTGAAACAGCCGGGGGGGGGGGTAGGAAAAGATGAATGTATTTCACCCCCACTATGTTCTGACTCAGTTGAGAGAATCCGGAAGATGGAGATAAAGTCAGCTTTTGTCACTAATAGAGCTTTTGAGAATATGGCTCAATCCTGAGGTCACAATAACTCTCTATACGTGAACCCTGTTGCTACAGTGAGAATGTGTCTCCTCCAAAGTCCCAGGTTAAAGCCCTAACCCCTCAGTTGGGGCCTTTATATATGATATGTTTTTGATTTGTGGTTACCGTAAGGTTTATATATAGCATCTTAGGCATAAAGCACTTAAGTTGGTGGTTGCTTAAGTTGGAATCCATTCCAAAAGCACTAAAATTTTACTCCTCTCCCCATGCTTTATGCACATGAAGTCTTGCTTTACATTCTTTTATTTTATAAATCCTTTCACTGAGTTTTAATAAATAGAATCCATTTTCTTGCTCTTGTGCTATAATTTCCATAATGGTTTCATAACTGATTAAACCTTCTATTACATGTCTGCATTTACCTGCGAATATTTTTCCTTTCGTGTGTTTCTCACTCCTGACCGTTGCATTGCCTTTTCTTTCCAGTCAAAGAATTTCCTTCAGTGTTTCTTGTAAGGTTGGTTTAGTGGTGATGAACATCTTTAACTTTTGTTCGTCCCAGAAACTCTCTCTCTCCTTCTATTCTGAGTGATAACCTTCCTGTGTTGAGCTTCTTGGTTGTGGGTTTCTTCCTTTCAACGCTTTAAATCTATCATGCTGCTCCTTCTGGCCTACAAAGTTTCTGTTGAAAAACCAGCTGATAGACGTATGGAGTTTCCCTTACATGTAACTTAATTACCATGTGTCTTGGCACAGACCTTTTTGAGTTAATTTTGTTCGGGGGCTGTCTGTGCTTCCTAGACCTGGGTATCTGTTGCCTTCCTCAAATTGGGGAAGTTTTCAGCTACTATTTTATCAAATAGCTTTTCTGCCACCTTCTCTATCTTTTCTCCTTTTTGAATCCCTGTAATGGGAATGCTATGACACTTGAATATGTCATAGAGTTCCTTTAACTTATTCTTTTGTTCTTCTTCCTTTTTGCTGTTTAGCTTGGTTGCTTTCCATTGCTCTGTCTTCGAGACCACTGATTTCATTCTTCCTCCTCTAATAGGCTATTGACTCCCTCCAGTATATTTTTAATTTCAATTATTGAAGTTTTTTTTTTAATCTCTGGTTCGTTTTTGTTTTATTTTTTTTACATTTGCTGTCTCGTTGAAATTCTCATTAAGATCTCAACTCTTTTTTCAAATCCATTGAGTATCTTTATGATCATTACTTTTAATTTTTCATCATTCATCGTTTATCTCTCTTTCATTTAACTTTTTTTTTGCAGTGTTTTTGTCCTATTCTTTGATTTGAGACATATTCCTCTGTCTCCTCATTCTCTCTAAACTTCTGTGTTTCTGTGTATTAGGAAAATCAGCTCTATCTCCTGATTTTGCAAGTAGTGGCCTTATGAAGAAGAGCTCCTGTGGAACTTTGTAGTGCAATGTCCCTGTTTTCCCGAACCAGACGTTTCAGGGTGTCACTTAAGTGAGTGGTGTGCACCCTACTGTGGTGTCTGAGCCACGGTTGCCTTCAGCCTAGTCAGCTGCAATGGCTCACTTTGCCTGTTATGAGTGCCCTACGCAGGATTTGGTCCCTGTGCTGCTGGGGGCCCATCTGAGGCCCCTGCAGGCTTGTACCTGGGTGGCATCAGCAGTCAGAACAGATGTCGCCTTTGGCCCATCTGCTGGGACTCTGGTAACACTGAACTGCAGATTGTTATCCCTGCATTGTCCCCTTAAAGGCTTTTGTTGATGGGCAGAGCCAGACCTGCCTCCTGCCACTAGTCTGTCCCCTGGGGCTACAGTCTTACTAATTGGCAGGGCACCCTGTGCTGGTGGCTGTAAGGTTTGGCTGCTGGGACTGGAGGGGCACCGGTATACATAGTCATCCTCCCTTCTCCCCAGGGCAAGAGTCACTTTGGAATGGTGCCTGCCATGCTGAGGTTGCTTTGGAAGGTCTCCTGTGGAGTGGGGTGACTTAGATGGGGTGGACCCACAGGAGAACACAAAAACAGGGTGCACAGTGCTAGCGAGGTAGGTAGAGAGTGTTTGTGCTGGGTCCGCTGGTGTCCTGCTATCTAGGTGGGACAGGGACTGGTGGCTGGGAGTGGCACCTGCCACATGCTTTGCTATTGGAGAGGTTTCTTAAACCCCCTGCCCCTCCAGTGTACATCCTGACATTAGCAAATAAATCTTCGCCCCAGGTGCTTTCCAAACTGCTGCTTCTATGCTGTATCTTGGTCGGGTTATTTGTCATGCTTGCTCTTTAATGGCGGGGACTCAGTTTTCTATTGCCCTCTGCTCTCCTGGAGCTAAGTTCCATTGATTTTTTTAAATACTAGAGTTAAGACCCACTGACAAAAGACCCACTGGTAAAAACTCATGAAGTTCAGTTCCCCTGGTTTTCAAAGCCAAATGTTTGGGGACTCATCTTGCCAGTGCAGGTTCTCCACATCTGAGATGCCTGACGTGGGTTATGATCTTCTCGCTTCTCCATGCATGTGGTGTCCCTCTCATCTGTGGCTAGTCTTGCCAGGAATTTGGTTCCCGACCCCCCTTTCTACCTCTCCACCCTTCCTACCCTTTTAATGAGGCCTCCTCTCTATGATTAACTATGGGAAGTGTGTTTTGATAGTCTTGAGGTCATTTTCAGAGTTGATTGCACTGATGTGGCTATAATGTCAGTGTATCCATGGGAGAAGGTGTGTTCGGGATCCTTATTCTCTGCCATCTTCCCAGTAGTCTGAGGACAGAAGGGGAAATCTGTCCTCATGGAAACCAAAAAATTGGGGAAGAAATCTCCTCTGGCCTTCCTCAAGAGTTCTTTCAGGATTTTTGGATATATAGTTTTTAATTTAAGAGAGCCCAAGTAACCTAATAATAGCATTAGAGTCACCTGTAAAATGTTATGTATTTCAGTGGTTCTCAAAATCTTACAGTATCTTGGCATCATCGTGATGTCACTGTAATGACCCTAGGTGTTTGGGTTTTCCTCCAGACTCCTGCTTCCTCCTCTGCCAGCAGGACACCCAGGCACTTAAAAACCCAACCCATAATACCCAAAGCTTTGTGTCCCCATCCCTGCACCCTAGGAATGCAGAATTAAGACAGATACAGTCCTTGTCCTTAGGCCTCAAGAAGAGATAGACAAGTAGGCAAATAAATTACAATGAGATGCAGTGACAAGCGAGGTGTGGAAAATGTACAAGAAAAGCTGGTGGCTACAGTTTAATAGGTGCTTTGTTTGGATATCGATCATCTCCAATCTGGAGGAACCTGCAAGGAAATGTATCAGTTAAGGGGCAGGACTTAATCCTTCTTGCTGGCTTTCAGTTGCGTTCAATCATTATGGAACCCCAGCAGGAGATGATGGAAGGAGGCTGAGATATTTTTCCCCTGGCTCACCTGACAGGCCATAGCAGTGGCTCTAACCAGAGCCTGTGGCTCCTAACATGTGGGCTCTCCAGTGAGCAGCACTGCTCCTTGTTCTTGTCCCATCAGGACTAGGGGTGGTAAGGGTTCCACCTGGGATACTGAACTGACTATGCACCCTGCCCATACCTATGTAAGTGGTTTCGTTATTAAGCTGTCCTCAAATTACCTGACTTGTGTGTGCCCACTGTTTCATGATTTGCACAAGATGCAATGGCTTTGAAGAAAATTCTGGAATCGATCATGGAGAGCTCTTAGGAAATATTGCATCGCCAATGCTCTTGATAGCACAGAAACTGATATCCTTCTGTCTGTGAATATCACAGACATTAGTGAACCTCGGTGGTCGATTCAAATGAATTGTCTCTGTATGTCAGTCTCTGGCAATAATAAACCATAGTTTCGTTGACCTGTTTCTCTTTCGAATGCCTAATAGCGATAGATGATTTTTAAAAAATTTTGTGGCAATAAATCTACCTATTTCAGGAGGTAGGAAATAAAAAGCTTAGGTGACCAGGAAGTATTGAATCACAATGTAATTGGCAGCAGATATTCTTTTTTTAATGAAATATAAAATAATAGCAAATCATAAAATCAGTGCCATTTTAGAGTCAATAAAATGCGATAGTGGTTCAGGTGTGAATCCTACCTGGCCTGATGTGAACCCTGTGTTCTCTGCTTGCTTTTTTGCACCGTGTTGCATACTTTCAGGAGTCTTTATGTTTCTACCAATTTAGAATTGATTCATTTTCATGGCGCCTGGGTGGCTCAGTCGGTTAAGCGTCCAACGTCGGCTCAGGTCATGATCTCGCGGTTCGTGAGCTCAAGCCCTGCATCAGGCTGTGTGTTGACATCTTGGAGCCTGCTTCGGATTCTGTGTCTCCCTTCCCTCGCACGTGCGCTTGCTCTCTCTCAAACAACCATTAAAAAATATTTATTTTCGATGCATCTCAAACATAGCATACGGTTTTGTTTCACGACCACATTAAGTTTGCCAATACATAAGTTTAATGATGATGACAAACGCTTTTGTCTTACTTCCTTTTGTCATCTCTTGGTTGACCGAGATTCACTCTCCAGTCATTTCCTAAAATGAAAACGGTATAGGAAAATAGTATTCCTATAAAAGTATACGAAAGACTGTTCCTGTATTTCTGCATGTTGAGGGTTGCTTTACTAACCTTTTTGCACCAAAGGACCGTTTGCCTTATGCTTTTCTTCCTTTCGAAATCTTGAGTGTTGCTTTGCTGTATTTAGTTGAATCCTGCCTAGGAAAGCAGAGGCCAGTCTTTGACCCTCCTTACAAGGATCTCTTGTTTTCCTTTGTTTGGGCCTTGCTGTCCCCAAATTCTTGATCCTTAAAGTGCAGTAATACTCCTAGAATACATTTTGGTGCTGACCATTCCAGTTTGATATTCCCTTACACAGAGTAAGCTTTTTAATATATTTATTCTCATTTGTGGTTGCTTTTAATTTCGAAATGTGTTCTTGAATTAAAATTTGAGGGGTGCCTGGGTGGCTCAGTCGGTTAAGCTTCCAACTTCGACTCAGGTCATGATCTCACGCCTTGTGGGTTTGAGCCCCACATCAGGCCCTGTGCTGACAGCTCAGAGCCTGGAGCCTGCTTCGTACTCTGGGTCTCGCTTTCTGTGCCCCTCCCCAGCTCCACTGTGTCTCTCTCACACAAATACATATTAAAAAATAAATAAAAACTAAATAAAATGTGAATAAATATTTTATTCAATTTTGTTTTCTTCTTCAGGATTCCAATTCTTTATTAGAACTCTTTTATTGGGTTTGTGTAGCTGTTCTTCTTGATCTTTTAAATTCTTTCCTTTAAAAAAATTTAATGTTTATTTTGAGCGAGAAAGAGAGGAGGGCAGAGAGAGAGAGGAAGACAAAGAACATGAAGCAGCCTCCAGGCTCTGAGCTGTCAGCACAGAGCCTGACACAGGGCTTGAACTCATGAACCGGGAGATTATGACCTGAGCCAAAGTCGGTGTTTAACTGACTGAGCCACCCAGGTGCCCCTAAATTCTTTCTTAATCCTCCTTTTATTTCGTTCACTTATCTCATCTGGCATCTGTATCCATTAATGCACTATCTTCAATTTCTTTTCTTTTTTTTTTTTTTTAGTTTATTTATTTTGAGAGAGATAGCACAAGTTTGGGGGGGGTTGCTGAAAGAGAAGGAGACAAAGGATAAGAAGCGGGCTCTTTGCTGACAGCAGCCATCCAGATATGGGGCTCGAACTCACAAATTGTGAGATCATGACCTGAGCTGAAGTCAGACGCTTAACCAACTGAGCCACCCAGGCTCCCTCACTGTCTTCAATTTCCATTCTTCCTAGTGCTCCTTCCAATTTCATTTTTTCTTTCTTTCTTTTTTTTTTTAAATCTGAGTTCTTCAAGCTCATACTTTATTTGTTATTATTTAATCATTAATTCCTCAGGTTGTCAAACTTCTGAATGGTGATCTTCCAACATAGAGCTTATTCACCAAGATCTTTTAAATCAGGGTAAAATGTTCTGTCACTCTTTCTTGTCCGCACCGTGGGAACATTTCTTTTGATAGGTATTATTTCTCTGTTTGTAAGTTTTACAGCCTTTTCAAATTGTGTCTTACAGTTTTACGTATCATTGATTTCCCAGTTCCTGGTTATTGTTTTCTCGCTTTACCTCCATCATTGAATGAGTTTGGGTTCATGGAAATTTTTCCCTGTAAGAGAAGAGTCCAAGGAACCTTCCATATTTTTTAATATGAAAGATTCTGTCCTTCTCTGCTGCCAGGGAGACACATAGATTTCCACAGTGTAGCCAGCCTGTTGTTACATTTCTTCTTTTGCAGCTCATTTCCTCCACCTCTTTGAAACAAACCAGGTTCAAGAAGCCTTCCGCCTCCAACCCCGGTTTCTCCGCAGAGTGTTACTAACAAGGAATCCAGTTGCATATTTTAGTTGAGGGAACCCTTTGCAGAAAGTGTACTTTGCCTGCCATTTCCTGAGCTCCGCCCACTTGGGTCACCTGTAAGTCTTCACGCTTTTCCTCTTCACGTTTGCCTGGCTGCGTCTGTCATATCTCAGTGACCTTCGACATACGGTACATGCATTTTAGACTTCTAGGGATTACATTCATCTAGTTTTGCTTACAAGGGAGAGTTTTCTTTTATGATTTCCAGAAGAGAAGAGGAAAGATGATGACTTACGCAGCCGTGCTCAGACCAAAAATCTCCTTAGAAATGTTTGAATTTGTATTTATTGAAAATGTCATTTTCTGTGGCAGTCAAGCTTTTGGTTAGTACCCTCTCCTGCTAGAGGACAGTTTTTGAAGAGCTGGTTTTCACAACCAGTTGCAACTGTTTCTGGGATGGTGCAAATATTAGGGTAATATTCAGTTTAATTCAATGTTAAATCATTCAGAGGGTGGAAAATGCCTGTACCCTTGCCTAAAAAATTAACAAAGGCAAAAATACGGTGTTCAGACACTACAAAATCCACAGAAATTTTCCATCTCATTTGATACCGGTGGATGGAATCTATTATCTATTACACAAGGTTTTCAGGCCCTCGCCTCCCCCACCTCCACAAATCTTTTCCGGTTTTTGCTGCAGGGCATGGAATCCTGAGGGCCAGCCTGCCATTGTGGATGCCTTTCTCTGCTTAAAACATCTCCACACTCCCAGGAAAGGGTCTTCACTAAGCACAATGTGGCCCCTCTCTGCATGTATACATACATTAAAGAGAATACCCAGAAAGGACAAATTAAGCACATGGCAAATTAAAAAGGAAGGAAGGAAGGAAGGAAGGAAGGAAGGAAGGAGGGAGGAAAGGAAGGAAGGAGGGAGGAAAGGAAGGAAGGAGGGAGGAAAGGAAGGAGGAAAGGAAGGAGGAAAGGAAGGAGGAAAGAAAAGAGAAAGAAAGAAAGAAAGAAAGAAAGAAAGAAAGAAAGAAAGAAAGAAAGAAAGAAAGAAAGAAAGAAAGAAAGAAAGAAAGAAAGAAAGGGAAATTATGGCCTAACTCTACCTTCAATTTCGCTGTTGTGTAAGAAAGAGAAGTATTTTGTTTCACTGTAAAGTTGAAACGCATCTAATAAGAAAGAAAACGAAGGCTCCACAAAAGCTATGATGATTTCTCTTCCAGAAAGGGCTTCAAATGCATTGCTATTTACCTGGACATAATTAGTCCTTCAAAGTAAGAGATGATATCTAAGCCATTTCAGGTTTGTTCTGACCTCCCAACCTATGATTTAGGTGTTTACTTGGGATCTATTCTGTTGATCCCATTAAAATCTCTGCAAATGAGCAGAACACTGTGCCTTTTAAATTTGTTGTATGCTTTCTTTTCAGATTGAAAATTTTCAAATTAGAAGCACATTAAATGGTTGAGATTAGAACACCAACATGAGCTGGAGAAAAATAGATGGTTCTTTCTGAAATGAAAAAAAAAAAAATCAGGACTATGTCTTCCTTTTTCCTTATAACAAAAAAGGGACTTTTCCGCATTGAAGCAAAATGTTTGCCTTGACAATTTCTTGGGCACTGTTTTAAAACTCTCCAGATTTAGCCACTTGTTCCGTTCCTATACAGAACCCCAAAAAAGGAGCAGACTACTTGGAGCAGTGGTGGTTGGCCTTCCTATAAAGTTGTTTAATTTAACAACAACAACAACAAAAGGCAAGTCGTCGTCTTCTCAGTCAATAGAAGGCTAGGTTTGGGGCTTTGTTGTATTTATTTCTACTACCTCAGCCAACTTTGGTTCTGGCCAGAATAATCTGCTTGTGTTTATCCCAGATTTAATGAGATCCGCTAACATTTTACTTCAATAGTCCAGCTGCGTGTGGAGTAAAACTGTGTTTCTCAGGAGAAAAGAATCCATTGTTAAAGACTCAGATCTTGGGCGCCTGGGTGGCGCAGTCGGTTAAGCGTCCGACTTCAGCCAGGTCACGATCTCGCGGTCCGTGAGTTCGAGCCCCGCGTCGGGCTCTGGGCTGATGGCTCAGAGCTTGGAGCCTGTTTCCGATTCTGTGTCTCCCTCTCTCTCTGCCCCTCCCCCGTTCATGCTCTGTCTCTCTCTGTCCCAAAATATAAATAAACGTTGAAAAAAAAATTAAAAAAAAAAAGACTCAGATCTAGTCAGTCTTAGTGACTTTAAAATCAGATTTATTCTGTAGAACGGCACATGGCAGAAGTAGAGTTTCAAATATTTGATTTTGAAATGTTAATGAATTTTCACCTGTCGACTGAGATATTTTTTTAGACATGGAGTTTGTGCCCTTAAAAAATCTAAATGGCAATACAATTTTAAGGAAAGAAAAGTGGAACTTTTGATTATGTAAGGAGTGCTGTTTTACGGTTGATGTCTTCAGGAATCAATTTCTAACGTTTTTATAAGTATTGTACAGCTGAAACATGGCCCAATTGGATTCATCAAGTCATGGATGAATTTTCCGCGAATGAGAGGTTCAACTGTTCCGTGTTCCTGCCACCCCCTCTTTGCCTTTCTAGAGCTCAGCCTAATCTGTAGGATAGAAGGATAGGACAGATGGACCATCAGTGACTAATTTCTGTTCAAATATCTAGGTGATTGGTATTGGAGAGAAAAATGTTTCAAAGTCAGCTGACTTTTTCCAACTTCTATCCACATAGTTTGGCATAGCATAGACTTGATATATTATTTTTCCACATTTTATGGTTGTACCTTGGTCCTGAAGACTTTATTCAACTATTTCCCCTGAGAAATACTTGGAGAAGCAAATGTTAGTGCAAAAGATGCAGTAATGTGTAGTACTTTGTTTTTAAAGTCAAAACTTAGCCAAAACATGGTTTACAGATGGTGAAGAGCTGACTCACTACATTTTTGGTTTGAAGAAATAGTGTCTCACCTAAGTAACCTCAGGAAGGGCAATATCATAAAGACATAGGAGGATTAGACAACTGTTCTTTCCATCTCCCTCTGTCTCAGGAGCCGTGTAATCCCTTGCAAAGTGTGCCTATAACTGCTCTCCCCTTTCTCAGCTGGCTTTACACCAGCCTCTACTGGCACCCGTGACTCCACTTTATCATAGCTAATTGGCCCAATTTCAGGTTACTGGAAGAGGAATGTGATTTAGCTAGTTTACCTGTTCAACCTGGCTTTGCATCCCTAACAAACCTATGGATTTGCTGCCTGTGGCAAAATACAGGGGGTTGCAAATTCTTTTCTACTACCACTAACAGAGGAGTCTAACTTAATTCCCCCTTAACACTGGCCTTGCAGTAGTGATCTGCTTGATAAATGGAATATAGAAGTGACCTGCAAGGAGAACTTCTACAGTGAGGTCAAAAGAAGCCTTAGAGCTTCTACCCGGGTCTTTGGTAGAACAGCAGTCCCTCTTGGAGCCTGGAGTTGCTGTGTTGACCACCTTGCTTGGCAGACATGCATAAAAGCTCTGAGACCACATAGAAAGTATTTAAGAGAACGATTATTATTTTAAGCCACTGAATTTTAAGGTAGTTTCTTATGCAGCAATAAATAACTAAAACACCTCTGCTTCAATCAGCTGTGACTCAAATAAAACAAATACTCAGATGAAACAAATTTAAGACTACCCCCAACAAGCCCAGTGGGTGGCAGGTTCCTTGTACAGAAAAAATGAATGTCGTCCCGAGTTTTAATTGAAATCCCTAGGTTAATTGCTCGCCTTAATTTCCCTCGAGGATATAACAAGGAGGAACAGGATTAAGTTACAGCCAGACTCTGGTGGGATTTAGATAAAAAATACAGAGGCACATCTAGATGAAGCTACGGACGTCACTTGCTAGGCTGGAGCTTAATCACCGTAGAAAGGATAACCGTAGTTGAAAGAGATATGCACTCAGTTGATGTAAAGATAATTAGATCTAAAAGTTTAGACGTGTGTGTGTCGATCTCTTTCAAGAACATCGGAAAAAGAGAAATGTAATATATTTTAATAATGCCTCAGTTTTTTGAGTCTTGGCCTAAATGCATTTTGCAGGTAGCATTTGAAAGCAAAAGATACGCATGTGAAAATAAGTTATGTGTGGATATTCTTGGAGAAAAAACTTAAGCTTAGAAACCAATTACATAGTCATTACTTCTCATAATCCATGGTGGTTAAAGACCACTCTTTGCTTGCAAACACTGTAAATTTCAGCCTTTGTTCTACATATTTCTCCAGCAATCGCCATAAGCATCTTTGTAGTGTGATTATTGTCAGGTATATTCTGACTCGCTCTAAAAGGTTGACTCTCTCCATTCATTTTATGGATACAGAATAAAAAACTTGATATCACCAAGAAATTTCTGTGACTTATAAAAAACTACTAAAACGTGAAAAGGAGACCCTTTGATCCTTGTTAAATGTCTTCTCTGTTTTTCCATTGGACAAACTGGGACACATGTGTTAATTATAATTAATTCCAAATGTCCTGATCTTCAGTTAATATTTTTTTTTAACTATTGTGACTATGTGTCAGATCCCTTATTAGACCACAAGCCCAGAGGCAAGTCTTTTTTATAAGTGGCCAGAGAGATAGAAACCGTACAGGCTCTATTCATTTTTCTAATTAACACTTCGGTGCTCTCTAAGTACCTGTAACTGACACTTGGTATTTTTACTGTCTGACATCTTTTTATTTTATTTCTTTCAAAATAGCTTTTGTTGTTCTCTGTGTGTGTGTGTGTGTGTGTGCATGTGTGTGCGTGTGTGTGCATGTGTGTGTTTCTTTTTATATATATTATTTATTGTCAAGTTAGCTAACATACAGTGTATACAGTGTGCTCTTGGCTTCAGGAGTAGATTCCGGTGGTTCCTCACTTACATACAACACCCAGTGCTCATCCCAACAAGTGCCCTCCTCCATGCCCACCACCCATTTTCCTCACCCACAGTTTGTTCTCTGTATTTAAAAGTCTCTTACAGGTTGCCTCCCTCTGTGTGTGTGTATGTGTAAACACGCATCTTCTTTTTTTTTTTTTTCAACGTTTATTTATTTTTGGGACAGAGAGAGACAGAGCATGAACGGGGGAGGGGCAGAGAGAGAGGGAGACACAGAATCGGAAGCAGGCTCCAGGCTCTGAGCCATCAGCCCAGAGCCTGACGCGGGGCTTGAACTCACGGACCATGAGATCATGACCTGGCTGAAGTCGGACGCTTAACCGACTGCGCCACCCAGGCGCCCCAACACGCATCTTCTTTATCCACTCATCAGTTGATGAACATTTGGGCTCTTTCTATAATTTGGCTATTGTTGATTGCACTACTACAAACATTGGAGTACATGTGTCCCTATGAATCAGCATTCTTTATTTGATCCGTGAGATTTGAATGGACAGAAGACCCACGTCCAACTCCAAGGGTGAAATATTATGGGCTTCAGTGAATCACCAAATCCTCTCTTTGGCCAAAGAGATTTTCTTAGAGCTGGGCAAATAACCTTATAAAAAGTAAGGTGGTATGACCCGGGGGTTCTGTTAAAATAAAGGCTTTTTCTCTGGTTTGCAGGAGCTCCTGAAAGGCACCTTCTTTCTTCTCTTGGACATGACGTTGGAGATCTGAAATACAGTAACCATTTTGCCACCAGGAAGGGACATCATTGGTCTGCAAGGGGTCTTGTGTAAAGCAGAAAGAACAGCTTAGTGAGACAAACACAACTGGGTCCTTGGTGATTAACTTGAGCCACTGGATGAAGCCTCGCTTCAGGTATAGTTTCAGATTCTGCTTTTATATGAACCAGTAAGTTGTCTTACAACAGAGGTGCATTAATTTTATTTCGGTTTATGTGTTGCAACTAAGAGATTTCTAACTGATACAGTGTCTTCTGTTTTGCCATAGCATCTCTAAATGATTTAGAGATAAACCTCAAGTTCTGTTAGGGCAGGGATTTTTGTCTGTTTTGTTCACTGCTAAGCTGTATTGCCTTGAACACCGCCTGGTAATATCAGATGCTTAGCAGATATTTGTTGATGGGGCATACAAATTTAGTTCAAGCTCTAAGAAGATCTATGTTGTCAATAACACATACCTAATGAAAGAACTTAAGTTCTATTATTCCTAAGGGACACACATAAAATTAGAAACAGCTAAAAATGCTTAAGTATGTCTTTTTTTTTTAATTTTTTTTTTAACATGTATTTATTTTTGAGACAGAGAGAGACAGAGCATGAACAGGGGAGGGGCAGAGAGAGAAGGAGACACAGAATCGGAAGCAGGCTCCAGGCTCCGAGCCACCAGCCCAGAGCCTGACGCGGGGCTCGAACTCACGGACCGCGAGATCGTGACCTGGCTGAAGTCGGACGCTTAACCGACTGCGCCACCCAGGTGCCCCTTAAGTATGTTTTTTTTAAGTAAAATTGTTGGGGTGCCTGGGTGGCTTAGTTGGTTAAGCATCTGACTTGGGCTCGGGTCGTGATCTCGCTGTTCGTGAGTTCAAGCCCACATTGGGCTCTGTGCTGACAGTTCCCAGCCTGCTTTGGAACCTCTGTCTCCTCCTCTCTGTGCCCTCCCTCACTCATGTGTGCTCACTCTCGCTGTCTAGCATGCGCTCTCTCTCTCTCTCTCTCAAAAAAACACAAACATTTATTTAAAAAATGTTGAGGGGCGCCTGGGTGGCGCAGTCGGTTAAGCATCCGACTTCAGCCAGGTCACGATCTCGCGGTCCGGGAGTTCGAGCCCCACGTCAGGCTCTGGGCTGATGGCTCAGAGCCTGGAGCCTGTTTCCGATTCTGTCTCTCCCTCTCTCTCTGCCCCTCCCCCGTTCATCCTCTGTCTCTCTCTGTCCCAAAAATAAATAAACGTTGAAAAAAAAATGTTGAAATAAAATTCTTGATGGGTTTCAGCCAGTGGTGTTCTGGAATTGGCTTGAACTACAGGAGAATGGGTTATATACATCTCTTTCCAACTCTACGTCTGCTGGTTACACTTGGGGAGCTTGAAATTATCGTGGGAGTATCCATACTACAGTAATCAGCACACACTAGAAACGAGTCATTTTATTCACCCCCAGAATGCCAGTTTACTGTTCTTTCCTCTAGACCAACCTTTTAGTGCAATGAGCATTTTCTTTTATAAAAATAAGTTTTAAATTTTAGAGTTAAAAGGAAACTTTGAAGTTTTTCTACTTGCGTATCCTAAGTAGACAGAGGAGTCTGAGTTTCAGGCTAAGTCACCGAGGAGATAGCATACCTGGGCACCTTATTTGTGTGGGTAAATCAGGTGATACCCCTTTTATGGAATTTTTACCCATATCTAATATGTTGTTGTTTTCTTTCCAGAGGTAAAGAGAAGCAAGTGTCAAACCAAAAGTATTTGGAGTTTATGTAGTCTTTATAGCTTTATTTGGCATGTTTGATCAGTGGTGACTTTGTACTAGTCAACAAAATCTACCTAATGACATTATTTCTAATATTATTAAATTTTCTTCCTAAGTTGGATACTGTAATCAAGACAACAATATTTAGACCTTAACTCTTGAGACTGAGTCTTTGGAAAAAAAAAAAAAAGCCAATGGGGACACCTGGGTAGCTCAGTCAGTTAAGTGTCCAACTTTGGCTCAGGTCATGATCACGGTCTGTGGGTTCAAGCCCTGCGTCAGGCTCTGTGCTGACATCTCAGAGTCTGGAGCCTGCTTCGGATTCTGTGTCTCCCTCTCTCTCACTCTGCCCCTCCCCAACTCCTGCTCTGTCTGTCTCTTTCTCTAAATTAAATATACATTAAAAAATTTTTTCATAAAAAAAAAAATTAGCGAAGTTGAGAGGGACCTGGATGGCTCAGTCAGTTAAGCATCCGACTTCAGCTCAGGTCATGATCTCATGGTTCGTGGGTTCGAGCCCCGCATAGGGCTCTGTGCTGACAGCTCAGAGCCTGGGGCCTGCTTCGGGTTCTGTGTCTCCCTCTCTCTCTGCCCTTCCTCTGCTCGTGCTCTGTCTCTGTCTCTTTCTCTCAAAAATAATAAAGACTAAAAAATTTTTTTAATTAAAAAATGAACTTAGCCAAGTTGAATAACACTTTGAAAAACGCTTCATACTTTAACATCCATTGGTTCCAAGTGATTCCCTTCCACAGAAAATCCAGTACATAGACTGTTACGGAGACTAAAGATAGGTCTGTTGAAGGCGAGCAGACATAGGCCAGATAACCCATTATAGAATTTCCAGGTGGAGTCTCTCAGAAACGGACTACTTAGGAAGCTGTAACTTAGAAAAGCGATATTGTCACTAGTGTTAACGTAATTGTTCAAATCCCGATGAGATGTATGCTTGCTGGCTTGTTAACAACCCCCATTGCTATATATTAACTCTAAACAGATGTAGGAGATGTTAATTTTGGATACATAGACCAACAACTTATTCATTTTGTCAACAATTATTTATTAGATGCCAAATGGTCACTGTCTTCAGATAACTGAATTTAGGAGGAGGAACTCACTATTTAAGACATGCTAAGACAGTAGTGAATTAACAAAATAAACTGATTCAATGAAAGAGTAGAGTTCATCAAGGCCAGTGTATTTAATGAAGTGTTCATGGAGACGGCGGGTTTGATACTTCGAGAGTATGTATGCCACTTCGAGAGTATGTATGCCACGTTTAAGTGGGGGAGACTATGTAACATATTCCCTGGGAGCTGAGAGCCCAAAGAGCATACATATCTTCTCTGGGAAAGTGAGCCTATCAATCTGAATACCATAGAAGCTTCCTCTGGGGGAAAAAAAGACAGAGGGTATAAAAAAATATATGGGACCCAGTTCTGAAGTCTATCTAGATATATCAGCTAAAGAGCTGGATGGCCTCTGTATCCGTGTTATATTTTCTCCTGTAATGCACAAACTTGACAAATTTTCTTTGATAGAAAGCTTTCCAAGTGTTTGTACCTAGTTTCAACATTTTTTTTTAAAAAAATCTTTACTGTTTTTGCCTTAGTCACAAAAAGCAAGTTTAGACATCTCAACATTGTGCCCTTTTTGTAGAAAGGAAATAAGGCAGAAAAGTTAACACCACTGGCTGAGTCCAATCCATTAAACACAGAACTCTAACGCAGAGTATGTAACATTTTCGTAACACAGAAATCTGCCCAGCTCTTGTCAGTGGAACTGTTTTGGATTGATTCAGGCCAGCCATCCAAGCATTGAGGGAAGGGGGGGGGGGGGGGGAAGTACTGAATTAACAAATGGCAGAACCAAGAAAACAGCGGAGATTTTTTTTTTTTAACTCAAATTGCAAGAAACAGTTTGTGGAATAAAGACAAATTGGAACTCTAGAAACATGTCATGATGGTTCTAGATAAGGATAGTAAAGCTCAATGGCTATGCACTTGGTCCGATTACCAAAAGAAGTTGAAGTTAACGAGACGAGCTGTAATAAGTAGATAGCAGGCCCTCTGTCTCTTCCCAGGTTCCCCGGGGCTGGCAATGGATTTTCTATGGCCTTTTTGGTGGTTAGCTAAGTAAACGCTTTAGAGCGTAAAACTTATTTGACTTAGGTGCTGTTTATTCCTTGCAACGAGTATGTGGTAGGCATCATGGCTCCCAATTGGTAAATGAGAAAACTGAAACCAGTCAGAAGGCGGTGGTAGAGACAAGACTTAAAATAAGCTTTGTGGGGGCGCCTGGGTGGCTCAGTCAGTTAAGCATCTGACTTCGGCTCAGGTCCTGATCTCGCGGTCCGTGAGTTCGAGCCCCAGGTCAGGCTCTGTGCTGACAGCTCAGAGCCTGGAGCCTGTTTCAGATTCTGTGTCTCCCTCTCTTTCTGACCCTGCCCCGTTCATGCTGTCTCTCCCTGTCTCAAAAAAGTGAGGACACTTTCTAATGCCAAACTGTTACAAAGACTTTCTAGGTAAAGATAGTGTAGAAACAGGATTTGTTTTTCTTTTTTAAAAACTCTTACTCCAAACAACGAAGAAAAAATGAATAAAAAATTCAATTATCAATGAAATAAGGAGACGGATGATAACCCTGAACCCTACGTTTTGATGGATACTGCCACTAACTGTTCAGAAATCTGAAATGGAGGGGGCCGGCGGTAGCCTTCGTTCTTCAAAGCTCATTAAAGAACAGATTTTTTTCAAAAGCCCACTGTGTAGGTGATTGTCAAGGAGGGCAGGAGAGTCAAACAAGGAGGGAAACAGTGGTCACCCGAGGCTAAGAGCACGCCATGCACCTCCTGAACGTTGAAAAGGAAGAGAAAATGTTTCCAGAGTTAGCAATGGCAGACGAAAATTCAGAAAGCTTTATTTGATAGGAATATTTTCTTGAGTGATACGCTGTTGATTAACAGACATCAAAACCCTAAAGTTGTTAGTAGTTACAGCTCAGTTTATAAAGCAAGAATGAGTAAGTATATTGTTTGGGTTTTTTTCCCAGCAATTTTATACCGGAGACTCCCTGTCCTCTCCATTGCATGAGCTTCCTGGTTTGTAGCTGATTGGCTAGGAAGCTGTAAGGTCACCCAGATGTGAAGGAAGCTTACGCTTTGTTTAAGGTCAGAGTCGGCATTTCAGGGAAATCAGTACAATTTTACCCTTCGATGATGTGACTGGGAGTGTTTGGTCTAGGGGCATATTCAAATGTGGCCTGCACGTTGGTTTTTGTTTAACACCAACAAAAAGAAAATGACAGATTTGGCCAAGTGTTACGGAGGTAATCTAATCCACCCCAACGTGTTTGACGTCACTTCCCCTCCTGACTGCCCTCCTCTCCGTTCCTGCCTTTGGTTTCTGACCGTTGGTTTAGTAAATGATTTAGTACCTGAATAGCGAACAATAAATAATTTAAAAAACGAACCATGGGGGGCGCCTGGGGGGCGCAGTCGGTTAAGCGTCCAACTTCAGCCAGGTCACGATCTCGCGGTCCATGAGTTCGAGCCCTGCGTCGGGCTCTGGGCTGATGGCTCAGAGCCTGGAGCCTGTTTCCGATTCTGTGTCTCCCTCTCTCTCTGCCCCTCGCCCGTTCATGCTCTGTCTCTCTCTGTCCCAAAAATAAATAAAAACGTTGAAAAAAAATTAAAAAAAAAAAAAAAAAAAAAACGAACCATGGGATCTGTCTCAAAGGTTTAAAAAAGGAAAGGAATGAAGCCAAAAGCAAATGAAGAAAATACCACACAAAAGGAATTCATCAAGGAAACAGAAGAAGAATTCAAACAGCTTGCTATTCTTCCAGAGACCTTTCTCTCCCTCTTTCTCTTTCTCTCCCTCTCGGCATCTACAAAGTTATAAAGGCTTAAATAGATAATAAAAGACGAGAGGATTCAATGAAATAGTGGCAGGACTCAGGTAATAAAGAGAAGCAAAATGTAAAAGCATTATAAAGATCAAAGCGATATAAGAAGAAACAAAAACAGAATAAAAAATGCAGAGAAATAGTGAACAAGCCTAATGAAATAATATGCAAGAAAATGAAAAAGAAAAAAACTACAAAAATGATTAGTAAGAGATATACACAAGGGGTTTGAATATAGCTTAAGGCATGTTCCTGAAGAATTGTCCCATTCAAAATGCTAATAGCACCTGCTCTGAGAAATGCTGGAGGTGACCTATAGCTTCAAGCCTGAAATCAGACTGCCTGTACGTGTACATGTGTGTTCTGACCCTCATCATTGCCACTTGCCTCCAAATTTAAAATGTAAAAGGAGAGAGTCAGAGGTGTATCTATTTGATGATCTCTATTCTCTTTGTGGATTTGCATATGATACCTACTAAGACGGTGTGTGGAACAGGAGGTTTGAAAATAGTATAAAAGTCTTAGTCTCATCGTTTGGGAGAAGGAGAAATAAATTCAATATTTTATCATATTTATTGAGGGTTCAGGAACGTGAGTTAATTTGCAGCGACCACAGTCTGCATTATTTTGTGATCGTGATTTTTACCAGTAGTTCTTCATATCCTGGGGGGAGGAGTGAAGTAGTTGAAGGTTAAATTGATCTGAGGTCGTTTTATAGGACACATGAGAAAAAAGGACAAAAGAGAAGGCAGTTGGAAAGAGAAGAAGTTAAAGACAAACACATTGAGAGAAAAGGAAATGGCAGAGAAGTCAGATATTGAATCACTAATCTACTGTCCAATGAATTAAGATTTTTAGTAGCGTTGTTGGTACTGTGGGTTTTCACTCTGCTTCTGATTGGTCCCTCATTATCGAAGGAAACTCTTTTTATACTCACTCAGCAAGCCCTTGTTGAATATCGAAAAGCATGGGGTTAGGCCCTTCCTCATTCTCCCCATCTTTTGTTTTTTACATTTTTTGGAATGTTTATTTTTTGAGGGGGGGGGCGGGGAAGGCAGAGAGAGAGAGAGGGAGACACAGAATCTGAAACAGGCTCCAGGCTCTGAGCTGTCAGCACAGAGCCCGATGCGGGGCTCGAACTCGGGAAGAGCGAGATCGTAACCTGAGCTGAAGTTGGCGCTTAACTGACAGAGCCACCCAGGCGCCCTCTGCCCCATTCTCCCCACTTTAAATGAGGAGACACCCAAACCACTTCATTTCCAAACCTGACCGCTCTGTGATCTTTGTCACATGGTCATATTCCCCCGTGGGCTGAGTTCATGAACGCTTTCTCCTTTTTTATCATGAGGTCTTTTACACATAGGACCACGCTCAGGTCTTCGCATCCCTAATCTTCTTTCACCCTTTAATGCCATCTGTTTTGCGAACTATAATCTCTTTTCTTTCCCCAAGTTCACTGACAACTTCTTGAGAAGGTCCAACATGGACTTCAAGGCCCAGCCGGGGTATCACTGCTTCTCCAAATGCTTCCCTGATCACCACGCAGAATTGTGCCCCACATGCGGGCACCTGAGGGGCTCAGTCTGTGAAGCATCTGACTCTGGATGTTGGCTCAAAATCAGTCTCTACTTTTCTCTCTGCCTCTCCCCCACTTGTCTGTCTGTCTCTCTCTCTGTGTCTTTCAAGGTAAATGAATAAACTTAAAAAAAAAAAAAAAAAAAAAAAAAGAATTTTGCCCCACCTAGAAAATTACCTTTCAGGTAAATTACTGCATGATTGTTTTTGAATTTACTGAAGAAGAATATACTCGCTACCTCACGTGATAGGAAGATAATTTACTATGCTACCAAGTCAGAATGAAGCAGTAAGAGAAGTGCAAATGTCAGGAAAGGACAATTAGTTCCGACAAAGGTAATCCAGGAAGGCTCCGTGTAAGAAGGTGAGTTTAAACTGTGCCTGGAGGATAAATAAAATGTTGTGGATGACCGAGAAGTTGGGGATGAGAGGAAAGTAAGACAGTTTGAACCAGATATTAAAATATGACATCCGTACCTAATTTTGTATATTTAAAGATAAAATATTTAGGGGCGCCTGGATAGCTCAGTTATTGAAGCAACCAACCCTTGATTTCTGCTCAGGTCATGATCTCTGGGTCGTGAGATCAAGTCCTGCATTGGGCTCTGTACTGAGCATGGATCCTGCTTAAGATTCTCTCTCTCTCCTCTCTCTGTCCTTTCCCCACTTGTACTCTCCCTCTCTCTAAAAATAAAAATAAGGGGCGCCTGGGTGGCTCAGTCGGTTAAGCGTCCGACTTCGGCTCAGGTCACGATCTCACGGTCTGTGAGTTCGAGCCCTGCGTCGGGCTCTGGGCTGATGGCCCAGAGCCTGGAGCCTGGTTCCGATTCTGTGTCTCCCTCTCTCTCTGCTCCTCCCCCACTCATGCTCTGTCTCTCTCTGTCTCAAAAATAAAGAAACGTTAAAAAAATTTTTTTTAATAAATAAATAATAAAAATAATAATAATAAAAGAAAAAGATAAAATATTTAAATACATTACATCTTCACAGTATTGTATGGTCTATAATATTTTTTAAACACTTCCATACATAGATTTATTTTAGTTTTAGCTTTCACACTGGTGGCCAGTTAATGTTTGAAGTACTGTGTTTTCTTCTTTTTCCTTTTTTTTAGCTGCTTAGTGAATAACGTTATTAGTGTCTTTATCTGAAAAAATCCTCATAGAAGCTCATGGTTGGGTTGTATTATGTCAAGCCAACCTTCGCACCCAACTTCGGGAGGTCATGAGCTTGAGCTGCACAATTATGCTCCTCTACGGACAGGAGCAATCCGTTGGTTACACGGATTATCATCCTGTATTTAGATGTGTTGTGCGTTTTTATTTCCCTGCATTACCAAGCGTTTCTGAGCATAGTAATGAGTTTTACCCTCTTGTCTTTTTCTAAACTTCACTTGGTATCTCTTGAAACAAGCCTTTATTCTTGACAACTTTAACAAACCCCATTCTGTGGAACAGAGACCAGTGTCCGAGGCTTGCCACTGGCTGAGAAGCACTCCACTGCGGGGGTGAGGGAGTGAGTTAATGTTTGAAGGATGCTAATACATTCTGTATGGGGGTGATTGGTTAACACGTGAGAAACAGTATTAGAGAGACAGTGACAAAAGTTGCTTCATCTTTTCTTGTGTCTCTGATCTCCAGATGGTTGTTAAGTAAAGCAATATCATTTATTAGATGAACACTATTCGTTTCATCAACAAAAAATCAAATACGGGAATTGGGTAGAACCTCTGTCCAAACATGTACACCTCTACGTTGAATTGTATAAGGATTCAGTGAGCCCAGTGCCCCAGTTTGTTAGAACAGCTCTGTATGGTTGGAATTTTGAAGCCTGTCCTATGTCTAGGGGACTGCCAAGAGTTTTTTGGTGCCTGACTCAAAATAGAGGACTAGCTGTATGCTGCATCTATAATCTTGTCATATTTGCCTCACGTGGTGTTTTCGTGGAAGAGGAACTACACTGAAGCATATGAAACAGGTTGTATGACTGTTTCGTGCCTATTGGCTAATAAATGTATGAGTGGCAGAACTCCGTTACATTTGTTCTCATCGTAACATACGACACGATAGCAAGTTTATAAAGAAGACTTACTCATCTGCCTTTAAATACAGGCAGATACCGGTGTTTACCAAACAGAATCCAACAATTCGGAACAACCAAACGGAGGTGAGACCGTTTGTGATGACAATTGTTAAGAAAATGAGTGGTCTGTTAAACTGTTACTGTTTAGGAAAATGATAAATCTGTGACCCTCTAGCATACATGAGAAAAATAATTTTTTAGAAGAGTTTTCAAAATTGTCCCACTTGAGAGCTTCTGGCTGAGCCTGTTAACTTTTATTTTTTTATTTCATTCAACTTTATTTATTGGGTTCTATTTCTGTGCTACACCCTTTCTAGGGCTCAGGGGTAGAGAATAAGACAGACAAGATTCCTGCTTTCAGAGGACTTACATTCTATGGTAGCCCAAGATATTCAGTGTTCAAGAATTCTAATTAAGGTTTCTAATTGCTATCACGCTTTTCCAAGTGGTTGTTGAGAAACCAAACAAAATTTGATTTGGGTACGTGTGTTTTTCTTTAAAAATTTAATACATTACCAAAGCACATTCACCAAAGCAACTTGTTTTCTCCTGGCTGGGAAATTGGTTCTTCTTCTCAAATAAATACTTACCTTCTTTTTTGTATAAACTGCACATTTTCAACAAATACCAATCAGTGTTTATGGAGAACTTTCTTCCAAATAGGTACAACCCATGTGGCCAGAAAAATTGCAATCTCAGTAAGTATAAGTTAAACAATAATAATGATAATATATATGTAATACGCTTGTATATGTAACATACTATCCTAAGGAAAGAGAGGATTCAAAAGTAGTAAAAGAAAATTTCCTATACTAAAAACACTTGAACTTAAGGTGGGTTGGTGGTTCTCTTCAGGATCACGTCTACCATCTCACAAAGCTTTTTTTTTCTTTTTTTTTTTCTTTTCAACGTTTATTTATTTTTGGGACAGAGACAGAGCATGAATGGGGGAGGGGCAGAGAGAGAGGGAGACACAGAATCGGAAACAGGCTCCAGGCTCTGAGCCATCAGCCCGGAGCCCGACGCGGGGCTCGAACTCATGGACCGCGAGATCGTGACCTGGCTGAAGTTGGACGCTTAACTGACTGCGCCACCCAGGCGCCCCTCACAAAGCTTTTGATCCCTTCAACAATATCTTAAAATTTAGCCCTTACATGTTTACATCGCCTTTCTAAAGTCATGTCACCTGGATCACAGCATCTGCAAATCTCTTCTTCCATCCAGTAGATTGCCTTTTCCTTCTGTTGACAGTTTCCTTTGCTGTGCCAAAGCTTTTTACTTTGATGTAGTCCCAATGGTTTATTTTTGCCTTTGTTTCCCTTGCCTGAGAAGACCTATCTAGAAAAATGTTGCTGAGACTTGTATTGAAGATATCACTGCCTATGTTTTCTTCCAGGAGTTTTATGGTTTCAAATCTCACATTTAGGTTTTTTGAGTTCATTTTTGGGAATAGTGTAAGAAAGTGGTCCAGGTTTTTTTCTTTTGCATGTAGCTGTCCGTTTTCCCAGCACCATTTATTGAAGAGAATGTCTTTTCATCGTTGCATTTTCTTGCCCCCTTTGTCATAGATTAATTTACCATATCATCATGGGTTTATTTCTGGGTTTTCCCTTCTGTTCCGTTGATCTACGTGTCTCTGTTTTTGTCCCAGTACCACACCATTTTGATTACTGAAGCATTGTGTATATCTTGAAATCTGGGATTGTGATAACCCTATCTTTTTTCTTCTTTAAGATTGTTTTGGCTCTTCAAGATATTTTGTGGTTCCATACACATTTTAGGATTATTTGTTCTGGGTGAAAGATAGTATTGGTAATTTTGCAGGGATTACATTGAATCTGCAGATCGCTTCGGATATTCTGAACATTTTAACGATGTTAACTCTTAGAATGACTTTCATTTAATGACCACCTGGCTGAGAATGAAATTTTTGTCCCTGCCCTGGGAGCTGTTAATGGGGCAGGGCTCAGACACCTTCTCACTCTCTCAAGCTGTGTTTGCTGTTTTTGCTCAATAGGCTGAATAAAGACAATCGTTGAGTCTTCTAATCTATCGTTGCTGAGTTGCCATTGGCAGTCATGATTTCTTGTTAGATTTTTCTGCTAAAGCAGATATTTTCCCATACGTCTCTTTTAATAGGCATTTAAACAGAAACTAGAAAGAAGAAGTCCAGCCATAGACTTGATCTTATGCTACCATTTTCTACTAGTTTGTTCAACGATTGATTGTTTTTGAGAGGATGATGGAAACTTTCCTCAAAAGACTGACTTCTTTAAAAACATAGAATATTATAAACCTTCCTAAGACCGTGTGAACTTGTCAAAACCCCAACGGAGCAGACTGCTTTGTATTTTTAGCTTCGTGCTTTTTTTTTTTTTTTTTTTTTTGAGAAAACCCTTCATATGTTTGCTTAATTGTGATCTGATTCTAGTATTTATCGGCAGTTGTTATGTCCAAACGGCCACGATTCAAACAAACTTGTAGTGACTTGGCTACCGGGCTACTACTTTGCAACATAAACTGCTCGGTTTCTTTTTTAGGTTGTGAATACTGCTCTCTCGGTCCCTGTTTTATACCTGACTCCGTATCTACCCTAGCTTTCCTCTCCTTCCTTCTTTCCCTCCCCCTCAGACTTCTGTTCCTTTTCCCCTTCCTCCAAAGTTACTTTCCACTGCTGCAAGCTTCTCTTTGCTTGTAAGCTAACATGAGAAAAGGCTTGAGACAGCTTGCCAGGATGTAGCCAAAGCCTATTTTCCACCCAGTGAATAATCATTATCACTTAGGAAACCCTGCTCCAGTGACATCTCCTCCCTCCCTCCCTCCCACTCCCCGTTTCATCAGGGAGAGAATTACCACCACACTGGAGCATCCATCTACTCATACTCAATCATAAACATGGCCACCGCAGAATGTATTTGAGTTAAATTGCCACGTGACTTATTTTCCAGTTTCAGAATTTCTCTTGAGAAACGTCTGGTCCGCAAATAAGTTCTTCACAGAGCTTTACTTAGTTAATATCACCATTGAAGAGAAATAGAAGCAGAAAGTAATTATTTGGCATGCTGATCACCTTGCCCTGTCATCTGCATTACGTGAGCCCCCCGGTTGATTTTTATGTACATTGAACTTTGAGACTTGCTGAGTCATGTATTATTGTGGAGGAGGTAACATCAGGTAATAAGACTTAAGTTCCCTCCCCCTTTATTCTACTTCTCTCCATTTCAGAAGATGTTTTTCTTGAAACACTGCTTGACCAAAGAACAAAAATCAATCGAACAACCTGTTAGAACCTCCTACTTCAGTTTCAGACAATTTCACAGATGAAAATGGACTTGAATCTAATAGAATGACTGTTACATAGCTTTCTCTGACTCTTTTTTTATGTGTTTATCTAGTCCAAATTACACTTAGGTATATCTAAGACCTTCTGACAAAGCACATGTGATTCTCTGTCCTGCCATGAACTCTTTAAATTCGTATTCTGGATAGTTAAGTGAACGGTACAATTAATCTAACAATACTTGTGGAACACTGAAATAATTAGGTCAATGAGGAGGAAAAAAAGTAAACTTGGTGAAGAAAATTGGATAAAGTCATTTGACATTTGCAAATAAAACCACAGGGGAACTTAATAGACCCTTCTATATATTTTAGAAAGGTAAATCCAAATCGGTCCCAAATTATCAGTCATATTCAAAAGAGTGAGATGCCGTTTACAATTTAATAACTTTGAATACCATTATTTTATAATTGATTATCATTTAGGCTCAAAGCAAACTGGTGTTCTCTCTGAATTCTTTTGATAAAGAAACGTCAAGTAAATTGATGGAACAACCCAGAACAGCTTATTTTCTAGCATATTTAAACATTCCAAGCAGCTACTTACATGAAAGCAAATAATACACAAATTATACACTATTGCTGGGGAGCAAGAATTCCTGTCCCCTCAAAGGTCCTTCTAGCTGGACTACGAACCAAATTAACATGATACAGATAACAGGAGAAAGTCAAATTTAATAGGTGTATGTATGGCGAATCCACATAGACCTGGAAATTCCAAAGACAGGCAAAGTGAGGTACATACGTCATTCTGAACTAAGACGAAAGAGTTAAGGGTCTGGGATTTCAGAATAAAGTAATACATTTGTCGGGCAATAATAAGAGCAGATGTTTGGCAATTAGATGTTTGCCCTGTCATACAGATAGGGCGCTCAGATAAAATTTATCTCCATTAATAGCCCTTATTCTGGGGGAAACCCCGAGTTTAGGTTCTTCTGTGTGGTTAAGGAAGGGGCAAAAGTTTCTCTTGAGCCCAAAGGGTCTCAGGTGCCTTCAGTTCAAAAGAATGCATGAGCCAAAGTGGCACATTCTGGGGAACGGTGGTTCAGGGGACTGTCCTGAACCCCTTCATACTCTCTATCCGTAACTGTGCAACAAGAGAGATTCTTCCGGAAAGTAAATCCAGTTCCTGTTGTTTGTTCTTTGAGAATTTGGTTTCAGGGTGTGGTTGGTATATAGCAAAAAAGAATGTCTATCTTCAGCTATCCCCCAATTTGCTAAATGACAAAAGACCAGCTTCTTATTAGATTGTTGGGTGGTACTCTGATTATCAAGACACTCAAAGCCAATTTTGATCCTCATTTAGAAAGTGTTAAAACCCTTTTGGCCAGTATATGTCTTCCTCTCTTTTTTAAGCTTCTTTTTACATGCATTTTATTAACCTATTGCACATTTTCTTTTGATATATACACGTTGAGTCAAGAAAGATTGGACCTGAGAGCTAGTATCTTGACCCAAGATTATGTGTCTAAAAGACAATTTATTTTTATTTTTTTTTTAAGTTTTTATTTGTTTTTGAGGCAGACAGAGCATGATCAGGGAAGGGGAAGAGAGAAAGGGAGACACAGAATCCGAAGCAAGGTCCAGGCTCTGAGCTATCAGCACAGAGCCCGACGCGGGGCTTGAACTCACAGACTGCAAGATCATGACCTGAGCCGAAGTCGGACGCTCAACCGACTGAGCCACCCAGGCACCCCCAAAAGCCACAATTTAAAAGGAAGAAAAAGAGATACAAAATCTCCCCAATGGGAATTTTAAAAAGAATAAACTAGGAAAAAGAAAGAAATAGAATGGAAAGATCTCTCAAGAAAAATTCTCCTTGTGAGGGACATCAGTGCAAAAACAAATAAAAAGATGAAGCTAAAGGAAAAACAAGTCGCATAATGAGTCAGAAGGATCTTCTCAGTGACAGTGAAGAAATTCCTTATATCTGTGGAGAAAAATTACTTGCAAACTAGAATTTTATAAATAGCGTTATCAATCAAATGAGAAAAAAGGAATGAAAACATTTGGAAATAGGCAGAGGCTCAAAAATCTTCACTGGTAGTCAGTATCTATAATGGGCCCCAGTTATCCTGGGTCCTTAGTATTCATGCCCTTATATAATCTCCTCCCACTGAGGGTGGGCTGCACTTTACGGACTCCTTTGTAATGAGCAGAGTCCAGGAGAAGTAACAGGATAGAAGAACATTCTAAAGAGACCGTGGCTTCCATTTTAGATACTCCCGCATCCTCTCTCGGTCTGTTTGCCTTGTCATGAGGCAAGTCTCTGGAGAAGGCAAGGCCTGCTCACAGCCACATGGGTGAGCTTGGAGAAGTCCTTTGATGTAACTTCAATATTACGTATTTTCTCCTCAAATTACTATGACGTTTGTATTTAGCATCATAATTATGTTGAAAGTTATCTACACTGTAACTAAAAAGACCAGGGATCTACAGAATATTTGCAAAGCATATAACTAGTAGAGGGAGAATGTTCAAAATTTGTAAGGATTTTTTTAAAAGAAAATACTAAAAAGGCAAAAAATCCAATGGAGAAATTCTCAAAGCCATAAATAGGAAGATCGCAAGAAAGAAAGCAAAAACAGCCGATGAACATACGAAGAGATTATTAACTTCGCTGATAATCAGGGTAATGAAAACATAAGCTAAAAGGTGACACCCTTTTCACCCACCTAATTTATAAAAATTATGAAGTTTGGCATTACCAAGTATTGTGAAGATGTTGAGAAACAAGAATGCATACGTATTACCGGTGAGAATACAAATTCGGAAAAACACTCTGGGAAGTATTTTTATAACATTTATGAAAGATGCCCAAAAAAGTACAAGCTCTACACAAGAACAATTTCACTTCTATCTATATTTTTTTTAATTTTTTTTAATGTTTATTTATTTTTGAGACAGAGAGAGACAGAGCATGAATGAGGGAGGGTCAGAGAGAGAGGGAGACACAGAATATGAAGCAAGCTCCAGGCCCTGAGCCATCAGCCCAGGGCCCGACGCAGGGCTCGAACTCATGGACCGCGAGATCGTGACCTGAGCTGAAGTCGGACGCTCAACTGACTGAGCCACCCAGGTGCCCCTCTATCTATATTTTACATCCATGTGTTACACACATGCAGAATGAGGCTATACAATTACATTGTAAAGACAAGGAAAAATAAGAAAAAGGCTTAATTTTCCATGTAGAAAATAAAGGAAAACCCTTCTCCCTTTTCTTAGAATATTTACTTTAGCCGATAAGTTCTTTCTCCATCCCTCTGAATTGTATGTCAATCTTATTAGAAACCATATAAGGCTCTTGCCAGGTTTCTGACCCGGGCATGTCTTTCTCAAAGGCCTGGGACCCATCTCTTTCAAGGCAGGCAGTGCCCCTATTTCTGATGGGAAGGTAGCCTAATTTTGGTGGACACCTTGCCCCAAGATGCAGACTCTTTGCTATCACGAATATAGTCGTTTAGTTTCCCTTTGTGTCAAACAAATTAACACAAATGGTAACCCTGGTTTCCAGGTGAATTTAAGATGAAGGTCTCTTACCTGAAGGCTACTTATTGTTGACCTTGAAAACACATGTAATAGGTTGTATCTGGTTGGCTGTAGCAAAGGGTGATGTTTCTTTTGGTCTTTGTAATCTCTTAGAGGGTTGGCTGTGATACCCATCACATTCTAGTTTAATGTTTATTCAGTGATAAAAAACTGTTTCGTGTATCTACTACTATCGTGGAGAAGTCTCATGGGTTGGGAGAATGTTTTTCTCCAGATGTTTGGAATTACATTTGCCCAACAATGTTTATTACACCATTCTGTGTAATGGTGAAAAATAAAAGTATTTTGAATACTCATTTGTGGACAAACGAATAGAGTATTATATAATAATGTAGTGGGATAACATATAGCAATTAAATAAATAATAACCACAATCTTAACCCAGTACCTTGTTGCTAATAAAAGATGAACAGGACTTATTTCGCTTAGCATAATAGCTTCTAGAAGCAAAAGGATATTTTCAGGTCCTCATGTGGAATTATTCTCCCGAATGTTTCTCACCTCTACTCAAAAACTCTTATCTGGTGGTGTTTATGGTTCTTGTTCTTTCAAAAGAAATTGGTGGTGATTCATTTTGAGAAAAATTAACGTATTCATAGAGCATGTTTTCATGTACGGTCCTAAATATACTACTGTGCTATCATGAGGACTTCTTGGAAACTGGAAAACAAGGGTATTTTTTGAACATTTACATATAAAAGTTAATTTTAAAAAACTTTGTTCTAATGAGTATAGGACTTTGAAAAATATTCTCTGTCCATTCAGCAACACGTACTGTGCACACGTTATGGATCTGCATATGTATGCATCTGTTCACAGAGATGCAAATAAGGGAAACAGTTCCTGAACCCAGAGTTCAGAGTCCAGTGAGATGATTCACATTTAGAAAGAAGATCGTCCCTTTGATAATCACACTTGAGTATCAACCAGAAATGGATACAGCTAGTAGTAAGGGGATGGGTTACATATAATTATAGAAAAATGAATCAGGAAACACTCAGGCAAGGAATTTCTTGTTCTCTGGAAAGGCGTCTATCACCAGGCTTTATCTGGAGTACAAGCATTTGGAGATTTATATGACTGACAGATAGTAGCTGTGTGTGGCTAAAACCACTCAATCAATTTTCACAAATGTATGACACGCCAAACCAGTTTCTCCCTTGTGTGGTGAGATGTGAGAACGTCAGAGCCAGCTAACATAATGAGAAAAACTTCACTGAAAATATGACTGGCTAGAGCCTGAAACAAATAAAAGCTTAAAGGGGTCTCAGAGCTATAGAAAGTAGTAGAGAAGCAGTGATAGCTTTCTCTTGACAAGTGGCATGGCCTCATCATTTTTCTATGAAGATGTCAGAAGAGGCTGGCTGATGATTTGAATACAGATGGATTGTGGTCTGGCATGATGTTCGACTGAGTATCTCTGGCGAGTTAATATTTTAATAAAGTTTTTCCCGACACTGAATAAAAGTACAGTCTTTCCAAAAGGCGAATCTCATCAGTGTGGACACAGCCAAAAATAGTTCCATGGGACCAAGAACTGATTATTTTTTCCTGAGTTATCAATATAATTCTTGATCTGTTTAGATATAAACTGTATCCTCCAATATTAAATTTAGGAAACACTGTATCTTCCAATGTTAAATTTAGGAAAATTTAAATTGGAAAGGAAAATTTATCTTGGAGATTTCCATCCCCCCTTTCCGTATCCCTTGGGGAGACATTCCTTGACCATCAGGATCTGATTTTGTTTCCGTCTCTGAGACCAGTCATTCGTTTCCTCGTGTGCATTTGTATTCATGTGCTATCCCCTTCTAGGATTTCTTTCATGGTAAAAAATATTCTCTAAATAGGTAATGAGAAACAATCAAGTTATGGAATTTCAAATGTTAACAGGCAGCATTGTTTTGGTACTGCTAAAATTCTACATAGCCAACTGTAGGTTCATTTACGGCTAATTCAGAATCTTCATTCATTTGATAAAACTCAATTACCTTGATTAATGCCCCTTGTCTATAGCCAATTACCACTAAATCTAACGCAGGTTTTATTTATAAGTTTGAGTGGGAATAATTCACCTTAACTTGACTAGAATTTCCATTTTTCTGCTTGCCAGTAGAGAAAGCATATATGATAGAATTTATTCTTTACTGCCTTAAGTCTGGTAGAATATCACTTGCAAGTCATTCCTTCAGAAATATTTGATGAAGATTTTCAACATGCCAAGTTTTTATGCAGAGAAGTTAGGGGGAAGGGTGGCATAACGAGCCAAAATAACTTTGAAAACTTAGTGTTTTGTTTCACGGGGAAATGAACCGTGGAAGTATGTTAACCGGCTCAGAACAGTAGAGTCAAGACTGATGAAGAAACAAGAGTGGAAAATGTAAATGGAGCACTTAAAATCTAATTTCATTTGAATGCTTTAGGTTTCTTTTTCATGACGATCCGTCTATACAAGTCTTTAATATGTTTTCATCCAGTGAATCCTCAGGGGCCACATTTTCTATATTTGAATTGATATATTGAAGTAGGTTTATAGTTTAAATCAATTTATTTCCACGGATTTTATGTGCCCCAACTTTAAACGGGACACACAGAAATAAGATGAGGGATACGGTGGCGAATAAACTTAATGTGATGCTCAAAATACACATGCTAGCAATTCTAAATATAATTTTAGAGACCCAAAACCAGAAAGTATTATTAAAAAACTGAATTTAAGTGAGAGAAGAGGTGTTTTTTTTTTTTAATTTGTCTTAACATGGTGACTTTCAATGTCCCACTGATACTTAAAAAGTTTCTATAGACTCATAGTTCAACAACTACGAGAAAATAAGAAAACAACTTACTGGTTGTGGTCTTCTGTTGGGGAAAACAAAAACAAAAACCAGGGGAAAGTAAGGTCAGCATTAACAGAGGGTCTGGTGATTCTGGGGACCAAATCCTTATAAGGCATTACAGCATTGCTATTGCCTGAGACTCCAGCCATTTGAGTGGCCACATTCTTAAGTCACCCAGTCTGTCCCCAGCACACTGCTCTCTCCAAAACTATGTGGATACCACCTGGAGACTATTACAAAACAAGATAACAAACCCAAAATGGATCCAGTTTTGCTAAGCCACCCCCCGACCCCCCTTCAAACTGAGTCTTCACTTCTAGTCATGCTGTCTCAGAAATGGAATCTTAAATCAGTCTATCAGGAATAGCGTGGTTAACACTAGTGAGGTCATCTGCCTGACAGATCCTTGTTATCCCCTAAAGGAAAGAGACCTTGCCACAGCCAATCTGCTTTGTGCTAGTATAACTTCCTTCTTCCATTCCCTTCTGCCTATGAAAGTCTTTGATTTTCTACAGCTCCTCTGATAGGAGATCATTCCTATCTGCTAGATTGGATACTGCTTAATGTATGAATGATTAAGAAAAAAAAGCCAGTAAGATCTTCAAAATTTACTTAGTTGAATTGCTTTTTAATAGGACCAAGCTATGTTTTGCTTCTTTTTTCTTTTATTGTTTTCTTATCTGAAGTATAGTTCAACAACTCTATGCGCTGTTCAAACCTATGACAATACAATTGACTATATTTTCTATGGTGTACCTCTTGTCCCCGTGACTTATTCATTCCATAGACAGAAGCCTGTACCTCTCATCCCTTTTCAACCATACTACCACCCACCTCCACCACCACTTTGCTCTCTGTATTTATGGGTCTGTTTGTGTTTGTTTTGGTTTTTAGATTCCACGTGTAAGTGAAATCGTATATAGTATTTGTCTTTCTCTGACTTATTTCACTTAGAATAATTCATGCATTTTGTCACAAATGACAAGATCTCATTCTTCTTGGTGGGCAAGTATTGATATATGTATATCAGTATATATGGCATTTCTGTATCCATTCCTCCATGGGTGAACATTTAGGTTGCTTCCATACTTTGGCTGTTGTAAATAATTCAGCAATAAAGATATAGGGGTGTTTTCACATCTTCCCAAATTACTGTTTTCAGTTCCTTTGGGTAAATACCCAGTAGTGGAGTTGCTGGATCACGTGGCATTTCTATTTTTAATTTTTTGAGCAAACTCCATACTGTTTTCCACAGTGGCTATGGTGAGGGTTCCCTTTTCTCCACATACTCAACAACGCTTGCTATGTCACGTCTTTCTGAGAGTGAAGTTGAGCATCTTCTCACGTGTCTGTTGGCCATCTGTATGTCGTCTTTGGAAAAATGTCTATTCAGGTACTCCGCCCATTTTTTTGTTTGTTTTTTTTTTTTTTGGTGTTATATGAACTCTACATATTTTGAACACTAACCCCTTATTGGATATATCATTTACAAATACACTTATTTTAGGACTATTTCTTTTCATTCTGTAAAAACTACTGTTGGTATTTTGATAGAGATTACCCTGAATCTGTAGATTGCTTTGAGTAGTATGACATTTTAACAATACTAATTCTTCCAATCCATGAGCATGGAATATCTTTCCATTTGTTTGTGTCATTTTCAGATTCTTTCATCAGTGGTTTTTAGTTTTCAGTGTACAGGTCTTTCACCTCCTTGAATAAGTTTATTCCTGTGTATTTTATTCTTTTTGGTGCAATTGTATAAGGAGTTATTTTCTTAATTTCCCTTTCTGTTACTTCCTTATTAGTGTGTAGAAACATAACAGATTCCTGTATATTAATTTTGTATCCTGAAACTTCACTGAATTTGCTTCTTACTTTTAATGGTTAATTGGCGGACTCCTTAGAGTTTTCTTTTTTTTTTTTTAATTTTTTTTAACGTTTTATTTATTTTTGAGACAGAGAGAGACAGAGCATGAACGGGGGAGGGGCAGAGAGAGGGGAAGACACAGAATGGAAGCAGGCTCCAGGCTCTGAGCCATCAGCCCAGAGCCCCACGGGGGGCTCAAACTCACTGACAGCGAGATCGCGACCTGAGCCGAAGACGGACGCTCAACCAACTGAGCCACCCAGGCGCCCTGAGTTTTCTATATATAGTATCGTGTCATCTGCAAATACTGAAAGTTTGCCTTCTTCCTTACCAGTTTGGCTGCCTTTTATTCTTTTTTATTGTCTGATAGCTCTGAGTAGGACTTCCAGCTCTTTGTCAGATAAAAATGGTAGAGTGGACATCGTTGTCCCTGATACTCAGGAAAAAGCTCTCAGTTTTGCACCTTTGAGTATGTTAGCTGTGGGTTTTTCATAGATGGTCTTTAATATGTTGAGGTATGTTCCCTGTAAACCCACTTTGTTGAGAGTTTTTATCATGAACTGATGGTGAATTTTTTCATATGCTTTTTCTGCATCTATTTAGATGCTCATAGGAATTTTAAACTTCATTTTGTTAATGTGGTGTATCGTGGTGATAGATTTACAAATACTGAACAACCTTGCATGTCAGGAATAAATCCCACTTGCTCATAGTGAATGATCCTTTGATTGTTCAGTGTGGTTTGCTAATATTTTAAGGATTTTTACATCTATGGTCATCAGAGATCTTGGCCTATAGTGTGTTCTCTGTCTCTGTCTCTCTCTTTGTAGTGGCTTTATCTGATTTTGATATCAGGGTAATCCTGGCCTCATAGAATATATTTGAAAGCTTTCCTTTCTCCTGTATTTTTGGGAATAGTTCATGGAGATTAAGTATTAACTCATTTTTAAATGTTTGGTAAAATTAACTGTGACAACATCTGGTCCCAGACTTCTGTTTGTTGGGAGTTTTTTCAATTATTAATTCAATGTTGTTACTAGTAATCAACCTGTTCATATTTTCTATTTTTTATTGGCTAGGTTTTGGAAGACTGTATGTTTCTGGGAATTTATTTCTTTCAGGTTGTCCAATTTGTTAGCATATTATTCTTCATAGTAGTCTCTTACAATTCTTTGTATTTCTTTGTTGGTAGTTATTATTTCTCCTCTTTAATTTCTGATTTTATTTATGAGTCCTCTGTCTCTTTCAGGATGAGTTCGGCTAAAGTTTTATCAATTTTGTTCATCTTTTCAAAGAACCAGCTCTTGGTTTCCTTGATCTTTTCTATTGGTTTTTCAGTCTATATTTTGTTTATTTTCACTCTTCCTTCTTCTAACTTTGGGCTTTGTTTGTTCTTCCTCTGGTTCCTTTAGGTGTAAGGATATATTGTTTATTTGAGATTTTTCTTGTTCCTTGAGGTAAGCCTGTATTGCTACAAGTTTCCCTCTTAGAACAGGTTTTGCTGCATCCCAAACATGTTGGACCATTGTATTTTTATTTTGATTTGTCTCAGTATATTTTTTATTTCTTGTTGGATTTCTTCATTGACCATTGGCTGTGTACTGGCATGTTTTTAGCCTCCATATGTTTTTTTATTCCAGTTTTTTTCCTTATAACTGGTTTGTAGTTTCATACAGTTGCAGTCGGAAAAGATGCTTGCTTTTATAATTTCAATCTTAGCAAATTTATTGATATTTGTTTTATTGATATTGTTTTATGACAGATATGTGATCTGTCCTGGAGAACGTTCCATATACACTTGAAAATAATGTGTGTCCTCTTGTCTTTGGATGGAATGTTCTGAATGTATCTGATACATCCATCTGGTCTAATGTGTCATTCAAAGACACTGTATTGTTTCTTCACAAATTTTCTGCCTGGATGATCTATCCATTGATTGAAGTAAGATGTTAAGTCCTCCCACCATTATTGTATTAATATCAATTTTTCCCTTCATATGTGTTAATATTTCCTACATGTATTTAAGTGCTCTTATGTTGGGCACATAGATATTTATAATTGTCTTTTCTTCTTGTTGGATTTATCTCTTTATCATTTTGTATGTCTTTTTGTCTCTTGTTACAGTCTTTGTTTTAAAGTCTATATTGCCAGATATAAGTAAGTATTGCTACTCCAACTTTCTTTTCACTTTTATTTGCATGGTAAAAGTTTTTCCATCTCTTCACTTTCGGTCTGTATTTATCTTTAGGTCTAACGTGAGTCTCCTATAGACAACATATAGATGGCTCTTGTTTTGTTTGTTTGAATCAAATCAATCACTCTATGTTTTTTAATAGGAATATTTAGGTATGTATTTGTTGTCATTTTACTCATTGTTTGGGGTATTTTTTTAGTTGTGTTCCTTCTTTTCTTGCTCTCTTTCCTTATGATTGATGACTTTCTCTAATGTCATGCTTGACTTTTTTTTCCTGTTTGTTTTTGTGTATCTATTATAGGTTTTTGGTTTATGGTTATCATGAGGTTCATATATAACATTTTAAGTATGTAGCATTCTATATTAAGTTGATGGTGACTTAAGTTTGAAAACATTCTAAAATAACTTCATTTTTACTCCCACCTCTAAGTTTGATTTTCATGTCATCATATTTTGCATTTTTTTTGTTTTGAAAGTGCCCTTAAATAATTTTTATAGATCTAATTGATTTAACTTCTTTTGTGTTTCAATGTCCATACTGGTTTTATAAATGATTGTCCTGGCTTTACTGTATGTTTTCTTTTTGTTTGTTTGTTTGTTTTGTTTTGTTTTGTTTTACCTGTGACATATTTTCCTTTCATAATTTTCTTAATCATAATTATGGCCCCTTTTTTTCCAATTAATAAAGTCCTTTCAACATTTCCCGTAAGGCTAGTTTAGTGCTGATGAATTCATTTAACTTTTGTTTACCTGGGAAACTCTTTACCTGTCCTTCAATTCTAAATAATAACCTTGTTGGAAAAAGTATTGTTCGTGTAGGTTTCTTCTTTTTAACATTTTAAATAAATCATTCCAATCCCTTCTGGCCTTCAAAGTTTCTGCTGAAAGCTCAACTAATTCCCCTATGGGGTTTCCCTTCTATGTTACTAGTCGTTTCTCTCTTGTTGCTTTTAAAATTCTGTTTTTAATCTTTGAAATTGTAATCATTATGTGTTATATGTAGACTTCCTCGAGTTCATCTCGTTTGGAACTCTCTGAGCTTCCTGAAACTGGGTGTCTATTTCCTTCCCCAGATTATTGAGGTTTTCAGCTATTGTTTCTTCAAATAAGTTTTCTTCCCCCTTTTCTCTCTTCTCCTTAAGGAATCCTAGTAATGCAAATGTTTGTTTGCCTGATGTTGTCCAAGAGATCCCTTATCCTATCCTCATTTTTTTTTAAAAATTTTTTTTTTCAACGTTTATTTATTTTTGGGACAGAGAGAGACAGAGCATGAACGGGGGAGGGGCAGAGAGAGAGGGAGACACAGAATCGGAAACAGGCTCCAGGCTCTGAGCCGTCAGCCCAGAGCCTGACGCGGGGCTCGAACTCACAGACCGCGAGATCGTGACCTGGCTGAAGTCGGACGCTTAACCGACTGCGCCACCCAGGCGCCCCATCCTATCCTCATTTTCATGGTTGCTTTCCATTACTCTTTCAGATCACTGATCTGTTCTTCTTCATCCTCTAATCTGTTGATTCCTTCTAGGGTCTTTTCATTTCAGTTATAGCATTCTTCAACTATGATTGGTTCTTTTTTATATACTTTCTATTTCTTTTTTGAAGTTTTCACTGAGTTCCTCCACTCTTTTCTCCAACCCAGTGATCATCTTAATGACCGTTACTTTGAACCCTTTATCTGGCATATTTCTTATCTCCATTTCATTTAATTCTTTTCCTAAGGTTTTGTTTTGTCTTGTTCTTTCCTTTGGAGCATATTTCTTTGTCACCTCATTTTGCTTGGCTTTCTGTGTTTGTTTCTATGAATTAGGCAGAATAACTACTTCTCCTCATCTTGAAGGAATGATCTTCAGTATGGTCATTCCCTATGTAGACTGTGTGTGTCTGGTGACTTTGGCTGACTGGCTGGAGCTGCATCTGGCATGGGCTGACAGGGAAGTTCATGCTGGGGCCATCCCAGTTGGATAGCCAGAGTTGAAATGGACACAGGCCAGGGTATTCCCAGGCTTCTCCACCAAATGAGCACCCTGGCAGATCAACTGAAGCCGAAGTGGGTGCACGCGAGTAGGTTTGGGGACTCTCCATGCTGAGGGTGCCCTGGCAGGACAGTTGAAGCTGAGGTAGGTACAGGCCAGAGGATCCCAGGACACTGTGCTGGGGGTGCCCTGGCAAGTCATCTGGAACTGAATGGTGTAGGCCTGGAGTTTTCTGGGATGCTTTTGACTATGTCCTCTTAGCAAGATGGCTGAAGTTGTAATGAGTGCTGACCAGGGGCATTTCAGTGTGCATGTGCTGGTGCCATGTTTGTGAGATGGCTGGGGTTGATATAGGGTAGGGGTCTAGGGCTCAGCAAGATGGTAGGCTGTCTGGGACACCAGGACCCTACCCCCATCTTCACTACCACAGTGGAGGGGAAAGTAGACCATGGTGCTTGTCAGTCCCTCCAAAGTAAAACGAGTTACAGCATCTCCCCTGCTGTTCAGTAGAGTTCTAGGGCTTGATCTTGTATCTAGTTGTCCTTTCAAACCATGGATTTTTTTCTTTGCCCCTGCAAAGGTGAATCTGCTCATAGTCCTTCATTTTTATCCCTCCCCACTGTAGTTCACAACACTGGGGGTGGAGGTTCCCCTCATTACCATGTCTTACCTTTGCCATTCTCTCTCTATGTGGTCTCTCTCTTTTTTGTTGTGCAAAAGATTTCAGTCAGCCCTGAACTCTTTTTTAGAAGGAATTGCTCTGTAAGTGATTTAGATTTAGTGTGCATATTGAATAGGTGAGTTCACAGTCTTCCTGTGTTGCCATCTTGGACCCTTTCTCTCCCACTTTGCTTCTTTTTTGTGTCTGACTCTCTTTATCTGGTTCACACCAAAAGAGGGGATCCTGATTCACAAGTTAGATAGGGAGTGGATGTACTGGCTGTAATTTTTGGTTAAGTAAAACATAGCCAGAAAACTATTGTAGTTTCTACTCCTGCGCTTAAATTATTTTTCTCTCACATATCAATACATTTTGGTCCTAAGATGATGTGGGAAATATAACCTACTCCCTATAAAGATGTGCTCTAAAAAATAATTTTAGTTAGGAATATGTAAATAAAGGAAACCTACTAGGATTTACTTTTTATTTACAGAAGAGTTAGTTCTGCCACCAAATACATTGGTGTTTTTCCACACCATAGCCAATTCTTCAACTCTATGGACACCAATTGGGTATCTAATGATGCAATTCAATTTTGATACTGTGTACCTGGACTTAGGACAGATCCCACAGTTTAAGGGCTCAGACCCACAAGACCTCCACTTCACATGCCCATGGCAAGGAAAGAAGGAAGGGAAGTGAGAAAGAAACCAAAGGAAAGGAAGGAAAGAAAAGGAAAGGAGGGAAGGGAAGTGAGGGAAATGATAGGATAGAATAGAATCTGATTCTGATCAAGGTCCTAGATCTAGTTACTGGTGATAGAGGAAAATGATCACAGAGGGATATAATGAACAAAATCTAGAATTGAGGAATGCTATAGGATAAATGGCTGGGTTTCCTTACCAAATGGCTAGAAAAAAGAGGGAAGGATAACTGTTACAGATTAAAGTGTTGTGGGTTTTTTTTTTTTTTTTTTGGCAGTTCATTTTATTATAGCTTTTTTTTTTTAACTGTTACAGATTAAAGGGACTTGATACATATTAAGCGCATGGATGGATCTTGGTTAGACCTTGATACAAATAAACCAAGTACAAAGCAAACATTTATGAGAGTTGCAGATATTTGAACCCTAGCCATATATTTGATAATATTAGCTTTGTTGACTTTAGGTGTACTAATAATACTGCACTTATATTAAATATATAAATATAAAATTATATTAAAGAATGCAATTAAAATCATCCTTATGTTTTAGGAATACACACTGGCATATTTGTTAATAAAATAATAAAATATCTACTACTTGCTCTTGAATAATTCAGGGGTGGAAGAGGAATAAAGAAATAGATGAAATAAGAGTGATGGTAACAGTTGAATCTGCATGATGGGTACGTGGGAGTTCATAATAATATTCTTTCTTCCATGATGCTTGAAAATCCCACGATAGTTTTTTAAAACTCTCAACTGTAATTAAAAATAAACTAAAAAGTTTGGAAGTTATAGTGAATTAAAGAATTGAAGTTGTTTATTTGAAAATGCAATCATTTTTAGAATCTATGCATCAGATGAACAGTTAAGGAAATTTAGCAACTGAATGAATGTAATTAAAGTTTAAATACATTATTTTCTAACCTAAGATGCTATTTATTAAAAACTTATTACCATAAAGAAAAATTGTTGAGAAATTTTCATCTTAATTATGTATTCTAAAGAGAATGTAAGACGGTATAATGTAAACATGCCAGAACCCAGTATAAGTCACTTCAAACAAGCAATCCATCTATGTGAAGGTGTTCCATATAAACTGTAAGAATTGGTCAGAGTTGTGCAAGAAATTCTTGAATTTTGCTTTGTTGTTGAGGAAAATTTGTTGTGTAGCATTGCAGATGCTGTGAAAAGGACATGTATTCTAGATGCTTAAACAGAGGCTGAGCACCCGAGAAACTCCAATAATAGTTAATAATCATGGAACACTTTGGGAATATAAGATCTTGTGCTAAGCATATGACGTTACGTCTGCAGAGTAGTGGTTTTAATGTCTCTCTTCCCTCTCAGCTTTAGAAACCTGCAGACCAGAGGTGGGGACGATTTCCCTGGTCTCAGACCTGTGTTGGGTTTGAGCTCTGGCCTCTGACTTCAGAACTACAATTTGATCCTCATTATAAGACTTGACTTGTGATAGAAGGGAGTCTGACTTACTTTAACTCACTTTATAAAATCCAAAAATCTGAAATCACGTAGTTCTCCAAAGTAATGCATTGTATCATAGCACAAAATCATTTCCTTACATTTTTTTTATTGTTATACTCCTATCCACCAGCAGAGGGAGTAAAAATTCACCTATAACAGCTCAAATCCCCAAAAGCAAATCAGAGAATGATAGAATTAAACAGGAATTTAAATCCCGTAATTTCATAAATTAAGAATCTGAGATTGCGAAGGTGAGGTGAATTTATAGCAGTTACATGACTGGTTAAGAGCGGGACCTGATGAAGAATTCACACCTCCAAGCTTCGAGAACAAGGCTAATTTTCACTCCAACTAAGTCTTATCCTTTGAATGCAGACACTATTTCCTTCCTAGCCCTGTAGGTGGTCATATGAAATGTTTCAGAAAGTCAAGCTTAGTTTCTCACGAGTAAAACTGATGTAGTGGTCTCATAGGTGGGATTTCTCTTTTCTGTTTTAGGGTATTCTATACAGAGAATGATCAAACAAGGCTACGCTGGGGAATTTGGTATGAGAGAATTGTTGCTCTTTGCCTGCTAATAGGTGCTATACCTTTCCTACACTTGCAATATGCTGTTACACCAATTTTTGTGTTTCTGCTTAAATGTGCAAAGTGAAGGGAAATAACTGTGCAAGCCTTTTCAGCTCGCTCAGATATTTTTTAATCCTGGAATACGCAGGCGCATATTTATTTCGTGCGTGCCCTTTTCATTTAGACATACTTTTTTTCCAAACCGTGTAAGATTATCTGAAAATGTTTCTCCGTGGAAGACCTTTAAATATTCAGTGGATCCAGCTCACCTCAGTAAATACCTTGGAGGTAACTGTCCAAGCACGTTTGGAAACCGAACAATAGTAAGAATAGTAAAATTTCTGACTTTAAAACAAAATCTAGGTGTAATCAAAAGCTGGTAACCAGGCCTTCCATTCTCTAACCTGCCTGCTAGGGCAGCTCCTGCTCAGGCCGGTAGTAGTTGATGACTTCATAATCGGGGTGTCAGTGGAGCATTTTCCCCACGATGAAAACTGTAGAGATTAGCCGTGCGACTGTGTGTGTGAAAACTAAGGTGTGTGTTAACACTGAAGGCACCGTAAGTTCACCATACTTTAAATAAGTTCACCATACTTTAAATATATGCACTAAATAGATAAAGCAGATTTTTAAAAACTGGAAAGTGTCTATTATGTTTCTCTCAAAGCAAAAAAAGAAAACAAAAAACAAAACCAAAAAACAAAAACAAAAAACAAAAAACTTCAAACATCCCCCACTGGTGTAAGATGAATTTTTGTTTAGCTAGGTTGAAACAATTGCTGACAAATTTCCTAAAACTAACGTTAATGTAACAAATGAATATACTGAGCAACTAGGGGCGAATGTTAACAAAAGCCGGGTTGATAGCTAAAAAGAGACAGACTTTCTCTTTGGGTCTTTAAAAAACCCAATAGGGGCGCCTGGGTGGCGCAGTCGGTTAAGCGTCCGACTTCAGCCGGGTCACGATCTCGCGGTCCGGGAGTTTGAGCCCCGCGTCAGGCTCTGGGCTGATGGCTCAGAGCCTGGAGCCTGTTTCCGATTCTGTGTCTCCCTCTCTCTCTGCCCCTCCCCCGTTCATGCTCTGTCTCTCTCTGTCCCCAAAAAAATAAACGTTGAAAAAAAAAAGTAAAAAACCCAATAAAATATTTATGTAATAAATTATTGGGACACCTGGGTGGCTCAGTGAGTTAAGCATCTGACTCTTAATTTCGGCTCTGGTCAGGATCCCAGGGTCCTGGGACTGAGCCCCATGTTGGGCTCTCCACTGGGTGTGGAACCTGCTTGAGATGTTCTCTCTCCCTTGTCCTCTGCCCCTCCCCCACTCATGCTGTCTCGAAAAACTAAATAAAAAATAATTAAACTATTAAATGTGTTTAATTTGAGCACATAAAGAACAAATACACCAAAAGGAACTATAAATCAATGTCAAAATAAATGTTCATATTTCCATGTAGAATATGAAATCCATTTAAAACTTTTTTTTATTTTAAAACATGCATTTATTTATTTATTTATTTATTTATTTTATTTATTTATTATTTTTATTTTAAACATGCATATATATCCAAAAAATTACTTTGGATTTTTTTTTTTGAGGTTTATTTTCAGAGAGCGAGCGAGCAGGGGGAGGGGCAGAGAGAGAGAGAGAGAGAGTCATGGTTAGACACTACTAAACGCAGAGTTGTCTTTATTCACCTCAAGAATGATGAATGTTATCATTTATCAGTAGTCAGTGCCAAACCTAAAGAACACCTTTAAACCAAACAGTACTAACTATTCTTTGATAATAGCAGAACCTTTATCTTCTACCTAATTGAACTATAATTCTCTTTCGGCTGATAGAATTCTGAAATTCTGCTTGAGTCCTAAAAATGGGCTGGCTTATAAAACAATGGTGGGCAGTTTGTGGCATTAGAATACTGTTTAAATATGGAGGCTCCCCCAAGATCTGGAGTGGAGAGAGGGCAAGCGAGTTAGAACAAATTGATATTTTACTACTGGGTGTGAAAAGAGTATATTCATAAGTCTACCTGAGAAAATTGGGCCAAAGGAAGGGTTTCAGTTTATAAGTGGGGTGGGGGGACCGAAGGGAGGAGGGAGGCCAGGGAGCGAGAGAAAGGAAGGAAGGAAAGCAACCCAGAAGGTCTCTTGATGACTAGGCTTGTGAAACAAAAATTCCGGCTTCTGTGTGTTTTACACTCATCCCTGGCTCTCTCCTTTACTTCCTGCCTTACAGGAAGCTAATGTAAAGCCTAACTTGCTCCTTGGGAGCAGAATGTTTCATCTAGCCATATCCACAGCTGTGTCCGCAATTTCTATGCCTGAACTAGGAACACAGACCTGCTTTGTACTCACTCTCATTTTTACTTTCCCTTTCTTCTTTTTCTGCTGATCACAGGAATGGGAGGTACTGTTTCAGCCTCCGGGCCTGTGCTGAGTGTTATAATCCATTTGGGGTTTATTTTTGTGTATGGTGTTAGAAAGTGGTCCAGTTTCTTTGTTTTGCGTGTGGCTGTCCAGTTCTCCCGACGTCACGTACTGAAGAGAGTGCGCTTTCCCATCGTATGTTCTTGGCTCTTAGGTCATAAATTAACTAATCATATAAGCGTGTGTTTATTCCTAGGTTCCGCTGATTTCTGTATCTATTTTTATGCCAATACCATATCATTTGGATTACGGTAGCTTTGTAATGTAGTTTGAAATCATGAAGCGTGACGCCTCTGGATTTGTTCTTCTTTCTCAAGATGGTTTTGGCCCCAGGAGGAGTATTCTAATCGAGACTTGTATTAAAGAGGTCTGGCAGTTATTAGGTGCTGACCTAAATATAAGTGAATTACACTTAAATGCACCTTCTGCTAATTTTTTCATAGACGTGGTTCTAAGAGAGCGAGTGCAGGAAGGGAAGTTTGCACTGTAAGCCTGCATCACTTCAGAGTTCCTGGAACCCAACAGACCCCACTGCACCAACGAGAGCCACATAATAGCCACATCTGGTCTAAGAGTGAGTAGAGTTGGAGCAAACTGGGCATCTCCAAGTCACTTTGGCCCTTTAGCTTGAGGCCTACACGAGGCTCACTGGAGCACTTTCTTCAGGCTCCTAGCCTGGTCTTTCTTTTGCCTTTCAAGGCTAAAGACACCTACTTCCTGCCTCCCTTGTTACACCAGCGACGTGATAGGGAAAGAAAAGAAAAAATACTTATCTAGGCCAATTCTGTAATTTTTCGACTTCTCCAGGCGATACCTCTATCCTCAGCCCTCTTGTTCTTCAACTGTTTTCTTTCTTGAAAATGGCACTGGGGCTGAAACAAGCCCTGAGTCTTGTCAGAGAAGAGGCTCTAAATGTACACCCCCCAGTGGTACCCACGGCAGACATCACGGACAGATCACAGCTCTCATTCCTGCTGAGGTTGGACGTAGTCTCAGAATCTTTCTAAGCACAGTACTCAAGGCAACCACCACCAATGAAACTCGACACTCAAGGTAAAACACGTTTACCGTTCCTGCCTTTCATAAGGAACCAGAGCTGGACTCTAGTTATAGTGATAAAGACAAATTTTATTAAGAAAGTATTGCAGTAGAGAAGAAGAGACTTCAGTACAGAACTGACCTCAATTCTGGACACAACAAGTAGGGACTTATAGCCAAAGAGGAGAGTGAAGGAATCAGGGAATGAAAAATTAGTAAGAGTAGATATTAAGGGTAACGTAATATCTAAACCAACGTAACAGGATTCTTAGCAGGCCAGGGTGATCAGGTCAGCTACCAAAGGTAAGGGATGAGGAGTTTGGTCAGACATCGAAGGTGATCAGACGTCAAGGGTCGTGGGGTCTCTTGAAACTGACTTAGCGGGATTCTTGCTAAAACGAGTCTTCATAGGGATAGACGTGGAATTGAAGCTCAAAATCAAGGTGTAGTTGGGGCACCTGGGTGGCTCAATCAGTTAAGCATCTGACTCTAGATTTTGGTTCAGGTCATGACCTCACGGTTTGCGAGTTAAAGCCCCGTGTCGGGCTCTGTGCTGGCAGCGCGGAGCCTGCTTGGGATTCTGTCTCCCTCGCTCTCTGCCCTTTTCCGGTGCGCACTCTCAGAATGAATAAATAAGCTTGAAACCATTTTTTAAAAAAAGATCAGGGTGTGGTTGAGAAGAGGGTTAAAAAGAGCCTAACCAGAGTTTGGTCAAGGGGCTCGAGGCTCAAATGGGTACACAGGTACCCCTGGCTCCTCACGTTTGCATTAGGTCACTCTGCTCTTGCAAAAGACGTGCTTTTCCTGCCTGTTTTTGCTAACTGGAAGAATTCTAGAGAGGATGTGCTTTTATGAAAAAGAGGCCAAAAGCGGAAATAGTGTTCAGCATTGGTTCATGGAGGCGACGCACACCTGAGCGGCTCCTTCCCTGGACACCACGTTCAGCCCGGAGCCTCCACAGCTTTGGACCGAGTCTGTGAGCATCTGGGCCTCACCTCGATTTATTTTGTGCATTTGCTGGCAAGATGTGTCCTACGGCATCAGAAGAGCCTAAGAGAAGTTATATTTTGGGTCTAGAAATGCCTCCCCCCAAATCTTCCCTATAAATTAATAGTAGCTGCATCTTGGCTTAATGCCATTTCCGCTTAGGGCAGGTTTCGTAGGACCGCTCTGCTTTTGGATAGCGGGGGAAGCTGTGTGTATGTATACGTACACACACACACACACACACACACACAAATTGAGTCATGTAGTACAATTTCCATCTTTCTTGGGACTATGCGGAGAAAACTGAACAAGCATTAAATAAGCTGCTTGGCAATTCTCTACGGCAACTTTCTCGCCTTCCTCTCTCCAGAAATGTCTACTCCACATTCTGGTTTAGGTCTGGGCTGCAGGCTGGAGGCTCGGCATTTACCAAGTACCCCGAGGGATTTTTATAATCAGCGATGGTTGGGAAACACCCCTGCAGGCAAATCCTCAGCTTTAGGGTATCAGATAAGAAAAACGTTTTGAAGCAGGGGTGCCTGGGTGGTTCAGTCAGTTAAGTGTCTGACTCGTGGTTCCGGCTCAGGTCACGATCTTGTGGTTGGTGAGTTCGAGCTCTGCGTCAGGCCGATTCTCTCTCCCTCCTTCTCACTTTCTCTGCCCCTCTCCCACTCGCTCGCTCTGTCTCTCTCAAATAAATGCACTTTTTTTTAAAAAAAAAAAAAAAAGGAAAACTAAAACAGTTCAGTAATGAGTTTGATGTCTTTTATTCCAAGGGACCGTAATTCATGGAGGGGCAAGTATGGTGCCTCACAGGCAGCCTGAGGGATTTTGGCCAAGAGCAGCTTTCATAGAGCTTTAGAAGCGGCGATGAAGATACAGGGCATGATTGGCTGGGGTTGCCTACCTGACCTTAGTGCGAAAGATCAAGGGACAAGGAAATGAGCATAGATCCCAGCATTGGCTTGGAGTTGAGGAATTGGCTGACTAGATCTGCTGTTTCTGGTCAAGTGGAGTATTTACCGGAACACAAAAGTTCAGTTTATTAACATGGCACCCCAGCCAGAGCAGCTCCATTTTGAGCACAGACATTTGTTTCCGTGAGGGGCTAAAAGATTTTCAAAACAAAGCCAAGGATTGGAAAGACCACACGCAATGGAGAGCCATCATGGTGGTCACCCTGCAGGTTAGATTAAAGCTCTGCGGGGCGCCTGGGTGGCACAGTCGGTTAAGCGTCCGACTTCAGCCAGGTCACGATCTCGCAGTCCGTGAGTTCGAGCCCCGCGTCGGGCTCTGGGCTGATGGCTCAGAGCCTGGAGCCTGTTTCCGATTCTGTGTCTCCCTCTCTCTCTGCCCCTCCCCCGTTCATGCTCTGTCTCTCTCTGTCCCAAAAATAAATAAACGTTGAAAAAAAAATTAAAAAAAAAAAACAAAACAAAAACTCTGAGTGGCTGCTTCCTCTGCAGACCCACGCAAGCCTGTTCCTTCTTGAGGAGCGGCAAAGAAATGCAACGGGATGAGGGAGAAGAGCGGAGACATAGGAAGGACCCTACAGACACCCTGAGTGGCTCTTCCCTGGCTGGCTGACATTGAGCCAATATTATTCTTTCAAGTCCCAAGAAGTCTCAGAGGATCTGACAAGAATACACGTCTGCAGATATTCCTTCCATATTTTGTGGAAAGCTAAGCACCACCCTCTGTGACAAGATATTTCGTATTCTCGCTCTTTTATCTCCTGACGGTGACTTTAATAACATCAGGGATTCAAGAAACAATCTTCGCAACTGACTGAGAAAAGCATCCAGCCGGCAGGAAAGTTTCCAAAAAAGACTCAGGGGGGGCAAAGCTGGCCGGATATGAATGTGTGAGAAGTAGGGATGAGAGAGACCATGCGAGAGAACAAAGGGTAGCCAAAGACTTGACTCACAACCTCTTCCTCCTTGCGAAATTGTGCCTCCCGGCTCTGCAGACTGAGCCAAGTCTGGGCAGAAGTCTAAAGTGAAGCAAGGTTATTGTCACTGACCCTGCTTCCCAGAGTGGCTTCATGGCTTCTTCCCTGCGGGCTTTCGGGCTATGCTGAACCCCCAGAAAGCGTCCATCTAAGGAAGCGACATACCTCGGAGTTAAAGCATCAGTGTTCTCCCATCTGAGAAATAGCGTTGTCCGAGACGAGAGCAAAGAGTGACAGCATGGTGGCAACTTTCTTGAGCAGAAGGTCTTGAGGAAAAAGAAAGCAATTTATGGAGGATGTTATGAAGGGTTTCCTGGGTTCCTCTGTGAGAACCACATGCTACTCTGCATTATTCCTCCAGGCTTCTGGAGTCACACTGACAAGGCTTTGAGTGCACTGCCATTTGAGAGACAAGTCACCAGGAAGCAGCATTGTACAGACACAATCACACTGCAGAACCCTCAGCCTTGCAGATCAGTGGCCACCTCTGCAGGGGAGGTGAGCAGCTTGACCGCTAGGGGGCTCATGTGTGGTGGTGCTTTGGACGGCAGCACTCTGGGGACAGCAGGACTCCAGTCCCTGTCCCGCAACTGGGATTTCCGCCAACCTGGTAAAATCTAGCAAGGGCATGGGTTCACTGAGGTACCCTGGGACCTAAATGCAAAGTGGAAATGGCCAGAGGAGTCCTCCACGGGGGCATGGAAAGTGAGGGAAGCAGAGGTTCACGTGCTTTTTAAGGAAAAGCAAGAAATCAGGATTTCTTTCAGTTCCCGCCAATTTTCAACTCTAAAATAGAACCAAAGAGCACAATGATAGATGAATTTTGCACCTCTCCCCTTTTCAAATGAAATGAAGAATATAAGGAAAGTCAAGAAACTGCCCAAGACCTCTTAGTAATTGCAGGGGTCGGGAGGTACCGACTGCAAAGAAAGCAAATGAGCGGCGAAGTGTTAATTTTTGCCAAAACCGTAAGCAACCCTCCTATACCTCCGACTAAAGACAGCTTCTGTTTTCACCACTGCCCCCCTGCAGGAAGGTTAGCTGAAGCTGGACGGAATGAACAGAGCACGGGGTTGAAAGCTGATTGAACGTGAGCATGGCGTCCAGAGCGAAACGAATGTCTACAGGATTCACAGGCAATGTGGGCACAGTGTCCCCAGAGGGGCAGTGGGCTCTCAGTGGGTGGTGATTTGGACAACTCACTTGTGAAAGTTGCTTTGTATTTTCAGCACAAATCGGATTTAAAGGAAAGATTTTCTTTAAAAAGACAAAGCCCTGCTATGTACAGGCATACCTGTTGCAAATCAAAGATGACATTTAATTGCCAACTATGGTTTATTCTAGGAATGTAAGACTGGTTCAACCTTTAAATGATCGATGCAGTTTGGTATATCATACTAATAAAAGCTAAATCCTATGATCTAAATAGATGCACAGAAATTATTTGACCAAATTCATATCCATTTATAAGGGAAACTATCAGTAAACTAGAATAGAAGGGAACTCCAAAGAGCTGATAAAAAGTCATTCATGAAGAGCGTACATTTTCTCTTTAATGATGAACATGAAGACTTTCCCTCCAAGAACAGAAACAGGACAGGAAGGTCAACTCTCTCAATTCTATTTTGTGCTGTATTTGAAGTCCTAAACAGTAAAAAGGGCAAGAGCGAGAAAGAAAGAAAGAAAGAAAAGGCATACAGATTTGAAAAAAACAAACATAGGTTTAATATGCTTGTTTACATTACTATTGCAAATAATTTTTTTAAAAGCTATTGAAATAAGTGAGGTTAGTAAGGTTGCATGATCCGGGTCAATATAGAGAAATCAAAGGTCTTTCTGACAGTGAATCATTGAAAATTTGAATTAAAAAACCATCAGTACTAAAAATGAGTGTGATGATTGAACATAAATCTAACGAAATATGTGCAAAACTTTTTTTAAGCTATAATTTTTTTTATTACTGTAGTTGACCTACAATGTTATATTAGTTTCAGGTGTACAACATATCAATCCCACAATTCTATGCATTATTCAATGTCACCATGATAAGTGTAGTTACCATCTATCACCAGACAGCATTATTACAATGGATACTTAGGTTGCTTCCATAACTTGACTATTGTAAATAATGTTGCAATAAACATAGGAGCTTGCATATCTCTTCAAATTAGTGTTTTTGCTTTCTTTGGATAAGTATCTGGTAGTGAAGTTACCAGTTCATATGGCATTTTTATATTTAATTTTTTGAGAAACCTCCACACTGTTTCGGCAGGGGTGCTACCAATTTACGTTCCTACCCACGGTGCATGAGGGTTCCCCTTTTTCCGCATCCCTGCCAACACTTACTATTTCTTGTCTTTTTTTTTTTCTTGTCTTCGTTAGATTAGCCATTCTCATAGGTGTGAGGTGATACCTCATCGTGGTCTTGATTTGCATTTCCCTGATGATGAGTGGTGTTGAGCATCTTTTCATGTGTCCGTTGGCCATCTGTAGGTCTTCTTTGGAAACATATCTATTTAGGTCTTCTGCCCATTTTTCGTCAGATTGTTTATTTGGTGTTGAGTTTTATGAGTTCTTTTTATATTTTGGATACTTGACCCCTTATTGGATATATAACTTGCAAATAACTTCTCTCATTCAGTAAGTTGCCTTTTTGTTAATTTGGTGTAGTCCCAATAGTTTATTTTGTTGTTGTTTCCCTTGGTTGAGACCAATCCACAAATATGTTGCTTAGACCAATTTCCATAAGAATTACTGCCCGTATTTACTTTTAGGAGTTTTTTGCTTTCAGGTCTTATATTTAGGAATTTAACACATTTTGAGTTAATTTTTGTATATGGTATAAGGAAGTGGCCCAGTTTCATTCTTTTACATGTAGCTGTCCAGTTTTCCCAATACCATTTGTTGAAGAGATTCTTTTCCCATTGCATATTCTTGCCCCCTTTGTTGTAGATTAATCAACCATATAAATGTGGACTTATTTCTGGACTCTTTGTTCTGATGTATATATCTGTTTTTGTATTAGTGCCATACAGTTTTGGTTACTATAGCTTTATGGTATATATTGAAATATGGAATTGTGATACCTCGAGCTTTGTTCTTCTTTCTCCAGATTGCTTTGGCTATTCAAGGCCTTTTGTGGTTCCATATACATTTTAGGATTGTTTGTTCTAGTCCTGTGAAAAATGCTACTGGTATTTTGATAGAAATTGCATTAAATCTGTAGATAGTTTTGGACAGTATGGGTATTTTAATGATATTAATTCTTCCAATCCATGAGCATGGTATGTCTTTCTATTTGTGTCTTCTGTTTTTCATCAGTGTCCTATTTTTCAGAGTCTAGGCATTTCACCTTCTTGGTTAAATTTCTAGGTATTTTATTCTTTTTGGAGCAATTGTAAATGAGATTATTTTCTTAACAATTCTTTCTGCTACCTCATTAATAATGTATAGAAATGTAACAGATGTCTGTATATTAATTTTGTATCCTACAACTTTACTGAATTCATTTATTAGTTTGAATAGTTTTTGGGTGGAGTCTTTAGGGTTTTCTATATATAGTATCCTGTCATCTACAAATGACAGTTTTACTTCTTACCAATTTAAATGTATTTTACTTCTGTTTATTGTCTGATTGCTGTGACTAGGATTTGCTTTACCAAGTATAATGAAAGTGGTGAGAGAAGACATCCTTACCTTATTTCTTATCTGAAAGGAAAAGCTTTCAGCTTTTCACCATTGAGTATATTATTATCTGTGTTTTTCATATATGATCACTGTTAGGTTAAGATATATTCTTCTAGGGGCGCCTGGGTGGCTCAGTCGGTTGAGCGTCTGACTTCAGCTCAGGTCATGATCTCTCAGTCCGTGAGTTCGAGCCCCGCGTCGGGCTCTGGGCTGATGGCTCAGAGCCTGGAGCCTGCTTCCGATTCTGTGTCTCCCTCTCTTTCTGACCCTCCCCCGTTCATGCTCTGTCTCTCTCTGTCTCAAAAATAAATAAACTTAAAACAAAAAAAGATATATTCTTCTAAATCTACTTTGTTGGAGAGTTTTTATCATGAACAAATGAATTTGTAAAATGCTTTTTCTACATCTATGGAGACGATCATATGGTCTTTTTCCTTCCTCTTGTTAATATGATTTACAAATATCGAACCCTCCTTGCATCCCTGGAATTAATACCGCTTGATTTGGGTGGATGATACTTTTTAATGTACTATTGAATTCAGTGTGCTAATATTCTGTGGACAGTTTTGAATTCGTATTCATCAGAGAGCATGGCCTGTAGTTTTCTTCTTTGTAGTCTTTATCTGGTTTTGGTGTCAGGGTAATGCTGACCTCATAGAACGTATCTGGAAGCCACAGCTGCAGGGCATGGGAAGGCAGGGCTTACTTCCTGTGCAGCTAGCTAACAAGTCCACCTGCAGGAACTGCTGGCAGGATGGTGTAAGGGCTTATCTTCCCCCATCTCCCCCAAGCAGGAGACATTTTGAAGTGTTCCCAGCCAGGGCTGCCTACCAGATGTGGTGGGGCAGGAGCTGCTTTCGACAGACACCTGTCCAGGCAGACAGGTTGGGTGGAGTGCATCCACAGGGGAATGCCAGGGCAGAGCATGTAATGCCAGCAGGGCAGATGGAGCGTGTTAGCACCAGCTCCACCAAGCTTTCAGCTCTCCAGGTAGAGAGAGGGGAAAAAGAATTAGTGGCTGCCAGCTCTTTTGTCCCCAGAGAAATCTCCAGATCCCTGCCCCTCCGGCACATGTTGTAAGATTAGTCAACAAATCTCCATCCTGTATACCCCAGATTCTTTTCCAAGTGATGCTTTCATGCTGAGTAATTTAGGATCTGGCTTTTTAAGAATGGGGACTCAATTTCCTATCACGCGGTGGCTCTCCCAGAGCTAAGTCCCACTGGTTTTCAAAATCAGACGTGATGATGACTCTTCTGGTGCAGATCCCAAGTTCTAGGAGGATATAGCAGGGGTCTGATCCTCTTGATTTCCCCATGCTTGTGGTATCCCTCCCATTTCTGGTTAGTTGGTCTGGGGCTTTGGTTCCCAACTACATCTGCCACTCTTACCCCTTTCAAAGTGGCCTACCCTGAATGATTAGCTCTGGAAGGTCTATTCTGCCTGTCTACAAATCTTTTTCAGAGTCAGTTGTATAGACGTAACTCTTGGTTTGGTGTATCTGTGGGACAGGGTGGGGTCAGGATCCTCCCACCCTGCCATCTTCCCTGAGCCCCACCACTTGGAAACATTTTTGATAGAAAAGAAAGTGGACATAAATACATGAAGAGAAATACTATGTCATGTCTAAGAAGACTCAATATTGGTAAGTTGCTCGTTCTCAAATCAACCTATAAATTCAACTGCAAATCCAATCAAAATTGCAGTAGGCTTTTTTTCTTTTTGGTGGAAAATAGCAAGACGAGTCTAAAATTCCATGGTTCTTATTTTGTGCCATACCCAAAATGCAGCTCAAAATGGATAACAGACCTAAATAGAACACGCAAAATTATAAAACATCTGGAAGGAAGTGTAAGAAAAGTCTCTGTGACTTGTATTAAGCCAAGTGGGATGTTTGGAAAACAGTTTAGACAGTTTATTAATTAAAAGAAAAAAATGCCCTTACTCTGTAAGGCCGCTATTCTTTTCCTGGGCACTTTCATTCAAAGGAGTAAATATATGTTTAATTATATGGTTTTTTTTTTTTTAACATTTATTTATTTTTGGGACAGAGAGAGACAGAGCATGAACGGGGGAGTGGCAGAGATAGAGGGAGACACAGAATCGGAAACAGGCTCCAGGCTCCGAGCCATCAGCCCAGAGCCTGACGCGGGGCTCGAACTCCTGGACCGCGAGATGGTGACCTGGCTGAAGTCGGACGCCTAACCGACTGCGCCACCCAGGCGCCCCTGGAATGCAATTTAAACAGCGCAGAGAATATGCAACAAAGACCAAGCTTAGCACAAAAGGCCTGGCTTTCTGCCTGTCTCAGCTTTGACACACACCTTCCTCACTAGGCTTAGTCATTTCTAGCTTTTGATTTAAAGTAAGACACATTCATCTCTAATATAGGGCACCACCTTATTCATTTTACATACTTAGAAATAATTTAGTTTACCTCATAATTCATCCAAGGAGGATGAAACAAAGAATAAGAAGCATCAAACAAGGAAAGGAAGAGAGTTCTCGTTTAATAGAGAAATGTGTTCTTCCACTCGTAAGGACTGAGAGCAAAGATACCTTTTTGGCATTTCTGTTTCCACGAGCAATCACTCTCCCCATGAGAGCCATATACTTGATGTAGCAGACATTTTGAGGGACATGTCACTGAACTATGTTTAGAAAAGTAATGTGACGGGGTGCTTGGGTGGCTCAGTCGGTTAAGTGTCCAACTTCGGCTCAGGTCATGATCTCATGGTTTGTGAGTTCGAGCCCCGCGTCAGGCTCTGTGCTGACAGCTCGGAGCCTGGAGCCTGCTTCGGATTCTGTGTCTCCCTCTCTCTCTGCCCCTCCTCCACCTACACTCACTCACTCACTCTCTCTCTCTCTCTCAAAAATAAACATTAAATTTTTTTTTTAAATAATACCACTTATTCTAAGTAAATATCTAGAAACCTTTCAGTCCTTAGGAAGCAAAAGAAGTATTATATCTCCTGGCTACAACTCACAGATTGTCTAAAAGACAGAAGCAATGCACTCTGGACATGGTCAGCCAGTCAACTAACAGCTTTTTTCCTATCCTGAGTAGTGCAAGAATTCTTTGAAAGATATCTCTTTCAAAGAGGTTGAAATGCTACTCTACGTAATATCACATTTGAAAGAAAGAATAGATGTATGTTTCAATGTGTAAAACCACAACAGAAATAAGAATGTAAACCCCATGAAGGCAGGGGTTTTCCTTGTTCTCTGCTATGATCCCGGTGCCTGACACGTGTTAATTGGTCCGTAAATAGTCAATGATGTGAGTAAAGGTCATGGTGCAAACAGAATTGGAGTTTCCATGCCCATTGTCTTTAAAATATAAAAAGACAAAGAGAATATATTTAATCCTCTGCCCCCATAATTTTAATTATTTCTCCTCTAAATTTATAAATTTACAAACCACATCTTGATGGGTGATTTTATTATTCAACCTCTCACGCACAGTGCCGGGAATTAAAGCTGTCAGTTAGTGTGTTAGGGGTCTACAAAAAACAGAAACAGTAGGATGTATGTGATGATTAATTTTGTATCAACTTGAGTGGGCCAAGGTGCCCAGATATGTGGTCTGGATGTTTCTGTGAAAGCACGGTGTTGGCAAGACATTAATATTTAAACCAATAGACTTTGAATAAAGCCCATTACCCTCCAGAGCATGGGTGGGCCTCATCCAATCAATTGAAGGCCTTAAGAACAAAGACTGAAGTTTCCTGAAGAACAAGGAGTTCTACAGCTTTACTGCAGATGGCTTTGGGACTTGAACTGCAAATCAGCTCTTCCCAGGTTTCCGACCTGCCAACCCACCCTGCAGATTTGGGGCTTGCCAGCTTCCATAATCACATGAGCCAATTCCTTAAAGTCAGTATACCACTCTTTTCCCGGACTACTGTATTAAGTCAGGGTTCTTTGGAGACACAGTGAGAGAGAGCATATGATTCATTTTAAAGAGGTGGCTCATGCAATTCAGGAGGCTGGCAAGTCCAAAATTTGAAGGATAGGCCAACAGTCTACAGACCCAAGGAAGAGTTTATACTGCATTTCAAGTCCAAAGGGAGTCTGCTGACAGAATTCTTTCTTCTTAGGGGAGGTTGATTTTTTCTTAAGGCTGTCAACAGATCAGATAAGGCTTACCCATATTATGAAAGGTAATCAGCTCTATTTGGTCTACTAATTTAAATGTTAATCTCATTTAAAAATGCTTTCAGGGGTGCCTGGGTGGCTCAGTTGGTTAAGCATCAGACTTCCGCTCAGGTCATGATCTCACAGTTCATGGGTTTGAGCCCCGCATCAGGCTCTGTGCTGACAGCTCAGAGCCTGGAGCCTCCTTCGGATTCTGTGTTTCCCTTTCTCTCTCTCCCCTCCCCTGCTCATGCTCTGTCTCTCTCTGTCTCTCAAAAGTAAATTAAAAGTTTTAAAAAATTAAAAAAAAAATACTTTCGCACAAACAACTACAATAATGGTCAACTATATATCTGGGTACCGTGATCTAATGAGGTTGACACATAAAATTGAACATCCCAGCACAAATTTTTTACCTTTTTGAAAAAGTGAAGTTAGGTCAAAGGCTTAAATCTGCTTTTCACAACATTTTATTCACTAGCATCTGAAAACACATCATATAAACCTTGTCCACTTAGACTTCAATTTTTCCCAAAGAACTTTATTACCACTCTAATCAGGTATGGTCTTCTTCCAACTCGGTAAGTCAGTCCTTCAACATTTTCTTATCCATCACCCTGGTCTTTTCTACCCTGGAAATTCTTACCAGGAAATTAGAATATCTATCTGTTTGCCTCTAAAGATACAGCTTGGAAATATGATAAAAATCACTATTTTCACAGTTTATCCACATGTCTTCCCATCTCTTTAAATAATTCCAATAAAACCATCACAGATTAAAATCTATCTTTGTAATCAGCTGCTTTCTTAATATAATTGAACATTCTGGTTCAGAATAGCATCCAGCTGGAATGCTCAGATCTTTTTTCTCTTTAGCTTCTAACTAAAATGCCAAAAAAAATTGGGGAGGAATGGCTAAAAATCATAACACAAAACAAACAGGCATCCTCATGTCTGACTGTGCAGCATTTGAACAGTAAGCGTGAAAAAGATCAAACTGAACTGAGAAAAACCCAAGCTAGAATTTAGCACATGATATCCAGGTTCACGCCACAAGGCACAGACTGCTTTGAAGAGCCGAAAGGTTCATGTTTTCTGAAACTGAAGTATATGTAGCAATTTGTCCAAGTTTCTGGAAAATGGAATAATAGGAGTTAAATTTCTATCACCTTGGAAAGTTTCTTTATGAGCTCTGTTGTTGACAGTATTTGTGTCCCCCAGAAATGTGTATGTTGAAATCCAAATCCCCAAAGTGATGGGATGAAGGAGTGGGGCCTTTGGGACATATTATGAAGTGGAGCCCTTAGGAATGGGATTCATGCCCTAGTAAAAAGATATAGAAGAACTTGCCTTTTCTCTCTCTCTGTGCTGGCCAAAACCAACCAACCAAACAAACAAACAAACAAAAAAAGTCACTATGGCTATGTGACACATTACACCAAAACTCAAACAGTAAACTACAACAACAGGAATTTGGGTCAGGTATTTGGAGAGGGCAGAGCTAGGATAGCTTGCTTTGTTCCGCAATGTTTGTGTCTTCAGCTGGAAGACACACAGGCTAGGCACTGGAAACTTCTGAAGGCTTGTTTACTCACATGTCTGGAGATGGATGCTGACTGTAGGCTGGGGGGCCTCACTTCCCCTCCTCTTGAACCTCTCCAAATGGTCTCTCCACAGGGATTGGTTGGGACTTGCTCACATCATGGTCGTCGGATTCTCAGGCTCAGGTTGAGTGCGTGTGAGAGAGAGACCCGGTATCATTACTTTAGCTGCGTTCAATTTGTCAAAACACTTGTAAAACCACTTGTAAAAAGAGGCAGGAAAGTAAGTAGCCTCTTTTTTGTTTGTTTTAACTTCCCTTGACCTATTTCCCCTCACCTTACCCCCAGTAATCGTCAGTTTGTTTTTCTCAGTGTTTATGAGTCTATTTCTATTTGTTCATTTGTTTAGTTTTTTTAGATTTCATATTTAAGTAAAATCATATGATACTTGTCTTTCTCTGCCTTCGTTCACATTGCATAATGCCCTCTAGGTCCATTCATTTTGTTGCAAATGGCAAGATCTCATTCTTTGTATGGGTCATAGTCCTATATACCACATCTTCTTGACCCATTCATCTATCAGTAGACCCTTGGGTCACTTCCGTATCTTGGCTATTGTAAGTAATACTGTAATAAACAAATCTTTTTGAATTAATGTTTTCATTTTCTTTGGGTAAATACCAAGTTGTGGGTTATTGAATTGCATGGTATTTCTATTTTTAATATGTTGAGGAACCTCCATATTGTTTTCCATAGTGACGACACCGATTTACATCCCCACCAGCCATGCACAAGGATTCCTTTTCACCACATCCTCACCAACAATTGTTATTTCTTGTCTTTTTACTTTTTATTTTTTTAACTGTTTTAAATGTTGATTTATTTTGAGAGAGAGACAGAGCGCAAGCAGGGGAGGGGCAGAGAGACAGGGAGACACAGAATCCGAAGCAGGCTCCAGGCTCTGAGCTGTCAGCACAGAGCCTGATGCGGGGCTCAAACCCACAAACTGTGAGATTGTGACCTAAGCTGAAGTCAGACGCTTAACTGACTGAGCCACACCGGCACCGCTTGTCTTTTTAATACTCTCTCTTCTAAATGGTGTGAGCTGGTATCTCATTGTGGTTTTGATTTGCATTTCCCTGATGGTTAGTGATGTGGGGCATCTTTCATCTCCGTTGACCATCTGTATGTCTTCTTGGGGAAAATATCTGTTTGGGTCCTCTGCCCATTTTGAAGTCAGATTATTTGTTTTTGGTATTGAGGTGTATGAGTTCTTCATATATTTTGGATATTAACCTCTTATCATATATATCATTTGCAATTAACTTCTCCCTTTGAGTGGATTGCCTTTTCATTGTTTGGATTGTTTCCTTTACTGTCCCACAGCTTTTTAGTTTAATGGAGTAGGCTCTGCCTGTTGATGGGAATGGAGAGATTCTTTAAGAACATGAAGAAATCTTACTGTGGTTATTTTGGGGAAAATACAATCTGCCACATAATCCATCAACTAAGAGGTTAGATAAAGATATTTGGGAACATGCAAGAATTGAGACAGTTGACCACAAATATGTGTTTTCTAAAACATCATTTCACAAAATCATTCATAGCAAGATAACAGAATTACGTTTGAGGCAATAAAAAATAGACATTTAAAAAGGGTGGGAAAGGTAAGTTTAAATTAAACAACGTGTAATAATGTCTAAATAATTGCTGATATACAATGTTAAAATTCATAATCTGGAACTAAAATTCTGAATTATTTTAACGTAAACATGTTAGAGTTTTCCGCAATTTGGGGCTTTTTTTTTAATGTTTATTTTTGAGAGAGAGCGAGAGTGCAGGGGAGGGGCAGAGGGAGACGGGGCAGAGGATCTGAAGTGGGGCTCAAACTCAGCAGAGATCACGACCTGAGCCAAAGTCAGATGCTCCCCCGACTGAGCCACCCAGGTACCCTGGTTTTTCCTCCATTTTTTAACACTAATTTTAGAAACCAGTAGAAAAATAACATACAATATATATTAGAAAATAGGAGAGCGGCTACTGGACACATAGAACAGCATGATAAAACAACAATAACAACAAGAGAAGCAATGAAAATTCAGTTAACCCCAATGAGATAGAAAGGGGTCTGGAAAGTGGACACCCACCCCACTCGGAGCACTCCTGCACAAGCCATTGCAGCTGACAAGTAAGGTGTGAGGGACCCAACGGAGCTGCTGAACTGGGTTTTGAAGGGATAGTGCTGACAGAAAAGAGTCAGGAGGCTGGGTTTCTACACCACACACCGTCTTCAAAATTCACAAGCATTACATTTGAAAGGGGCCGTGGCTGGCAGTAAAGTGGCCTGTTGGCCTACAGAGTTACCCCTGCTGTCATTTGGATTTAGGGAGAAACGCCATCCCTACAGACCGGATTACGTGTACATGTAAGGTGGGAGATGATACCAACTTCTGAAGCGTACTGTAAGAATTAGATGATGTTTTTTTTAAAGACCTGGAGCAGGTAAGGAACATAGATGATGAGACGTGTGGGCCTCACGGGTGCCTGCCTGCGTGGCTCTGTTGGTTAAGCGTCTGACTCTTGATTTCGGCTCCGGTCACGAGCTCACGGTTGGTGATTTCAAACCCCAGGTTGGGCTCTGCGCTGACCGCATGGAGCCTGCTTGGAATTCTCTCTCCTACCATGTTCCCACCCCCCTCCCCCTCCATCTCTCCCTCTCTGTCTCTCTCCAAATAAATACATAGACATTAAAAAAAAAAGAAGTGTGGGCATCATAATTTTCATAGCCAGCCTCACAATCTCTGAATTAGAAGATGGCCGCAGTTTTTCTTTTTTGCCTTTCTTCTAATTCACGTAAGGATCACGTTGTGCTCAGGGAGTATAATAAAAAGGCACAAACCATAGAAAAGAAACAAAACAGAGTAACTCAAAAGCACGGCAAAACCAGCTCAGATACCGGAGTGCTAACAACGTCGACATTATTTACCAAAAACACCTTACCTGTCTCCTGGGCTTCGTGTTTAGGGTCTGACACGAAAAAATACCAGTTGAGGAGTTTTCTTCCTTTTCTTTTTTTTTTTTTTTAACGTGTCTAATTTTCTTTTTTCAGTTAGATTATTTACAATCATTTTACTTTATTTCATAAAGGGCCCAGAAGACTGCCTCTTGAAATGTAAGCTGTAGAAATAATGGCAGCTGGATATTATGATAAAAATGCTGACTTTAAAAGCACCTGGGAAGTAAAGCATATTGATTTTTACGAGAACATGGCCTGTTTGATATCCGTCCCGGAGAAAGCCAGGCCGACATTGCTGTAGTATGTTGTTCTAGAGAATGGAGTCAGCTGACTTCCATAGGAAGAAAGAAAGAGTGTTTGGCTATGAGTTGATACACTTTTAACATTCCCTTTTGAGAAATAGATGTAAAGCTCTATCAACCATAGCTCCCCGCCCCCCTCCAGTCTTTTCTCCTGACTCCCCTGTGTGAACTATTTTCCAGGCTTTTTGCTGACCCACTAACCTATCAACACGCCCCGTCAGGCTCTCTCTTCCTTCTGAACGCTCTCCCAGTCTAGCTTATTCTTCAAGGACTAGTTCAAGGCCGACCTCCTACATGAGCTTTTCCTGACCACTCAGGTTCAGTTACCTCTTTTCTAATGAGGAAGAACATTTCTTTTTTTTTTTTTTTTAATTTTCTTTAATGTTTTATTTTTTGAGGGAGAGGGAGACAGAGCATGAGTGGGGGAGGAGAAGAGAGAGAGGGAGACACAGAATCTGAAGCAGGCTCCGGGGCTCCGAGCTGTCAGCACAGAGCCCGATGCGGGGCTCGAACCCCCAAACCGTGAGATCATGACCTGAGCCAAAGTTGGACACTTAACCAACGGAGCCACCCAGGAACCCCCTATAAAGAACACTTCTTAACAAGAGCACTCATTTGGCACTTGGGTTGGTCGGCTAGGGCCACCCTAACAAATACGACAGCCTGGGGAAGTTTACATAATACAAGTTTATCTTCTCACAGCAGTGGAAGCTGGAAGGCCAGGAGCTAAGTGTCAACAGGGTGGATTTTATTCTGAAGCCTTCCTCCTTGGCTTGCAGACGGCCACTTTCTCACTGTGTCTCCATATGGCTTTCCCACCGTGCATAAATGTGTGTTCTCATCTCTTCTTGAGGAGGTTGGATTGGGGCCCCCCTAGCGGCCCCCTTTTACCTTAATTACCTCTTTAAAGGCCCTATTGCCAAATACAATCACATTCTGAGATACTGGGAGTTAGGGCTTTAACATAATGAATCAGCGGGGAGGGGAGCCACAAGTCAGCCCTTAACAGCTCTCATCCACAACACTGTACCTTGAGGTCATGCCTTGTTGTTTCATGAGGTTCCCAAACGGTTCTTTCCTGTATGATCGTTAAGAAGATGCAAAGTTTCAAGGACTAGGATTGAACGCTTGTTTCTTTTTCCCCTTGGCAGCACTTAGCAGTAAGAAATGGGCATTAATGTTTTGGGAAAGAACGTTTGGGGTCCCTGCCAGCTCCAAATTACTCCTGCAAACCCTTGTCAGCTCTGGTGACACTTTCTTCTTCTGTATTAATCTTGCCCCCGGTAGAGCGTTACTGACTCTGAGTTAGAAACCATAAGAATGGTGAGAGGGGTGGTGGCCAGCGCTTTATCTGGCGAATGTAGAAATGAAAGAGGACAGTGCCCTCACCCAGTAATGATGTACGTGCTTCCAACTGGTTTATGTTATGCGGTCGTGAAATAAGGCCAGTAATTACGGTCCACATTAACTTTATCCTCTCATGTTCCCAAAAGTATCTAAAGAAACTACCAAAGACAGCCCAAGTTGATCTCTTCAAACGGAATTCCGACATCTGGAGGAGGTCTTTTTTAATGTAAAGCTTTTTTGTCTTAGTAGTTGTTCTGTAGATGGTTGGTTTCTGTCGGAAACTGAGGCCAGGAGGCTTTAAGCGAAATCTGAACAACGTTCTGTTGTTTCTGAAGTAGGGTTTGCGTGATGCGAGGACCACTGCGTTAGGACAAGGCGCTAAAGGCAGTTTGGTACTAGGTCTTCTAACCCTTGCTCTTGGCCCCATTTTTCCACCTGGCAAATTCCTGTTCATTCTTCGGTAATCCACAACCTTCAGGGCACCTCTGGGCAAACTGTAGTCTGCTGAAAAATAGGCAGCCCCCGGCAGATTGTGAAATGCCAAGGGTAAGAACAGAGTCTTACCAGTCTAGGTTATTTCGGGGTAAGAACAGTTTCATGGTCAGATGAACGCTGGAATGATGGGACCCCGAAAGGGGACCATGGATCAGGAAGACAGTAAATAATTGATGAAACTGACTGTAGCCTTCATTCTGGGGCAGAGCAAGTCAATTTCATCAGTTGCTTAATTATTTAAAATTTATAACCCTCTCCTTTTAGTTACTTGAATATATTTATAGATCATCTTAGATTGAGGCCCCCCCTGCATCTACTAATATGTACTTCTTTCAACTTCCTATTATATTTACCACTAATGCCGCTCAATATTTGGGTAATAGTCCAAAAAAGGCTAGTGCCTTTTAAGCCACCTTGCCACCTAAGGGTCATTCTCAAAGTGCATAGTAGGATGCCTTCCTGTGTACGCTGTGGATTTTAGGAGTTCTAGACTCCGATTTTTCTGCAGAATGGTAGAATAAGGCAGGGACCCCAGAGTGCGACTCTTGGTTTCCATCCCTGCCCCCGTCACTTACTGGTTGTGTGCCTCTGCGAAAAATCACTTAAACTTTCTGTCTCTAAACTTTTCCACGTGTAAAATGAGAGTAAAAATGGTCATACTTGGAGCACCTGGAAGGCTCCGTCGGTTGAGCATCTGATGCTTGGTGTCAGCTCAAGTCATGATTTCATGGTTCATGAATTCAAGCCCCACGTCAGGCTCTGTGCTGACAGCGTGGAGCGTGCTTGGGATTCCCTCTGTCTCTCTCTTTGCCTCTCTCTCTCTCTCTCTCAAAATAAATAAACTTAAAAAAATAAAGATAGTCATACCTACCTCACAGATCTGCTGTGACAATTAAGTGACAGTAGGTGGGCCAGAGTCACCCCTTTACTTACAAGGTACTTGTGTAAGATGCCTGGCACTCAGCAGGTCATACCTTTCATTTTGATTGATTGACTGGCTCTTTTGTCAAGGGCCTTTCACATGGTTGATAATCCATGTGGACCCACGTCCTAAGGCTTTGGTTGCTTCTTGTTAATGCCCAAGGGAAGCCCTACCCACTTTCTTCCCCAGAATCACTTCCTAAGACCATGAATGAGGTTGAACACCCACTCTACAAAGTCTTACTTCCTCATTCACCGCCTTTGGTTCTGATCCTGCTCCCTTTCCAACTCGTCTCCATGGTTGTCTTGTTATGAGCCCAGGAAGCCTTCTAGGACATTAAGAAGGTCTGGAGAAACAGGAGAATGGAAGTTTGCTTCACTGTTCAGGGATTGCCAGTGGTCTCTCTTAAGGCATTACTCTTGGTTTGATACTCAGGCCTAGGCCTGGGGTCTTATATCTACATTGTGATACTTATTCTACATATCCTGCCAAGATACTTCTCTCTGGATAGTTTTAAGGTACAGCAGAGTCACTACTTAATGTCAAAGTCCTCAAACGATTTCTCCTTTTTTTTAAGGGGCTTCATTGTGGTGTGTATGTATATATAGGTACATATATATACATACACATACACGTGTGTGTGTGTGTGTGTGAATGGAATATGACAGAGCCATAAAAAGGGTGAGATCTTGCCTTTTGTGACAATATGGACGGATCTATGGGGCGCCTGGGTGGCGCAGTCGGTTAAGCGTCCGACTTCAGCCAGGTCACGATCTCGCGGTCTGTGAGTTCGAGCCCCGCGTCGGGCTCTGGGCTGATGGCTCAGAGCCTGGAGCCTGTTTCCGATTCTGTGTCTCCCTCCCTCTCTGCCTCTCGCCCGTTCATGCTCTGTCTCTCTCTGTCCCAAAAATAAATAAACGTTGAAAAAAAAAATTAAAAAAAAAATATATGGACGGATCTAAAGGGCATCATGCTAAGTGATAGCAATCAGCCAAAGACAGACAAATATGATGTTGCTTCTTATATGTGGAATCTCAGAAAATGACGAATGAATAAACAAAAAGCAGAATCAGTCCTATAAATACAGAAAACAAACTGATGGTTGCTGGGGTGGGGGGGGTGGGATGTGCAAAATGGCTCAAGGGGAGTGGGAATACAGGATTCCAGCTATAGAATCAGTAAGTCACAGGAATAAAAAGTAAAGCACAGGGCATATAGTCAGTGGTAAGGTAATAGTGTCTTATGCTAAATAAACATAGCACAACATATAGACTTGTTGAACTGCTGTATCGTACACCTGAAACTAATGTACCATTGTGCCTCAACTATACTCAAAAATGTACTGGGGCACCTGGGTGGCTCAGTCAGGTAAGCATCTGACTCTTGATTTCCACTCAGGTCATGATCTCACGGTTTGTGAGATTGAGCCCTGCATCATGCTCTGTGCTTACAACACAGAGCCTGCTTGGGATTCTTTCTCTCTCTCTCAAAATATATAAGCAAAAAATGTACTATAAAGAAAAGGAGTTTTAGAATCTGGATTCTAAAAGGCCAAGCAAAGTGGACTAAATAAATAATGGCCTATTTAATTAAAATAATTGTCTATTTTCATACAATATAGGTTCAGTTAGATTTAAATTTTTTTTAAGAAAATGCTTTATGAAGAGAAAAATTGGCCCACCATTTCCTAGGAGAAGAAAAAAGGCTTAACTGGTTTTAGTTCCGAAGAAAGAAAACATGATTTAAAAGTTAAAAAACAATGATGATGTTCCTTCACGTTTGAACCTTTCCTAGTTTCAAAATGTTTTCTTCATAATTATCTGAATTAATGTTGAACAGTCCTTACCAAGGGCAAGGCCATCATTGTTGTTGACATTTTGCAGATGACACAGCTCTAGTTTAAGTTCACACAGAATTCTATCCTAGGTCCTCTCACTCCTGATCCAGTGCTCTTTCCGATAAATCTTACTGCAAGTGAGAGAAAAAAATGGAGTAAGATAAATAATAATCTCATTAAAGACATCACTTCCTGGGTGCCCGGGTGGCTCAGTCCATTAAACGTCCGATTTAGCTCAGGTCATGATCTCACCGTTTGTGAGTTTGAGCCCCACATCAGGCTCTCTACTGTCAGCACAGAGTCCTCTTCGGATCCTCTGTCCCCCTCTCTCCCTGCCCCTCCCGCTCTCATTCTCTCTCTCTCAAATATTTTTTTTAAAAAAGGCATCACTCCCTTCAAAGGTGAGAATCTAAGAACCCAGCATGTAAGTACCATAATGGCGTACCCACACAAAAAAGGAACCTTCGGAAGGTCTTGAAAGAAACATCTTCTGTTACAGTTTCCTCCCACCTTGAACATAAATGGGCTTCTAGTAGTAATCATGTCATTAGAAACATCCACCCTCCTCTAAAATTGTCCATGGAAATTAAAAGGTCATTAAAGAACATTGCAAATATTATCAGCTGTTGCTAAAGTTGCAAAGTAAGAAATCTGATGGGCTGCTCTGTGCTCCAAGGGGACTCCTTCTATGAAGACTCATTATCTCAACCCAGCCTTTCCAGATAATAAAAGAATTTAAAAAGCATGGGTGCTCATATTGGGGGACGGGGGGGGGGGGTGGAAACAGATGCATGGGAAGCTAGTAAGACTTCAAGACAAAATTTTTCCTTAATAAGAATTATGAATAATATGTTTAAGAGCATCTTCACTTTTAAATTAGGAAGTACCAAAAAGTGTGATGTGGGTCAGGAAAAAAAATTATCCCTTGAAAACTTCATTTTTGCAAGTAATGGAGCCTTTCTGAATATTGTCAGAGATGTATGCACTCAGACTTTTTATATCATTTGATGTTTTTCAGCTGACTTTAAAATAGACATAATAATCACACTGAGTTTAAACCAGAAATTTAGCAAAACCCAGAAGAAATATGAATTGTTTACAACCAACCAAATGCCAGAGACAGAGAAGCAAATAAGATACCCTCTCTCCCTTCCCGGAGTTTACAGCAGTTTAGAAAGAAAACAGAAATAGAATGAGAAACGGGTGTTAATTCAAATTGCAATTTGGCTAGCCTTCCAAAGTGTAGAGGCTGGTATGGAAAGGAAGGAAGGTTTCATGAGGAATAATGTCTAAGCTGAGGTTCCACGCAGGAGTGACCTGATGGCCTTTTGAAGATTGATGACTTTTCAGGGTTGTTCGTCTCAGCCCTTTACTTTCTTCCAGTAGCAATCACATACCTTGGAAAGAGCAGGCAGGCGGGGACCACTTAGATGGCGGAGGCAAGATGAATCGTGTACATTATCTCCTTAAGATCAGGTACTTAGCATGGTTTAAACAAATGTAGAAATCCTGAGTTATTTTTAAATATTTTTAAAGCTATTTTTTAAAAAATTTTAGAGAGGAAGTGTGCACAGGAGCAGGGGGAGGGGCAGAGAGAGAGAGAGAGAGAGAGAGAGAGAGAGACCCAAGCAGGCATCACACCCAGGGCAGAGCCCAGTGCAGGACGCAATTTCCCAACCGTGAGATCATGACCCGAGCTGAAATCAAGAGTCAGACGCTTAACCGACTGAGCCACCCAGGCGCCCCCTTTTTAAATAGTGACATAGCTGTTTCCGAGAGCATTTGTTTGTTTGTTTGCTTAGAGTTATTCCTCTATTTGTAAATTTGTAGGAATGAGTGAACTCATTCCTGTTAACGATTTTGGTGGAAATGGGGCAGGATGCCTCAATGTGGTCTTGCTTCCCCAGTGAGACATTTTTCAAATTTGTAATGCCAAAGTTACACCACTAAAGCAAAGGGGATTTGGTCTTCTGTCTCTACCCTCCACGTGGAATGTCCTTACAAGGACCCAAAATATTCACATTTGAGTGACCAAAGAATCCACTGTTTGAAAACTGCCACTGATTTCGTGAGTATGTTTGTAAAAATCAAGAATATAGGGACCGGTACCATTTCCCCCTGCTCTATGACTTGTCTGGTGTTATCAGCATACCTAGGAAGGAAGTGGATTTTTTTTTCTCCCAAATGAGCTTTTTTTTTTCTTTTTTAAAAGCTTATTTATTTGTTTTGAGAGGCAGGATGTGAGTAGGGGAGGGACAGAAAAAGGAGGAGAGAGAGAATCCCAAGCAGGCTCCCCACTGTCAGCACAGAGCCCAGTGTGGGGCTCAAATTCACGAACTCTAAGATCATGACCTGAGCTGAAATCAAGATTTGGACGCTTAACCGACTGAGCTGCCCGGGCGCCCCTTTCGTCGTAACCATTTTTAAGTGTGCAGTTCTGAGCACTTGCACGCCCGTGGTTGTGCCACCAATCTCCAGAGCTCTTTCTGTCTTGCACAGCTGAAACTCTGCGTGCATAAAACCCAACCCTCCTCCCTCAACCCCTGACATGTCCCCCTCTGCTTTCTGTCTCTATGAATTTGACTGCCCTAGGGAGTCACAGAATTGGAATCATACACTACTTGTCTTTTTATGTCCGGTTCATTTCACCTCGCGTAATGGCCTCAAGGTTTGTCCGCGTTGTAGCGTGAGTCAGAGTTCCCTTCCTTATTAAAGCTGAATAATATTCCATGGCACGTACAGACCACATTTTGTGTATCCGTTCACCTGTCAGCGGACGCTTGGGCGGCTTCCCCCTTTTGGCTGTTGTGAATGATGCTGCTGTGAACACGGGTGTGCAGATATCTCTTTGAGACTCTGCTTTGAATTATTTAGGACACCTACCGGGAGTGGGATTGCTGGATCAAATGGTAATGCTATTTTTAATTTTTTGAGGACCCGCCATACTGTTTTCCGTAATGGCTGTCCCATTTGCCATTACCACGCCAGGAAAAACTTACATTTCCAAGTAAAACCGTAAGTGGAAGTATAGTTAATAAAAAGTATATGTGTGTCGGAGCCCCTGGGTGGCTCAGTCCGTTAAGCATCCAACTTCAGCTCAGGTCACGATCCCAGGGTTTGTGAGTTCACACCCTGCATGGGGCTCTCCACTGTCCCTGCGGAGCCGGCTTTGGATCCTCATAGGAGCACCTAAGTGGCTCCATCAGTCAAGCGTCCAACTCTTGATTTAAGCTCAGGTCATGATCCTGGGGTCGTGGAATCCAGCCCTGCATCGGGCTCCACACTAAGCATGGAGCCTGCCTAGGATTCATTCTCATTCTCATTCTCCCCTCTCCCCTCTCCCCTCTCTTCTCTCTCCCCTCATCCCTCTCCGCCTGCTCACTCCCATTCTCTCTCTCTTTCTCTCAAATAAACAAACAAACAGGATCAACATCTAGGGTGAATGAAAGAAGCAGGAATGCGCATTGAATTACATTGCAATGAAATCACAACAAAGGCCTTGGGCAACATCACAGGGAGTTCTGTGGCCTTTAGAATGGTCTCAAGTTGGCCCAAGGGACCCAGGCCTCTAGACCCCAGTAGTCAGAGGACCTGGGTGGTTCTTCAGGAAGAAAGCACAGTTCCGGGTGAGGCACCTCTCCTTGGTCTGTGGCGTGGCCCAGAGAGAGACCCCGCTGAGACGCGTCAGCTGCTACAGGTCAGCGTCAGTCTCGTGATGGAATGCTGCCGGGTCCACCTGACTTGATGACTCTGTGAGTCTCAGCCCCTGCTGAGCAGCTCTGGGTGCACTGGCTCTTGTTCCGTGGGCAGTGCTCCACCTTTACGAGGGACCAGGCTCTCTCTTGCAAAGTGCATCGTTCTGCACTGCGGATAGCACGGATGTACTCCAGACCCTAGGGGTCTAAACTGCAATTATCCCATTGGGGCTGCCATAAACTCCACACACACGCAGCTGTTTTCACACCAGACGTACTTCTGCTGCGGCAACGTCTGCCAAGTTGTAGGACCCTCGCGGCAGAATCGCTTGTACTGGAGCCTGGACGTGCTGGAGAGCTGTTTTCTGCTCTGGAAACCACACAAAGCTGGTTGCTTTGCTTATCAACTAGTGTGGGGGGCAGAGTAGCGCTCGCATGTATACGATAAGCTGCCTCCAGAAACTGGAGTTGTGTTTCCATCTTGGTGGTGAGAGTTGCAAGGTGTAAATCGTGTCTTGTATGGTTGAGGGGATGTCCCAGCATGCCTCAGACCACCGGACCACCAAACTCTTCACTTCTGTGGCGTTCTGGAACGCGTGTATATTGTCCAGTCATCTGGTGGTTTTGCCACCTTTTGCTTATTTGGTCCAATTAACGTAATGCATCAATACTGTGGATCAATCCAGTAGATGGATGTGGTGCTTCGTGGGATGTCCAAGTGATCGCAATCCCTTTAGACTGTATTATGCAGGGGGGCGGGGAGTGAGCCCTGGCACAAGACCATGAACGTCCCAAGTTCATGCAGACTGTTTCCGATCCTTTCTCACGGTAGAAATGGGGAAGGTTGCACTGATGAGGTCAGTGACCGCTGACTGGGTACCTGAGACCATGTCACCCTGTCCCCACAGCAGCACAGCTGTGCGTGCAGTGGGCCTCAGCTAGAGCTGTTAGTAGTCCATTGTCATCCTCTTGGGCCCAGCTGGCCTTTCGGGGGGTCTGGCTGGTGAATTTAACGTATCCTCGCCTGGGATAGGTAGGCATCCCTGCATCCTTTGGGTTTTTAAGGCTGGCACTAATTTCTGTTGCCTCCAGGACGTGATACAGACAGTTCCTGACTTAGGATGAATTAACTTGAGACTTGCTGACTTGGTGATGATGTGAAAGCATTCAGTAGAGATTGTACTTGAGTCTGTTGATTTTTCCGCCCAGGCTAGCAATAGGCAGTACGATCCTCGCTGGGGGTGCTGGGCTGTGGTAGTGAATTGTAGCTTCCAGCCTGCCACCCAGTCGGGAGAGTCGACAACCAATGCGCATATAGCCATTCTGTACCCATACGACCGTTCTGCTTTTCACTTTCAGTACTGTGTTCAATAAATTACACGAGCTGTTCGACACTTTATTATAAAAAGGCTTCGTGTAAGATGATTTTGCCCAACTGCAGGCTAATGTAAGTGTTCAGAGCACATCGAAGTCAGCTAGGGTAAACTCTGAGGTTCAGTAGGTTAGGTGCCCCAAATGTATATTTGACTGGCTATATTTTCAACTTAGGGTACGTTCATTGGGACACAACCCATCGTAAGTCAAGGAAGAGCTATATCGTTTTCATTTAATACTTTGACCAAGGGGAGGAGGGTCATGGACAGTTTGAATTTCTTCTGTTTGTCTTTTCCCACTACAATAGCTCTTAGCACTGGCCAAGGGACCAATGTCAGGGCCCTGTCAATGACAGAGTATGCCCATGCCCGAAGTATATGCAGAACAAGAGAATGACCACCTCGTCCCCATTTACCTTCATTCTAAGAGGGAACAATTATGACACTCTGATGATACATATAAATGTCGGCTAGGACTCTATACCCAGTTCCCCAAATGTTTGGGTATTTTCTTTTCCCCGGTACACCACTGATTAAATGATGGAAGGTCTCTTTGGAAAAAGAGTGGCAGAATCACTACTGTATGTAACTGCTGCGGTGTTTCAGGTTTGCTCCCCCTGGGAATCCAACCTCTCCTTTAGTCAATGGGTTCGCAATCTGAAAACTGCTACGGGTGTGGAAACTGAGTAAGGGATCGTGGCTTTTTACTGAGGCAGCTCCTGATCATCCGTCTTTGGTTTCTTTGGATTTCTTGGATCATCCATCTATGGGTTGGCCAATACCTTTGCTGACTGGTGTGTTCTTACTGATCCTGAGCACAGATAGCCCTCTCCGGGTCAGGCAGAAGGCTGCTATTCCAACCTCACCAAGTATTACAACCATTGTGCCCACCTAGCTTCTGTAGGTTAAGTGCTGCCCCTTGGGCACTATTATTTTGACATCCTGAGTGTCCTGCTTTCAGAGAGTCCAGTTCTTCATTGGTATTTCCTACCTCTTGCTGAGTATAGAACTGGATGCCTACACTGAGCTTCTCCGTCAACGCCTCTTTCGCCAGTGAATTTCTTCTTATAGCTTTGGTTTATACCAGTTACTTCAGGCGCTCACACGGAGCATGGTCATCTGGTTGGCTTTCTGCCCAGTGATACAGCTACTCTATACCCACTTTCTGAATCTTTTCATCCCTTCTCACAGCAACTTGAAAAGAAAATTTGAGCGTTCTGTCTCACACTTAGCACGAACTATCGCTTTCTTCAAGTTTCCAAGAGCCATGCTACGGACGAGTTAGCACTGTTTCCTGGGTCTTTGCCAAGGTGTTAAATGATCACCCAGGAGGATGTTGCCATGTTGATAAGCTCTCACTTTTACAACTTTCTGTTTCAGTCCCCTTGAACCAGCCACTTCAGGATCCATATGGACTCCCTGGCCCTGGCCCATACGTGCTGGGAAAACTGCCCCATGATTTTGGGGGGGATATAATCTCTTTTTTCTCTTACTAGTCCTAGCATTTTCCTAGCATACTTTTGGTGTGTTTTAACGCTGATGTCAAGGGGGCAGGAGGGGAGTCGGCGGCAAATCCTGACTGGGCCATTTTTTGTCTTGCAAGGCAGAGGCTTCTACATCACCTTCAGGCGAGGGAGGAACAGTAGACTTTACTGTGAAGAGTGGGCCATTTCTTCGGGTCTTCTTAGGGTCTGGTTATGATAAGCAGCTTCTAAAATGGCTTCCAATACTCCCTACCCCCTGGTGCTTAGGCCCTTGTGTAATCACCAATCTTGAGTGTTGGCAGGACCTAGTGGCTTGCTTCTAGTAAATAGAATACAGCCAAAGCGTTGGGATGTCACTTTGGAAATTCGATTATAAAAGACCATGCATCTTTTCCCTCTTTGGTTCTGTTCCCTTGCTTGTTCTCTTACGAGCTTCCCTATGAAAAAGGCGCACATGACGAGGAACCGAAGGCAGCCTCCAGACAAGAGATAATGAGGAACCTAGGCCCTCAGTTCAGACAGATCACAGAAAGGGAATCATGCCAACAATCGCTCGAAGAAGCTCAGAAGTGAGTATTTTCTCCAGTCAGCCCTGAGAGGGCTGCATCTCCTCAGCTGACCCCTAACCGTAGCCATGTGAGAGACCCAGCTTTGACCAGCCCAGCCAAAGACCAGAATTACCCACAGAAACAGAGGTAACAAGCGTTGTTGCTTGAAGCTTGTAAGTTTTGGAGTAACTTGTTACACAGCAACGGATGACGGATATGCCAGAGATTCAGGATATTTAAATGGACTGACCTGGATGTCCCCATTCCTGTTCTCTGTGTTCCACCCCTTCTGAATCACAGTCCCGACCTTGGGATAGCAGAGCTATTGGGACTGGGAACCCTACCTCCTCTAAAGCTCTGCTCTTCTTGTAATTAATTTCTGAACCTGATCTTGAGTGTTTTTCTGCCTTCTCGCTAAAAGAGGTGAGAATGTTGATATTCTTCTAAAGCCAGGCAGGTCCTCTGGCTTTTACAATTAGCTTTTAATTGGTGTTTAACTTTTCATTGTCTTTCTCCAAAGTATAGATGGCTTCAGCCACAGTGATCCAATTCTGTGTTCCTGATAGTTACAATTTCCTTACATTTCTTAAACACCCGATGTATTGCACCCACCAGTGCATTCTTTTCCACTAATAAATCCTTGAAATGCACGGTAGGAAGCAGCTACAAAAACTCTGAAGCCCTGAGAAAGCTGTGCCTCGAAAGCCAACCTAAGATGCAGCTATCACACTTAGTACACAAGAAAGAACTCACAAAAGACTGCAATTTGTATGTCTTACATCTGAAGAATAGTACAAGACCTACAAAAATTGCTTAGAATTAGCAACTGCCAATTCTTGGAGGTTTATTTTCGTTTGGTTTTTCCATGGGGTTTCATTCACATATATGTATCTGTATCTGCTTTTGACCCCTGGTTGAAGTGGCTACCAGTTCTATATTTGAGGGTTGTACCCAAACTAAGAGCATCACGCAGGGCTCAGCCCCTGGGAAAATCGGTTATGTTCTGCAGGGAAGAGTCACCTCCAACATCCCTGGCTTTTCCCGTAAGTTTAATGAGACTAGAGTGTTGTGTGAATATGAAGCATTTTCTGATAAAACTGGTGTATTTTTACCTACTTCCGGAGAGGGTAAAAAAAGTTTAAAGCCTATTAAATTAAGAATTCCTATTGGGGCGCCTGGGTGGCCCAGTCAGTTAGGCATCTGACTTCGGCTCAGGTCATGATCTCACAGTTGGTGAGTTCGAGCCCCGCATCGGGTTCTGTGCTGACAGCTCGGAGCCTGGAGCCAGCTTTGGATTCTGTGTCTCCTTCTCTCTCTGCCCCTCCCCAACTTGTGCTCTGTCTCTCTATGTCTCTCAAAAAATAAATAAATGGAAAAAAAATTTTTTAACAATTCCTATTAAGATTAGCTTATGGGAACTGATAAGCACATATAAATCTAACAAAGATTAAAAAAAACTTTAAACTATTGAAAAGAAGCTGAACTTTTATTTTTTAATTATGAAGGTCCTTTAAAAAAAAATAAAACCCTTCACAGAAACTAACAAACCAAGTTATAATGATGTCATCACTGAGAGATGACAGGAAGTACAGCCACGAGTCACACAAAAAAATAATAAATAATACACTAAAAAATCTGAGACACTTCCAAGATTGGTAAATAAATGGATATTTGTATTTGAATCTAGATTTATTTAACACTCTTAATTAATATGAATCCTTGAACAGTCTTGGCCTCTTGGGGGTGGGTGGAATACATTAATTTTCCCATCAAAATTATTGGAAATAAAAATATATGTATATTTTTGGAAGTGTATGCTACTTGACTTTTCAAGTAGCAACAGGATTTTCAGACACAGTTAACAAAATCGCTCTTTAAGCGAGGAATAAAGGTAATACACTCCCGTGTTCTCCTTAGTCCTTTACGAAATACACAAGTCATGGAAAATTGTGTTTCCTCTGTGAGCCCTCCCACCCCCTCACCTGATTCTGATTACTCTAAAGCCCATCAGACTTCAGAGACCTGTCACTGTGTGTAAATATTCCGTTAGGGATCTCTAAAAGGCACTGCTTTTGTTTTAACTTAAAACACTTTTATCATGCCTTTTAAAAAATAATACTCTAATATTGTCAATATTTAGCGTTTGCCTTTTAATTTTGCATTAAATAATTTTTTTATTAATTTTTTTAACGTTTATTTTTGAGACAGAGAGAGACAGAGCACGAACAGGGGAGGGGCAGAGAGAGAGGAAGACACAGAATCTGAAACAGGCTCCAGGCTCTGAGCTGTCAGCACAGAGCCCGACGCAGGGCTCGAACTCACGGACCATGAGATCGTGACCTGAGCCGAAGTCGGACACTTAACCGACCAAGCCACCCAGGTGCTCCAATAATTTTTAAAATTATAGTTCATTTCAGGGCACCTGGGTGGCTGGGTCATGGAGTGTCCGTCTTTAGCTCAGGTCATGATCTTGCAGTTCGTGAGTTTGAGCCACACATCAGGCTCTACACTGACAGTGTGGACCCTGCTTGGGATTCTCTCTGTCCCTCTCTGGCCTTGACCTGCTCTTTCTGTCTTCCCCCCCTCCTCCCTCCCTCCCTCAAGATAAACTTAAAAAAATTAAAACAAAAATCCGTAGTTTGTTTCAAACAAATCTTTTTATTACAAGTGGTTGATAGGTCTCAATTCTCTATTAATCTTTAGGTTCCCGGGGCGCCTGGGTGGCTCAGTCGGGCGAACATCTGACTTTGGCTCAGGTCATGATCTCCCGGTTCATGAGTTCAAGCCCCGCATTGGGCTCTGCACTGACAGCTCAGAGCCTGCTTGGGATCCTCTCTCTCTGCCCCTCCCCATCTCTCTCTCTCTCTCTCTCTCTCTCTGAAAAATAAACATTTTTTTTTAAATCTTTAGGTTCCCCCTATATCTTTTCTTCATTCAATTTGTTGTTGGAAAAGGTAATGATTTGTTGTTCTGGAGATTTTAGTGTAGTTTGAATTTTGCCGAATGCTTCCTGTGATGTCATATGTGCACCTGTTCCCTGTATTTCCTGATAATTTCTAGGTATATGAGATGCAGTTTTGGAAGACAAGACTACTCCATAGGTGATATTGTGTACTTCCTTCTAGTTGTCTCTTTATGATGTTAGCTGCTGAATATACGGTCATTATGTGTTACCATGCCTTTCCTGTGATGTGGTGAGCCCTTTGGAGAGCAAAACTGTATTCATCACTTTATCCCTACTATGTAGTACAATTTAATATAATAGGTGCCCAATATTTCCCAAAAGTTTAGTGAATCCAGGTGCTCATGGCTCAGGGTCAGCTTTCACTAACTCTTTCTAGCTCATTGGCAAGGTCATTAATTTGTAATGAATCTTGTTTTCATGGTCGGTAAATGAAGAGATTGGCTTAAACATGGCCTCTATGCTTCCTTCAATGATTATATGAAATGGTCATACAAAGATCAAGAATATGAGCTCTCTTTCCCACACCAAAGATTTCAAGAAGTAAGGGAACCCAGCCCATGTGCACATACTGAGTAAGAAACAATCTTTTCTGGGTTTTTCTTTAAAGCTTTCGATGGGACTACATTTGTAAATAGTGCACCAAATTTGGAATAGAACATAATTTGTTGGTTGCATCTATCAAACTGAGCAAATAATGTTAAATTCCCTTCTATGATGGATAAGAATATATAAAATACATGATATTTGAACACATATGAATAACTGAATAAATTCTGCTAAGAAAAATGCTCCAAGCAGAGAGATAGCCTGTTGTCCATAAACAGGTGCATAACTTAATTATCAAACCACCCACCATCCTTAAACACCGTTTACTTAATTCCCACCAAATAGAAAAATGAACTAATCGCCTTGAAGACAGTGATGAGAAATCAGTCATCTTTACATAGATACATACACACATATACAACTATTATTAGAATAAATATTAAAATTCATCTTTAGCAGTAACACAGTATAGACTTGAGTAGACGGAAGTAAACAAAAATGCAAGTATATTATATCATGGGCTCTATTTTCAAATATATAAAAATAAACTGCCTTTTGAAAAAGGCTTTGTAGGTTTTACTCAAATTTATACCCAAATTACAAGAAAATATTTAAAAGTATAAAACAATGTCAGCTCTCAGATTACTGTCTTAGGTTTAACCTTACATTTGTTCATCTTTTTTTTAAAGTTATTATTTCATTGTTTCTTTTAAAAAATGTTTTTAGCGTTTATTCGTTTTTGAGAGAGAGAGAGAGAGAGAGAGAGAGAGCGCGCACAAGTGGAGGAGGGACAGAGAGAGAGGGAGACACAGAATCTGAAGCAGGCTCCAGGCTCCCAGCGGTCAGCCCAGAGCCCAACGCGGGGCTCCAACTCATGAACCGTGAGGTCGTGTCCTGAGCTGAAGTTGGACACTTAACCAACTGAACCACGCAGGCACCCATTAAACTTTTAATTTTAGGGGCGCCTGGGTGGCGCAGTCGTTAAGCATCCGACTTCAGCCAGGTCACCATCTCGCGGTCCGGGAGTTCGAGCCCCGCGTCAGGTTCTGGGCTGATGGCTCAGAGCCTGGAGCCTGTTTCCGATTCTGTGTCTCCCTCTCTCTCTGCCCCTCCCCCGTTCATGCTCTGTCTCTCTCTGTCCCAAAAATAAATAAACGTTGGAAAAAAAATTAAAAAAAAAAACTTTTAATTTTAATTCCAGTTAGTTAAATATAGTGTTACATTAGTTTCAGGTGACTACGTAGGGATTCACCACTTCTGTACATTACCCTGTGTTCCTCACAACAGATGTACTCCTTAATCTCCATCCTCTATTTCACCCATCCCCCCGGGACCTCCCCCCTGGTAACCATCAGTCTGTTCCCTATAATTAAAAGTCTGTTTCCTGGTTGCCTCTTTGTTTTTATTTTCCTTTTGCTTGTTTGTTTTGTTTCTTAAATTTCACATATGAGTGAAATCATATGTTATTTGTCTTTCTCTGTTGGACTTACTTTACTTAGCATTATACCCTCTATAATGGCAAGATTTCATTCCATTTTATGGCTGAGTGATATTCCATTATATATAATGGGATGTAACACACACACACACACACACACACACACACACACACACACACACACCATTCTTCTTCATTCATCAGGCAGTGGACACTCGGGCTTCTTCCAAATCTTGGCTATTGTAAATGCTGCTATAAATATAGGGGTGCATGTATCCCTCTGAATTAGTGTTAATACATTCTTTGGGTAAATAACCAGGAGTGCAATTGCTGGATAGTGCATAAGGTAGTTCTATTTTTAACTTCTGGAGGAACCACCTCCCTCTTTTCCTTAGTGGCTACACCACTTTGCATTCCTACCCACAGGGCACAAGTGTTTCTTTTTCTCCACATCCTCAAAATACCTGTCATTTCTTCTGTTGCTGATGTTAGCCATTCTGACGGGCGTGAGGTGATAGCTTATTGTACTTTAAATTTGCATTTCCCTGATGGTAAGAGATGATGAGCATATTTTCATGTGTCTATTGACCATCTGGATGTCTTCTTTGGAGAAATGTCTTCTCATGTATTCGGCCCATTTTTAAATTGGATTATTTGGATTTTGTAAGTTCTTTATGTGTTTTGGATACTAACTCTTTATCAGCTGTGCCATTTGCAAATATCGTCTCCCATTCTGTGGGCTGTCATTGACTTTTGTTGATCATTTCCTTTGCTATGCAGAAGCTTTTTGGTTTGATGCAGTCCCTATAGTTTATTTTTGCTTTTATTTCCCTTGCCTCAGGAGACACATCTAGAAAAAAGTTGTTATAGCTGATATCAAAGAGGTTACTGCCTTTGTTCTCTTTTAGGATTTTTTTTTATGGTTTCTGGTCTCAGTTTTAGGTCTTTAATCTATTTTGAGGGTATTTTTGTGTATGTTGTAAGTACGTGGTACAGTTTCTTTCCTTTGTATGTTGCTTTCCAGTTTGCTCGGCACCGTTTTTTGAAGAGACTCTCCTTTTCCCATTGGATATTCTGTCCTGCTTTGTCAAAGGTTAATTGACCATGTAACGGTAGGGTTTTTTTCCTGGATTTTCTGTTCTGTTCTCTGGATCTATATGTCTAGACCTGTGATGCCTCCAGCTTTCCTTTTCGTTTTCGGGGTTGCTTTGGCTATTGGGGGTCATTTGTGGTTCCGTGCACATTTTAGGACTGTTTCTTCAAGTTCGCTGAAAAATGCTGTTGTTATTTGGGGAGGGATTATATCAAACGTGCGGACTGCTTTGGATAGGGTAGACACGTTAACCGCGTTCTTCCAATCCACGAGCATGGAATGTCTTTCCATTTCACTGTGTCCTCTTCAGTTTCTTTCATCAGCGTGTTATCGTTTTCCGAGCAGGGATCTTTCACCTCTTTGAATAGGTTTATTCCTAGGTATCTTACTATTTTGGGTGCAACTGTAAATGGGGTCACTTGATTAATTTCTTTCCGCAGCTCCATTTTTGTGTCTAGAAATGCGACCGATTTCTGTACATGGATTGTGTGCCCTGAAACTGATGTGAATTCGTTTGATCAATTCTGCCAGTGTCTTGGCAGTCTTTAGAGTTTTTCCATATAGGGTATCATGCTATCTTTAAAGAGTGAACGTCTTACTTCTTCCTTACCAATTTTGATTTCTTTCTTTTCGTTGTCTGATTGTTGTGGCTAGGACTTCTGGTACTATGTTGAATAAAAGTGGTGAGAGGGGACATCTTTGTCTTATTCCTGGCCATAGAGGAAAAGCTCTCCGTTTTTCCCCATTAAGAATGATGGTAGCCGTGGGTTTTTCACAGACAGACTTTATTATGTTCTGCGAACCTACTTTGTTGAGGGTTTTAATCACGAATGGATGTCTTACTTTGTCACATGCTTTTTCTGCATTTATTGAAACGCTCATATGTTTCTTAACCTTTCTCCTGTTGATGTGATACATCACGTGTTTGGTTTGTGAATATGGAACCACCCTTGAAACCCAGGAAGAAACCCCACTTGATTGCAGTGAATGACTTTTTAAATGTATTATTGGATTCAGTTTGCTAGTATTTTGTTGAGGGTTTTCGCATCTGTTTTCTTCAGGGATATTGGCCTGTAGTTGTCCTTTTAGTGGTGTCTTTATCTGATTTTGGTATCAAGATAATGCTGGCCTCAGAGAATGAATTTGGAAGTATCCCTCCCTTTTATATTTTTGGAGGAGTTTTAGAAGAATAGGTCCGGGGGCACGTAGGTCGCTCAGTCGGTCAAGTGTCCGACTCTTGGTTTCAGCTCAGGTCATGGTCTCATGGTTCATGAGTTTGAGCACTGATAGTGCAGAGCCTGCTTGGGATGCTCTCTCTTCCTCTCTGTCTGCCCCCTCCCTGCTCACACTCTCCTTCTGAAAATAAATAAGTAAATTTAAAATAAATAAATAAATAAATAAAAAGAAAGAGGGGGAAGAGGAGGAGGAGGAGGAGGTCTGAACTCTTCTTAAATGTTTGGTAGAATGTCCCTGTGAAGCCATCTGTCCTGGACTTCTGTGTTTTGGGGGTTTTTGGATTACTCACTAACCTTTGTTGTTGGTTGTCAGTCTCTTCAAAGTTTCTAGTTCCTCCTGTTTCAGTTTGGGGAGTTGATATGTTTCTAGGAATTTATCCCATTTCTTGTAGATCGCCCAAGTTGTTGGCATGTACTTTTTCATAATCTTCTCTTATCGTTTGATTTCTTTGGTACTGATTGTTACTTCTCCTTTCTCATTTGTGATTTTATTTATTTGAGTCCTTTCTCTTTTTTCTTGGTAATTCTGGCTAGAAGTTTATCGATTTTATTGATTTTTCCGTCCAAAACACCAGCTTGTTGTTTCATTTACCTTTTCTATCATTTTTCTAGGTTATGTATCATTTATTTCTACTCTAATCTTGATTATTTCATTCCCCTGCTGATTTTAGGTTTGCTTCTTTTTTCTTTTTCTGGCTTCTTTAGGCGCAAGCCTTAGGTTGTATATTTGAGATTTTTCTTCTTGAGGTCAGCTTGTATTATTGCTATAAACTTCCCTCTTAGGACCACTGTTGCTGCACCCCAAAGATTTTGAAGTGTCGTGTCTTCATTTTCACTTTTTTCCACGTACCTCTTCATTCCTTCTTTGATTTCCTGGTTGAGCCATTTATTGCTGAGTAGCATGTTATTTAACCTCCACGTATTTGTGGTCTTTACGGATTTTCTTCTGGTAGTTTATGTCTCGTCTCATAGCATGGTGGTCAGACAAGGTGCATGGTGTGACTTTGCTCTTAATCAATTTGCTGATGTTTGTTTTGCAGGCTAATGTGTGATCTATTCTGGAGAATGTTACATGTGCCCTCAGGAAGAACGTGTATTCTGCTGTTTTAGGTTGGAGTGTTCTGAACGTATCTGTTAAATCCATCTGGACCAGTGTGTCATTCAAAGTCATTGTTTCCTTACTGAGGTTTTACTTAGATGATCTGTCCATTGATGTAATTGGGTGTTAAAGTCCCCTACTGTTATTGGGTTATTATCGATTAGTTCCTTAATGTTTTTTTTTTATTAACTGTTGTATGTATTGGGGTGCTCCTATGTCAGGTGCATATTTGCAATTCTATCTTTTTTTTTTTTTTGGATTGTTCCCTTTATTGTTACAGAGTGTCTGTCTTTATCTCTGCTCACAGTCTTTGTTTTAAGGTCTGTTTTGTCCAATACACGTATTGCTACTCTGGCCTTCTCTTGATATCCATTTGCATGATATTTCCCCATTCCCTCACTTGGAATATGCAGGTATCTTTAGGTCTAAAATAGGTCTCTTGTAGGCAGTATATAAATGGGTCTTGTTTTTTAATCAAATTGCCACCCTCTGTTTTGATTGGAGCATTTAGTCCCTTTATATTCAAAATAATCATTGATAGATGTGTATTGCCATTGTATTACTTGTTTTCTGCTTGTTTCTAAAGATTTTCTCTGATCCTTTCTTTCTCTCATGTTTGCCAAATTTTCTTTAATTATATATATGGATTTCTTTTTCTTGATGCATGTTTATTAGTGGTTTTGATATATGCTTACCATTAGGTTGTGTCAAACCCTTCTGCATACAGCAGTGTGTGTTAAGATGATGGTAGTTTAAGTTTATAATTTTTTTTTCAACGTTTATTTATTTTTTTGGGACAGAGAGAGACAGAGCATGAACGGGGGAGGGGCAGAGAGAGAGGGAGACACAGAATGGGAAACAGGCTCCAGGCTCCGAGCCATCAGCCCAGAGCCCGACGCGGGGCTCGGACTCACGGACCGCGAGATCGTGACCTGGCTGAAGTCGGACGCTTAACCGACTGCGCCACCCAGGCGCCCCGATGGTAGTTTAAGTTTAAACCCATTCTTTTCTCCTCTCCTCCCCACACTATAGGTATATATTGTTATATTTTATATCCTTTTTTGTGAGTTCCTTGACTGATTTTTTTTTTTTACAGAAATATTCACTTTTACTGCTTTTGTGTTTTCTGTATTTATACTGTCACTTTTGATCTCTCCTTTCCAATCAAAGAATCTCCTTTAAGATTTCTTGCAGGGCTGGTTTAGTGGCCACAGGTTTAGTCTTCGTCTGGGAAACTCTTTATCCTTCCTTCTATTCTGAATGATAGCCTTCCTGGATAGAATATTCTTGGCTGCCGATTTTTCCCATTCAGCACTTTGAGTACATCATGCCACTCCCTTCAGACTTGCTAAGTTTCTGTTGAAAAACCTCCAGCTAGCCTTACGGGTTTTCCCTTGTAAGGTAAGGACTTCTTTTGTCTTGCAACTTTTGAAATTTTCTCTTTTATCACTATATTATGTAATTTTATTTATAATACGTCTTGATGTGTAATATGTCATATGTATAATACGAATATCTGCTTTTGTTGATTTTGGTGGGAGTTCTCTGTGCCTCCTGGATCTGGATGTCTATTTCCTTCCCCAGATTAGGGAAGTTTAGAGCTACTTTTTCTTCAAATCACTTTTCTGCCCCTCGTTCTCTCTCTTCGTCTGAGACTCCTATGACATGAAAGTTACTACATTTGATGGAGTCACTGAGTTCCCTAAGTCTGTTCTTTTTTTTTTTCAATTTTTTTAAACATTTATTTATTTTTGAGAGACAGAAACAGAGCGTGAGCGGGAGAGGGGCAGGGAGAGAGAGGGAGACACAGAATCGGAAGCAGGCTCCAGGCTCCGAGCTGTCGGCTCAGAGCCCAACGCGGGGCTCGAACTCACAAACTGTGAGATCATGACCTGAGCCGAAGTCGGACACTTAACCGACTGAGCCACCCAGGCGCCCCTCTAAGTCTATTCTTGTTTTGCATAATTTTTTTTCCTCTCTTTTGGGGCTCTTGGATGGCTCAGTCTGTTAAGCATCTGACTCTTGATTTTGGCTCAGGCCATGATGTCACGATTTGTGAGATCAAGCCCCACTCTCAGCACAGAGCCTGCTGGGGATTCTCTCTCTCCCTCTTTCTCTCTGACCCTCCCCTGCTTGTGTGCTCGCTCGCTCGCTCTCTCAGAAGATATATAAACTTTAAAAAAAAAGTTTTTCTCTTCTGTTCAGCTTGATTACTTTCCATTACTGTGTCGTCCAGGTCACTGATCGCTCTTCTACTTCTTTCCCCCTGCCGTTCGTTCTGTCAAGTGCGTTGCCCGTTTCATTTCGTGTATCCTTTATCTCGACTGCGTTACTCTTTCTCTGTTTTAAACGTCTCACTCATGTCTCCCACTCTTTTCCCAAGTCCGGTAGGTATCCTTATGATCGTTGCTTTAAAGTCTGTATTTATCAGGTCTGTTACTTATTGCTGTTTTGCTTAGATCTCTGGCCGTGGCCTCATCCTGTTCATTGATTTCGGATAAATGTCTCCGTTTCCTCGTTTGGTCTGCCTCTCCGTGTCTATTTGTCCGTGTTAAGAAATGCACCTGTGTCTTCTGCTCTTGAAAGTAGTGGCATAATTAAGTCACTTCCCTGCCCTGCACTGTCTCCTGTTCCCCAGAACCTGGCCCTTCAGGAGAGTGTCCTGTGCGTGTCGCTTACGCCCTGCTCTTGTGTCTGGGTCACTTATCTTTTCGCTGAAGTCATCTGCGTTGACTCTCTGCCTGTTGCGGGCTGTGCTTGCTCCCTGTGGCATTCGTGGCACCAGCCCTTGGGGGGCATACCACTGGGGAACTTGGGAGCAGAGCAAACTGAGTGCTGGGACACATCTCCTATGCCTTATCCCCTGAAGTGCTGCAGCGGCCGGCGGCTGCACACCAGTGCAGCCAGGGGTATGCGGCTCGGCACGGTGTGGTGATTTGGCTCGTATTCAGCTATTTTGAATCGTCTCCACGTTTATTCGCTAGCTCAGCGGTCACAGAGCCTGTGGTCACATAGCCCCTTGGCAAAAACACACAGGACTTACTAGAGACTTGTTGAACTCATTATGGAATCAAAGTACAATTCATTTTTCCATTCCCAAGGAAACTATTTCCACTCTATGTTAGCAAACCAGATACATTTGTATCACTCACTGGAAAGTAATGGTTGGATCAGAAATGGGAGTACCTGATTATCACCAGAAAAGACAGATTCTGTAGGCAACGTCTAAAAGCATCAATAATCAATTGGTTTTGAAACAGGCATCTTCATCATTGACCTCCCATAATCGAAACAGAAATGTGTCCTTGTAATAAATGGTTTCCTAGGGTGAGAGCATTGTTACAAATAACAAAGCACAACATCTAAATAACGCTTTATTTTTTTTTGAAAGCTGCGGATGCTATTCTTATTCTTGAAAATCATCGACGTTAAAGATGAATCTGTTGGCTAAAACACACAATATGCACATGTACACACTCATACTCAAAGGCGTTCTCTGATGTTAAACTCTTTAATGGTAAAAAAAAAAAAGCAAAGTAATTGCTTTTATGAATTTAAAACGTTTCTGTTCTAGAGGTGGTAAATACAAAATATGAATAAAGCTTATGATTCTAACATCATGATATATTCCTATATGTCGTATGATGTTCCATAGTTGAAATTAAATTCCTCTCTGTCACCTTAAACAGGGTGATTGCAAATGTGACTCCATTATCCTTCCAGTGGTAGACCAGCATGAGCTGACCCCAATTGGGATTTGCCCCAACATTTCAAGAAATTGACCCAGCTAAGATCATACTCCTCTAAACATTCTAATTACCCGATAATCTCTTGGTACCCACTCAATTTGTTACTGAATTCTTACCCTGTTTGTTACTGTTACACTATATGTCCACGGAGATTTTGAGTACATTTTTCTCCATTTTGGCTTTGTCCTGTATTTTACAAATCGAGCTTACATTCAATCTTTGGTTGTTCTGTAGACCTCTGCTAAAATACTTATCAACAACATAAATATTGAATAGGATTAAAACCAATACCACTTCTCCTCTAAATTTTCACCAACACACAGTTTTAGGAGTTTTGCAAAAGTTGTGATCAATATAGGAAAGCTGATGTTACCATTGTGTAGAACATCGCACTTTTTGTACTGTACGAGATAATTTTTTTTCTTTCTAAATTTTCTTTTCTTTTTCAATGTCTGAAATTTATTGTCAAATTGGTTTCCATACAACACCCAGTGCTCATCCCAAAAGGTGCCCTCCTCAATGCCCATCACCCACCCTCCCCTCCCTCCTACCCCCCCCCCCCCATCAACCCTCAGTTTGTTCTCAGTTTTTAAGAGTCTCTTATGCTTTGGCTCTCTCCCACTCTAACCTTTTTTTTTTCTTCCCCTCCCCCAGGGATTTCTGTTAAGTTTCTGAGGGTCCACATAAGAGTGAAAACATATGGTATCTGTCTTTCTCTGTATGGCTTATTTCACTTAGCATCACACTCTCCAGTTCCATCCACGTTGCTACAAAGGGCCATATTTCATTCTTTCTCATTGCCATGCAGTACTCCATTGTGTATATAAACCACAATTTCTTTATCCATTCATCAGTTGATGGACATTTAGGCTCTTTCCATAATTTGGCTATTGTTGAAAGTGCTGCTATAAACATTGGGGTCCAAGTGCCCCTATGCATCAGTACTCCTGTATCCCTTGGGTAAATTCCTAGCAGTGCTACTGCTGGGTCATAGGGTAGGTCTATTTTTAATTTTTTGAGGAACCTCCGCACTGTTTTCCAGAGGGGTTGCACCAATTTGCATTCCCACCAACAGTGCAAGAGGGTTCCCATTTCTCCACATCCTCGCCAGCATCTATAGTCTCCTGATTTGTGTATTTTGGCCACTCTGACTGGCGTGAGGTGATATCTGAGTGTGGTTTTGATTTGTATTTCCCTGATGAGGAGCGACGTTGAGCACCTTTTCATGTGCCTGTTGGCCCTCTGGATGTCTTCTTTAGAGAAGTGTCTATTCATGTTTTCTGCCCATTTCTTCACTGGGTTATTTGTTTTTCGAGTGTGGAGTTTGGGGAGCTCTTTATAGATTTTGGATACTAGTCCTTTGTCCGATATGTCATTTGCAAATATCTTTTCCCATTCCGTTGGTTGCCTTTTAGTTTTGTTGGTTGTTTCCTTTGCTGTGCAGAAGCTCTTTATCTTCATAAGGTCCCAGTAGTTCATTTTTGCTTTTAATTCCCTTGCCTTTGGGGATGTTTCAAGTAAGAAATTGCTACGGCTGAGGTCAGAGAGGTCTTTTCCTGCTTTCTCCTCTAGGGTTTTGATGGTTTCCTGTCTCACATTCAGGTCCTTTATCCATTTTGAGTTTATTTTTGTGAATGGTGTGAGAAAGTGGTCTAGTTTCAATCTTCTGCATGTTGCTGTCCAGTTCTCCCAGCACCCTTTGTTAAAGAGACTGTCTTTTTTCCATTGGATATTCTTTCCTGTTTTGTCAAAGATTAGTTGGCAATACTTTTGTGGGTCTAGTTCTGGGGTTTCTATCCTATTCCATTGGTCAATGTGTCTGTTTTTGTGCCAATACCATGCTGTCTTGATGATTAAAGCTTTGTAGTAGAGGCTAAAGTCTGGGATTGTGATGCCTCCTGCTTTGGTCTTCTTCTTCAAAATTACTTTGGCTATTCGGGGTCTTTTGTGGTTCCATATGAATTTTAGGATTGCTTGTTCTAGCTTCGAGAAGAATGCTGGTGCAGTTTTGATTGGGATTGCATTGAATATGTAGATAGCTTTGGGTAGTATTGACATTTTGACTATTTATTCTTCCAATCCATGAGCACGGGATGTTTTTCCATTTCTTTATATCTTCTTCAATTTCCTTCATAAGCTTTCTATAGTTTTCAGCATACAGATCTTTTACATCTTTGGTTAGATTTATCCCTAGATATTTTATGCTTCTTGGTGCAATTGTGAATGGGATCAGTTTCTTTATTTGTCTTTCTGTTGCTTCATTGTTAGTGTATAAGAATGCAACTGATTTCTGTACATTGATTTTGTATCCTGCAGCTTTGCTAAATTCATGTATCAGTTCTAGCAGACTTTTGGTGGAGTCTATCGGGTTTTCCATGTATAGTATCATGTCATCTGCAAAAAGTGAAAGCTTGACTTCATCTTTGCCAATTTTGATGCCTTTGATTTCCTTTTGTTGTCTGATTGCTGATGCTAGAACTTCCAACACTATGTTAAACAACAGCAGTGAGAGTGGGCATCCCTGTCATGTTCCTGATATACGAGATAATTTTTTAAAGGATATTCCTTAGAGAAAAGTAAAAAGTGGGAAACAAATTATAAAAATTGTTTTTAAAAAGAAAAGCCTCCTGTATCCCTTGGGTAAATTCCTAGCAGTGCTATTGCTGGGTCATAGGGTAGGTCTATTTTTTATTTTTTGAAGAACCTCCACACTGTTTTCCAGAGCGGCTGCACCAGTTTGCATTCCCACCAACAGTGCAAGAGGGTTCCCATTTCTCCACATCCTCGCCAGCATCTGTAGTCTCCTGATTTGTTCATTGTAGCCACTCTGATGGGCGTGAGCTGGTTTCTCAGTGTGGTTTTGATTTGTGTTTCCCTGATGAGGAGTGACGTTGAGCATCTTTTCATGTGCCTGTTGGCCTTCTGGATGTCTTCTTTAGAGAAGTGTCTATTCATATGTTTTCACTCTTATGTGGATCCTGAGAAACTTAACAGAAGCCCATGGGGGAGGGGAAGAAAAAAAAAAGAGGTTAGAGAGGGAGAGAGCCAAAGCATAAGAGACTTTTAAAAACAGAACAAACTGAAGGTTGGTGGGGGTGGGAGGGTGGGGAGGGTGGGTGATGGGTATTGAGGAGGGCACCTGTTGGGATGAGCACTGGGTGTTGTATGGAAACCAATTTGACAATAAATTTCATATTTAAAAAAAAAAAAGAAAAGGCTGCTTATGCTCAGGCTATTTGCAAAAATAATAATTTAGTAATTTAAACTGACTTGAAATGTATCTAATTCCAAATGTGTCTGCTTATTCACAGTGAAATATTTGATGATGTATCAGAGACAGTCCAAAAAATGGTCAAAATTATTATTCATTACACAACATTCAGGCTGAATGTGTTCACTTAATGAGCAATTATCGATTTAATCTCTAAGATTGGTCATCCTCCAGTATTACTTGTCAAAATATTTAAAGTCAGGTAGTTCTGCTACTTTGTCAGATAAAAAAAAGTCCTGTTTATACATGGAGATGGTTCCTACATAAATATTTGGTAATGAAATCTACAACAGAGTAGACAAACTGAAATTATTCCTCCCTCCCCCCATCTGCAGTATCTATTAGTTGTAACCGAATACAATCACATTTTGTGTGATCATGTAGCTTACATAACAATGTGTAGTCAGTATGTCCCACACTCATCTGTTGCAAACAGGTATAAGAAATAAAATAACATGTTTAAAAGTGACGTTCTCTAGGGGCCAGCAAGAATCCTACGTAATGTACATTTTTCATACGAGAATACAATTGAGGTGGTCATTCCACTGGTAATAGTCAAATGATTTACTTAAATTAGAATGGTCAAATTCTTTGGTCTATCCACTTCAACTGAGTATTAGGAACTTAAATAACATAATGTTAATAATTGCACATGATTCTGGCAGTTGATTTCAGAAGACGGTGATAGATGTTTTGCTATCCTTATTCCAAATCAAATGGTCTTGTGTAGATTTTACCCATCTAGAGTCTCAGAATGCACTGACTGTTTTTGAGAAAAAGACATCCCCCCCCCACCCTGTTACGACATATGTACTGTTTTCAGCCTCACAAAGCCTCCAGCCTATACACAAGCTATACACAAATATTAATATATTTCGTTAAGGACTTCCTACTTATTAATTTTACAGTGAGGAAGCCACTGATAATATTTTGAATGTTTAAAAGACTTCTACAAGGAGATGCCATTAGAGGAAATCTGAGACTTTGCCCTTGATCTTGATGAGTTGCTTTCTTATTGTCAGTGTTTGAACGAGCTAGTGTTCCCATGTAGTGAAGAAAAACATTTCAAGACTTTAAAGTTACACACCTCATCTTCAGGTGAGATACTCTACTTGGCAGACAATTTTTAAAGGGCACAGTTTCTAGTCAGCATTTTTGCTATTGTATAAGTTAAGAAACAGAATTCTATAAAGAGCAAAGGAACACACAGTTAGCAACGTAGTAATTCATCCCCAGCATCAAGATAAAAGTGTCATACACTTAAAAAAGAGTTTAGCTGCCATGGTTAATATTTTTAAGGTTCAATTATATGAAATTTGGAACATGGATTTAAAACTCATCTCTACTATTTAGTGTTGGTTCTGACTAGAACATTTACACAAAAATGACTCGATGGGTAAAGTCCTAGACATAACTTACACACACACACATATATACACATACATTTGACTCCATAACCCCACCACAAACCATGACTTAATGTTTCTCAAATATCCTTGATAAAAACAGTTAACAGAAGAACCTTTTAAAACCATTGATAGAACTTTCCAAGGAGATTCTGATTATCTAGACAGAGATTAGCAAATATATCAGATCACTCTGTGTCTTATGTATATAGTTGCAAATCACCAACTCCACCTGTGTGACAGTTCTGTTGCAGAACTTTATAACGCTAGAAAACATGTCTCTAATTTCCTGCAAAGCACTCCAGTAACAAACCTCAAGATGGTCCTAAATAGCTTTTTGGAGTGAATGAGAGCCATAGTTCATGAAACCATAGTTTACCTGTGCGTTTTTTCTTCTCCTAGACTTTCAGGATTATTAGAGCAATCAAATACTGAAATGAATTATTAAAGAATATTGTTTTGAAATATTTATACAAGGAAAGCAATCTGGTTCAGATATTTACTTGCCGAAAGAGATTATCAATCTAGAACACAGTCAGCACTATACCTAAGGATCTATAGCTCTTTGATTCTTGGTACATTTTAACTAAACTCATTAAATGACTTCATAAATTAACAGAGATCAAAACAATTTGTCAGTGACATGAATAATCTTCAGTGACAAAATAAGAAGCCAATGTCTAATAAAATCCAATAGAATTGGGGCGCCTGGGTGGCGCAGTCGGTTAAGCGTCCGACTTCAGCCAGGTCACGATCTCGCGGTCCGTAAGTTCGAGCCCCGCGTCAGGCTCTGGGCTGATGGCTCGGAGCCTGGAGCCTGTTTCCGATTCTGTGTCTCCCTCTCTCTCTGCCCCTCCCCCATTCATGCTCTGTCTCTCTCTGTCCCAAAAATAAATAAAAAACGTTGAAAAAAAAATTTTAAAAAATCCAATAGAATTTTGTATTTCGCTATTGCTTTCAAATACTGTGGTTATTGAGATCTGGAAAAGAGCTCCATCATATAGTTCATTCTTTATCTAGTTGAACATGCAACACTCGAGAGAAAGAGACCGCATTTAGAATCATGACTATAGTCACCCATTGCTACCAGTGCCAAGTGAAAACTTGGCTGTGGTTTGTTGCTGATGTGTTGTTATTCCCTGATTTATTTTCAGCCTGTCGCCGTGTAATGAATCAATCATCCCACTTCTCTCTTGTTGTTCCATTTGCTTGTTTATGACTACGACACATCATTTGTTTTCCCACAAGAAATCTTCAAAAAGTGGAGGAAAAAAGCAAATGCTTTATGACGCTCATTTGCCATAAAAGTTTGCACGCTGTTTCTCCACGTGAATACATTGAGCATTTTTATTTAAAAATCATTGCCCGCCCACGCCTCTGTCCCTGAACCATATTCTCCAATTAACATATAACTCTTAGGTTCTGTATTGCTCTTCATAAGCAGAATTAGAGACCGATTCAAAAGGCTGAACCCACAGAGCTCATAAATTAGAGACAACCTCCTAGGAGTGCAAGTCTTCTCGACTACCCTGTGCTTCTAGGCATCTGTCAAGAGGGAGGCAACCACGAAAATGAGTAAGACCTTGAGAAGTGTGTACACCTTGTCAGCAATGCTTTGTGTTTTAAACACAGTCCACTTTTACTAGGTTCTTGTTGGTCACTAACGGAGAGGGTTTGCATTTAACCCTATCTGCAGCATCATGAGAACGACACACAGAGAACATTCTGGCTGTACACAGCGAGACTATAATTCTTCTGTATTCCTTCCTGAAATTTTGGTTCAGGAGCCCATATATAATGGCATTGAGGCAGCTGTTGAAATATGCCATATAGTAACTCGCCACAAACAGCCACTCTGGGATCCTGGGTACCATGCTGGCGGGGTCTGAAGCCACCGCAAGACCAATAAAGTTGAGAGGAGCCCAGCAAATGGCAAAAAGTACAAAAACCACAAACATGGTGACAAAGTTCCTGAAGTCCTGTGGTTTCATTTTGGGTTTGCTGTCAGGTTTCACCCTCCGCCTGACCCGAAGAACCAGGACCCATATTCTCAGGTAGCAGAGGATGACTACGGTCATAGGAACGAGGAAATGAAAGACCACTACCGCGATTGTGTATGCTGAGCTGACAGACTGCGTAAACGTGCAGGAGTAGATCCTCGGGTCGTACTGCAGGGTGCCGGTACGCAGGTTGGGCACGATCGCCACGAGGGTCAGCATCCATATCAGGAACACGCAGCAGAGGGAATTCCTGCAACTGCACAGCTTGTCGTACTTGAGGCTGTGGCAGATGTAGCAGTAGCGGTTGACGGCAATTCCAGTGATATTGAATATTGAGCCAATGACACTCAAGCCCATCAGGAACCCGCTAATTTGGCAGTGCAGATGGCCCAGATTCCACCCGTTGTTAAATATAGATATCAGCACCAAGGGGTATGGATACACGGCTACCACCAGGTCCGCAACCGCCAGGCTCACCACGAATAGATTTCCTACAAGAGAAAGGTTCAGAAAATACAGGTTGTTACCGATCTTGTGCGGATTGCAGGGGCTTTCTTTCACAGTTCTTTTTGCTCAAAGGGCTCTTCTTACAACTCAGCTAACCGGGCATCACAGCTGCTGCCGCATGATAAATGAAATGGAGGCCATCTTCACCCGGAAGTAAGCCCACCATGGCCCTGGTCAAGTCAGTTCTGCTGTTCACAAATTCCCACGTCCCTAAAACGAGGCATATTCCATGTCAGAAACTGATGTTCTTCAAACCATTTGGTTTCTCTTGTAATTAAAAAAAAAAAAAAAAATCTCGAGTTCAGTATACTCGTGTTACATATTTTGTTCTGGAATATTCTACATGGCCTGAGAAAACTCATGTCCCACATTTTCCCAAGTGACGTGTGACTTCTCTAAGTTCTGAGCTTTCTGTCCCTCTAAGTCTCCAGCCACCCTCAAAGGCTGCCTCTAACTTCTGTTCTTGGGGAGCAATAAATCCTTGACCATAGTATAACAGTTAAGAGGAAAAGGGTTCTTTCGTCAACTGTCTGGGTTAGAATATTGACTTCACCCCTTGCTAGCTGTCTCCCTGAGGCAAGTATCATCATCTCACCAGACGTCGACTTCCTCTTCTCTAAGATGGTGATAACGATAGTACCTTCTTCATAAGGGGATGATGAGCGCGAATTGAGACAGTCTATGTCAAGTACCAAGCAGAATCTGTCACGTGATAAGCGCTCCACAAATGTTGGTATTCTACAACACTCACCTCAATCCAAAGGAGAAGGTAGAAATACTTGTAGATTTCATAAAGAACTTAAGGTCTAAAAATTAAACCCTAAATATTTTCTATGTTAATAACGCAACATTTTAAAGTCCAAAAACAAGGAACTCTGGTCAAATTTTAGAAGATACTCTGCAAGGATGTTCTTTACTTTGGTGGCTCATTTTGTCTTTGTTTCTTACTCTTCTTTCTGCCTTGAATGGCTCCTCTCTCCCGTTTTTAAAATGGAACCCATTTTCCCAAACCCATTTTCGATAGAAATGCCCAAAGCCTTTACTTACTTGCCCAACTATGTGGAAAACCTTCCTCTTTTGAAGGCTTCTAAATCACATTTTTATACCACATTTAATTTGGATTAACTCATGATAAATTTCATTCAATAAAACCTTACCGAATGCATTTAATAGGTGGTGGAGAAACAGAAATGTACAGACAGTGATCCTATGATCCTTAAGCTTAGAAAAATAAGATAGAAGTACAATATGTACAGAAAAGGAATGGAGTGAGCATGAAAGAATTGGGGAGGAACATTCCAGGCAGAGTGACCTTACGTTTTGCATTTTATTATACTTGTGCACTTAACTTTGCTATATTCCCATACTGTAGTACCCTAAAAGTGTGTCCACCTCATAAATGCATCTAGAATAGTACCCACTTGGGACTTCTGTTCAAATGCTTGATGGCAGATATTAAATGGTCATCTCCCAATACCTGAAATAAAATACCCTTTGTAGGGGAAGTTCCTGTCTGGTTAATTTTATTTCACAGTCCTCCAAAAATTGCAAAGAAGTGAAGTAAGATAGTTGTGGCTAAAATAAAATAAAAAAAAAGTCATGGATTTGTCATTTAAGTAGGAATTTCAGATAAATTGTTGTAAATACAACTTCTTCAAAAGCTGGCTATACGAGGCCAAATTAAAGCAATCAGAACAAATTTATGTCTCCCCACAGAACAATTCCAATCGCCAGTGAAATATTTAAATTCCAACGTGGGCATGTTTTAATGAATTTTTAACTCAAAGTGGGTAATACTTTAAAAATATGTACAATATGTGAAATTCAGCTACAACTTGTCATCGAAGCAGTACATTTTTACCTAAAACGTCATAATGACAAATGGACATAAATAGATTTATTTTTCAAGAGCCTAAAACTGAGATCATAAACCGTGTCACAGGTTTGTTTCATAGCATTCATCCTCTGCCCCATGTAGTTTGCAGCAATTAGGCTTTTTTTAAGTCGTTACATTAATTAAATCGTTTGTTTAGTTTTCTTTGAACTAATCCCATTTTACCAGAGTTGGGAGAAAAAAACAATTAAGCCATAGGCTCTTTGTAGATGTGGCTAATAGTGTCTCAGCTGGAAGCTTTATCACATCTGCAATGTGTGCGTAGAGGGTGTGTGTGTTGGGGAGGAGAATGATAAGGTAAGAGTAATTAACTTAATCATGATCATCCACATTATAAGATCACCTATTTCATCTCAGCCCTGTGTGTGTCCAGACAGACCGCCATCTCTCCATTTTTGCAGATACCCAACCCTCTGTACAACCAGCACAACGACGCATTCTGAAATTTCAAGTAAGTCCTGTGAACGGCTAGCAATTCCTCTCCTGTTGGATTTACGTCCAGCCCTTGCCCCAGAGGAACTGTAGACTCAGAGGATGTTAAGATGGGGAGGAACACTAGTGATCATGCAGGATAATTCCTACTTTTTAGAGGTGAGGAAAGCTGAGAAACGGGGAACTCAATCGGAAGAAGTCATACCATGAATGCAAGATTGCCACGGCGCTGTTTATTTGTTAATGTCGCTCGGTGCATTTCCCTAAGAGAGTTCCTGTGGCTAGAAGTAGGTGAGGGTTGGGTAATGGGCCCTCTGGCCAGGCAGGCCCTGGCTTAGAGCCTCTTTAGGCATAATTCTAAAAAAGCATCTTAGAACCAGAACGAGGGGAAGGCAGTTACGGGTCTCTGTACCGGTAACAAGAAGATACCGCAAACAGCCTCACGATGATTAAAGACACAGGCAAACTAGAAAGTGCTGAGCAAACAATCATTCTGGTGAATAAAACCTTAAATTGTAAGTGAAATGTGGCACGGATGTGAATGAGATCAGATAGCAGACAGCTGAAGAGTTGCCTTGGCTGAACCGCCTCCTTCAGCACGAGTCCGGGGACTTCCCTCTGGGAATGACCAGAGCAAGGGGTCATCGCCTTTCTATTTAGAAATACTTTTCTTCTTACCATCTTCCCACAGCTCAAGCTGTTAAGTCCATGAGGGTGGCGCCCACCTTACGCATCTTTCTCCCCCTACGACAGGGCCTGGCGCAGAGTTGTGTCTTGACACAAAATGCAGAGTGGGTCTATCTTATGTGGACTAAGCTGAAAGGGCATTTGCATGCAGAGCTTCAGGGTTTTCTGTTCCCCGGCAGAGACCATTGCATGAGGGGTAAAAGGTGGAAGCGAAGCAGCAGTCGAGTCCTCTGTGCGCTTCCAGGCGGGCACACGGCCCCCGGCACTGTGGGGGCTCTGGCCCTCTCACTCCTGTCCCCGGCCTGCAGTGAGGGCTGCCGATGCAGGGGGCCCACAGCGTCTCCTGCTCCTTCTCGGAGCTCCAGCCTGGCTTGGAGAAAGGGAGACTGACAAGAGTTCAGTCCGTCCTCCTGGGTTCCAGCCCTTCCTCCAACGATCTCGTTTGCCCTTGCTTTCCCCCTTGACATCCATCTTTTCTTCTCAGGTGCCTTATCTATAGACTCTAGGCTCCTGAAGGTTAATTTGATGTGTCAGCACGACCAGGGTCATGGGATGCTCAGGGAGCCGGTTAAACATCACTTGTGGGTGTGTCTGGAAGGGTGGTTCCAGAGGAAATTAGCATTTGAATGAACAGACCAGGTAAAGCAGAGGTCCTCCGGTGTCAGCCAATCCAGTAAGGGCCTGACTAACACAGAAAAGTTGAAGGAAAGGGAAACTCAGTCTCTCTGCCTGCCTCCTTAGGCTGGAACATCAGTCTTCTCAGTCTGTAGAATGGGATGACAGTACAGGTGCTCTCGGGTCTTGGGATTCAGACCAGAACTACACCAGCTCTCCTGGGTCTCCAGCTTATAGATAGTAGACTGAGGGACTTCTCAGCCTCCACAGTCAAGCGAGCCAGTTCTTGATAATAAATACAGTAAGCCAATATAATGTTATAGGATATATAATATATTAATAAAATAGATATACTAATAAACTAATAGAATATACTATTCTAAATAGAATATATACTAGCATACTAATAGACTATTCTGTTATTTATTGTATATATCCTATGTCCTACTGCTATATAGGGAACATATTATTCTCTGAATAGAACACATTGAATATACTACTAGAATATATATATTCTGTTGGCTCCGTTTCTCTGACGAACCCTGGCTAATACAAGGCCCCGGCACCAGACATAGAAGCAACAGCTTCAACTGAATTGTTTAATCAGCTCCCATAATTGCTCTACTCATTTTGTTTCTCAAATCGATTGAACCCTGACTGATATAAAATTTGGTACTAGAAGTAGACCGAGAAACTTTAAGGAGGGTTTCTCTGTGTTGGTTCTTTAGTGGCCTGGATTTAATTCTCTGATGGCATTAGATTTAAAAGCATTAAAAACCTTGTTTCCGGGACCAAGAGGGACCCTGGTAGTTCATGGCATACAGTGGCAAAAGAGTTATTTAAAATATCACCTGTGTTCATCTTCCAAGGTGAAAAACGAGTTGGTGCATCACCCTCCTACCACTAAATACACACACACACACACACACACACACACACACACACACACACACACACCCCTAATTTTGACATGCTACACCAATCCGTTTACTGAATAACCCAAAAAGCAGGCAGTTTCGAGTCGAGCCGAGAATAAGAAAAGTCTCTGAAAGCTATTCTACCATTGGACTCATATGATCCAATGGTGTTTGAATTGTTTGTAGTAGATCTGGGTAAGGCTCCCTTACCAGGCACAGAGTGACTTATAACCATAGACTCAACATTTTGTGACAAATCTATGCCTTCCTTTGCAGACTAGAATTCCCCTTTAGAGAAACAGTCATTGGCTTGCTACTCAGCCTTAGCAGAGTCTGAAAACTTGACCACAGATGACCAAGTGACCGTGTGATCTGAAAAATCTCTTACAGACTACGTATTGTCTGACCCGCTAAAATCAATCAAGTTGGCCTGCACCGTATAGAACAGAAGTGGTGTAGACAAAATCTGGCCCAAGCATGTATTGAGGGCACAAGGAAATTTCATGAGCAAGTGTCACAGATGCCCGTGGCCCACATTCCTACCACATTGCCCCCTTTTTCACAGCCTCCACCTATGGCCTCATGAGGAGTCCCCTGTGGTCAGTTAATAAGGAAGGAAAAAACTTCTGGCATGCTTTACAGATGGTTTTGCATGACATGCTAGTCCTGTCCCAAACTGGATGTTGCAGCACTACTGGCCAAGTATACCCAGTGAACAGAACTTGAAACTGGTTGTTGATTTTGCCTGGAAACAGAGATGGCCCCAGGCACACACTTACCCTGATTCATAGACAGTGGCTAATGGTATAGCAAGATGGTCAAGGACTGGAAGGAACAGGTTTAGAAAACTGGTAACACAGGAAGCCGAAGAAAGAGTAGGAACACAGGCCTCTCAGAATGGGCAATGAGTATGAAGATACATGTGTCCCATACAAAACTCACCAGAAAGCAATCTCAGCAGAAGAGGATCTGGGGTATTTTGTTTGTTTTTTTTTGGTTTGGGGGGGTTTTCTTTTGTTTTTAGCCAGAAGAGGATCTTTTTTTTTTTTTAATTTATTTTTTAAATTTACATCCAACTTAGTTAGCATATAGTGCAACAATGATTTCAGGAGTAGATTCCTTAATGCCCCTTACCCAAGCCCATCCCGCCTCCCACAATCCCTCCAGGAACCCTCTCTTTGTTCTCCGTATTTAAGAGTCTCTCATGTTTTGTCCCCTTCCCTGTTTTTATGTTATTTTTCTTTCCCTTCCCTTATGTTCATCTGTTTTGTCTCTTCAAGTCCTCAAATGAGTGAAGTCGTAAGATATTTGTCTTTCTCTGACTTACTAATTTCACTTAGCATAATACCCTCTAGTTCCATCCATGTAGTTGCAAATGACAAGATTTCATTCTTTTTCATTGCTGAGTAATACTCCACTGTATACATATACCACACCTTCTTTATCCATTCATTCATCGATGAACATTTGGGCTCTTTCCATGCTTTGGCTGTTGTCGATAGGGCTGCTATAAACACTGGGGTACATGTGCCCCTTCAAAACCGCACACCTGTATCCCTTGGATGAATACCTACTAGTGCAATTGCTGGGTCATAGGGTGAATCTACTTTTAATGTTTTGAGGAACCTCCATATTGTTTTCCAGAGTGGCTGCACCAGCTTGCATTCCCACCAGCAGTGCAAAAGAGATCCTCTTTCTCTGCATCCTTGCTAACATCTGTGGTTGCCTGAGTTGTTAATGTTAGCCATTCTGACAGGTATGAGGTGGTATCTCATTGTGGCTTTAATTTGTATTTCCCTGATGACGAGTGACGTGGAGCATTTTTTCATGGCTTGGTTGGCCATGCAGATGTCTTCTTTGGAGAAGTGTCTATTCATGCCTTTTGCCCATTTCTTCCCTGGATTATTAGTTTTTTGGGTATTGAGATTGATAAATTCTCTATAGATTTGGGATACTAATCCTTTATCTAATATGTCATTTGCAAATATCTTCTCCCATTCTGTCGGTTGCCTTTTAGTTTTGCTGATTGTTTCCTTCCCTGTGTAGAAGCTTTTTATTTTGAGGAGGTCCCAGTAGTTCATTTTTGCTTTTGTTTCCCTTGCCTCTGGAGACATGTTGAGTAAGAAGTTTCTGTGGCCAAGGTCAAAGAGGTTTTTGCCTGTTTTTTCCTCTAGGATTTTGATGGCTTCCTGTCTTACATTTAGATCTTTCATCCATTTTGAGTTTATTTTTGTGTATGTTGTAAGAAAGTGGTCCAGGTTCATTCTTCTGCATGTCGCTGTCCAATTTCCCCAGCACCACTTGCTGAAGAGACTGTGTTTATTCCATTGAATATTCTTTCCTGCTTTGTCAAAGATTAGTTGGCCATACGTTTGTGCGTCCATTTCTGGGTTCTCTATTCTCTTCCATTGATCTGAGTGTCTGTTTTTGTGCCAGTACCATACTGTCTTGATGATTACAGCTTTGTAATACAGCTTGAAGTCTGGAATTGTGATGACTCCAGCTTTGGTTTTCTTTATCAAGATTGCTTTGGCTATTAGCAGTCTTTTCTGGTTCCAGACAAATTTTAGGATTGTTTGTTCTAGCTCTGTGAAGAATGCTGGTGTTATTTTGATAGGGATTGCATTGAATATGTAGACTGCTTTGGGTAGTATTGACATTGTAATAATACTTGTTCTTCCTATCCAGGAGCAGAGAATATTTTCCCGTTTTTTTGTGTCTTCTTCAATTTCTTTCATAAAATTTCTATAGTTTTCAATTTTAGATTTTCCACCTCTTTGGTTAGATTTATTCCTAGGCATTTTATGGTTTTTGGTGCAATTGAAAATGGGATCGGTTCCTTGATTTCACTTTTTGTTGCTTCATTATTGGCATATAGGAATGCAACTGATTTCTGTGTATTGATTTTGTATCCTGCAACTGTGCTGAATTCATGGATCAGTTCTAGCAGGTTTTTTGGTGAAACCTTCTAGGTTTCCCATATAGAGATCATGTCATCTGTGAAGAGTAATTTGGGTGCCTTTTATTTCTTTGTGTTGTCTGATTGCAGAGGCCAAGACTTCCAATACTATGTTGAATAACAGTGGCGAGAGTGGACATCCGTATCTTGTTCCTGACCTTAGGGGGAAAGCTCTCAGTTTTTCTCCTTTGAGGATGATATTAGCAGTGGGTCTTTGATATATGGCTTTTATGATCTTGAGGTATGATCCTTCTATCCCTTCTTTCTTGAGGGTTTTTATCAAGAAGGGATGCTGTATTTTGTTAAATGCTTTCTGTGCATCTGTTGAGAGGATCATGGGGTTCTTGTCCTTTCTTTTATTGATGTGATGAATCACATTGATTGTTTTGTGGATATTGAACCAGCCCTGCATCCAGGTATAAATCCCACTTGCTTGTGGGATAATTTTTGAATAATTCTTTTAATGTATTGTTGGATCCAGTTGTCTAATATTTTGTTGAGGATTTTTGCATCCATATTCATCAGGAAAATTGGTCTGTAGTTCTCCTTTTTAGTGGGGTCTTCATCTTGTTTTGGAATCAAGGTAATGTTGGCTTCATAGAAAGACTTTGGAAGTTTTCCTTCTGTTTCTTTTTTTTGGAACAACTTCAAGAGAATAGGTGTTAACTCTTCCTTAAATGTTTGATAGAATTCCCCTGGAAAGCCATCTGGCCCTACACTCTTGTTTTTTGGCAGATTTTTGATTACTAATTCCATTTCTTTACTAGTTATGGGTCTGTTCAAATTTTCTATTTCTTCCTATTTCAGTTTTGGTAGTTTATATGTTTCTAGGCATTTGTCCATTTCTTCCAGATTGCCCATTTTATTAGCATATAATTTCTCATAATATTCTTTTATTATTGTTTGTATTTCTGCTGTTGTGGTTGTGATCTCTCCTCTTTCATTCTTGATTTTATTTATTTGGGTCCTCTCCTTTTTCTTTTTGATCATACTGGCTAGTCGTTTATCAATTGTTAATTCTTTCAAAGAACCAGCTCCTGGTTTCATTGATCTGTTTTTTGGGTGATTTTTTTTTTTTTGGTTTCAATAGCATTGATTTCTTCTCTAATCTCTATTATTTCCTGAATTCAGCTGTTTTTGGGTTTTGTGTTCTTTTTCCAGTTCTTTAAGGTGTAAGGTTAGGTTGTGTATCTGAGACCTTTCTTCCTTCTTTAGGTAGGCCTGGATTGATACATACTTCGCTCTTATGACTGCCTTTGCTGCGTCCCAAAGGTTTTGGGCTATGGTGTTATCATTTTCGTTGGCTTCCATGTACTTTTTAATTTCCTCTTTAACTTCTTGGTTAGCCCATTCATTCTTTAGTAGGATGTTCTTTAGTCTCCAACTATTTGTTATCTTTCCAAATTTTTTCTTGTGGTTGATTTTGAGTGTCATAACATTATGGTCTGAAAATAGGCACGGTATGATCTCTATCTTTTTGTACTTGATGACAGCTGATTTGTGTCTGAGTATGTGATCTAATCTGGACAGCGTTCCATGTGCACTGGAGAAGAATGTATGTTTTGCTGCTTTAGGATGAAATGTTCTGAATGTATCTGTTAAGTCCATCTGGTCCAGTGTGTCATTCAAAGCCGTTGTTTCCTTGTTGATTTTCTGTTTAGATGATCTGTCTATTGCTGTAAGTGGGGTGTTGAAGTCTCCTACTGTTATGGTATTATTATCAATGAGTTTCTTTTTGTTTGTGATTAATTGATTTATATATTTGAGTGCTTTCACATTTTGCACATAAATGTTTACAATTAAATAGGTCTTATGGTGGATAGACCCCTTAGTTATGATATAATGCCCTTCTTCGTCTCTTATTACACTCTTTATGTTAAAGTCTAGATTGTCTGATATTAAGTATGGCTATTCGGGCTTTCTTTTGTCTAGAAGAGGATCTTAATGACACAGCCTGTGTACATTGATCTTCGTTCAGCCACCACTGTCCCTGACCACTAGGCTCACAAAGTTATGCACCGGAAACAGAAGTTATTAATGGGCCCAGCAACACAGAGTACTACTCATTAAAATGACCTGGTTATAGCCACTGCTGACCTGGTGTGTCAGCAACCTGTCAACAGCAGAGACCAACACTGATATGGCACCATTCCCCAAGAATATCAGCCAGACAATAGCGGTAGATTGATTACATTGGACCACTGCCATCATCAGAGGGGAAGTACTTTGTTCACAGTGGAATAGAAGCATATTCTGGATCTGGATTTGCCTTTCGTACCCTTAATTCTTCCACCAAGCTGACATTCATAGACTTACAAGATGCCTTTGTCTTTGTTTATGGTAAAAACACTGCTTCTGATGGAGGAACTCAATTTACAGCAAATGAAGCAAGGCATTGCGGTAGAATGCCTTGTGAAGGTTTAGTTCCAGCACCAGCTGGATGAGCCTAGGGTGTCCCCCAGGGTGTAGTGTGTGTTCTAAATCAGTGACTGGATTCATGGATCAGAAAATCAAAGGTGGAAATGGTCATTTTTCTTCACCTAATTATCCTAGTGATACCCTAGCAAAACATTTGCTTCCTGCCCTCACAACTTTAGGTTCTGTTCTCAAGTCTTAGCTCCCAAGAGAAGAATGCTCCACCAAGAGACATAACATTGGTTTCCCCAAACTGAAAGTTGAGACTGCCACCTGGCTGCTTTGGGCTCCTCCTCCCAGGGAATCAATAGACCGTCCCGAAGGGGGTGATTAATCCTGATTTTCAAGGGAAAACTGGGTTGTTACCACACAGTAGGAGCAGTGATGTGTGTATGTCTGCAATGCAGGAGCTGCCTGCAGTGCCTTGGTTTTGCCACACCCTGTGATTAAAGCCAAAGGAAAACCAAGCATCCCAATTGAGGCAGAAATGCCAATGTGGGGAACTTTGAGGAGGAAAGTTTGAGTCACCTGACAGGCAAGAAATCTCTCTCCCTAACACTGTATAAAGTTTGGGCCTTGAGTTTGTCCTCATCAACATGTTGCTACTCTAGCAATCTTGTTCCTAATTTGGTAACAATTAAATCTGTGCAGTGATGTAACCTGCGGAGAATTCATTTGCTTATGTGGACCCTCTTCAAAATGCTGGCGGGGGGAGCCCATTACTATGTACTATGGCAGGCTGGTCTCTGGGTTGTTTGTTACCTCTTCTGTATGTCACAGGCCTTGGAGTAGATGTCGCCGATATCTTTTCCAAGCCCCTTTTTCAAGTCCCTCTGCCGGGCTGGTAGGTGCACTTATCCCTGGAATTTTGATGAAGGTTGGGTGCTTCCATTTAGTTGCAGCTACACCCTTCTCCAGAGAATTGCCCTCAGTTGAGTAGACAATGGATGACCAATTGACAATGGAGTACAAAAGGCCAGCCCCTTCACCTTCAATGGCTACAACTCTGTGGTTGGATTTACACCCGGAGGCCTCAACTTCTCAGATCAGGCCAAGTCTCTGCTGGACCTGAGATCCTTTCCTTGCTTGCCTCTCCCCACCCTAGTCGAGTTCCTCACCCACCACAGGTCTCTCCCGAGAGCACTCCCTCAACAAAGCAGGAGCAGCGAACATGCCAGCTCCCTCTCAGGTTCTGTTTCTAGGCAACCTGAGATAGACAGACGTTCAGCTCTGTGATGCAGTTAGGTAGTTTTCTACACAAGTCACCCACTTCTAAGATAAAAAAAAAAAAAAGAAAAACTACTTACTATGCTATCTTACAGAAACAAACCAACCAGCCATATTGGGTAGAGGGTCCAGAGTTTAAATGCTTTTTGGTATTGCTTATTTTTTTTAAGTTTATTTATTTTGAGAGACAGAGAACATGCGTCCTCCTGAGCAGGGAAGAGGTGGAGAAAGAGGGAGAGACAGAGAATCCCAAGCAGGCTCCACACCGCCAGCACGGAGCCCGATGTAGGGCTCCAGTTCACTAACCATGAGATCATGACCTGAGCTGAAATCAAGAGTCAGATGCTTAACGGACTGAGCCACCCAGGTGCCCTGGTACTGCTTTTCAATCCTTTCATCCTTGTTATGTGTACACGTTTCCAACACCAAACCAGCACATGACCCCACTCATGTGCATAGAAGTCTGTCTCCCTCTAAAGATCTCTTGAGGTCCAGGACTGTGACTGCACAGTGCCTGGCACGTAGCACATGATCGGGAACAGTTTTCTGGGTGAACAAAGGTACCCTTAAGTCACTAAACCTCACTCATGCAAAGGTAGAAATTAGTTCCTTTTTTTTTTTTTTTTTTTTTTTTTGGCTCTTATTTGCCAGGATGTTGGTTTTCTCAACAGGCCAGTATTAGCCTGGAGTTGGACTTGGAAAGCAAGATTAGAGACCCCCTGAGTTATTGTTCATAATTAAAAATATAAAACCCTGGCTGTGCCTGAATTGTGCCTAACATCAAAGAGATAAAGACCAGTTTAAAGAGCGAAAAAATATACGTTGGCCACTCTTGAAAACATTTTTCATTTGTTTTACGCAGCAAATCCCATAGACTCACATCTAAGAAGTCCGGCTTAAAGAAGAAGCTATCTATTTTGCATATCAAAGCTCACAGGCAGTGCCTTACATTCTTAGATTTCAAAGGACTATATTTGAGAGACTTGTCTTTTCAGATTATTGGAGGCAGCGTGGACAGTAAGTTTAGAAACAAAAACATCTGCATTCAGATCCTGGCTATGACACCTGCTAACCACCCTCGGGTAAGTCACAGCTTCCCGGAGCCTCGGGCTCCTAATATGTAATAAATCAGGGTAACAATGACCACGGTGAGGAGTTGAGAGAGCGCATAGAGCACATTTGGCTTTGGATAAATATTTATTCCTTCTCTTCCACTGTGATGAAAACCACGTGTTGTGCTTCACAGAAAGTTCCTCCCCGGTCAGAAAGCCCTGGCTGAGGTGGCCTCTCTCCCGGCAAGGACTCCTCTCCCAATCCCTGCCGTCTTGCAGGGCTCTTCCTGGACACATAAGCCTCCTTTTATCCTTCTGGCTACCAGCCCTTTCCTCTCCCCTCAAAGGGGAGCCCCCTCCTCTCCCTCTCTTGTCTTCCCACCTGCTTTCAACTCACCTTCCTGTAACACCTGGATTCCACACACACCGCGTTGCTGAAACTTCTCTCCAGTCATCAGGGGCATTCTTGATGAGCCTTCACTCAGCCCTCCTCCTCCTTATGGTCCTGACATCTAATACCCTGTCCACGTAAACTGTCCATATACTACCCTGTGCGAAGAGTGTAACATACAATGCATGTGATACCTGATCACACCTTAGATTTTCGCTGTCTTGCTTCCTTGACCCCACTTGCCTCCCTGGCTCTTTGACGCTCTGTCTGCATCTCACTGTTTTCCCGGTCCTACTCCTTACCTTGGCGGTGACTCTTTAACACTGTAAACTTGAGTTGATCGATGGAGTGTCTTGGCTGTTCTGTTACCATACAGTAATATATGTAGTAAAAGAGACTAAGAAAACTTCCGCATATCATAAAGTGACATAACCCTCGAGCTGTAGTCCAGTTTTCAATTTTTAAAAGTGTGAAATCCTGCCAAGAACTCTCCTCATTTTCTAGATCTCATTACTCTTTTCCCAGAAGGGTGGTTTGGGGAGATGTTTGTAATATGTAAATATCCACCTTACAGTCCCATTGATTCGGCCTTTCATGTACAAGCTAAACACAAACTACTGATGTCAGCGGGGAGCCTGGGAAGATGGCGGAGTAGAAGGGCCCTGAGCTCAGCCTGTCCCACGTTGACAGCTAGACATCATCCGCATCCAAGTTAGTGACCTGGAGAGCGACCTGAAGACTGGAAGGGCAGACTCCGCAACTACATATAGAGAGGAAGCTGCATCCGAAAGGCTGGGAAGGGCAGGAAGGTGGAGAGGGGCTGGCTGCGGGAGGGAGGGAGCCACCTGCATGGAGAGGGCAGAGAAACGGGCCCTCGCACCAGGGAGCTCACACGGGGAAAACTACTCCCCATACGGTTTGACTATAAGAGCCAAAGGGCAGGCTGACTTGAGTTTGTAAAACCAGTGGGACTTGGAGCCTGGAGCTTTAAGAGTCAGCTGACTCAGCACTGGGCCACCCAGGCACCAGGGATGGCCAAGTGGCTGCCCTTAAAGAGACACAGCCTGTGTGGAGAGGCAACGTACACACAGCCGTTTACGCAAGGCTGGGAGGCAAAGAGGAGACAGGTCTGTTGGTAATGGTTTAGGAGTGTGTTCATGCCGCTTCCCGGCATAAACATGGGGCCACCTGAAGGGGGCAGGGTTGCACACACACGTGTACCTCAGGACAGGCCTCAGGGCAAACTTGGCGAAAGCTGTGCCCGTGCCCCACCCGGCCACTGCTGCTTGCCTGGCGGCACCCGCTGCCCAGATGCTGGGTGCACAGCTGTCTCCCTGCCCCGGGCCCAGCCGTGTGCTCGACAAACAGCCCCCAGCCACCACAGCGCTGCAGAAGATCTGGCCTAGGACTAGTGGCCCAACGTGAATTTTGCTACCACCAGTGCCCCGTTCTCAAGGTCCCTGCAGACAGGCACCCTCAGAGCTGGCCTGCCTGGGTCCCGCTAATACCGCACAAAGCAGACAAAACCAGCAACTGGCAAAGAGTCCGTGCGGACGACTGCACGGAAAGGAAAAGTGACTCAGACGCAGCAGCAGGGCATAAGCAACACACACGGGACACTCTCCTGAAGTGCCAGGTTCTGGTGAACAGGGGACGCTGCACTGCAGGGCACTCGAGGACCTCTTCTTCATAAAGTCACTACTTTCGAAAGAGAAGACACAGCTGCCTTTTTTTTTTTTTTTAATTTTTTTTTTCAACGTTTATTTATTTTTGGGACAGAGAGAGACAGAGCATGAACGGGGGAGGGGCAGAGAGAGAGGGAGACACAGAATCGGAAACAGGCTCCAGGCTCTGAGCCATCATCAGCCCAGAGCCCGACGCGGGGCTCGAACTCACGGACCGCGAGATCGTGACCTGGCTGAAGTCGGAGCTTAACCGACTGCGCCACCCAGGCGCCCCTGCCTTTTTTTTTTTTTTAACAGAGAAATAGGCACGGAGAGGCAGACAAAATGAGGAAACAGAGAAGTTTATCCCAAATGAATGAACAGGACAAGGGCACAACCTGAGATCTAAGTGAAACAAATATAAGGAAGATGCCTGATAGAGAATTTAAAAGCACTGATCATAAGGATATTTACCGGAGGAGCACTACTTACATTAGACAAAACAGGTCTTAAAACAAAGACTGTAAGAAGAGAAAAAGAAAAACACTATATAATTATAACATAATCTTCAATGAAAAGAACAATTGTGAATATTTTTTTTAATATAATATTGTCAAGTTAGCTAACATGCAGTGTATACAGTGTGCTCTTGGCTTCGGGAGTAGATTCCCGTGATTTGTCACTTACGTACAACACCCAGTGCTCATCCCAACAAGTGCCCTCCTCCATGCCCATCACCCATTTACCCCTCTCTCCTCCATCAACCCTCAGTTTGTTCTCTGTATGTAAGAGTCTCTTATGGTTCATTTCCCTGTTAGTAACTATTTTTTCCCCTTCCCTTCCCCCATGGACTTCTGTTAAGTTTCTCAATTCCACATATGAGTGAAAACATATGATATCTGTCTTTCTCTGACTGACTTATTGCACTTAGCATAAATACCCTCCAGTTCCATCCACATTGTTGCAAATGGCAAGATTTCATCCTTTTTCATTGATGAGAAGCACTCCCATTGTGTGTATGTGTGTATATATGTATGTATGTATATATATATATATATATATACATATTACACACATATATACACATATATATAATATATAGTATATATATGTGTATATATATATATGTGTGTGTGTATATATATATATATATATATATATCCACTTCTTTATCCATTCATCTGTTGATAGACATCTGGGCTCTTTCCATGACTTGGCTGTTGTTGATAGCCCTGCTATAAACAGGGATACATGTGTCCCTATGAATCAGCACTCTTGTATCCTTTGGATAAATTCCTAGTAGTATTATTGCTGGGTCGTAGAGCAATTCTATTTTTAATTTTTTGAGGAAACTCCACCCTGGTTTCCAGAGTGGCTGCATCAGTTTGCATTCCCACCAACAGTGCAAGAGGGTTTCCCTTTCTCCACATCCTTGCCAACATCTGTTTCCTGAATTTTTAATTTTAGCCCTTCTGACAGGTGTGAGGTGGTATCTCATTGTGGTTTTGATTTGTATTCCCCTGACAATGAGTGATGTTGAGCATCTTTTCATGTGTCTGTTAGCCATCTGGATGTCTTCTTTAGAAAACTGTCTGTTCATGTCTTCTGCCCATTTCTTCGCTGGATCATTTGTTTTTCAGGTGTTGAGTTTGGTAAGTTCTTAATAGATTTTAGATACTAACCCTTTATCTGATATGTCATTGGTAAATATCTTCCCCCATTCCGTCAGTTGCCTTTTAGTTTTGTTGAGTGTTTCCTTTGCTGTGCAGAAGCTTTCTAGCTTGATGAAGTCCTAATAGTTCTTTTTTTCTTTTTTTCCTTGCCTTTGGAGGCATGTTGAGTAAGAAGTTGCTGCATCTGAGGTCAAAGAGGTTGTTGCCTGTTTTCTCCTCTAAGGTGTTGATGGTTTCCCGTCTCACATTTAGGTCTCATCCATTTTCAATTTATTTTTGTGTGTGGTGTAAAAAAGCGGTCCAGTTTCATTCTTCTGCATGTTGCTGTCCGGTTCTCCTAGCACCATTTGCTAAAGAACTCTCTTTTTTCCATTGGATACTCTTACCTGCTCTGTCAAAGATTAGTTGGCCAAACATTTGTGGGTCCGATTCTGGAGTCTCTATCCTATTCCATTGGTCTATGTGTCTGTTTTTGTGCCAATACCATACTGTCTTGATGATTATAGCTTTGTAGTACAGGCTAAAGTCTAGGATTGTGATGCCTCCACCTTTGGTTTTCCTTCTATTTATTTATTTTTGTGAGAGAAAGAGCATGCATGGGGGAGGACTTGAGAAAAGAGGGGAAGATGTGAGTGAGACCTTTAACACAGAGATAAGGAATATCATAGCAGGGATAAAGGACTTAATAAATGCAATGAGAAACATGCCTGATGGAATGAATAGCAGGATGGAAGAAGCAGAAAAACAAGTTAATGACCTAGAAGACACAGTAATAGAAAGTAATCAAGCTAAATGGAAGAAAGAAAAAGAATTACACAAACTAAGTACAGACTTGGAAAACTCAGTGACTCCATGAAACATAATAACATTCATGTTTTAGGAGTCCCAGAAGAAGAGAGAGAGAAAGATGAGGCAGAGCATTTATTTGAAGAAACAGTACCTGTAAACTTCCCTAATCCGGGGAAGGAAACTTCCCTCATCTGGACACATCCAGATTCAGCAGGCACAGAGAACTCCCATCAAAATCAACAGAAGCAGGCACCAGGGCATATTATAATTAAATTTACAAAATAGAATGATAATAAGTTTTAAAAGCAGAAAGACAAAGGAAGCCCTTAACTAACAAGAGAAAACCCATAAGGCTAGCTGGAGATTTTTCAACAGAAACTTAGCAAGTCTGAAGGGAGTACCGTGATACATGCAAAATGCTGAATGGGAAAAATCTGCAGCCAAGAATACTCTACCCAGGAAGGCTATAGTTTAGAATAGAAGGAGACATAAAGAGTTTCCCAGGCAAAGACTAAAGGAGTTCATGACCACTAAACTAGCCCTGCAGGAAACAGTAAAGAGGACTTTTTGAATGGAACCGAGAGGCCCAATGTGGCAATATAAAGGTAGGAAACATCAAAGCAGTAAAAATGAATATTTATGTAAAAAATCAGTCAAGGCACCAACAATAACATATACCTAAATGTGGGGAGGAAAGGAGAAAATAAAAGGTTCAAACTTAAATGACCATTGGCTTAATATAGACTGTTATATGCAAAAGAGGTTGTATACAAACTTAATGGTAACCATATATTAAAATCCACTAATAAATATGCAAAGAATAAAGAGAAAGGAATCCAAATATGTAACTAAACAAAATCCACAAAACATGAAAGAAATACAGGAAAGGATCAGAGAAAATCTTCAGAAACAACTAAAAACAAGTAATAAAATGGCAATAAATACATGCCTATCAATAATTACGTTGAATTTAAATGGACTAACCACTCCCATCAAAAGACAGAGTGACAGAATGGATAAAAAAAAAACAATATATATGTGCTTCCTATAAAAAAATCATTTTAGGGGCACCTGGGTGGCTCAGTCAGTTAAGCGTCTGACTTCGGCTCAGGTCATGATCTCGTGGTCCGTGAGTTCGGGCCCCACGTCGGGCTCTGGGCTGATGGCTCAGAGCCTGGAGCCTGCTTCCGATTCTGTGTCTCCCTCTCTCTCTCTGCCCCTCCCCCGTTCATGCTCTGTCTCTCTCTGTCTCAAAAATAATAAAATAAACATTAAAAAAATTTTTATTTAAAAAAGAAAAGAATCATTTTAGACCTAAAGTCTCCTGAGATTGAAAGTGAGAGGATGGAGAAATATCTATCACACAAATGGAGGTCAAAAGAAAGCCGGAGTAGCAATACTTACATTAGACAAAATGGGCTTTAAGACAAAGACTGTAATAGAAAATAAGAACACTAATATAATATAATATAATATAATATAATATAATATAATATATCTTCAACAAGAATATAAAACAATTGTAAATATTTATTTTTTAATGTTTATTTTGAGAGAGAGCATAAGTGGGGGAGGGGCATAGAAAGAGGAAGAGAGAGGATCCCAAGCAGGCTCTGCTCTATAGGCACAGAGCCCAACATGGGGCACAGTCTCACAAACTTGTGAGATCATAATGTGAACGAAACTCAAGAGTCAAATGCTTAACTGACTGAGCCACCCAGGTGCCCCACAATTGTAAATATTTATACACCCAACATAGAAGCACCTGAATACATAAAACAGTTAATGACAACGTACAGGAACTGATCGATAGTAATACAATGGTAGTTAGGGACTTTAACACCCCACTTACATCAATGGACAGAGTATGTACACGGAGCATCAACAAGGAAACAATGGGTTTGAATGACACGCTGGAACAGATGGATTTAACAGATAATTTCAGAATATTCCATCCTAAAACCGCAGAATACACATTCCAAGTGCACATGTGCACATGGAGCATTCTCCAGAGTGGATCACATGTTAGGGCACAAAACCAGCCTCACCAAATTCAAGAAGATCAAAGTCATACTATGCCTCTCTTCTGACCACAAAGCTATGAAACTAGTAGTTAACTATAAGAAGACGGTCTGAGTAGACCACAAATACATGGAGGTTAAATAACATGCTACTAAACAATGGGTCAACCAGGAAATCAAAGCCAAATAATGAAGTACATAAAAACAAATGAAAATAAAAACACAACAGTCCAAAACCTCTGGGATAGAACATATGTGGTTCTAAGAAGTTTATAGCAATACAAACTCACCACAAGCAGCAAGAAAAATCTCAAATACACAACCTAACCTTAAACCTAAAGGAGCTAGAAAAAAGGAGTTAGAAATGAGTAAGACCTAAAAACAGCAGACAGAAGGAAATAATAAAGGTTAGAGCAGAAATCAATGATATAGAAACTAAAAAAGAAAAGAAAATCAATGAAACCAAAAGGTGGTTCTTTGAAAAAAATCAGTAAAATTCATAAACCTCTAGCCAGACTTCTCAAGAAAAAAAAAGAGAAAGTACTCGAATACTCAAATAAAATCACATATGAGAAAAGGGAAATAACACCACAGAAATAAAATCATAAGAGAACATTATGAAAAACTGTATCCGAACAAATTGGACAGCATGCAAGAAATGAACAAATTCCTAGGAATGTAAAAACTCACAAAACTGAAACAGGAGGAAATAGCAAATTTGAAAAGACTGATAACCAGTGAAGAAATTGAGTCAGTAATCAAAAAACTCCCCACAAACAAAAGTCCAGGAGCAGATGACTTCACAGGTGAATTCTGCCAAACATTTAAAGAGGAATTGATACCTATTTTTTAAAACTACTTCAAAAAATAGAAAAGAAGGAAAACTTCCAAATTCATTCTATGAGGCCAGCCTTACCTTGAACCAAAACCAGATGAAGACACCAATAAAAAAGAGAATTACAGGGGCGCCTGGGTGGCGCAGTCGGTTAAGCGTCCGACTTCAGCCAGGTCACGATCTCGCGGTCCGGGAGTTCGAGCCCCGCGTCGGGCTCTGGGCTGATGGCTCAGAGCCTGGAGCCTGTTTCCGATTCTATGTCTCCCTCTCTCTCTGCCCCTCCCCCGTTCATGCTCTGTCTCTCTCTGTCCCAAAAATAAATAAATGTTGAAAAAAAATTAAAAAAAAAAAAAAAAAGAATTACAGGCCAATATCTATGGTGAACATTGAGTCAAAACTTCTCAGTAAAATACTAGCAAACCAAATCCAAAATACATTTAAAAACTCATTCACCATGATCAAGTGGAATTTACTTTAGGGCTGGAAGTGTGGTTCAACATTGGCAAATCAAACAAGACACATCACATCAATAGGAGAAAGGGTAAAAACCACATGAGCCTTTCAATCGATGTAGAAAAAAAAGCATTTGACAAAGTAAAACATCGATTCATGATTTAAAAAAAAAAACAAACTCAACAAAATAGGTTTAGAGGGAACACACCTCAAGATAATTAAAGTCCGGCTATGAAAAACCCACAACTAACTCATTCTGAATGGGGAAAAACTGAGAGCTTTTCCTCTATGGTCAGGAACAAGACAGGGCTATATACTCTCACCACTTTCATTCATCATAGTATTAGATGTCTTAGCCACAGCAGTCAGACAACAAAAATAAATAAAAGGAATCAAAACTGTTAAGAAGGAAGTAAAACTTTCCCTATTTCCAAATGACATGATGCTCTATATAGAAAACCTAAAGACTCCAATAAAAAACTGCTAGATACAAAAGCACCGTACGGCAACTGGTTGCATTTCTGTACGTTCAGAATGAAGCAGCAGAAAGAGAAATTAAGAAAATTCCATGTACAATTTCACCCAAAACAATGATACCTGGGGAACACATCTAACCAAAGTTGTGAAAGACCTGTACTCTGAAAACTCTAAAACACTGATCAAATAGACTGAAGATAACAGAGAGAAATAGGTAGACATTCCATGCTCGCAGATGGGAAGAACGAATACTGTTAAAATGTCTATACTATCCAAAGCAACCCGCACATTTAACGCAATCCCTATCAAAACACCAGCAGCATTTTTCACATAGCTGGAACAAAGAAGCCTAAAATTGGTATGGAGCCGCAAAAGACCCTGAATAGCCAAAGCAATCTTGAAAAAATTTCTAGATTATAGGTTATATTATAAAGCTGGAGTAATAAAAACTTCAGGGTGCTGGCACAAAAATAGACACGTAGATCACTAGAACAGTATAGAAAGCCCAGAAATTAATCCACAATTATATGGTTGATTAATTTTCAATAAAGCAGGAAAGAATATCCAATGGGAGAAGGACATTCTCCAACAAATAGCATTGGGAAAACTGGACAGCAACAAGCAAATGAACGAAACTGGACCACTTATTATACACAAAAATAAATTCAAAATGGATTAAAGCCCTAAATGTGAGACTTGAAACCATAAAAATCCTAGAACACAGGCAATAACCTCTTTGACATCAGCCATAATAACATTTTTCTACTCGTGTCTTCTGAGGCAGGGGACGTAGAAGCAAAAATAAACTATTGGAACTCCATCAAAATAAAAAGCTTTGCACAGCAAAGGAAACCATCAACAAAACTAAAAGGCAACCTACAGAATGGGAGAAGATACTTGGCAAACGACATCTCTGATAAAGGGTTAGTATCCAAAATATATAAAGAACTCAACACCTAAAGGCTAATAATCCGATTAAAAGATGAGCAGAAGGCATGAACAGACGTTCCTCCAAAGAAGACCTCTCAGATGGCCAACATGAAAAGATGCCCATCATATCTTGCCATCGGGGAAATGGAAATCAAAAGTACAACGAGCCACCACCTCATCCGTGTCAGAATGGCTAAGATCAACAACCAAGAAACAACAGGTGTCATTGAGGCTGTGGAGAAAAAGGAACACGTGCACTCTTGGTGGGACTGCAAACTGGTGCGGCCACTGTGCAAAACAGTGTGGAGATTCCTTAAAAAGTTAAAACTATAACAATTGCACCACTGGATATTTACCCCCCAAATACAAAAACACTGATTCAAAGGGATGCATGCACCCCTATGTTAATAGCAACATCATTTACAATAAACGAAGTCTGGAAATAGTGCAAGTGCCCATCAATGGGCACTGATATATGGATAAAGAAGTGGCATATGCATATATATATATAATATGTAATATATATTATATTATAATATATAATATATAATATGTTATATATTATATAATATATAATATGTTATATATTATAATATAATATATAACATATATAATATATTATAAAATATATATATTATAATATATATTATAACATAATATATAATATATAATATAATATAATATATATTATATATAATAATATAATATAATATATATAATGGAATATTAGCCATGAAAAAAAGTAATGAAATCTTGCCATTTGCAACATGGAAGGGGCTAGAAGGTATAATGGTAAATGAAATAAAGTCAGGCAGAGAAAGACAAATACCATATGATTTCACACATGTGGAATTTAAGACCCAAAACAAATGAGCAAAGGGAAAAAATATGAGAGAGAGAGAGGTAAACTGAGAAACAGACTCTTAATTATAGAGAACAAACTGATGGTTACCAGACGGAGAGGGGGTTGGGGGATTGGTTAAATAGGTGATGGGGATTAGGTAGTTCACTTGTCGTGTGGAGTCCTGGGTCACATATGGAAGTGTTGAATACACTATATTGTACACCTGAAGTTAACACTGTATGTTAACTGGAATTAAAAACTTAACCAAATTACTGATGTCTACACCATTATTTATATTACAAAATCAAGAATAAAACTTTAAACACAAACAACTTTAAAAACATATTTTAACCACATTAACCGGCAATCAAAAAAAAGCTCGTGTTCACTCTGAGATTGTAGTCTTTATTTTCTTTATCTTGAAGAATTCTGTGAAATCTCAGCTTATAAAAGCAAATCAGTGGCGCTTAGTAATATTTCTAATTAGACAAGAGCTCTAAATTGCTAAATTCCAAACAAGAATTACTGTCATTATTTAAACAGGAACAATCAGGGGCGCCTGGGTGGCGCAGTCGGTTGGGCGTCCGACTTCAGCCAGGTCACGATCTCGCGGTCCATGAGTTCGAGCCCCGCGTCGGGCTCTGGGCTGATGGCTCAGAGCCTGGAGCCTGTTTCTGATTCTGTGTCTCCCTCTCTCTCTGCCCCTCCCCCGTTCATGCTCTGTCTCCCTCTGTCCCAAAAATAAATAAACGTTGAAAAAAAAATTTTTTTTAAACAGGAACAATCATAGTATCATCCTATTTATATGCTAAAATGGGAGGAGAAATGAAATAAAAGCTAGTACTACAAAAGTATGAATTAAGATTCTCATCAAGTTCATTTTAGAAATTCAAAATGTGACTCTCCTTTTTATGTTCTTAGAATTTAAATACTTAGGGGCACCTGGCTGGCTCAGTCAGTAGATCATGTGACTCATGATCTCAGGGTTGTGAGTTCAAGCGCCATGTTGGGTGTAGAGATTACATAAAAATAAAAAATTTTACGAAACAAAAAAGAACTTAAGTACCTAAAGTAGTGTTAAGGATTGTACTCTGCCTTAGAAATAAAAATACATTCACCTGTCTTAATTCTACCCAAGTACTAAATAACAAAGAATTTATTGTGTTTCCCAGAATGTTACATTTAAAGCACAATGAACTTTAAGTTTAGCAATCCTGTAATCCTTACAGCATTAGTACTGTCCTGAATTAATAAGTGAGGAAATGAAACAAATAAATTTCCCAAGGTCACACCCATTGGATGGCAGGGCCAGGATTTTACTCCAGGTTATCTGGTTCCACAGCCCACATTCTTCAGAGGGAACATACTACCAAAAATAATTGAGTCTATAAAGAACTAACTTTCCACAGATAAGGAATGTTTCATATATAAAGTATTAAATATAAAACAACTTTATATACGTGTAACCTCCCTCTATCTCTAACCTGTTTTGTAAACAAGCTTTTAAAAAACTTACATGGTAAAGATTTAATACCTGTGTGTGTGTGCGCGCGCGCGCACACACACACACACACACACACACACACACACACAATGGAATATTACTCAGCCGTCAAAAAGAATGAAATCTTGCCATTTGTGGTGACATGGAGTAGAGAGTATTATGCTGAGCAAAATAAGTCAATGAGAGAAAGACATACTGTATGCTTTCACTCATAAGTGGAATTTAAGAAACAAAACAGATCAACATGTGGGAAGGAGGGGGAAAAGAGAAGAAACAAACCACAAGAGAATCTTAATGATAGAGAACAAACTGAGGGTTGATGGAGGTGGCTGGGCTACATGGGTGATGAGTATTAAGGAGGGCACTTGTTGGGGCGCCTGGGTAGCTCAGTCAGTTGAATGTCCATCCTTGGCTCCGGTCATGATCACATGGTTCACGAGTTTGAGCCCCATATCGGGCTCGCTGCTGTCAGCTCAGAGCCCGCTTCATTCCTCTGTCCCCCTCTCTCTCTACCCCTCCCTCACTCACGCTCTCTCTCTCAAAAATAAATTAAAAAAAAAGACATTTGAATGGAGGGCACTTGTTGTGATGAGCACTAGTTGTAAGTGATGAATCATTAAATTCTACTCCTGAAACCAATATTGTACTGTGTGTTAACTAAATAAAAATAAGTAAAATAAAAAGCTAGAAACAAAGCCCGTTACCCCTTTCAAGATTATAAGAGAGTTTTGTATTTCTAAGTATGTTAAGAAAATTAGAAAAGAGGAAATAACTAGTTATTGGTTATAATATTATCATCTTCCCTTTAATAACTATGTCAGAAAAGGTTTTAAAATTTAAGTTAGCAGGCAAGTTCTCAAACCTTCTCCAACAGGTGTTTTTTCAGGCTGTATTACTTTCTCCAGAAGATATGAGCCAGTGTATTATTCGCAAATTGCTAGGCTGTGTCTCCATTACTGACAATTACTCGGAGGTTCTCTCCTTAATTCTGCCCCTTGTGTGAACTCACTTTCATGTTTCCCTATTTATTACCTATTTTTTCATCCTGAGGTAACAGCTTTTATTTACTTATTTTTAATTTGAATTTCAGCTACACCATGAATAATTTATTTTAAATTTTTTAAGATTTTTCATTGGAATAGAGCTGACCTACAATATTACATTAGTTCCATGTTTACAAACAACACAGTGATTCGACTTTCATGTACATCACAAAATGCTCACCATAGTGAGTGTAGTTTGCATCTGTCAGCCAAGCAGGATTTTTTTTTTTTGAGAGAGAGAGAGAGAGAATGAATACAGGAAGGAGGGGGAGAGAGGGAGGGGAACAGAGAATCCAAAGTGGGCTCCACGCTGACAGCCAACGGCCCGGTGTGAGGCTCGAACCCGTGACCGGAGCTGAAGTCAGCCTTAACCAACTGTCACCCAGCTGCCCGTAGGCAGGATCTTTTAAAACATCTCATGACTACTTCAGGCTTCAGCTGCCATCCGACCAGCCAACTTGCAAATTCCTCTCGAAAAATTTTTCTGCTACATAAACATGTTTCTAGTCTTACACCTCTGTATGCCAGGTCTTAATTTTTATGTGAAAATAAAAGAATTTTAAGTGCCCGAATGAAAGCACCCTCTTTGGAAGTAGGATCCAAGCTTAGCCTGTCGTCTTGTATTTTCACAAACCAACAAGTATTTATATTCTGTCTTAAACTGTAGGTATGCACTAAGTATTGACTTAAATGAATATTCAATCCAGTAAGTTCCAAAAGCGCTCACTGTCAGAGCAGGCAAGCATCCTTTTAAGCCGGAAGTGCCACAACTCAAATTAAACCTAAGTAGCCTGAGTAATATTCAGCGCCAAGTAGATTTGTTTGTTGTTCTTTTTCTTGTCCCCTTTTTCTAAGACGAATGCCTTCAGTGTGATTGCTGAAAGTGGATAGCTCTGTAGAAGAATAAATCTTAGGACATCTCAATCGAAAATCCAGAAGTTTATTCCGCACTTGCAGTATCATTGAATTTCACTGAAATTTCTTGCATGTCACATACAGCCCCCAGGTGTCATGTAAACTTGGTTAGCCAACCTATTTGAAAGGTGAAGAACTTAGGATGCTGATTAAGGAAGCATCTTTACAAAGGCGGGGGTGGGTGACACTGGTGTTACCATGCGGAGTTCTAAGCACGAACAACTGCTTCTTTAAAAACAATCCGTTAATTGCCTCTGGTAGCCTAGAAACATCCTGAGAGCGTGCATATTTCTTATGCTAGAAAATAGGGCATTTCGCTCAGCTAGGTAACTTAAAACCGCTTAAGGGAGGAAATTCAAGACATCTTAGATCACGCTATTCACCTCAAATATTCCAATTATCATTTTTTAAAGATGCTAATAAAGAATTAGAACAATGTCCAGAGACTCTATGGAGATTTAAAACGACCTCCAAAGCAGATATTTTTCCAAACGGGTATTTTTTTTAATTGACGTATAATTGACCTACAATGTTGCATTAGTTTCTGGCACACAACGTAGTGAATCAACATCTGTATCTGTGATGCTCTGCTCCCCACAGATGTAGCTACCATCAGTCACCATACACTAGTGAAATACCACTGAATACATTCCCTTTGCTATACCTTTCATTCGTGTGATTTATTCATCCCATAACTGGAATCCTAAACTTCCCATTCCCCTTAACCAATTTGCCCATCTCCTATCTCCCTCCTCTCTCCCTCCTCTCTGACAACCACCAATTCTCTGTGTTTATGGGTCTTGTGTGTGTGTGTGTGTGTGTGTGTGTGTTGGGTGATTCCACATATAAGTAAAACCGAATGGTATTTGTCTTTCTTTAACTCACTTCACTTAGCATAATACCGCCTAGGCCGACTTATGTTGTGGCAAATGGCAAGATCTCATTCTTTTTTATGATTAATATTCCCTTGTGTTTGTGTGTGTGTGTTGAATTCTTTATCCACACATCTATCGATGGACACTTCAGTTGTCTCCATATCTCAGCTGTTATAAATAATGCTACAATGAATATGGGACATAGATCTTTACAGGTTGGTGTTTTTGTTTTCTTTGGGTAAATAACCAGTAGTGGAATTATTGAATCATGGGGTATTTCTATTTTTAATGTTTGGAGGAACCTCCGTACTGTTTTTCACAGTGGCTGCACCAATTTCCATTCCCACCAACAGTGCATGAGGGATTTCTTTTCTTTATGTCCTTGCCAACACTTGCTATTTCTTCTTCTTGATTATAGCCATCCTAACAGATGTGAGATGATACTTCATTGTGGCTTTGATTTGCATACTCCTGATTATTGGCGATATTGAGCATCTTCTTATGTGTCTGTTGGCCATCTGTATGTCCTCTTGGAATAATTTCTGTTTACGTCTTTGGTCCACTTTTTATTCAGATTGTTTTTTTTTATATTGAGTTGTATAAGTTCTTTATATGTTTTGGATATTAATTGCTTTTCGGAGGTATCGTCTGCAAGTAACTTGCATTCAGTAGGTTGACTTTTAGTTCTGTTGATGATTTCCTTCACTGTGCAAAAACTGTTTTTATTTTGATGTACTCCTAATAGTTTATTTTTGCCTTTGTTTCCTTCACCTGAGGAGACATATCTAGAAAAATGCTGCTATGACCAGTGTCAGAGAAATGACTGCCTGTGTTCTCTCTAGGATTTTTATGGTTTCACATTTAGGTCTTTAGTCCATTTAGAGTTTATTTTTGTGTATGGTGTAAGAAACTGGTCCAATTTTATTCTTTGGCAGGTAGGTCTCCAGTTTCACAGCACCATTTATTTGAAGAGACTGTCTTTTCTCCACTGTATATTCTTGCCTCCTTTGTCATAAATTAATTGAACATATAACTGTGGGTTTATTCCTGGACTCTCTGTTCTGTTCCATTTATCTTTGTGTCTATTTTTATGCCAATACCATATTGTTTTGACTCCTACAGCTTTGTAGTATATCTTGAAATCTAGGATTGCGATGCCTCCAGCTTTGTTCTTCTTTCTCAAGATTTCTTTGGCTATTCCGGGTCTTTTGTGATTCTATACAAATTGTAGGATTGTTTATTCTATGTGGAATAATAATATGGCATTTTGATAACGATCGCATCAAATCTGTAAATTGCTTTGCGTAGGGCAGACATCCTCACAATATGAATTCTTCCAATCCGTGAGCATGGTATATCTTCCCATTTGTTTGTGTCATCTTCACTTTCTTTCAGCAGTATTTTATCATTTTCAAAGTACAGATCTTTCATCTCCTTGGCTAAGTTTATTCCTAAGCATTTATTCTTTTTGGTGCAATTGTAAATGGAATTGTTTTCAATTCAGATACTTTTCAAATCAGGTATTTAAAAAAACAGAACCATCAAATGTTGGTAAGAACTAAATGCAGGAGGTTTAATTTAGGACATTTTATCTTTGGTTACCTTTCAGAATAGCCAAGGGAAAAATGATTGTGAAAGCTAGCAAAAATAACCTCCATCATATCCACGATTAATGCTGAAAGTTGCTACTTTCTTATGCAATGAATAGGTGGAGGAACCAAAGATCAGATCCAAATTTAATCCTGTAGACCAAAACTCAATGACATATTTAGGAGTCTTAATCCAGTTTCCAGGCAATTCTGAGGATTACTTTGGCAAATTTGGATAAAATTTGGGGTTCACTAATAAAATACTACACAGACCAGAAAAAAAAAAAAACAACAGAAAAATTTAAACAGTAGCCAAGCATGCAAGAGAAAAAAAATCAATAAAATGTCTTTACAAATAGAATATTGCCTTGAATCAATAATTTTAAATATCATGAAGAGCTGTAGGAAAGGAATGTCAACAGTACAGAGAAGAATTCTATCAGATAGTGAATTGTGTTAAACATTGACTTTGTTAGCTTGAAATCATTTTCCACATCTGTACATACATTTAGGTCATAAGTTTTTGAATGATAAATACTTGTCTGAGAAAGTTATTGTAGCTTGCAGAGGTGATTCATTTTAAATTAGAGAATGGCTTGGATATTGAAGTAATCAGCCTCTCAAAGGTTGGATATTGAAACCATCAGAATCTGAGTCCTACATGCTGCAGGGGGATAATGTTTATTATGAAAGGGAAAATGGACACCTAAGAGAATTTATGCAATTTCCATAATGTTGCCAAAGAGAATTCAATCCTAAATCTTTAGTTTCTGACTGATTTCACTTATCATTCATATTGTCCACTTAAAAAAAATGAGCATTGGGGCGCCTGGTTGGCGCAGTTGGTTAGGCGTCCGACTTCGGCCAGGTCACGATCTCGCGGTCCGTGAGTTCGAGCCCCGCGTCGGGCTCTGGGCTGATGGCTTGGAGCCTGGAGCCTGTTTCTGATTCTGTGTCTCCCTCTCTCTCTCTCTGCCCCTCCCCCGTTCATGCTCTGTCTCTCTCTGTCCCAAAAATAAATAAACGTTGAAAAAAAAATGAGCATTAAAAAAATAACATAAAAAGTACTAATTGTAGAATACATACTAATAATAACATGATAGCATTATTTCTGTAGTATTTTATAATTTCAAGGCGATAGGTGGGTGGATGGGTGGGCCGAATCTAAATCTATTCTCCTAGCATCCCTGTGACACAAGATGGGGAACTAAGGCTTAGACAGATTGAATCACTAGACCCAACACATATTACAAATAAAGGTATCGCAGATATAAAGGACTCAGCCTGGGTCTTCAGATTTTAATTCCTGTGCCCCTTCCACTGTTCCGCACTGGGTTGTATGCTGGAGTAAGAAATACCGATCATTTATCTGTGAATTTGGAGTTTCAGGGTTGTTGTTTTTTTTTTTTTTTTTTTTTCAATCTACCTGAGGAGGTCTATATAAGAACAAATAAAATGCGGGGAAGTGCTTTGAAAATTGAGAATTGCTCTATGTGCACAAGTACAAAGCACTAGGCCTCCTAAATAAAAGGTTGTTTTTATACTTCATCTGCAGAAATCAGGTCAAAATAGCTGTCTGTGAAAAGTGCACCGCACACAACAACCTCACAAGTTGCCCACTTTCCTTTCCTCAAGCTTGAAAAACGTTTCACGCCTGAATTAATAAATTTGCAAAATAAGATTGTAGGATTGAAAATCTAAATGCCTTTAATAATAGGGGTTAGCTTGATAAGGGCGCTGGAAAATACTCCCGATTTAAATGGAAATGTTCATCATAAGATGACCAGCGGTTTTTGCAAAATCAGTTATGGATGAGAACAATATAAAAGAGGTTTTACTTTTATCACAAAAGGTTTAGATTTTCAATTAAGACACCGGAGCTGAGTTTTGAGGAATACTCTGGATCTGTTCTAATTGCCCATGTCCCAGAAGTCAGACCTTTGTTAGAATTCTATTTACTTCATATCTGAATTCTCTGGATATTAAATGAATCGTAGGACAGCATCACTTTAAGGAAGAAGAGACTGTAACAGGCAAAATGAACCTTTATGGAAAAAAAGATTTCTGAATGGAGAAACTGACTGAATAATATTGTCCAAAATGTATTGGCTTTTGTTTGTTTTAATGTTTATTGAGAAAGAGAGCACGCATGAGCAGAGGAGGGGCAGGGAGAGAGGGAGTCAGAATCCGAAGCAGAATCTTGGCCGTCAGCACAGAGCCTGACGTCGGGCTCAAACCCACGAACTGCAAGACCGTGACCTGAGCCGAAGTCGGACACTTCACTGAGCCACCCAGGTGCCCCCAAATGTATGGTTTTTCTTTTTATTGTGGGATTGGGGCATTTGGTTCATAAACGGATATTTTGTTTGATGTTTTTGGCTTTAAAGATCCCACAGACCACTGGTTTTTAAATCACCAGTAAACTATGAAACTAGCCGCCTTCAGGACCCCAGTAGAGACATCCCAAACTGATTTTGCAGGAGAGATTGTCTGATTATTCTGTAACACGGTGAAGGGCTTCCTTCTATCTTTGAACACCTATCTATCTTCCTTCTATCTTCTTCTATCTTCCTTCCATCTTTGAACATCTAAGAGTGATACGCTCACTCATGTGAACCCCTCAGTTCTTTAGACGTGTGTTGTCACCAACAAGCAGGCTGGCTGCCAATCTAGCCTGCTCCTCCTCAGTTGTTACATTTTTGAAGGGGTCACTACAGGCCTAGAAGAGCCAGTCCAGGTGGTCCAACCAGAGGCCAGAAAGCTCCCCCAGGGGGACTGTTCACACCCATACACCGTGGGTCAGTTCATCATAAGTGTCCCCAGCGCATCCCACCCAAGCTCACAAGAACCTGCATAAATCCCAGGGATCCAACCTATTGTCTCTGTGTAGTCGGTTACTTCGTTCTCTGCCAAGAAGGGAGAACTACTTGGGAAATGTCTAAACCTTGGGAGTATTTCTTGGGAAATAAAACAGGGAAACTAGATGTTCTGCTGAGATTTTTTTTTTTTAATTTTTTTTCAACGTTTTTTTATTTATTTTTGGGACAGAGAGAGACAGAGCATGAACGGGGGAGGGGCAGAGAGAGAGAGGGAGACACAGAATCGGAAACAGGCTCCAGGCTCTGAACCATCAGCCCAGAGCCTGACACGGGGCTCGAACTCACGGACCGCAAGATCGTGACCTGGCTGAAGTCGGACGCTTAACCGACTGCGCCACCCAGGCGCCCCTCTGCTGAGATATTTTTTAGCAGATAGGACACGAATCACCCAGATAGTTTAGGACAAGTGAGACATACTTTCATCATAACACCATATCCTAGGTCTGTGATGCCTGTTATCACTGTATGTGTATATAACATTGCATTCACAATTCTTTTTTTAATTTTTTGTAATGTTTATTATTTTTGAGAGAGCGAGCATGGGAGGGGCAGAGAGAGAGGGGGACAGAGGATCCAAAGCGGGCTCCATGCTGAGAGCAGCCAGCCCCATGTGGGGCTCGAACTCATGAACCGTGAGATCATAACCTGAGCCGAAGTCAAACGCCCAACCAACTGAGCCACCCAGGAGCCCTGCACCCACAATTCTTATTGCTAGTCAATCTCATAACATTAGAATGTCCAACTTCACAGTGAGTTTAATCACCATGCAAAAAAGGATACTAGAAGCACAAAGACTCAGCTTTTGTCCCACCCCATCATTTTGCTGATGTGAAAACAGTCCGGGAAGATGGTGATTTATCTGTAATCGCAGATCCATTCAGTAAAGAGGACCTGGAGTCCAGGTTCTAGATCAGTTCTCTTTACAGGCTCCTCCCACACTTCCCTGTAGGATCCGGTGACAGGTTTGTCCCCAACACAGGAGTACTTGACTATAAGCACATGCATATACTTGTTTGCACCCCATATGTGATGACAAATCCACCTCTATCATCATGCCTTGCCCCTGAACTTTCTCCTGACATTTGAGTTAATAAGGGAAGCTTCCATATGCCCCTTCCATACCACCTGTCCCCATTCTCACAGGATCCCAAGCGAGTCAGAACTTAGAACAAGGCAGATTGCCCTCAGGAGCTCATGAATGGCAGGTGACCCAGATATTCTGAGTTTTATTTCAGACATATTACTGCTTTGAATTATTTTGCAGGGTAGCACAGAGGCCAAAATATAGATGAACTTTTCTTTTAAGGCATTTGTGAGAGAACTTCTAGAATATAATACATTTGTAAGTTCAGGACTATCTGATGCATGGCACAATTAGGAAATGGATGCACATGTGACCTCTTTGAAGAGATCAAACCTAATGATGGTGATTAAAAGATATTGAAGAACAGAGTCAGAAACCGTGGTGGAGAAGAAAAGAGAAAGCGAAGGAAGAGAAGGAAAGAGAGCAAAGAGAAAATGACAGCCAGGGGTACAGTGACCAGAGCGGTCAAGGGCTCAATCAAGGTAGCTATGAACACATTCGATGGGACCTAGCCAGGAATACTGGTGAACTGATGGTGAGGGTGGCCAAGGGCACTGGGGGAGGCAGTGAGCCTCAGCTTTCCTTATCTGAGCAAAGGATAGAAACAAAGAGTCAAGTTCAATACAGGCAACCAATTGTTTGTGGATGGTGAAAGAGAAAATATTCATGTTGGCGGTTTCCAGTACTTAGACTTGGCGTAAGTTCTAGTTCAAGCTGTGAATAATAATAATACTGCCATCTCTCAACACCCTTATTTCATTTCCAGAAGTGACGGTCATGTGTGTATACATAAGGAAAAATATATTAAGCTGCGTATGTATGTTTTGTGTACTTTATTGTCTGCGTTATGCCTCGACTTCAAAATAGTGGGGTTTTTTAAAAATTTAGTGTTTATTTTAGGTGGGGAGGGGCAGAGAGAGAAAGAGACAGAATCTGAAGCAGGCTCCAGGCTCTAAGCTGTCAGCACAGAGCCCGATGCGGGGCTTGAACTCACAAGCTATGAGATCATGACCTGAGCCGAAGTAAGACACTTAACTGACTGAGCCACACAGGCGCCCCTCAAAATAGTATTTTTTTTTAAATTTTTTTTAACGTTTTATTTATTTTTGAGACAGAGCATGAACAGGGGAGGGGCAGAGAGAGAGGGAGACACAGAATCAGAAGCAGGCTCCAGGCTCTGAGCCACCAGCCCAGAGCCCGACACGGGGCTCGAACTCACGGACCGCGAGATCGTGACCTGAGCTGAAGTCGGACGCTTAACCGACTGCGCCACCCAGGCGCCCCCAAAATAGTATTTTTTAAGTAGGCATGCCTGCCTAAAACTGTAAGAATCTTAAAAACAGCCCTGGGGCATCCAAGGTTTGCAGCTTCTCTGAGTAGAAACGCAAGAAGGATAGAGACAATACAGGCCTGAAAGAAACCAGTGCGTTCGGTCTTGTACCTAACAGGCGTTACACTCAAGCAGAGAACACAGTGCTGATGATGATCTAGTCTTACATTCATTCTAGGGAACTTTTTAATTTGTTTCTTTTTATAATACAGTTTACCCCACTGCGTACCAGATTTAAAAATAATAATAAACTCCTATAGACAGGTATCTTTCTAAAATAGTATGGTGCTGTCTTCTTAAACAGAATACACCTGCTGTTTCAGGAGGAATTAATGGTGAGCAGAGTTCTTCTTCACAACATTCCCTCCAGAGACTGTGCTTTTCAGTTTTTCAGACCTGTTGTTAATGAGTCAGTTTCAACCCGTGCTGTTGGCCGCATGTGTTGTTCCTTTAAATGTGTCAGTCATCCTCCTAATTTATGGCTTATACTCTGGACAAGGAGCCTCAGCGCTCTATAGTGCTGTAAGAACAAATCAGGGGCGCCTGGGTGGCTCAGTCAGTCAAATGTCTGACTCTTAATTTCAGCTCAGATCGTGATCTCATGGTTTGTGAGTTCAAGCCCTGCATCAGGCTCTGGGCTCATGGCGTGGGGCCTGCTTGGGATACTCTCTCTCCTTCACTCTCTGCCCCTTCCCCCCCCCCCCCCCGTCTCAAAATAAATAGACTTAGGAAAAAATTCTAAGAACAAATCAGCAATCAGGGGGTGTCTGTTATTTGCTTCTTTCCATTTACTGGCTCTATTCTAGATAGGTTAGATTGCCAGATCACTGAATTTTCAATAGGCAAGATACTAGACTTTTGCTTTATTTTTTTTTTTAGTAAAAGGTTTTTTTTAAGCATAATATACATGGAGGAAAGTATACAAATTGTAAGTTTAGAGTGCATGGTTTTTAGCAATTTTTAACAAAGAACACTTAACAGTTTTTAATACACCCTTGTTAGCTCTACCTAGAAAAAAAGAACACATAACATTACCTACTTCATCCTTTTCAAAGTATGCATCATTTTCCACATGCAATGTGTCCTTTCCCATACGCATGGTCTCACCAGGCAACTGCAACAGTTGTGTGAGGCTAGAGATGAGAGGTTTTCTGTACTTGACAAATGGGGACGGTGAGGCTTGGATAACTTACCTGATGTCTCAGATCACAAAGTAGAAAGCAACGATATTAATCCTAGTGTCCCAGGGCAGGACTCTTCCCATTACTAGGCTGTGAAATTGACTCAGAAGATGGAACGCGGTGGTACCAATTCTAGTCTCACAGTTTGGACAGGAGAGAGCTGCACCCCAGCAGCTAAGAGCCTGGTGGGCTTTTGGAGCCTGTGTCTGCTCCGACTGACCAGTGCCCCTGAGATACGGCTGTGAAACATTTTAAACTTCTTCTCGGGGCAGTCACCTGTCAACATACCCTCTTAGGCGAGGGAGGGGCGTAAATTAAGCCCGCCATTATACCAGATTTCCAAAGGAAACGTCAAAGCTGCAGATGCCTTAGTTTTCTTATTTCCTTACTTCATTTCTTCTCTTCTTTGAGTCTTATCTCATTAATACCAACACAATAATTTAACTGAAATGGAAGGATCGAACAATCATGAGAACTCTTGATAAGCATCCTATAACTCGCTGGAATCAGCGCTCTCTCTCTCTCTCTCTGTTTCAAAATTATCAACCATTCTAGAAAGCCTCAAATGGTTCGAATTGCAGCAGTGGTACAAGTGAAGAAACAAAATCCCAATTATAAAAATATGACAGGTCTAAAGCTTTGCAAATGAAAGTTCACAACGGGTCTCCCGGCTAGCCACAGAAATGTAGTGTGCCCTGGGCGGCCTTATTGAAAACTTGGTATTGAATACAAAATACAAAGTCGTGTGGAAGGCACCCTTTGTACAACTATTTTTCACAAAACAGAAGAAGCTGAATTGTCTCAGGCGTGTGAATGTTTTTTTTAAATGGAAGTTCTTGCAAGACCCAAACTTCCCCAATGACGTAATAGTTGCTATCAGCAAGGCAGAATGAGCTCTGGGGACAAGCTCTGTGGGTTCGATACCCTGCTCCACCGTGCGCCTACAGTGCACACGACCAATCCGTGCCCTCAGTTCCTCCCCTGTGAGGAGGCTAAGGGTAGCACCCTACTACAGCGCTTCCCCAAGGATTCAGTTTACGTGGCTTTCAGAACTGTGTCTGGCCCACAGAAAACTGCTTTTATTGCCGGGAGGGAAGGAGCCTCTTTTGTGTCTGTTTTTGCAAGGAGACAGGAATGCATTGAACGGGTCAGAGCAAAAGTCCAGTTATCAAATCCTAATCCAAGAAATTCAAGCAATCACTAACACAATGAGGAGGCTGCGAAGCAGATTAACCTATTATAAGCAGAGCCAGCACCCCCAGATCCCAGAAATAGAGGGAACAGTGGAGACTGGCAAGAAATCAGCCATGATGAGAAAGCAGGCTTCCCCCACTGCTTTGCTCCTGGGGATGACAGGTAATTTTTTTTTTAAGATTTTTTCTAATAAGCCCTTTTAAAAATTTTTTACTGTTTATTTTTGAGAGAGAGAGAACGTGACAGTGTGTGAGCAGAGGAGAGGCAGAGAGAGAAGGAGACACAGAATCTGAAGCAGGCTCCAAGCTCTGAGCTGTCAGCACAGAGCTCCATGCGGGGCTCGAACCCATGAGCTGTGAGATCGTGACCTGAGCCGAAGCTGGACACTTAACCAACTGAGCCACCCAGGTGCCCTTATTTGTGTTTTTAGATTTCACATTTAAGAGAGACTGGTCTCTCTTATGGTACTGGTCTTTTCTCTGACTTATTTCAGGTAGCATAATGCACTGAAGGTCTATCCATGTTGTCACAAATGGCAAGATTTCATCCGTGTGTGTGTGTGTGTGTGTGTAACTTCTGTACATATGTATGCATATGTGTGTATGTATATATATGTGTTCGTATATGTATGTATATATATAGTACATCTTTCTCCATTCATTGTTGATGGACACAAAAGTTGTTTCCATATCTCGGCTGTTGCAAATAATCCCCCAGCGAACATGGGGGTGCAGATATCTTTTTGAGTTAGCATTTTTGTTTTTGCTTGGCACGGAACTGCTGGATCATCTGGTTCTATGTTAAATTTTTTAAGGTTTATTTATTTATTTTGAGCGTGAGAGAAAGTGTGAGTGGGGGAGGGGCACAGAGAGGAGAGAGCGAGAATCCCAAGCAGGCTCCGCACTACCAGGCAGAGGTGGGGCTCAAACGCATGAACTGTGAGATCTTGACCTGAGCTGAAGTGGAACGCTTAGGCAACTGAGCCACCCAGGTGCCCCTATTTTTAATTTTTTGAGGAACCTCCATACTGTTGTACAGTGGCTGCCCCGATTTGCATCCTAACAATTTACAACAGTGCACAGGGTTCCCTTTCCTCCACATCCTCACCAGCCCTTGTTATTTCTTCTTTGTGATAATAGCCATCTGATGGGGGTGGAGCGATACCTCATTATGGTTTTGATTTGCATTTCCCTGATGGGTTACGTTGAGCATCCTTTCGCGTGTTTGTTGACCATCTAGATGTCATCTTGGAAAAAACTGTCTATTCAGACCTTCTGCCTGTTTTTAAATCAGGTTACTTTTTTGCTGCTGAGGTGTATGATTTCCGTATATATTCTATATATCGTATTATATATTCCGTATATATATTCCGTATATATTATATATATCGTATATAATAAGTATTAGCCCTTTATCTAACATGGATTGCCAATAGTCTCTCCCAGTCAGCAGGTTGCCTTTTCATTTTGTTGATGGTTTCCTTTCCTGTGCAGAAGCTTTTTAGTCTGATGTAATCCCAGCTCTTTATTTGTGCTTTTGTTCCTCCTCCTTTTGGTGTCAGATTCAAAAAATCATCACCAAGACTGATGCCAGGGAGCTTCGTGCCTATGTTTTCTTCAAAGGGCCTCTTCTTGAAGGCAGAATTCCTCTAGTTTAAGCCCAATCGTATGTGAAATGAGGTTATTCAGTGGACTGACTCAAATTCACTTTGTGTTAGCAGGTGATAATCAAGTTAATTCTTTTTCTAAAAAAGATTTTTTTTTTTTTTTTCAGAGAATGTGAGCAGGGCGGGGGGTGGGAGGTCGAAAGCAAGAGGGACAGAGGATCTGAAGCAGGTTCTGTGCTGCCAGCAAAGAGCCCCACGTGGGGCTCGAACTCACAAACCAGGAGATCATGACCTGAGCTGAGATCAAGGGTCGGGTGCTTACCTGACTGAGCTTAAACCATTCCCTGTCGCAAGCATTATAGAGAAAAAGGGGGCCCTCCCGGAGGGCAGCTAAAGAAAATTAGAGTGTGACCTACTACCTTATTAGAACAAAAAATACTGCTTTTGACAAACATGTAAGTAAGTGCAAGGTTCCTTCCCCTCCCCACCCCCACCTCCAGAAAGTCAGCCTCCAGCTAAAGAGCTAAGTACCTCATCACTTAAAGATCTGAACACCCCCTGTCCTATGCAAGGCCGTCCCTGGTCTCCCACCCAAGATAAACCAATTTCAGTTCATTGCTTGGACCATAAAGCAAATTAAACTCAAACACAAAATTAGCTTTAGGTGGTAGATTATATGTAAATATATTCTTTTCTGTAACAATTTCTTTTAAAATGGCAACAAGTTTACATTCTAACTTGGAGGAGTAATAACCTCATTTAGGAGCCTTCATGAGTCTTTGTAAATTGCGTGCCCAAAACTGACAACAAAACTAAAATAATGGCACTATCATTTCACCAGCTTCTATATTTTCTCCTATTGTAACAAAGTTGGGAGGAACAGTTGGTAAGCTCATTGATCTGATTGTCAAGGACTTCTTGAGGAACTTTCTGCAATCTCTCAATCCAGTAAAACCTCAGAAACTGAAAACCGTATGGTGGGGGTTTCCCCTAAAATTAAGAGGCTCTGACTCTGGTTGAGTTTTCTACACCCTTGAGGACTTCAGACTCCCTGTTTTCTTGGAGGGGAGGGGAGAGAGAGAGAAAAGAGAAAACTTACGCATGCAGGTTAAAGGAAAAGTAAAGTGACAGGCTTCTGTCCCTTTGGGGAAAATTAAGCCCCCAGTTTGTAAGAAAAACGCACTTTTTTAGAAAAAGCTAATGGACAGCTGGGGCCAGGGGGCTGCGTTCCGCAAAGCGGCCAGGAAGGAGGGGAGGCGGCCGTCGGGTGAAGGTTGGGGGGCGGCCGGGCCCCCCCCCCCCAGCCCCTACCTGCGTTTCTCAGCTTCTTGTTCCGATACACGGACAGGATGACCAGGAGGTTGCCCAGGACGTCCACCACGATGGTGAAGATGAGGGTGAAGGCGAGCGTGCAGGCCAGCCAGGAGGGTCGCGGCCGCGCCCCCTCCCCGCCGCCGGGCGCCCGCTGCGAGGCGTTGAGCAGCGCGCTGCCGTTGCCCTTCAGGGTCCCGCCCGGGGCGCCCCACGACCCTGCCATCGCGCCTGCCCTCGGAGCGCGGCGCGGCGCCACCCGGCCCGCGGCTCAGGGCTCCTCCGGGCCCTGCCCGCTTCTACGCCCCATCCCGAGCGCTCCCCCGCGGCCGCCCTGCCCGCTCTGCCCCTTCCCCGCCACCTGCAGCCCGGGGACACGGGGCAGCCGCCCGGAGGCTCCTCGGTCCCCCGGGGCTCAGCCCGTGGCCACAGCGCCCCCGTGCGGGCTGCCTGCGCCGGGCCGCCCGAGGTCCAGCCTGGCAGCGCGCCCCGCGAAGCCACAGGTGGGAAAAGTCAAGGAACTTTCTCAAGTGTTGCACCATTCATGGAACAGAAATCATTTTCCCCAGCTCCTCCGCCCTCCAGTACTGCAAAGGCAAGCCAGAATTTTCATAATCTTCCCCCCCCCCACAAAGCTACTTTTATTTTCATCTTTCTTGAACACTGTAAGGGTTCAGTAGGTCAACTCCGTCTCCTTCAATTAAAAATAAAAATAACTTTTCCAATTTAAAAATTCCAAGTTCTCAGCCTCAGCCTCTGTGCATGCCTTTGGTTGCTGCCCCCGGTGGAGAATCCGGACACTGGAAACGGCCCCTTGAAATGGCGGGAAGATTCCACCGGGAGGGCTGATTCCAAGCAACTGTGCACTTTTCGTTTCGATTTCTAAACGTCAGCGGACTGAATGGTTTCAGAGTAGCCGCAGTCTTGCCCCGGCAGCCGCTTTTTCTCCACCTGACTTCTTCCAGGAGTGGTACCGATCCTAGCCGTGTGCTCTCTCCCTGTAGACGTCCAAGATTAGGTTTGGCACATACTCACCCTCGAGCTTTTACAAAGAGCTTCACTCGGGGCGCTTGGGTGGCTCAGTTGGTTAAGGGTGGACTCGACATCCGCTCGGGTCACGATCTCCTGGTTTGTGAACTCAAGCCCCACATCTGGCTCTGTGCTGACAGCTCCAAGCCTGCTAGGGATTCTCTGTCGCCTCTCTGCCCTCCCCCGTTTGTGCGTGCTCGCTGGCTCTCTCTGTCTCTCGCAAAAATAAATAAGACTTAAAAGCAAATAACTTCACTTGGCCATTGAAGGTGTCCAGGCAATCTGCAAAGTCCTAGGTTCCAATCAATTCCATGGCATTCATGAATGTACTTGGTCGGGAAGTAATTCACAGACTTGGCTCAAAACACAGCCCTTACCCTCCACATGGCATTTGTGAGCTTCAGAAGTGACGTGCGGGAAGGACAGCATTAAGGAAGGAACTTAGAAATTAAGAGGCACATTAAATAAGTTGAGTAATAGAGGTTTTTAATTAATTTAAATTTTTAAGTAGGCTCCTTGCCAAATGGGGGGCTTGAACGCACGACCCTGAGATCAAGAGTCAGATGCTCTACCAGCTGAGCCCCCCAGGCATCCCAATAAATGTTAGTTTTTAGAACAGTTTTCGACATACAGCGGAATTGAAAGTACAGAGATTTCCCAGATACCCCCATCGTCTCAGATGCACAGCGTCCCTACTGGCTACAGCCCACATCACCGTGGTACATTTATTGCAATCTGTGAGCCCACACTGACTCATCGTTGTCCGAAGTCACAGTTGACAGTAGGGTTCATTCTCGGCGGTGTACATTTTGTGGGTTTGGACGATTGGATAATGACACGCATCTACCATTGTTATGCGTCCACTGCCTACGAATCCTCTGTGCTCGGCCTCTTTTTTGCTCCCTGTTCTCTTCCCTCAAAACCACTGATCTTTTTAGTGTCTTTAGTTTTTGCCGCTTTCAGAATGTCCCGTAGTTGGTATCGTACGTTGTGTCAACTGGCCAGGTTGGTTGGCTTTGTTCACTCAGTAATCTGCTTTTGGGTTTCTTCAATGCCTTTTCATTGCTTAATAGCTCATCCTTTTTAGTGCAGAATACTATTCCATTGTCTGGATGTCCCACAGTTTACGTATCCATTCACCTAACAAAGGGCATCTCCATTGCTTCCCAAGTTGTGGCTGTTGTGAATAAAGCTGCTATAAACATCCACGTGCAGATTTTTGGGTGGACATAGGTTTTTAGCTCCTTTGGGTAAATGCCAAGGAGCACCGTTGCTGGAGTGTATCTTAAGAGTATGTTTAGTTTTATAACAGTCCGCCAAATTGTCTTCCAAGTGGCTGGACCCTTTTACATTCTCCCCCCCCCAGCAATGAGCAAGAGTTCCTGTTGCTCCAAATCCTCATCAGCATTTGGTATCGTCAGTGTTCCAGGTTTGGACCATCCTAGCAGGTCTGTAGTGTTATCTCCTCGTTTTAATTGCAGTTCCCTAGAGACATAGGATGTTGAAGTCTTTTCATATGCTTCCTCATCTGCATGTCTTCTTTGGTGAGGTGTCTGTTCAGGTCTTTTGCCCGTTTTTTAAATTGCATTATTGTTTTCCTCACTGTTTTGTTTTGTTTTTAACAAAATCTTTTTTTTTTTTTAAGTTGATTTATTTTGAGAGAGAGAAAGCAGGATAGGAGCAGAGATAGAGCGAGAGAGAATCCCAAGCAGGCTTTACACTGTCAGCATGGAGCCCAATGTGGGGCTTGATCCCACGAACCAAGAGATCATGACCTGAGCCAAAATCAAGAGTCAGACGCTCAACTGACTGAGCCCCCCAGGTGCCCCTCACTGTTTTCAGTATTCTTCTTGTATTTTAGATAACAGCCCTTTATCTGATGTGTCTTTTGTAAATATTTTTTTTTGACTTTTTTATTTTTTTATTTTTTTTCAATATATGAAATTTATTGTCAAATTGGTTTCCATACAACACCCAGTGCTCATCCCAAAAGATGCCCTCCTCAATACCCATCACCCACCCTCCCCTCCCTCCCACCCCCCATCAACCCTCAGTTTGTTCTCAGTTTTTAAGAGTCTCTTATGCTTTGGCTCTCTCCCACTCTAACCCCCTTTTTTTTTTCCTTCCCCTCCCCCATGGGTTTCTGTTAAGTTTCTCAGGATCCACATAAGAGTGAAAACATATGGTATCTGTCTTTCTCTGTATGGCTTATTTCACTTAGCATCACACTCTCCAGTTCCATCCACGTTGCTACAAAGGGCCAGATTTCATTCTTTCTCATTGCCACGTAGTACTCCATTGTGTATATAAACCACAATTTCTTTATCCATTCATCAGTTGATGGACATTGAGGCTCTTTCCATAATTTGGCTATTGTTGAGAGTGCTGCTATAAACATTGGGGTCCAAGTGCCCCTATGCATCAGTACTCCTGTATCCCTTGGGTAAATTCCTAGCAGTGTTATTGCTGGGCCATAGGGTAGATCTATTTTTAATTTTTTGAGGAACCTCCACACTGTTTTCCAAAGAGGCTGCACCAGTTTGCATTCCCACCAACAGTGCAAGAGGGTTCCCGTGTCTCCACATCCTCTCCAGCATCTATAGTCTCCTGATTTGTTCATTTTGGCCACTCTGACTGGCGTGAGGTGATATCTGAGTGTGGTTTTGATTTGTATTTCCCTGATGAGGAGCGACGTTGACCACCTTTTCATGTGCCTGTTGGCCATCCGGATGTCTTCTTTAGAGAAGTGTCTATTCATGTTTTCTGCCCATTTCTTCACTGGGTTATTTGTTTTTCAGGTGTGGAGTTTGGTGAGTTCTTTATAGATTTTGGATACTAGCCCTTTGTCCGGTATGTCATTTGCAAATATCTTTTCCCATTCCGTTGGTTGCCTTTTAGTTTTGTTGGTTGTTTTCTTTGCTGTGCAGAAGCTTTTTATCTTCATAAGGTCCCAGTAGTTCATTTTTGCTTTTAATTCCCTTGCCGTAGCAATCTCTTACTTGACACATCCCCAAAGGCAAGGGAATTAAAAGTAAATATTTTCTTCCATCCTGTGGCTTATCTGTTCATGCGGTTGTTCACAAAGCAGAAGTTTGTAATTTTAACGAAGTCTAGCTGGCCAATTGTTTCTTTTATGGATTATGACTTTGGTGTTGTATCCAAAAAGTCTTCTCCACATCCGAGATCATTAGGTGTTCTCAGTATTGTGTTCCAGAAGTTTTAGAGTTTTGCATTTCACATTTGGTCTGTGACCCGTCCGAGTTAATTTTGTGAAAGGCAGAAAGTCTGCGTGCATATGTGCATATGGATGTCCAGTTGTTTCCGCACCGTTTGTTGAAAAGACACTATGATGAGGGGCCATGAGGCAAGCTGAGGGCCAAGCCCAAGCTGGCATTACCCACCCCACAGGCGGGATACGTGTGACATTCGTCAGGCACTCCTGGCTGCCCAAGGACACAGGAAAGGACATAAAACGAATGGTTAAACTGATAGAGATATTTACAAATATCTCAGTAAATGACAAGCAAAAGGCAATCTGATCAACAGCCTAACCTCTAAAAACCTGCAGACTCCGTGTCCTGGGGCCCCTAGTGTCACCCTCCCCTCCATAGTGATGTGGGGAACAAAGGCAAGAAGGAAATGGCGGGTAAAATTAAATTTCCTTGTAACCTGCAGCCTCATGACAAATACTTGAGGCAAATCCAGAGTAGAATGTTTCTCCGTGAACCCCCTTCTGTCCTGATGTTAATGTCTTTCTAGAGGGAGAGCAACCTTAGCTTGACAAAAGCAAGGCCTCAGGTATCTTAAGAGTCCTCTTTAGCATATCCAAGTCCCTCTGGAGGCTCCGCTCTTGTCTTCACCTCCCCAATCCCACAGTATGTAACCAGTCAGTCTTCACAAGCCCAGCGCAGCTCTTCCTGCCCATGAAGAGCTGTCCCCGTGCTTTAATAAAATCACCTTTTTGCACCAAAGACGTCGTCAAGCGTTCTTTCTTGGCCATCAGCTCCGAACCACCCCACCATCACCCCACAACTTCCACCAACTGTACCGCCTTTGCTCTTTTTCAGGGTCAGTTGGCTCTATTTGTGGGTCTGTTTGTGGGATCTCTATTCTGTTCCATTGATCTATGTCTACTCTTTGACAATCCCATACTCTCTTGATTACCGTAGCCCTTTAGTAAGTCTTGAATGCAGGTAGTGTCATTCTTCTGACTTCGTTCTTGTCTATTAATACTCTGCTGGCTGTTCTTTGTGCCTCTCCATATAAATGTTAGAATCGGTGTGTCCACAGCCACAAAAAAGCTTCCTAGGAATTTGATTCACATTGCATTTCATCTAGAGATAAAGGTGGGAAACTGACACCTTGACCACATTACGTTTTCTAGTGTATGAACACAGGCTATGTCTCCCATTTTTTAAGGTCTCCTCGAGAGCTTTCATCAGAATTTTACAATTTTTCTCATGTAGATCTTGTACACATTTTGTTAGATTTATACCTAAGTATTTCATTTTAAGGGGTGATCATGGAATGGTAATGTTTGTTTTGTTTTTGTTTGTTGGCTTTGTTTTTTGTTGTCGCTGTTTTGGTGCAAAAAAGGTGGTTTTATTAAAGCGTGGGGACGGGACCTATGGGCAGGAAGAGCTGCCCTGGGACCATGAGGAGAAGAGACTGATCATATACTTGGGAGTTGTGGGAGGTAAAGGCAAGGGGAAGTTTCCAAAGGGATTTTCAGGTGCCAAAGAAGACTGGGGGCCTTGCTCTTGTGAAGCTAAGGTTGTTTTTCCCTCTAGCAAAGCATTGATGGTAAGACGGTAGGGAGTTCCTGGAGAAACGTTTTACTCTGCCTGCCTCAAGTATTTGTCAATGGGCTGCAGGTTATAAGGAAATTTAATTTTCTCTGCCATTTCCTTCTGCCTTTGTTTCCCACGTCATTTCCCCCTGAACAATTTTGACCCTTAAATCTTTAAGGTTGCTGAGGGTGGAAGGTCTTCTCTTCTGTAACTTCTTCTTGCTAGATAGGGGCATAGAGATGTCCCTACCTATGGGTCAACATTGGTCAATTGGGGACTCTCTCTCTCTCTATATATATATATAGGAGTTACCACAGGCAGAGGCAGCCAGTCAAAGGTAGACAACATATGTGGACCTCCTTGAGTAGAAAGGATCATCTGTCAGCTAGAAGTTATGGAGGTGAAGGAGTCTTGGCAACAGGCAGGGGGACACCAGAAAAAGACAACCAAATAAAGTTAATATGATGAGAAAGAGAAGCCTAAATAGACAATCTTTCAGAGTTAATCAGAATTTTCCTCATGTCCTTTATAAATGTGGTTTTTTTTAACGTTTATTTTTGAGACAGAGTGCGAGTGGGGGAGGGGCAGAGAGAGAGAGAGGAAGACACAGAATCAGAAGCAGGCTCCAGGCTCCGAGTGGTCAGCACAGAGTCCGACGCGGGGCTAGAACTCACAAACCGTGAGATCATGACCTGAGCCGAAGTCTTAACCAACTTAACCAACTGAGCCACCCAGGCGCCCCTCCTCATGTTCTTTATTGTCATTTGAAGAGAAATTTAAGGTCTTGCACTGTGGTGGAGCCCCTCCCTAAGGAATCTGGTGGAATTCCTCTCAGTACAAAGGAAGGTGACATGCAACATGGCCCAGTCAACTCCTAGACACGTATGCACAGCTCTCACACGACACTGTAACTTGCTTGGACTGTGTCCAATCAGGCTGTATGTGTCACCAAATATGGGAGACGGAGAAGTAGAAATTTCCTAAAAGGCTCCACCCCGCTCTGCTCGGGGCTCAGCCTTTTGGGGGGGGGGGGTCTTAGCCCACTGAGTCCATGCCGGCACAAGTAAAGTTGCTTCCTGGACAAAAAGCCTCGGCGTCCTGTCTCCCTGTGCGAGAATCTGGCTACACCACAGGTTCGCCACAGGAATAAAAAGGCACATTAGTTTGCTCATTGGTTTCCTGTGAGGGAGGTACAGGTTGAATTCTTGATGGAGGAGTCCCTGAGGAGTGTCCTAATCTTATTGCAGGGGGAGTACATAATATGACCTGGCAGGGCCCTTCCATTTGGGATTAAATCCCCTGCTGTATTAGACTTCCAATCAAAGAAACCAGGTTTCCTGGGTTTATATGGGGTGGGTTGCTATTTCAAACTTCGCTTGTTCACTACCGGTATACAGGGAAGCAATTGACTTTGTACATTAACCTCATATTCTGCCACCTTGCCATAACTGCTTATTAGCTCCAGGCATTCGTGTGTGTTCTTTTGGGTTTTCTACGTAGACGATGGGGTCATCTGTACAGTTTTATGTCTTCCTTCCCAATGCGTATGCCTTTTATTTCCTTTTCTTGTCTGAATTGAATTAACTAGAATTTCCAGTAGGGTGATGAAAAGAAGTAATAAGAGGTCGCATCCCTGCATTGTTTCTGATCACAGTGGAAAAACTTCTGCTTTCGTACCTTTAGGTATAACGTTCGCTGTAGCTTTTTGGTAAATGTTCTTTGTCAAGTAGAGCAAGTTCCCTCTATTCACCGTTTACAGACAGTTGTTATCATTAATGGGTATTGGATTTTGTCAGATTCTTTTTCTGCATCTACTGATACGATCGTGTGATTTTTCTTTTTTAGCTTATTGAAGTGTCAGATTATGGTGATTTTCTAGCGTTGGACCAGGCTTGTCTACGTGGGATTTATCCCACATATATGCTATAAATTTCCCTCGAAGCACTGCTTTCCGTGTCTTCCACAAATTTTGATAAGTATTTTTGTTTTCATTTAAAATTATTTTTCAATTGCTCTTGAGATTTCTTTTTTGGCTTCTGTGTTATTTATCTGTTTAATCTCCAAGTATCTGGAGATTTTCCAACTATCTTTCTGTCATTGCTGTCTGGTCTGAAAACAGATATTGCATGATTCCTCTTCTTTTCAATTTCTTGAGGTGTATTTAATGACCCAGAATGTGGTCTTATGACCCAGAATGTGGTCTGTCTAGGTAAACGTTCCCTGTGACCTTGAGAAGAATATGTAACGCGCTCTTGTTGGATGTCTGTAGATGTTAATTACATCTCGTTGACTCATCATGCTCTGAACTTCAAACATGTCCTGATTTTCTGCATGCTGGATCTGTCCCCTTCTGATAGAAAACATGTTAAAGTATCTGCCTAAATAGTAGATGCATCTATTTCTCTAGTTTGATGAGTTTATGCCTCATGTATTTTGAGGTTGTGTTGTTAGGGGCATACGTGGACAAATGAGCCCTCTATCGTTATGCAATGCCCCTCCCTATCCCTCCAAACTCTGAAGTCAACTCTGTCTAAAATTAATGTAACTACTCCCGTTCCCTTTTGATTAGTGTTAGCGTGATACATCTTTCTTCCTCCCTTTAATTTTGATCTATATCTGTCCTTACGTTTAATGTGAGCATTGTTTTAGACAACTTATAATTAATTGGGTATTATTTTTTGATCCTTTCTGGCAATCTCTTTTAAGTGGCATATTTAGACCGCATATGTTCAAGGTGATTATTGATATAGTCGGATTAATATCTACCATGTTCAATATAGTTTTCCATTTTTTGCATTTCTCCTATGTTCCTATCTTTGTGATCCACTCTTTTGTTTTAGTTGAACGTTTTTTAGGACTCTATTTTCTCCTTTCTTAGCATATCAATTCTTTTGTTTTTAATTTTTTAAACATTTATTCATTTTTGAGAGAGACAGTGAGAGAGAGACCGATAGATCATGAGCAGGGTTGGGGCAGGGAGAGAGGGAAACAGAATCCGAAGCAGGCTCCAGGCTCCGAGCTGTCAGCACAGAGCCCGATGCGGGGCTCGAACTCACAGACTGTGAGATCATGACCTGAGCTGAAGTCAGATGCTTAACTGACTGAGCCCCCTGGGCACCCCAATTCTTATTTTTTAACTTTTTTTAGTGGTTGTCGTAGAGTTTGTAATGTACATTTGTAACGAATCCAGGTCCACTTTCAAATAACATAAAACCACTTCATGGGTGGCACAAATACTTCATAATAACAAAATATTTCTAATTTCTCCCTGTCATCTTTGGTATCATTATTGTCGTTCATTTCACTTAGACATAAGCATACAAAAGTATATATGTGTATACAGTATACATCATCAAATGCATTGTTGCTCTTCCAATTTTGAGCACACTGCAATGTTAGATCAATTAAGAATAAGAAAAATAAGTTATTTTACTTTTATTCATTCTTGAATACCCTTCCTTTCTTTATGTAGATCCAAGTTTCTGACCTATATTTTCCTTCTCTCTAAAGAATGTCTTTTAACATTCCTTGTAAGGCAGGTCTCCTGGCAATAAATTCCCTCAGCCTTTGTTCGAGGAAGTCTTTATTTTGCCTTTGCTTTTGAAGGATAATATTTCAGGGTACTGAATTCTAGGTTGGTGGGTTTTTTTCTCTCAACACTTTCAATATTTCCCTCCACTCTGTTTTTGCTTATATGGTTTCTAAGAAGTCAGATGTAATTGTTACATTTGCTCGACTATATGCAAAGCATTTTTTCCCCTCTTTTTTTCCCCTTATCCTTAATTTTCTGCAGGTTGAATATAATATGCCTAGATGTCAGGGGGTGGTGGTGGTTGGTTGGTTGTTGCTTAGGGTGGGGAGGGCGTTTGTGTGAGTTTTGATGCATTTATTCTGCTCGCTGATCTCCAAGTTTCCTGGATCTGTAGTTTGGTGTTTGACATTCATTTGGGGAAAACTCTCAGTCATTATTGTTTCAAATATTGTTTCTGTTTCTTTCTGTCTGTCTTCCCTTTCTGATATTCTTATTACATATATGTTATAATTTCTGTAGGTATCTTACAGTTCTTGGACATTTTGGGGCTTTTTTTTTTCAAGAATGTTTTTTCTCTTTGCTTTTCCATTTTAGAATTTCCTCTTGTCATGTCCTCAAACTCCGAGATTCTTTCCTTAGCCGTGACCAATCTAATGATGGCATCAAAGACACTCTTCATTTCTTAGTGTTTTTGATCTCTAGCATTTCTTTTCTTTTCTTTCTTAGAATTTCCATCTCTCTGCCCACCTTATCCATGTGTCCCTACACGTTGCCTACTTTTTCCATTAAAATCTCTTAGCATATTAATCATAGTTTTAAAAAATTTCCGATATGATGATTCCAACATTCCTACTATCTCTAACTCTGTTTCTGATGCTTCTTCTCTTCAAACTGGATTTGCCTTTTAGTATGCCTTGTGATTTTCTGTTCAAAGGTGGACATGCTCTATTTTATCCACTAGATAAAAGGAACTGTGGTAAATGGGCCTTTAGTAAAAAGTGGTAAGGGGTGGGGGAAGGGGGAGTATTCTGTAGTCTTCTGATTAGGACTGTTAGTGACACTGTGCCCCTGGACTGTGAACTTCACCAGTGGTTCTCACTTCCCCTAACCTTTGGTGGGGCAGAATGGCTGGAAGGGATTGAGGATTTGTATTTCCTTTCTGCCACATGGAAGTCTAGAGCTAGCTGGAACTGGGTATTTCTCTTCCCCCCCAGGAAATGAGGCTTTGGTAAAACCCCAGCAGTTTAGGTTCTGGTTAAACCGATTCTCCCGCGGGTGGGCCTTGTTAAGAAGAACAGAAAGCTTTGTCATGTTTTGAAATATTTTTTCCCCCTCATCCTGCTGGAATCAGTAGGGAAGCACAGAGATACTCACCGTGAAGAGCTGAAAGGACCCCTGGAGGTAAGCTCACGTAAGTGCGGAGGCCTCTGTAATTGAGTCCTTCTGTAGTTCTGAACTCTCAGGCTTGTCCACACCGAGTCTCTAGTAATGACACTGCAGGTCACATCTTCCTGTTCCAGCCTGTGGGCTTCTGCTCCGCTAAGTTGCGATTCTCCATAGCTGCCCGTCTCTCGAATTTTGGGGGCAGCAGGAACCAGGTAGAGTTGCTGATTTTCCATCTTTTATAGGTTTTTACTTGATGTTAGAACAGAGCGGTGGCTTCTAAGCTCATTATATGCTGGAAGTAAATAAGGATTTACAAAAATAATTTATTATGACCAAATGGGGTTAATTGCAGAAACTTAGGGTGTGTAGAGTATTAAAATATTTTAATATAAGTTACCATATTGATAAATCAAAGGAGATAAACTACATGATTACCTTAACACAGGCTAAAATGGTATTTAAAAATTCCCTGTTCATTCCCAACTTGGTAAAGTTTCCATAAACTTTAACGAGAATGGACACCATAAAGGATATTTCAAAATAATGTTTATCGTAGACTTAAAAGAGAAATAGTAGAGTTGTTTTCCTCTAAGTTGAGCAGAAGAGGGAGTGCCTGCTAATAACATGCCTATTTAGCATTGTACTGGATGGTTCTGATGATGAAATGAGATTAAAAAGAGAAAAAAGTAAAACTCAATATTTGCAGACGATAGGAGTGTATGTACTTTGTTAAATGACAGGAAAAATGAAATAGTACCCATAATAGAAGATCTGATATATAACAGCAATCCATGTAAAATTACTGGGAACTGGCTTAATCAGCAGTATGCAGGCCAATGTGTAAAATTCTTTTAAAAACCTCAAAACTTTGCTAACGCTCATGAAAGAAAACACAAAGGGAAAGACAGTGTTCCTGGACTGACATCTTGAAAATCAATGTCCCTTACGCTTTTTGCCAGCCAACAAAAAGACCAATAGAGATTTTTAAAAGTGACGAAATTCCTTGAAACCAAGTGTAGCAAAAAAGGATTTGAATGAGTGGGAGAGGGTGTGAGTTGCCAGTATTAAAATGTACATTAAAAATCACGATAACTGAAAGAGTATGACCGTTGTCGATAATTGAAGATCACGTAAGACATAGGTTTGATGAAGTTAACATTTCACATCAGTGGGGGAGGATTATATTATGAAAACAAAGATTCACTGTAAGAAAATGTAAGTAAAGACTAGGGGCGCCTGGGTGGCTCAGTCGGTTAAGCGTCCGACTTCGGCTCAGGTCACGATCTCGCGGTTTGTGAGTTCGAGCCCCGCGTCGGGCTCTCTGCTGACAGCTCGGAGCCTGAAGCCTGCTTCGGATTCTGTGTCTCCCTCCCTCTCTGCCCTTCCCCCACTCATGCTGTCTCTCTCTCTCTCTCTCTCTCTCTCTCTCTCTCTCTCTCTCTCAAAAATAAAAAATTTTTTAAAAATGTAAGTAAAAAATGTAGATACATATTTATGTAACCTTGGTGAGAAGAACTCTCCGACGTGGAAAACAAGAGAAGACAGAAAATACTCATAACCACAGAAAGAACAGTAGTAGCTACCATTTTGCTGCACACTATCATGGTCCAGCTCTCGTAAAAGTATCCTCTGTGCGTCACCTTCCACAATCTGCTAGGGGTCCTAAAAGCTGGGGTATTTCTAGTATTTTATGTATGAGAAACATACACGAATGGCTCCGAAAGGTCAAGTGGTGCAGCAAAGGCACGCAGCTAATAAGGGGCAGAAGCAGGGTTTGTACTTTCCCCTCTTTGATTCCAAAGCGTCGACCCTCGTTACTGAGCTGCGGTAGTGTTTCTCAGTCATGACAGATTTGTCTGCACGCAGGTTAAAAGTGCTTGTGTTTTAAAAAATGCCATAAATAAGTAAAAGCTAGAGAGACCATGGAAATGGTTTGCAACATATCAAAGTATTAATGGCCTTGATTATATACAGAATTTTTTCAAAAAAGAAAAGTGATAGACATATATTTAAAGGACGTAATTAAAGAATTAAAAACTAAAAACATATGCAACCTGTTTTTTTTTTATTAAAATTTTTTTTAAAAATTTTTTTCAACGTTTATTTATTTTTGGGACAGAGAGAGACAGAGCATGAACGGGGGGAGGGGCAGAGAGAAAGGGAGACACAGAATCGGAAACAGGCTCCAGGCTCTGAGCCATCAGCCCAGAGCCCGACGCGGGGCTCGAACCCACGGACCGCGAGATCGTGACCTGGCTGAAGTCGGATGCTTAACCGACTGCGCCACACAGGAGCCCCTATAAGTCTTAAAACTGCATACCCTTTGACCTAGTAATGGCACTGTTAGAAAATAATTGGACACATGTTCAGATGTGAATGGACATGGGGTTGTTTGTCCCAGCATTGTTTGTGGTATTTGAAACCTAACCCTCAGGGCACCTTGGTGGCTCAGTCAGCTAAGTATCCGAATTTGGTTGAGGTCATGATCTTGTGGTTCGTGGGTTCGAGCCCCGCGTCAGGCTCTGTGCTGACAGCTCAGAGCCCGAAGCCCGCTTCGGATTCTGTGTCTCCCTCTCTCCCTCTGCCCCTTCCCCACTCGCTCTCTGTCTCCCTCTCGCTCTCTGCCTACCACCCCCCCCCGCCACTTGTGTGCACACGCTCTCTCAAAAATAAACATTTTAATAAAAAAAGAAAACCTAAACCTCCTATAATTGGGTCTTTCATAAACTCACGCAATGAACAGATAAATCTAATGGCACAGATGGCCGTCTCTCTCCCACATAGTGGGGGTGCATATGGAAAACCCCCCAGTCTTTCTGGCTGGGGATGAGGCAAGGGAAGCTGGGGAACCACGAATAGGCACAGAAGGAGAAATCTCTGAAAGGAATGAGCCAGAGCAGGGATCCTCAGACTCTGACTGCCCCGTCAGAAAGCGAGCAGTGTCCGAAACCACACCCATGAGGAGAACACTCACAGCAGCCCCAAAGTCAGGGTCTAACTCAGACTGGAGTGGCCACCCTTCAATCACGCCCACCGCTCCTTGGAATCCAGCCAATTTTTCCAAGGCTTCCCTCGCTTGGCCTTTCCGGCCTTGACCTTCCTAACCATCCTTTCAGCCAGCACACCTGGTCCGCTCTCCAGCCCATGAACTTTCTCTGGTTCCTCATCGTGTTACCCCCTTCGCCCTGTTTCCCACGTGTGCCTTCTGAATGGAACACCCCTTCTACACCCTTTTCGGGACTCGCTCTGATCCTCCCGTGAGGCTAGTCCCCACGTGTTGGTTATGCTTTCCTCCTTTGCACTCCCGACGTTCACTGCGTCTCCTCTGTCCTATTATCACAAGCCCTACCGTACCTGGTTTCTTGCTGGAATCCCACCGCAGGACCGTGGAGCCAGGCTGGTGGCTTGTTCTTGGTCACACCCCAGGACCGCACGTGGTGTCTGGTGTTCAGAAGCCACCGACAGTTATTTGTTGAATAAAATGAGAGAGTCAGTGAATCAATGATTGCCTGGTGGCCTTAAGATAACATAATTTCCATGAAATTATGCCTTTCGTCACATTTGGAAACTTCTAGTTTATCAGAAAAAAAATGGCTATTTGTCAGGCTAATGGGTTTTTAATGCATTTGTCACCCTCAAGTCATGAGACGTTTTCTCCGTATTTCTCCGGTCAATGGCGAGAAGGAGGAAGTGTATTTTTTCGCTCAAAGAATTTTTGCGTTGCGTTTTGATAGATTAGTTCATATGGATTTTATCTGCTTGCCTGCTATAAGAAGACCATTACAGTTAGGTGTTCTGGAAGATGTAAAACAACAGAAGAGTTCACCTTTTATTTAGGGTATATATACTTGCACTAAATGTACGTGTATCCTAATTTCATGAGCTAAGTATACCATTCAATAATTTTTTGCCATTACTGTGTGTAATTTGCAAGCTCTCATTTTCATACTAATACAGGTGAAATTTTGCTGGCAAGAAGCACATAGTTTATCATATATTTATCATATTCATTATATATAAGAAATATTAGGGATAGTCGAAGGTTTCATGGCGGCGTGTATAAATATGCGTGACAAAAGTAGTAACGTGACTATTACATTTATCACGGTGGTGGTTACAAAATAACCACCGCGTTTTTGTTTTTGTTTTTTGACCCCATGATGTCTGCTGGAAATCTGACTTCTGACTCAGAGGCCTCACCTGCTGACCCCAGGGGGATACAGGCTGGGGACCGCAGGCTGTTTCTGGGGTCTTTGGTGGGCAAGACATAGAAAAATGCCGGTGGATTCATGATCAAGGTCCAAGGTGTGTCTTATAATATTTCTAGTAGATGAAGTATAAAGATAGATACCACTTAAAAAAGAAAAAGAAAAAATCGAGGCTACTTTTCTCCAAATTGCAGGAATATGTAAGGACTTAGGCAGAAGAGATGGGTGAGGTGCGACTAGAACAAGAGCGGGAGCCCATTACCAGACGTGCCGGGAAGGCAGTGGGGTTGATGCGGAAGAGCAGCACCTCGGTCCGTCAGCGCCCAGTGGTGGAGAGGGATTTGTCCTGCAAGTGAAGGTGAGAAACTGCCTCCGTTTGTTTCTCTCAAACTTCCTTGCCACGCTTTGAAAAAGTTACTGAACCTAAGAGCTAAGGACCTTAAAACACCTGTTAGTCACTTGCTGTCCTCCAGGGAGAAGGTGCTCCGGTCAAGGGTAAATATTTGAATATTGCCCGCTATCCTCAAATAAAATGAAGATAAAATGGGTGTAAACAAGCAGACACAAGCAAAATTCCCCGGAGCCAGTGGTCATTAGGAATTTTCCTGCCGGTGAACAGAATGGAGTCTTTGTGGAGGCGGTGATGGGCTCAGCGCGCACTCGGGGTGGCCCTGAATGGGAGCTTCTCTGGGCAGGGCCAGGACCTCAGCTTAAACACCTCCCTAGGGGCCTCCGCCCCGTTGGTCTAAGTCGGAACCCTCCCAGCGAGTATTTGCGGAGCACGTGTGAGAAATGTCAGGAAGTCAGAACACGCGTAACCCAGAAAGCACGATCGTGTCCACGAGGGTTCGGCGCACGAACCAAAACAGCATTGGCAATGGCCGCGAGCGGCGTGGGCCGCCTGCCGGGGAAGGGCACTCGGTCAGCGGAGCTCCCTGCACGCAGATGCTTTCATGGGTGACTCGTGACGGCCCAGTGACACAGCCCGGTGTCCCAGGTCCGTTGCTCCCCTTTCCACCTCTGTGGCCGCGTTCACATCTGCAGCCGGGGTCGGGGCGCATCCACCCGGCTCCGGTCGCGAGCCGCTCACGGTTCCTGTCCCCAGGCACTGGCGCATCAGCGACCCGCCAGCGAGAAGCCGTGTTGGCTGCGACGTCCTTCACTGCTCATGACCGACAACCGATCCCCTGGGCCCCCAGTTACTGTCACTGCTGAGGTTCTGCAGACGAACAGGACAGAGATCACGCCTCTGCAGTTTCGAGTTAACGTGTAGACAACTCGTAAGTAACTAGGAAGCGTTTCTGATTTTGCTTTCCCGTGACCCCACACGTGTTAACTCTTCTTTCAGCCACTGACCTGTTCTAGAGCGTTTTCGGAGTTGGGACAAAGAGCGCAGCACCTCATAGTTCAGTTTTTATTAAATAATATGTTGCTGCATCGGCACACAAGCCTCGACCACACTGGAAGTTTTTTCCCAAAGGTCACATGATTGCTCACAAGCAAGTTCTGCTCACTTTTATGAGCCCAGGGGCCAGCAAAGGGTGGACTGAACGAATATTAATGCAACTGAGAAAATCAATTGAACAGAGTGAACGAATGAAGGAACGAAGGAATGAGCGAACGGTTGGATGGACAGACGGATGAATGGAGACGAGGGGTGGTGAGTGAAGAGACGCACCGACCCCGGAAGCACTACTATTTGGACCCCAGGTGAATGCAGTATTTTTGTTACATGCAGCAAGTGGGAAAACAAGACACGGGAAGTTGTAAACTTGACCCTGAACATTCTCCTCTCATTCCTAAGATGGGGGGGGGGGCACTTGATCTTGTTCATCATCCAAACCTGATGCTTCTGGCATTGGCGGACTGGAGTGGATTCTCAGAAACAACTTTTGGGTAAAGGAACAGCAGAAGCGGCACCTTGTGACTCGGCTGCACCCACGTCACACATCCTCCCGTGTGGAACGCATTTAGCAAAAACAACCAAGATCCGAAGACCAAAGCTGCCCTGGGTTGGAGGAGGTTGGTCCAGTGAGGACAACCTGATCAGGAAGCTTCTTGGAATCGTAGCACCAAGAAAATGAAAACTTGCCTACGATACGTTTTAAAAGGCATCTATTAAATGCCATTTGAAAACGGGGATGGCGGCGAGGGAGGAAACAGTAACGGCAGTGAAAGCATTTGGTGAACGTCTTTGTTCCGAGCTTTGCCGTCTGCCATTTGGTTCGTCTCAGACACGCTGTTCAGAAAGGAGGTCTGTGGGAAGCAGCTTGGAGACCAGGGTCAGGGCTTTGAATTTCAGTCTCAACCCTGATCTTTGGCGTGACATTCGGAAAGTTAGGTTACGCCTGGGTTTCCTGATCTGGAAAGTGGGGCGATAATAAGGAAGGGGGGGGGGGGGTCCCTGGACGGATTCGAGGAGTTACCAATTGCAGAATGTTTGGCATGGAATGAGCTCTCTTAAGAACCCTCGTCCAGACGGTTAGTGTGCATTCCACGTAATTCCTGGGCGGTACTTATTAGCCACACCTCCTTTTCAGTTAAGCAGTTGGTTAAGGTCATGCAGCTAGTAAGTGACAGGGAACACTTTCCGCCTGAGGTCTGTGGGTCAAAAGCCAGCAGTCTCCACCTCCCACTGATGCCTGAAGGCACGGGAATTTACAAGTGTACCCTGAGGGCCCATGGCTTTAAAAGAGAGCCCTCCGGTCGGCGGAGTTCAACTCCACCTGAAGGTCGCACAGCTCTCTAGGCAGGGGTGGGGACTATCGGCCAGCACAGTCACGGAGGCCCCACCTGAGGAAGCCAGGCATCTGCCGGATGTGGCGGCCAGCGGTCTTGGTGACGAGGATAAACTCTGGTGTCAGACCCCCCCCCCCCCAAGGTCAAATGGGGCTTTACCGCTTGCCCACTTTGTCGTCATGGACAAATGTCTGTTTCTCTGACATCAACGGCACCGGTAAGAGACGCTCCCAGACGTGATGGTTGCCAAGGATCACGGAGCCAAACGTCACACGACAAAGCGCGGCTCGCTGACCCCAGTGTTTGTTGCTGTCGTTAATCTAGTAGAGAACCAACCTAGGTCTGTCATTCATCGCGAGGCCATCTCCAGAACCACGGTGTGACTTGAAACTATGGCCCAGAAATTAAAGGTAAGACCATGGTTTTCACTGACCTGAGGGTATTTTTCAAATTTGTTAAGTTCCCCATTAGAAGTAAAAATTCAACCTTTTAGATGATTCTTAAAAACAATTTCAATCCGGTAGGAGCTTTTTAGTTGGAGAAACTTTGTGCGTTTTTTAAACAAATTCGAGAGAGACCCAGAGAGCTTGAGTGGGGAAGGGGCAGAAAGGGAGAGAATCCCAAGCAGGCTCAGTGCTGTCGGTGAAGAGCCTGACAGGGGGCTCGATCCCACGAACTGTGAAACCAGGACCTGAGCCAAAACCAAGAGTCGGATGCTTTCACCAACTGAGCCACCCAGGTGCCCTCAACCTTTGTGCATTGTAAACATTTGGCTTAATTGAAATTATGCATGAAATTTTATTTTGTTCCATCCAAACTTAAAGCATCTATTTAAAGTAGAATTACCCTTGAAAGGAGAGAAAAATATTCATTTGAAGTAAATATTTAAAAACGGAAGTCACAAGAGCATCTCTGAAAAACCTTTGCAGTCCTCATTTGCAGGTGGGCTAATATTCCCAAGTTGGCAAGAAAGTGGAGCTGTGCCCTAACAGGCACGAGGAGGTTGACCCTCCCTCTGGGTGGATGATTTGGGCCTCTTCCCGTACCGTCCCCTTATTCGAAAACTGTTAGGTTTTGAATAATGAACTGAAATGAACTGAAGCAATCATCATTAGACATTTTGAGAATTTATTTTTGAGAGAGAGAAGGCAGAGAGATGGGGGGTCGGGGGGAGAGGGAGAAAGAGAATCGTAAGCAGGCTCCATGCCTAGCTCGAAGCCCGACGGGGCTTGATCTCACAACCTGAGCAGAAATCAAGAGTCAGACGCTAAAGGACTGAATCACCCAGGTGCCCTGAGAATTTCTTTTTACCCCTGAGGCAACTGGCTAACAGCTCTGGTTTACTTTTTATTTTAATTGTATAGGATGTATTTTTTTTATTTTAATATATGAAACTTATTGTCAGATTGGTTTCCATACAACACCCAGTGCTCATCCCCAAAGATGCCCTCTTCAATACCCATCACCCACCCCCTCATCAGCCCTCGGTTTGTTCTCAGTTTTTAAGAGTCTCTTATAACAGCTCTGGTTCAGAATCACTGAGTTCCTATGTGTCCTCCCTCCTACAGACCCTGCACTCGTAGCTCTAAGATCTATTTGGTCCAAATATTACACGTTTTCTGTCTAGCATCATTTGAGAACATAGCTTCTTCCAGGGTCACGCTTTCGTATAGCACGGGGACAAGTGCATTCGTTGCCTAAGTGTTCACACAAACAGGTTTTCTTGGGAAAGAAAATACTTGTCATTCTTTTCAAGTGGCTCATCCCATTTGCAGTAGAGGCAGTAAACTGCTAGTGAGGGAATTAAATTCCGACGAACAACTCTGTCTCAGCCGGCCCACTAATTGCAATTGAACCTAATGCCTCTGAGGAGCAATCAGAAAGTACACTGAATGCTGGTCTGCAAGGGAGCGGCCCACATTGACCTTGAGAAAGTTACTGAGCAGATTCAGTGGGCTGGGCGAGGGTGGGAAAGACCGGAGGCAGCGAACGGGCGTCGGGGGAGTTTTCCGGGTCTGGCCGCCCACAAACCTCACAGTTACCTTTATAGGAGGTCACTGAAAATCGAATCGAAATGAAAGCCGATTTTACGAAGATCCGGTTCTTGACTAGACTTTTGTTTTCCACAGCAACAAATTCACAGGAAGAGGAGAGCGAGCAGGATTACCCAGAGTTCTCTCTCCCAAAGCTCCGGTGCACCCAGATGTTGACCTTGTGAGCCCTCCAGGAGGCTGGGAGGAGCCCACGCATCACCTGGGCATCACCTCAGGCGGCCGGCCCCTCTGGGTTCAAGCAGCCTCCTCCCTCATGCCGTCTATGCCCTAAAAGTGGGACCAGCTTCTGCATGTGCCATGACAGGGAAAAGACAAGGTAGGGAATTTTTGTCTTTTCATGTAGAATAACCTATGGTAGGTGACCCAAAGAAATGTGTTTTGGGTAAATTCATGAAATAGTCACAAATTTTACAAAGTAAAAAAAAAATGAAGGCACCTGTTTCAGAAAAAGTAGCAAAGTAAATGGAAATGAACCTCCTAGACCGCTTGGCTCAGCAGTGAATGTTGACATCGCCAAAACAATGAAAAGCGTGTTCGCGGATTAATCCAAAAATTATGGTGTAACTCAGTGGGGGTTGTTTAGGTTACATGGCCTTACGCAAACATCACACTCAATAAGCGATTCCTAAAAAATACTAGTGACTCTCGGAACAATATACAGACCCTAACACATGAACAGGAAAATGAGAAAAACAGCTGGGGAATGTAAGTGGTTACAGCAGAGGGTTTGAGTTTGCTGTTTGTTCAATTATACCTATTTTAGCTCCTTTGTTTACACATATACATATATATGTATCATTTGATAAAATGAGGCATTTACTTAAAGGGAAAAAGTATCTTTCTAAAGTTCTAAGAAAGCTTGATTCTTTGTCGTTCATATCACAGTGGTTGGCACACGGTATTTGCTGGATGGATGGATTTCGCTCTTATAAAATACACATGGAAGATTGTTTCTGATAGATGTCCTAGGTGAAGACCATAGAAGCATTTAAATTATAACCATTAACTAGTGAATGGAATGCATAAAGGAAATCTTTCTTGTAGTTGGCAAATACGTAAACAGGGTGTGGTTTTATAGTTATACCTGGATTTCTGAGCGGGCTCGAGTAGCCATGTACTGCCACCTAGCGGCTACATCTGTAGGTACAACCTGGTTGGGCAACAGGGCCACCAAAAGCCAATGTGGTTTTGTCTTTTCATCCATCCGTCCCTGTCAGTTCGTTAACTGACTCCCAAACAAAAGCATAAATACAGAGGAAAAACAGGCAGTAAAGCTCAAATATTTTATTAATAATTTATTGTCAGTAAGAAAGACTGGCTAATGGTAGTTTTCAGTAAAAACCTTTACAAGACCATCGCATCACAAATATACAGACACTATAAAAACTGTGTCATGATGGTTTTGGTTCTAAACAGGTATGCGGAAGGTCCCCATTACACTTTCCAATAATGAAAAATGTTTATAGTTCTAAAATACAGTCACCCATTTAAGACATGTTCATGAATACAATCTTTCCTCATCCTATGTACAGCTAGAAACGAAGGACTATATTGAAATGTCTTCATGAAATGTCATACCTCAATGGAAAAGGACATATAATGAAACCCTGGTTACATTGAAAAATCAGGGTGCTAGGTAATGACACTAACACCACCAAAATTCGGTCAAAAACAAATGCACAAAAGGTCTTGAAAATCTAGTTAAAACTATGAAAAATCAAACCTGTACAAAACATTTACAAAAAAAAGGGAAATTAAAATAATCAAATCTCTATAAATACATGAATCATGCTAACAAGATGAAAGGACTGATTTTCGTTTCATTATTTTTAACAGACGGATGTAAAATGCAAAAAAGATGTTCAGAAATGGACCTGTCACCCAATTACAGTAGGTTGGGACGCTGGGAATGGCCACCACGCCAGGCAGTGCGTGACTCCGTGCGGCCATGCCCACCCCAGCTCGCCAAAAAAAAAAAAGCGCTTAAGCACTTCTGCAGAGAACGAGGCAGAAGATCGTTGACGGAACGATCTCGGGCTCGTTCAAGTCCAGGCACTTTGGGGGGAGTCGGGGCGTCAGACCTGCGTGTGTTGCTGCGCATCCAGCGGAGGCACTGTCACCTCTTCGAAGTGGCCGTCGTCTCCGCTCTCATAGTCACTCATCATGACCTCAGACTCCACTTCACAGCACGCCGACACATCAGAGCAGGAAGCCGTGGAGGGGTACACAGACAGGGGCATGTTCTCTACGGTGGGGGCTTCAAAGTTTCTTGGGTACCCTGGAGGGCAGGGGGCATAGGGTTCTCTACACGGACCGTTGTCACCAGTGCCTGTCTTTTGAGGTTCAGACAGATCGACGGGGTAGAAGTGGGGCAGATACTGATTCAAGTGGAACCTCTGCCGGCTTCTCGATGAAGAGCCCAGACTACCAGCAGCGGGCATGTCTCTCGGAGGGTGTATGGATTCGAACTGATCGCTGAACTCCGGAGGTAAGGGGGGCAGTTCGTCTGGCACAGGGAAGTCCTCCGGGGGAGGTGGAAAGTCACTCTCAATGTCGTAACCTCCAGGGTAATAGTCCGTATCGATGGCATTCGGATCTGCCGAGTACAGGGGGGTCTGCTCATCGATAACCTCATAATTGGGGAATTCCTGTATATCCGGCAGAGGAACACTCGGCATCCAATCCGACGTATCCCAGTGATACCCTTGGTAGACAAGAAAACAGATTTCAGTGTCTCTTCTCCCCCAGCGTCTGTTACACTGAGCTCTTTTTCAACGTGCAAAGGCAGTATCTTTGCTTTGAGGGCCTCCCTGCTACCCAGTGACCCAAAGCTCTGTGTCAAAATGGGGCCTCAGAGCTTCCTGTAAGTACCTAACGTTCGAGGAAGCGACACGAGGCTGAAGAGAAGCGGTGTGCTAGCGTCTAGGTCACGTGCACTCTTGCACACGCGATTCCAGTCAGCCCTTCCGCTTTCCTGGTCACAGAGAACCCACTGTCCCGAGTTCAGGCTTGGGACACCAGTAAGTAAGTTTAGGCCTTCAAAAAACACTAAAGCAACTCTTTAGAAGAGCCAAGGTAATTTTAAACATGGTGAAATTTAAAAAACCAATTTCCTCTACAATCATATAATGAACTTTATATTAAAGACTGCACTGTGCTCAGCCCTAAGGAAAACGCTGAATTACGTTAATCTAGGTACCAAAGCATGCCTTCAAATCAAGCAAAATGCAATCAAGCGCTGAAAAACAGAACCCCATCTTTGATAGATTACAACAGTCAGTTTTGTTACTTTCACAAGGCCTAAGGATCACTTTAAAAGGTTATTCTTTTCAGAAACCTCCCCATTGGGGGATGCCCCCCTCCCCGAGGATTACTGAACTCCTCTGCCAGGCAGGCAAGGCAGTACACGTTTCAATGAAGCGCACAAACAGCCCTGTACTTAGTAAGGGCGGCACCCGCGGAGCAGACAAGTGAAGCGAGGCGGGCCCTGGGGTCAGATCTTGACCGGTTTTGTTGAGTGAGTACCAATGAACAACTGGCATGCATCAGTCACCTCTTGATTTGCTGAGGTCAGGAGCAGCCAAAGACTCTTTTGGTGGCAGAGTAGAGAGAAAAGAAAACATTCGTAATTAAAACAGAAAGCCGGCTGAAAGGCAATAAAGGTAAGTACACAATACAATACAAACTGTTCATCAAGGCCCAGTCAGCCATGTATCGTGCCTTTAAGCCATCCTCTAGGAGAATTCCAAATGCTCGAGAAATGCACGTAGCACAAATGAAATGGGGCAGGGGAGGAAGACACTGATGAACTCTGCCAGGAAATTCAAACATGAGTTTACCTCCTTTTCCATTTTTTCTGGCAATCTGAACCTGAAGGCACACGATTTGGTTAGGAAGAAGTCAAGTCTATAGGCTCTCATCAAGTGTAACTCGATAAGGAGCTTCAACGACACCTTCATGATACTGAGGCATCCCGTGCCCCAATCCAAACACATCTAACGCTAGAGAAGAGACACTTTGCCAGCCCTCACGTGTACATTACCTACAGACGAATTCACAAACCCAGGTGCCCGTGAATCACTAGAAGAAACTCCCTTCAAATCGTGCCTGTTCCGAGTGGGACTTACACACTGACATTGTTCGCCTCTCCCGGGAGGCCTCCGGCTGCACTTACTCCGGTCCCCACCCCCAAAACTCAAGCTCGAAGGCAGCGAAAGATGTCAATCCCACCCCAGGCACGGCCACGTGGCCCTGGGCAGGGTGCTTACCCTGGCTAAGCTTCAGGTTTTTATCTTTGAAAGGGGAGTGGAAATCCCTTCACTATGAGGATTAGCTCGGAGAATGTAGGTCAAGCCCTAACTCTTAGCTATTGGCAGGATTCTGATGATTGAAAAGTAGTAATCACGGTAGAGACAGGGCCACTTCCGTGCTGTTCTAAACAAAACCAATGCTTCCTATGCATTCTACACTGTTCCTGAAAACCCATTTCATCATTTGGAACAAAGAGGATGGGACTGATGGCTCTCTTCTAGGAATTTAAATCAAAAGCTGAAATGAACTCAAAAACGAATCAGCTCGTATTTTAGGCAATGCATACCTAAAGAATTTTTTTTTTAAGTCTCCTAAAAATGTAGCCATTTCTTTTCAAAGAGAAGACAGACAACGTGTTTACTCCACCGGCACTCAATTCTTGACATTGAAGCTAGCATTCAACTTCAAATACCATTTCTTAGATATGCCAAGATCTATTTTTCAATGAAGGAGATCTAATGAAACAACTGTTTTAGGTTCTGCTTTATAAAACTCCGTCACTACTTTCTACTTCACCAGGTAAAGACACAGCACCTGCTGTCAGGAAGGTGTGTGTATGATTCGTGGATACCACCAAAACCCCCCATCCGGCCTGCCCCATCACGTCTGGCACAAAACTATCCTTCTCAGCTCAGTCCTGAAAACATCTCCGAGCAAGGAAGATTCCCCTGTGCTTCATGCACTCTGGATCGTCTATTGCTGCAGTTCTCAGAGTAGGATCCTTAGGCCAGTAGCATCAGAATGAATGGAGAATGTGTTAGAAAGGAGAATTCTCAGGGCCCAACAATGAGGCTTTTAAACAAGCCCTCTCGGTGATCATCACCTCTAGATGCTCTGATCTGCAGTTTAAAAACTACTAGCTTGTGCAAGTTACATGGGATGACTCAGACTTCAGTGCATTAATAAAGGGCAGACTTTAAGTAATTTTAGGTGGTGATCAATGCCCTTTCTTTTGAACAGAGAGATAAAGCTTCAGATGAACTTTCACTAAACCATATAATGCAAATAACTATTTTCTGCCATGGAAAATTCAGACGTAAAGAGTCAGTTTTAGGTAATTATATAAGCTGTGTCTTAGTGGTATTCCTGCGAAAAGGATCTAGAAAAATTCAAGTTGTCAAGATTTAGGGGTCACTTCTGATATCTATATAGATTCACCACGAGGGGCCAAAAGTCACAAAGACATAACATACGTAAGAGTATTTATGGGCATATACACACACCTGCACACACATACCCAACCCCCTCAAAACCATGAATGGTTTTTAAGACACCACAATGGGCAAAAGCACACTAGTCTAGTAGCGGTCGCTATACACACAAACACAACACACACACTGTGACTATACCTTCTTCATTCACCGTGTCAACTACAGCGTTGACAAGGTGTATGACAGTCACTATGGAAGCTTGTAAAAAGGTACAAAAGGAGTAAATTAGGAAAACCTTCAGTTAGAAAACAATGCATTAAATAGGATTCCTTGATATTACACAATTTCTACCTCCTAATGTAAAAACACAAAATGAATACTTCAACAGAACACATAATTATGCATGACTCCTATGCTCTTGCTGTGACAGATCTTAGACATTTTTCTAATCAGGCTACGTATTATTCATCAAATAAGGTAACCACATTATACCACAATTGAAGCAATTTTGTTGCTCTAAGTTTTCTGACTTAGGGATCTAGTCATTGACAAAACAATCCTGATGTGAACATCTCAGGGCAAAAGCGTTCAGATTTAAATAGTAAAATACTTGCTAAGCCAATTTTCTGGGTTTTTTTAATGAATTCATACATTCCCAGAAAAATTTAGCATTACGTAATACAACAAAATGTGTAATATAAGCACAAAACTGGCTTTAACTCTGTTCTGTGTACGCCCACTCCAAATTACTTATCTCTTTTTGCAGACAGGCTAACAGCTGAGGAGCTAACATACTAGCAGAGAAATGCAAACTGTCTGCTTGGCTGTTTCCTAGGTAAATTCCCTTTTCGTTTGTGTATCAGATTGTGTGAAAGCGTGGATGCCAAGATAAACGTGTGTGTGTGGTAGACACAATGACGGCCCTCCAAGATGTCCCCATCTAATCCCACGAGCCTGTGAATGAGTTACCGTCCCTGACTTTGCTGGTGTGATTAAAGACCTTGGGAAGATTTTCCCGAACGGCCTATATGAGCCCACTGTATTCTCCACCAAGGTCCTTAAAAGGGCAGAAACTCTCCCGGCTGCAGTTTGAGGGAGCTAGGACTACGGAAGGATGGCCAGGGAGAAGAACGTGGCCTCTAGGAGCTAGAAGAGGTGAGGAAACAGACTGTCCTCTCGAGCCCCCAGTAAAGGCACCCTGACGTTAGCCTACTGACCTGTGTTGGATTTCTAAACTATGGAACGATAAGAGAATACATTTATCTTGTTTTAAGCCACAACATTTGTGGGATGTTAGAAGAGCCTTAGAATTTAAGCAGAGATTCTTAATACGGTCTTTATGCCTGATAATGATTACAATTATGTTAAGGATTAAAATACAAACACTCCTGGCTCTCACACTGTTTTCTGGCAATTAACTCATAGCTAATGTGACCATACTTTATTAAAAGTATTTAGGAGGTATTAAGAGCAAGGAAGGGGATTAGCAAAATATGACAAAACTCTGAAATGTATTAATCTACATAAACTGGCAACACTAATGTTTTAAAGATTAAGCCTAATGATGGAAAGAATTCTATCCTGTTGTCATTGGTTTGATAAGCAAAGCTAGGTTCATACACTCTGTCCCTGAGGAACAGACACTGTACCTGATATCACACAGAACACGCTAGAAGTCAGAAATGAATGGAGGATGCTTATGGCCATCTTTAGTCTGGAAAAGGACTCCACAACATGTTATGAACCCTATTACTCTGGGTTTAGAAACAATCAAAGAATAATTAGTGGGGTCATTTCTTTCCACCTGTATTTGAAATGTTTAAACACATTACGTTTTTATGCAGGAAAAAAATTAGTCAAATGTACTAATTCTGAGATTCAAAAATTTCCACTAACAACGATTTTGTTACCGAATACTGGCAATTTTCTCTACTGGCAAGTGTTCCCGTGGTGAAGCTGGTAACACAATTCACCTAGGGAAATCCGAAGATCCCACTGTCAAACTTTCTTCATCAGAAATAGAATCAAACTTACTAGCAATCTCTTAAACTGTGCTCTCAGTCAGTGCGCTCTGATCCAAGCGGGAGCTGGGCCGCAGGGGAGTCGGGGGAAGAGATGAATAGAACCTTGTAATCCCAAAGGTGCTGCTGGAACAGAACGTTTCCAACCACCCCATCGGGCTCCTCCCGGGGGTGGGAGCGTGAAGGGTGCGGGGGCCGCGCTCAAGATTAAGTTGCTACGAGCATGTTTTTTTTTTTTTTTTCAGCCCACAAAACCTCTAAAAACATTTACTGTCGTGGAAAAAAGGCCGATATGAAGCGAGCCAATCAGGAAAGATCTTTCAGTGAGGCAGGCATTCCTCCCCATTTCTGACAAGCTGTTCCTGTCCGCCCGTGAAGGAGGTTTTAACTACGGTCCCCTGCAGGCGTTCATGCAAGCCGTGCGAGGTCCAGGTCACCAGTGGTCCCGAGTGGAACTTGGCCACAGTCGGGGACTCAACAGGGGCACCTGGCGCACCTACGAGGTTGCACATACCAGCCCGCGCTGCCAGCCACGGCGTTTCCGAACGACTTACTCACCATTGTCGTCACACGACTCCGACTGGAAGCTGCTGAGCGACTGCACCTCCGACAGGCTCTCCCGGGCGCTGTACGGATGCGAAGGCTTCTCCTCCAGAGGTTTCTTGGAGAGACAGGGATCGAGATCCACTACTTTAGCTGAAAGCAAGAGAGGACAACAGTGAGCTCCGTGAGGGCAAGGCCTCTGGCGCGGTCACTGCTGAATGCTGGCTCCAAGCAGGTGGCGCCAGAAGCCCGCCCGACACGGACTTCATATGGGAACGACTGGAAAAAGGAGAAGCATCTGAAAAACAGAACCCCTACACGTATCCTTGCAGATTCACAGAACGGAAATTCCCAATGAACCCGCTTGTGGAGACCGTTAGTCGACACGGGCATTAGAACTTCCTTTCAGGGGCGCCTGGGTGTCTCAGCGGGTTCAGCATCTGACCTCCGTTCAGATCACGATCTCACGGTTCGTGAGTCCCAGCCCCACATCAGGTGAGCACAAGCCCCGCTGCTCTCTCTGCCCCTTGCTGATTGTGCCCTTTCTCTCAAAACACACACACACAAACCCTTTAAAGAGGTATATAGCATTTTTAAAGCATCAAAAGACAACTCAGGCCACCACTTTTGACCATATTTAAAAAAATCCTACCATGCAAATGCCCTTCCCAATTTGTCATAAAAAGCCCTCAGAATCATACTTGAGAACCTATATCCATTACAATAATGGAATGCTCTCTTCTGAATATTAATACGAACAGGACTAGACTCAATTCCTTGATTAACGTAACATCACAGCCACAGCGCTCAGCCCCGGAAGGTTTTTCAAATCCTACTAAAGGTCTTCAGAGGCTGAGCCTATCTGTCACTGCCAGAGGCTCCCCACATTGTGAATGGAGCCACCAGAATCTCTGGCAGCATTTACAAGGTCACTGTTGAGCTTAGTGACATTTTACTCAGATGGAAAAAGCCGCTCTTACTATCATAGTCGAAGTCCCAGCTGGGCTTTTGTATGGAGTCGCTGTCAGAAGGGGAGTTGGAAGGTGGTGGGGGAGGCAAGTTCGGGGCCACGCTGCAGACGGCCACTGCCTTCCGGTGTCCGTGCACAGACTCGGGGTTAAAGGTGCTGAATTCGGGATGCTCCGGGATAGCAGATCCCTCAAAGGAATTGCGGTCAAGGTTGTTCCTGGAGTCACTTGGAATGCTTGGAGTGTAGGATATAGGACGGACGGGCACCTGGGGTGGGATGTCGGAGTAAATGTTCTTATTTAGCTTTGAATCGAAATATGGTCTCTGCAAGAAAGCTGTGGTTGGTCCCAAGTGCTTGTCTTCAGGTTCGGCCTGGTGCTTCTTCTTCCGACTGATCATCTTGCGGCAGAGGACGAACACCACCGCCAGTAAGAATATCCCGGTTACAAAGACGAGAATTCCTATTCCTTCAGCCAGTCCGATATTCCACGGCGTGGACACGTACTGATTGGGGGCAGCGTCCTCACAGTGCTTCCCCCTATAGTCGTGGCTGCAGTTACAGTGGTAGGAGCCGTGCGTGTTCTCGCAGAGGGCTCCGTTGCGGCAGGGGCTGGCAGCGCATTCGTCAATGTCACTCTGGCACCTGCAGGGAGGACAGACACGAGCAACGGAAGTCAGAATACGCCTGGCCTGCCACTCCCACGGAAGGACGGCACCCAAACAGCAAAATCTGTAACTCCCCAAAACACACAGCTGACAACAGTGATCCCAACAAAAACCCTTCGGGGTAACTGATCATGTGATCCTATATGCGGTACCTGTGGGAGATAAACATTATGTCAAGCCGTATTCAAACGCTACTCTTCTAGGATTCCACAGCTGACTAAAGCAAACTCACAGACTGAGCTGAGTGCACCAGTTTGTTGCAGATTCTTTAAGAAAGTGCATTTTGATAAATGGTATGCTGGAAACTGTTCTAATATGTGAGCCTCAATTTCGAAGGAGATGTTCCTGCTTGGAAAGATAACAGTTTCCTAAGACATGTGCAAGGTTAGCAAACAGTGGGGGCACCTGGGTGGCTCAGGTGATTAAGCATCAGGGGCTCTTGGTTTTGGTTCACGATCTCATGGTTCATGAGCTCGAGCCCTGTATCAGGCTCTGCACTCACAGCACACAGCCTGCTTGGGATTCTCTCCCTCTCTCTGCTCCTGCCCCACTTGTGCTCTGTCTCTATCAAAATAAACAAATTTAAGAAAAAAAGAAACTAAAAATGTTTCTCTTGTGGAAAACCTCCCAAAGCCCATCACCTGACCTAACACTTCACATGCCACTGTGTCCCCTGGGAGGATGCACCTGACACTTATCAATCCTTCCCTCCTTTAATAAAAGGTAGCTACTGCCCTGGCCCCCCACTCACCTGCCATTGAAAGTTTGAGACATTTTTCTCAAATATGTCACGGATTGATTCACTGGAATTACTAAAGTCAACAACTTAGGAACTAAGACCATGTGACTGATGGCCAAATTCAGGGCTCTAATCACCACTTGAGCAAAAGCATATGCAAATACCTACAAGCAGCTCACACTTAAAAGCCTTCCAACAAGATTGACAGTGAACACTTCAGTGAAGCATCAGGCACTTAGAAATAACATGAACTGTTTTGTTTTGAGAGAGCGTGCACATGCGAGTCAGGGAGGGACAGATAGAAAATCCTAAGTGCGCCGAGCACTGTCAGCATGGGGCTCCATCCCATGACCCTGGAGAGTCAGATGCTCAGCACTGACTGGGCCACCCAGTTGCCCCTCACCAAGTAACTTTTGAAATTTTTTTTTAAATGTTTATTTTTGAGGGAGACACAGAGCTGGAGCAGGGAAAGGGCAGAGAGACAGGGAGACACAGAACCTGAAGCAGGCTCTGAGCTGGCAGCACAGACCCCGAGGCGAGGCTCGAACTCACAAACCATGAGATCATGACCTGAGCCGAAGTCGGATACTCAACCGACTGAGCCACCCAGGCGCCCCATCACCAACCTGCCTCTTTCGCGGTGTCTAACAGGCAGCTCTGTGCCTCATTTCCCTCCTCTCGGAAATAATCACCACCTCTTAGCATTATGGTAAGGATTACAAAAGATAATGAGAGTTGAAAGGGGGTCTAGATGCTATCTAAATGTTAGCTATAACAGATTATGAGAAGAGGTCATTGTCATCCCACTCAAGACCGGTAACAACGTCACGTGTATCCACCTTAAAAAAATCGTCACTCTTCCCGCAAACATGTACTGCCTCCAAGAACCCGTCCGTTCTGCTTATAAATATCTTTGACGTCCACAAGTGTTGTCAAGCATTACGTTATCACCTGCTCACTGTTTTTAAAGAGTGAAGAGATACATTCTACAAGGAACTATAGGAGGATTATGACAATGTGAAGCAACAGAGTCCAGATTAATCAACTTCTGTTGCATCTGCTCTTTGATTTGACACTACAGAGAAGAGCAGATACAAATTCTGGAAGAAGCCACTTACCTTTCTCCCCTAAAACCCGAATCACACTGACAGACGGCACCATCCAAGCTGTCAAAACATGTTCCACCATTCTTACAGGGCTCATCTTTGCAATATGGACTAAGCTGGCACCTGAAGAAGGAAGGGGAAATACGCATAAACTTCACACTTTCTACTGTAGATAAATACAGTGCAAGAGAAAACAACACGTAAATTTAGTCAGACGTGTGTATCAAGTATCCATCTATATACCAAGCATCCATTTACAAAAATTTTAATACTGTAATTATGAAAGTGAAGAAAAACACACATACCTCTGGCCAGTGTACAATCCTCGGCATTGGCAAAGGAAGTCTCCGTTGTCCACAATGCACGTGCCACCATAGAGGCATGGGTTGGAGGAACACGGGTTGACGCTCAGCTCACAATACGTCCCTATGTACAAGGCACTGCATTTACAGTAATAACCTAAATGAGCAAAAGGGAACAAAGAAGTCCAATCAGTAACTCAAAAACTGTATCTCAGTACATTGGTTTTTACTAAGAGGAGACTCGGAGACCCATCAAAGTTAGTAAAATTCCTATTCCCTCTGGGTAAAATGTGGTCTAGATCAACAAGCTATCCCTTCCGCTTTTGGGAGAACCCTAACACAAAGAACGGAAGAGAGAACTCGTCGTTGGCTTTAGTGAATCATAGTTTAGGTAAGGTTGTTGGGCCAAGCGTACAGAGTAGGGACCAACGGTCCTTTATTTGAGGGACCACGTAGACAACACTTACTACTGGACATCGACCTCAATTCACAACTCACAAGCTTTTAAGGGCTAAACGAGAGAACAGTAAACGTGAAGGCACTGTGAGACTATACGCTATGATTAACGAAAGGGGATTATCAAATCTGTCCAAAGGAACATAAAGACTGTGACATGCGACAGAGCCAGTGTCTAGCTGCCACAGGGACTGCAGGAGCACGTTTCAAGAACATGCTTCTCTCAGCCTCACGCCTGAGTGACGCAACAAGGAGAGTCTCCTGGCTGACCTCACGTGGCCATGTAACACGAGCACAGTCTACGCTTTCATTCAGAGTATTACTTTGGAGCTGACCTGGCCCATTGTTTGCATATAGTGTGCACAGATGCTTTCCAAAGAAAGTAACAAAAAAACCAAAGCTTCTGAAATCTCACCCAAGTGTTCTTTCGATATTTGCTCTATCCCTTACACAAAGCTCTATTTCCCAGGCACCAGGACCGTCATAATTTCTATTACTGGGAAAGGAAACAAACGGGGCCAGGTGAAAAAAGTCTCGGCGCACTCTTCCACGTCAGGGCTTCGGGAGAGGACTGGTGACGCTTCAGGAGGGTTCGAGGCCTTCTGGAAAACCACACCCCATCTATAACTAGCACGACTAGCAGTCGCTGGGTGCTGAGCCATCAGATCAAAGAAGGGCACTCGAAAGAACAAAGTGTACAATTCTGAGTCCCGCTGGGTCAATGTCAGTGTGGGTGGAGAAAAAGTGCAGAGTTAGCCGTAGTTCACCAGTGGCTCCTGGTGCGGAACGAGGGGTGTCTGGACACACTTCCTCTGGGTGCACCTGCCACGTGTCTGCAGGACCTCGGCAGGTAAGACACCACCCACTGCGGCCTCACCGCAGGGAAGAATCCTAGCCCACGCCCCGGTCTGGTGTAACATGCACCAACCACTCGATTCCAATACTGACTGCAGTATCTGACCTATCATTTGAATGAAAAGGGGGAAACACAAATACTTGAGGAACTGCGTGTATTCGTGTGTAACATTTTAAAAAGGACCACGTCACGAAGCCTACCTCCAGTAGGGGATGGCTGGCAAACGCCTCCATTCTGGCAAGGGTTGCTGGAACAGTCTTCGGTAGCCGTTAACAAGCACCCGGGAGAGACGTCCACCCATTCTTCAATGTGTGCATGGCTTCTTGGTTTGTTGTTTAAAGGGAGCTCCTGCCCATTCAAATAAATGGAGTCCATACAACCCCTGAAGCCATTACCCACTTGGGGGCTTCTTCCGTGCCTTGTGCCTTGCTGGCGGATGTGGCCACCGAAAAACACATGGTTATCCAGGTTCAGGGTTTTCAGAGTCCCAGGGGCTGTGCCTGATGCAGTGTGAACTTGGTCGAGAACCAGCCGAGCGTAGTTTCCATTCACTTCTAGAGACACTGCATGCCACAGCCCATCGTTGACTTGAATGCTTTGAACAGAGACAATTCCAGGGCCGCTTCCACAGTCAAATTTGTACTGTAGCCGTCCATTATGAATCTGTCATGAAAACAATGGCCGTTCACATTACTCCCACAGAATCTGCAATTATGAACTCTGATCAAACATCTAAAGGAGAGGCTCGGTGAGCACTTGAAGGTAGAAAGTCAGTGAGGCCTTGCACTTAAGTACTACAGAACACAGGCTCATCTGCTCACGGCAGAAAGAGTAAAAATGGACGTTACAGGGATATCAAGTTCAAACCGCACATCCAAAAAGCATCACAGAAATAACAATTAACTAATTGAACAACAAAAATAGTATCAGGTAAGATAAAAAAAAAAAGGGGGGGGGGGATGGAGGATAATTACTTCAAGCATTTACATATGTTCTCTACAAATTCTCTATATGACATAAGATGTAATATCAGAGTTTGAACATTAATGGTCATGTGACCTGAAAAGGTTGTGAAAAAAAGAAGTGAATCTCTATGTTACTGCAGAGCAAATAAAGGAGCTTTTTGGCCCACAAAGTCTAAAACTTAGAAGTATCAAGAGACCATTTAAGTGTGGACTAAAACCATTTCCTTTCATTGTTTTTTCAAAAATGGACCATAGAAACAAAATGGGAATTTTGTATTTTTAAGTCTTCCATAACGTGAGGTTCAAAACGTACCTCCAAGATGCTGTAGTCCGTCCCGCGAGCGTACATCACAACTGCGTGAGCAGAGTACGTTCTGAGCCTCATGGTCAGTTTCATCTCCAATCTGTTTTCGTTTTCCATTAGACGGTATTTCACAAAGCTGTTTCCAGTAAATGTTACAGATGAACTCCCTGTGAATCACAAAGAGGAAAACATAAATCAGAACCAAGCTGAAGCATATCTTTAAAAGGGAGATTTCCCCCCAACACTGATCCAAGTTTTTATCTAAGGTTACGACATTATAAAGTTCAATCTGATGGAAAATGTCAATTTGCTTTAATAAAAAGCACAGCACCCCTGGGTCTCTTTTTGGAAGAGAATTAGACTACCGTATCAGTGAGGAAGGAGTTCTAAAATAATGAGAGATCTAAATATAAAAATGTTCATGAGTGGCTTGGTTAAGTGTCCAACTCTTGATTTCAGCTCAGGTCATGACCTCACGGTTCATGAGTTCAAGCCTCACGTTGGGCTCTACACAGACAGTGTGGAGCCTGCTTGGGAGTCTCTCTCCCTCTCTCTCTGCCCCTCCCCGACGCATGCACGCACACGCGTGGGCTCTGTCAAAATAAACTTCAAAAAATACATATTTAAAAAAATAAATATAAAAATGTTCAATATAAAATTATTAGAAGACAACTTAGGAAAATATTTACACAGCCTCACACGGTTTGGGGAAAGTTTGCAAGCAAGATCTAATTCCCAGTCTCCAAAAATAATGAAAATAACATCACTCTCCAGCGATGGAAATGGTTATGTAAAAATTATACAGAACAGACAAAAGTTGTATTTCAAAGTGACAAAAGATACTGTAAACAATAGACAGTAACAGACAGACAGTGGGTTGGAGATAATGTTCATGCTCACAGCACACAGAGTGATCTATACACTGAAACAAAAACCAGACAGATAAGCTGGACAAACTAGCAAAGACTGTGAACAGTCCCGGAGAGGAAATGCTACCAGGAATAAAAAGAAAACAAAACATTCACAAAAAGGCTGGAGAAATCCACACTAAACTAACTAGATATCATTTCTTGCCCACTGGATGAAGGAATTTGTTTTTTAATTGAAAACCTTGCATTGCCAAGAAAATGGGGAGTGAAACGGTCACACATGACTGCAAGAAAAGAATTGGTATAACTTTCTGGGAAACTAACATAATGGTATATTTAAAAATTAAAAATGTAGTTAGTCTTTGACGTAGTAAATCCTTGTTTTGGAAAAGAAAGCACCAATAAATAAGGTTGTATGGATACAAGTGCTTTTGTAAAAAGTGAAGTATAATTAACACACAATGTTACACTAGTTTCAGAACTGCCACAGAATGATTCAACACTTGTATACATTAGTCAAAGCCTCACCACGATTAAGTGCAGAAAAGGACTCATTTTTAACACAAGGAAACATCTTAAGAACCTCAAGCTCTATGAATAAGGAAAATGTTGAATAAATCATGGTAGAGCCATTCGGAAGCATTAGGTTTACGTGCAATGACCTGGAAAGATGCCCATAACATACATTAAACAGGGGGAAAAGCAAGCAGTAGACTATATGAGATACGGTAACTATTCTTAAAGGGAATGTGAAAAAAAAAAACCCACAATGAATGTGCACATATGGGACTGTATGTTTACATGAGCACGATGATGAAGAAGAAAGAGCATCGCCGTTAATTCGGGTGAGTTGTGTGGAAGAAGTTACTACTGCTCCTCCTTACTCATCCATACCCTTGACTTGTTATTATAAACGCACTTGACAATATTGACCAAAGCTAACAAAAAACAAAACAAAACAAAACGACAATGGCAAGGAACACTCGAAGTGACTTTTTCAAACGGAAGCACCCCTCATCACTGAACTCTCACCTGGGCACTGACCAAACTTGCCACCCGGGCAGACACAGGCGTATTTCTCCTCTCTGGGATCAGCGATACATTCAGATCCCTCAGGGCATGGACTGTCTTCACATCCATGATGGACAACTGGGCATCTTCCCTCTGTAAAAAACACCACCAAAAGAAGAGACAGGAGAGGGGGGAAAGCCCATTAACAGGAACTTCACGAAATTCAAGAAAACGATTCGTGTGTAGCCTTCAAAGGCTGCACGCGAAATGATCCGTACCGTCTGTTTCCCGACTTACGTGCGTTACCTTGGCAGAGACACACAGCTGTCCTGTGGTGGCGGGGAGTCACGAAACTCAGTCTGGCCGTGCTGTGCGTTGACATAACGTTCTCATCCACGGTCACCTTTTCATCACAGAACTTCCACGGGCAGTCCAGCCCTGCACAGAGCTTCTGGAACACGTCCAGTATCCTAACACCCATGATTTCCTCGAGATCAGTCACAGAAGAATTGATCTTGTGCAGAAGCAGTTTGGTTGAAACCTGGGCACTCCCTGATTTCTCTACGAAAAGCAAGACATCCAGATGTGGATGGGGTTCAGAGGGCTGCAAACTAACGATCTGGACGTCACTCCTCCTCACACCCAGGATGTTCCGCAAAGCTCGCTGGAAGTTGCGCCAGTAGTCACCAACGAATTCTTCCGGAGTGAGGTTGGCGAAGCGGACGGCGACGGTGTGGTTCAGCATCTCCTGGGTTATCTGTCTGATGTGCACCGTGATGTCCGCCACCGTCGTGAATTTCCCATCGGTTACGCTGACATTGAGAAGGTACTGCCCTACATCTAGCTTTCTGTGCGCTATCAGCTTACCCCCGGTGCTGGAAACAGAGAAGAGGTTGCCCATCTGCGGATCAAGACTATAGCTTAAAGTGTCATACACGTCCTGGTCTGTTGCGTGAATCTTCCCGATGACACCGCCTGAGTATTCCTCTCCAAAAGCAGTAATGAAAATCTCTAGTGGCAAGATTGCAGGCGGATAGACACTCTCCTCAATGACCCGAATGTCAATATACGTCAAAGATGACAACTGAGGCTTTCCGTTATCGGCCACCTAGGAGGAAATTAAAACCAAAAACACAACACCTTGGTCTATAGGTCATCGTTAACTTCTTAATAAAAATTTGGCTTCCCTCACTCAAGTTTTAAAAAGTTACCATGAAATACTTCTAAACAAGAAGCCTATGAAGGACAAGAATAAATACTTCTTTACAGCCCTTTCACAAATTCGTAAGGGAGGTGAGCTCCATTAATGTCTATGATAAAGTAACCAAGTGGATATATGGGCCCCGCAAAGTGCAGTGGGATAAAAACGAAGGCCAGAGGGCACCTGGGTGGCTCAGGCAGTTGAGTGTCTCCCTTCGGCTCAGGTCACGATCTCACAGTTTGTGAGTTCAAGCCCTACCTCGGCCTCTGGGCTGAAAGTTCAGAGCCTGGAGCCTGCTTCAGATCCTGTCTCCCTCCCTCTCTGCCCCTCCCCCCTTTGATGGCTCGTGCCCTCTCTCTCTCTCTCTCTCAAAAATACATATACATTTAAAAGAAAAAAGGAATGGCGAAAAGAAGGAAAAAAAAAAAACCACCACAGAACAAAAACCCACAATTGTACTCATTTTATTTCTAGAGCCAGCAAAGGAACCCTTCTCTAGAAATCCACAATATAAAATCCTGAAGACCTTCATACCTTCACATGCAGTAGGTAATGATCTTTCACCTTCCTCTTTATGGCAGCTGATGTGAGAAGGACCCCTTGCTGGTTCACTTCAAACACTCCATCGTCATTCCCACTCACAACGGTAAAGAAGAAGGGTGGGCCGTTATGCGAGGAGTCCCTGTCGGTCACTACCAGCTGCAGTACGCTGAAACCCACGGGCTTATTTTCCTGCACGAAAGAGAACCAAAACGCACACGACTTGCAAAAAAACCCAATCTACGTGGCAAGAGACACAGGCAAGTTTTCTATAAAATGGAGTATACGGAAAACAACGTCTCACTGCGGTGCCATTTGACAGGAAGGTGGGGGGGGGGGGGGAGGGTTGCGGTGGGCATTGACGGGAAGGAAAGAGGGGAGGAGGGGGGAAGGTGGGGATTTGGACAGGGCTGGAGGGGAGGGAATGTGTGAGAAGAAAGCAGGAGTGGAAGAAGGGTGGAGTGGGGGAGGAGGAAAGGAGAAGAGGTGGAGTCGATTCTCTGATGCCTCTCGGAAACCGGCGGGCAGATGGGGGCGCCTGCGTGGCTCAGTCGGTTAAGTGTCTGATTTCAGCTCAGGTCGTGATCTCACGGTTACTGAGTTCAAGCCCCTTGTCAGGCTCTGCACAGCCAGCATGGAACCTCCTTGGAATTCTCTCTCTCCCTGTCTGCCCCTCCCCAACTTGTGTGCGCGAGCGCTCGCTCGCTCTCAAAATAAATCAAAAAAAAAAAAAAAAAAAAAAAAAAGCCAGCAGAAAACAAGATTAAGGACCAAGCTAGTGAGAATGTCTTAAAAACCAAAGTACAAAAAAAAGAGAGAAAAGCTTGCCGGCACCTGGAAAATGCTCCTTAGTACGGATGGAGACCCGCCTCATTTTACTCTTCTCATTTTCCTAAAAGTACTCTTTGGAAAAGAAAGAGATTTCAAACAACGAAGCCAACGCATGAGCTCCTTCCAAAAGGAATGTGCCCGACAAACTGTCAGCGCCCCAAGGTTACCTGGATAATGACACTGTAGTTTCCCTTGGAGAAGACCGGAGCGTTGTCGTTGACGTCTGACACGTCGATATTCACGGTAGTCGTGTTGACCCTGGGCGGACTGCCGTTATCAGAAGCCTGGACTGTGAGTGTGTAACCTGAAATCTTTCCCGGGACAAGACAGAACACATGTCCACTTCACGAGGCCCGAGAACGGGGCTCCGTCAGAAGCAGACTGCCGACCACCCACAAGGGCAGATCTGGGCGACCGTCATCCCCTGCCGCGTGCTGCCCTGGATGTGGGCGACTCCCCAAGCTACAGACAGGCGCGCCGTGAAGAGCTACACGACGGAGCGTGCGCGACAGGGGCAGCCGCCTCCTCTAAGGCCTAAATGGGACCGTCAGCCAGAAGCAGAGGGGAGCTGTCGCAGCCCCTCTTCAACACCTCAGGACGCTCCAGATCACCCTCCCCCATCGCTTTTACACGTGGCCCGCAGCCAGCTGTCTGACTCTCTCAGGACAAACTGACCTCGTCAAAAGAAGCTGTATCGAGCGAGGTAGATTCTGTTCTAGGGCAGTCCCCTGTTAAGCTCTCTGCTCCCAGAATGAGAGGTGGAAGAAGCCAGAAAGGGGGCTAAATCCCCAGGGGATGTTCTGCCGACTCTTAGTCCTAAAGGATGCCCAACAGAGAAGGGCAAATGGCCTGGGGCGCACACGCCATCTCCTCTGCGGGCTCCTGTCGGACGTTAGTACATTAAAGGAGCGGACAAGCGCACCGGTCACAAGTCCTAAATTTGTTCGGCCCAGCAGTACAGCAGCCTGAAGGCTAACCAGTCATGCTTCCTAAACTCTTGGAAAGTCTCTGCTCAAAAGAACAGGTCAGAGAAGGAATGAAAGAATTCGGCCTTTCAGGAGGTAGCTCATCACCATTTCCCCAAGTCCCTCTAATCTTCCCTTTACCTGTTACTGTTCTGAAACTAGACTCTCTGATCAGCAGTGTCCTATCTTTGCACTTCCTCACTTCATGACCTCCCTAGGCAGCTCCCTGCCTGTGAGTGTTAGCAGAGGGACGGAGAGACACATGAGGGACAGAACTTCCGCCTGGCTTTCCTCTCGTCAGTTGCTCGCATTTATCTAATCACCTCGGACTGCCTCCACAATCCTCTCCGGAGGCCTGTGCCATCTCCGTGTTCCTGGCTTTCAAGTTTCTGAAGTTTGAGTAAACTCTCTGAATCCTGGCTGAGTATTTCTACTTACGTACGTCATTCTCCCTAAAACAACGTCAAAAACCACATGCCACCACCTCTCCTGGTGCTAGGCTTCCGCGGCCTCACAATGCTCCGTTTCTCTCAGAGGGCACCACCCCATTACCGCAAGGTGGAGGGGAGCCGGCATCTCGGCCACCACCGCTTCCTACGCGGGGCCGTGTCTCAGCTTCACAGATTCTAAGGCCTCCTTCACGAAGCTTCTCCATCTGTCTGCTCGCGCGTCACGGCACTTCCCAATCAGCCTCTCGGTGTCTCACCACGGAGCCCTGGGCCCTGGGCTTCCTACCTGCCCGGTGGCTCACGATGTTACACCCCACTCAGGCCTACCGTGGTGCTCACCCGCACAGTCACCTCGGTGAGTCGCTCCCGGGCTCACCAATACTCAGCGGCTCCCTGTGCCTGCAGCAGCCAGCGTGAACCTCTGCTCTGTTCCTAGAACCCTGTCCTAGCACGCGTCCCTCACTTCTCACCAGGACTCCTCTACTCCATCACAATCTAGTATGATCACCTAAGTACTTGCCACGTCTTCCACGTCTCTGTTCATGCGGTTCCTCACGGCGACTCGCCTCTCCACAACTATGGCTTTCTGAGTCTGCCATTACTAAAAACCCAGCTTCTAGCTCCATGAAGTGCCTCCAAACACCAGAGCCGATAGTAGTTTCTTCCTGAACATGAACTTTTGTTATGCAAACTTCTATCAGTATGACACACATCTCTTCTGTTCTAGAGATTTTCGTACTGAAATTGCTTTTCCAGTATTTATATCTTACTTCTCACTGCCTGAGAACAAGGTTGGTTGTACCCTTCTGGTGCCTCCCATTAAGTGGACAAGGAGCTTCTATTTACTGACTTGGTAATCTGTAAACAATTTAAGCCAAAGTTTTGCACGTACTGTTTCCCGGTCGAGAAGCCTGGTCACTTTTACTTCTCCCCGGGCAGGGTCAATTGTAAATGGACTTCCTTGATTGCCATCTGTAATTGAATAGCGGATGTGGCTGTTCGAAGGTCCATCAGCATCGTCAGCCATCACCTAGAAGACATCACGCTCCTACTTAGGAGACAGCTGAGGAAGGGGTCTATGAAGCAAGCTTTTCTGCCATCAGTAACTAGCTGTTATAAGGCAATCATCTATAATAGAATCAGTAATTGACTAGGGTAACAAAAGACATTTCCCCATCTTCCAATTATTTTCGAGTAAGGCCACAACAAAAACTGAATCGGTCTTCCTGAAATTTCTTGCAAAGATCCAGAAGAAGAACACGGTAGGGGAGGAAATACACACCGTGATGACAGACTGCTCAAGGACAGCATCTTCGCTGATCACTGCTGTGTAGGTGTCTTGGCTGAACACAGGGGAGTTGTCATTGACATCGGTTACGTTAATGCTCACAGTGGCCACATCACTTAATGAAGGTGTCCCCCCGTCAGTGGCCTCTACAGTCAGGTAATATTCATGAGAGCTTTCATAATCAAGGTTCTCAATGATAAAGATGGCCCCTGCACAGAAAATCAAAATGACTTTCATTACTTTAAAATGCCACCACTTTCTCCTACTGTGACTGAAATCGAAACTTTTAAACAAACCATTTCTAATTTCTACTTCAAACATTTATCATTATATATTTAATGTTTGTTTATTCTTGAGAGAGACACAGCACCAGCAGAGGAGGGGCAGAGAGAGACACAGAATCCGAAGCAGGTGCCAGGCTCTGAGCTGTCAGCATAGAGCCCAACGTGGTGTTTGAACTCAAAAACTGAGTTTGTGACCTGAGCCGAAGTCAGATGTTTGACTGAGCCACCCAGGCGCCCCTATCATTTATATGCGTTTTCTAATTTCTTCATTCAGCAATTAAAAGTTATGAATTTGCCTATTCCTAGATCCTTATTTATTTCTCTGTGATACATAAATTGCTTTCCCAGTCAATACTACCCACATTCCACTATAAAATTATATTTCTTCTTTCTTCCAAACCATAGTTTACTATGGATGCCACTACAGTACAATAAAAAGGAAACGTAAGAATTCTACTTTTTGGCTTATATTTTCCTCCTCATTGTTTTTCTTTTATAGAAGTGTGTATTTTGTTTTATATCTCCAGAATAACTATTTACATCCTATCATTTAAAAAAAAAAATCTCTTTTTTGGGAATACAAGCTGGTGCAGCCACTCTGGAAAACACTATGGAGCTTCCTCAAAAAACTCAAAATAGAACTACCCTACGACCCAGCAATTGCACTACTAGGCATTTATCCAAGGGACAGAGATGTGCTGTTTCGAAGGGACACATGCACCCCGTGTTTACAGCAGCACTATCAACAATAGCCAAAGTATGGAAAGAGCCCAAATGTCCATCAATGGATGAATGGATAGAGAAAATGTGGTATATATATACAATGGAGTATTACTCGGCAGTCAAAAGAATGAAATCTTGCCACATGCAACTACGTGGATGGAACTGGAGGGTATTATGCTAAATGAAATTAGAGAAAGACAAAAATCATATGACTTCACTCATATGAAGACTTTAAGAGACAAAACAGACGAACATAAGGGAAGGGAACCAAAAACAATATAAAAACAGGGAGGGGGACAAAACAGAAGAGACTCATAAATATGGAGAACAAACTGAGGGTTAGTGGAGGGGGTGTGGGAAGGGGGATGGGCTAAATGGTTAAGGGGCACTAAGGAATCTACTCCTGAAATCACTGTTGCACTGTATGCTAATTTGGATGTAAATTTTTAAAAATAAAAAATAAAATCTTTTTGATTTAACGATTCCTTTAACACCTTTCGTTTCCTTACAGTCCGTCCTATTAAAAAGCCCTAAAAGTAATAATTCTACAGTATGCATTAAAACTACGTTTTAAAATCCCATCAACACACACCTGCTCCTCATCTGAAATAGTCACACTCAATTAAATACAGTCTGAAAGGAGTGACTTTGTACAACATTCGAACAGCTTAGACCACAGGTTAACAAGACGACAAAAGCGTGTATGGAGGAGTCAATACCTCCTGCAACTCTTGACCTTGTGGATATTCATTGCGATTCAAAGTACTTCGGCTATTCTATATACCTAGCGTATGAAGACGTCAATTTTAATGAATTATCAGATGCCTCCTACAGAGACTAGGCTCCAAGAGGCGGAAACTATGGTTTCCCTTAAGAAGCTGCTTCACGTGGACTCAATATGGAGACTCGTAATGGAGCCATCACGCAAGACCCTCCACCACCTCCCACTCTTGACCTTTACTCATGTAATGCGTCGGACATCTCGACTCAATTCCTGGAGTGTGCTTTCATTTCCCCGCTTAAACGCCGAAGGCACTTAGAACCTTCATCTTTTTAAAGGCTCTACTGCCGATCTACGAGCTGGCACTCTGTACTGCCTTACGTGCTGGGCCATCTCGCCTTTTTTGGCAGAATAAAGGCCTTCTTCTCATTTTCAGGGCAGGTTACCTGTTTTGGAGTCTATGCTGAATTTTCCGTGTTCGTTTCCGCTTATTATTGCGTAGGTGATTTCCGCATTCGCTTCGATATCCCGACTGGCCGCATACACCTGGAGAACTTCTGTGCCGAGAAGAATGTCCTCAGACACGGTGGCGCCGTACTCACGGTATTCAAACACAGGGGGGTTGTCGTTTATATCCAAGACGGACACCACAACAGTGCCGGTAGCCGTCAGCCTCCTCGGCAAACCCTGGTCTACGGCTTTCAGAGTAAGGGTGTACACGGCCCGCACTTCTCGGTCCAAAGGCTTTTCTAACTGAAGGATTCCGGAGAATTCATTAATGGAGAACTGCCCGTCAGCAGAGTTCACCAGCGAGTAGGAGATCTTCCGATTCAGTCCTGTTGACACATGACATCACGTCGGAGTGTTTTATTTCAAGAAATTTAAATTATTTTTTGAAAAAACGTGTAGCATGTTTTAAAAGGAAAATGCGAACGCTCGTTACTGAGACGTTCCAAGGACTCTGATCTTTAAAAAGCAAACATTTTCACTGACAACTTACTAACCTAAAACAAATACAATTCCATAGTTACCTGGCTTTTTAAGACTAAATTCTACAGCATATGGTCCTGCAGTACCCAGCAGGTCTTTTAAAATGAAATCTATGATTTAGCCTCAGCGTCAAAGATTTATTTGAAAAGTGGCACTTTTGTTATTGCTTCAATTCTTCAGTATTAGTGTGACTTAAGAAATTGTTTTCTCTATCGAAAGATTATAAATATGTATCCTAGACTATTATATTCTCCATAAAAATTGTGAAAGGTTTATAAAACTACAGCAGTGTAACATTTGCTGTTCTGTCTCCACATTAAAATCTCTACGTCACTAATGGTTTATTCATAAAATAACACTTCACTGATTAATTCAATTGGATATGAAGATCAGGTAATACAGTCTCCGACCGTAATGTTAGGGACACCACAGATGTCTTACAATGGTACGTGCACGGGGCACAATTTTGAGACTTCAAACGTGAATAAAACATGAATTCATTATCCTAAAGATTTCATTCCATTTTTAATGCTGAGGAATTAAAAAATACAACAGTGAGTTAATCAATATGCATAAGGTCAGTAAGTCAAAGAGACCGAATTGGGGATGAGGTTCCTAAGATCTCAGAGCACAGTCTGAAGCCAACAGCATCAGCTGGACGGTACCTGCATCTGCGTCCGTGGCCTGGACCCTAGTCAACAGCGTCCCAGGCTCTGTGTTCTCGAACACGGTGATGGCGTGCGGATCGGCGGAGAATTCAGGGGCGTTATCATTCACGTCTTCTAATGTGAGCACAATACTGGCTTGACAGAATCTACCCCCTCCATCTGTGGCCTTGACGAGCAGGTTATAAACTGCTTGCTCCTCACGATCAAGGGGGGCTAATGTTTTCAGTTCACCTGAAAACAAACAAAAAAGTGGATTCACTTGAAATTTAAGGTGTGAGCTGCAAATGCACATCTATTTCTTCCCCTTTCCCTCTTACAATGACAAAATTTTGGAGCAGCAATTTTATCGATGCTATAGAGTCAACGGCTGCAGGAGCACACTGAGATCCAGGTTTCCAAACCCTGCTGGGAGCTAGCTTTAAAAAAAAAAAAAAAAAAAGCTACCCATTTACCAAATTTAAAATATTTTTAAATTGACTTACAGATTCATATGTTTACAATCAGTTCTGGGGGGTGGAACTCCCAGAAAACTGTTACTTGGACTCCTGATATTAACAAAATACAAACTGTAAGAGAGAAAACAATCTAACAGCCTTAAAGATATAAAGATGAACAGAATACCATTCATCATTTAATGAATATGCTAAATTATTAATTTACGGCCACATATTCAAGAAAACTATATACAAAACAGATAAAGCACAAAGTTTGAGATATACTTAAATTATGGAGTTGTGTGTTTTTTTTTAAATGTTTATTCATTTTTGAGACAGAGACAGAGCATGAGCAGGGGAGGGGCAGAGAGAGAGGGAGACACAGAATCCGAAGCAGGCTCCAGGCTCTGGGCTGTCAGTCAGAGCCCAGCACGGGGCTTGAACTCACGAACTATGAGATCATGACCTAGGCTAGAGTTGGACGCTCAACCGACTGAGCCACCCAGGTGCCCAATTATGGAGTTTTTTTTAAAGTTACTATTAAAAACTAAATTTTAAATTCTGGGTTCAAGTAGGTGATATTGTTGTCAATTTTTTTTTATCTTATCCCAAATTTTACACACTAAATTGCTGTGTAGATTTCTAATTCTAAAAGATGCCAATTTTGTAGCATCAGAGTAAATTTTCAAGGAACGGGATATAATTTCAAATTTTACATGTGACCTAAGACCACCTATATCTGATATGACTTTGCTGGAACATGGTGAATTTTGCCCCAAACCCCATCTTACCTGTGTCTGGATTTAGTTTGAACTTTTCTGCCCCTGGACCAAATAACGTGTAAGTAATTTCAGCATTGGAGCGGATATCTGCATCTGTAGCAGACACCTGCATGATCAGCTTCCCGGGAAAGGCATCTTCTGGAATCGTTTCCGAATATAAGCTCTACAAAGATTTTGAATACCACGAACATAAAACATTAAGCGTTAACATGACTGCCAAGGGAATAACAGAAAAAATAATCATTTAACTTTGGTCACAGAAAATGTGGGAAATGACAGTATTTAAAAATCTGAGGAGCTTTTGAAACCGATTTTTCTTATAAAACATATTTAAAACAAAAAGGAGTCACGTCACAGGTAATTCCTCTGTATCAATGAAAGAGTCTGATCTGCCATTTAACCTACAGAATTCTGAATACTTTGTGTCTTTAAGTTGGTTTCATGTTTAACTTAAATTCTTATGAGTGAACATAGTAGCATTCCATATATATCTGAAAATTGGTGAGTCAATGCCTGTTACATCCTGTCTATTTTCAATACAGGAAGTTATTATTTGCAATCTTTCCAAACACAGAGCCAGGTGACTGCAGTGGAGACAGACGTGATCCTCATGTCATGGAGAAAACAAAGATTCCCCCAGGTCACCAGGGTGAGTGCAAGCGACACCATGGCCAGGACTCTTCTGTTACCCTGCCCCCGCCCTTCCCATCTGACTGAACTCAAACATAATCAACACTTCTTTCCAGTTCCAACTCATTAGAAATCCATGCTATCAACCAACACACAAGGCTAACAGGTAAGATTCTGTTTTTTTTTTTTTTCTTAAGATGAGCTCAATTCTAGATGAACTACACTTTATGACTCATGAAACAGGATACTTTGCAACTCTGATGATTTCAAATGAGCTAATATCTTAATTTTATTATTCTCAAAGATGACAGCGCATCATATCCAAGTAATGTGCGAGTGTTTAAAAGAAAAACACAATAAGACGCACACATTTATTTTCTGTACGACACACACAGACGTCACCCACCCCCCTAGCCGTACACGATACTGTTGCCAAAAAGTAGAGACATGGACGGGAATGAAGTCCTCCCTCCTCTGAAGCTCCCTTCCCTGCTGACTGTGCTCTATTTCCCTGAGAACGGCTCTGTCCCTTGCCACGGCTGTGACACTGCTCATCTCCTCTGCCCCTCTTCCAGACCGTCTTCCCCGCTCTCTTCCCCAGCCTTCCCTTCATCTACCACTCTTCTTCCTTCCTCTCCTCTTCCTTCCTTTCCTCTTTCTTCGGTGGACCAATCTATGTGCCTACTGACACGCGCTCTCCCTGCAACCAGGCACCTGTCCGCATCATGATGCCGAGCCCTCCGTCTCCAAGCCACTCTCAGAGTCCCACAGTTCGCTTCCACAGCTCCATCATCTGTTCAGCAGCCAAACCCCCATTTGCTGTCCTGCCTCCTAAAAATCCTCGGCTCCTGCCCTCTCAGTAACACTGCCCTGGTAGGGGTCTCCTCCTCCCGCCTCTGCTTCCTCCTCCCTTCTCCCTAGGAGAGGAAATACCCACAGGTACTCTTTGTCCCTTTTCGTGATCATCCTCTCGGATGGATTCCATTGTCCGTCATCCAAAGAAACGGCCAAGTTTGCATCCCTGCCCATCTTCAATCTCACCGTCTCTAAACGTCTACAAAACCGATTCTACTGGATGTCCCGTGACCCTACACTTAATGAGTCCAATACAGACCACAACATGCTTCCTCTTAAGCCAACCCCACCCCAGGCTTCTATCTGGGTCTTTCTCCCACTCGCTTCTGTAGGAAATGGCAGTCAATCCCGACATCACACGCCTGCCATGTTGTCACCCGCAGGCGGCACCACGGGCACCAGCTTGCGCTCTGCACTGTCTTTTGTCCCTTCGTGCCTTTGGCCGCCTCCACCCCGTGCTCTCACTCGTGCTCATCCAAGTGTACACGACACTACCGAACGAACATGTCTTCTGTAAGGAACTCCTGGCTCACGGCAGCTCCACCTTCCAAACACAACGGGTTCCGAGGTCCTCTCTTCTCTAGGACGGAGTCCCAACTCCTCTGCCGATCTAATCACCACCTCCTAAAGGCTGACACCCCCGCCCCTCCCCGGGAGCACTCCTGCCCCGGTCCTCCCACCGCAGCCTTGGATGGGAACGGCTCCTTCTTGGTGTATGTGTTCTCATATTCAACGGGCCCCAGAGCTGCGGAGCACCCTCACAGACCTCGTGTAGAACAGCCAGTGCCCCCGAAATAGGCTCAGCCCCCAATAAGGGGGATGAAATCTTCATAAAGCATTTTTAGAGTTAAACATAACTGCAACCTTGTCTGTAATTTACAGCATCTGTGAATGAGCTGTTCCAACTACTGAGCATTTCCCAAAATAGTTCGGGAGCTGATCCAACTCTTGCCCCACTCAACACTCACCTCTGCTTAAAAGCTCACCGGCTATCATACGAAACGCATCTGAATTACAGCCAGCGCCACAGGAGAGTCCGAATGAAAGGTTCAGAAAGAAATCCAAATTCGTAATACATAAAGAACCGCCTACCTTTTCACAGACGGGACTGTTGTCATTTGCATCAAGAACTTTCACTTCAACTATGGCTTTTGAGGAGAAGGTCCCATCGGTTGCTGTGATAGTCAGAAGATAATTGTCCCTTTTTTCCCTGTCCAGAGGTTTCTTCACAAACACCTTCCATTCATTCTGTATATTTTCAATAGCAAACTGTCCCAAAGGATCTCCTCCTATTAAATCAATGGAGGAAGAGGACAAATTGGCTGAAATAAGTAAAGATCTAAGTGACAGGAGACATAAATACATCTAGTGTTATGGTTTAAAAGAATTAAGGTTTTTTTTTTAAAAATTACTACATTTAAATTTGGCTTATTAACTTTCCCAGTTACTCCCACCACCACCAAAACATCAAGGCGTTAAAATGGGTACTGAAACACAGCATTAAGCTAAAGAAAACATAAAACCCTACTAAACAGTACGTTACCCTATATGGAAAATATAGTTGTTATACATATTTATCATTTGCTAAGTTCAACAGAATGAGTCATAAAAATCAAAAACAGTCCAGGGGTGTGCCTGGGTGGCTCAGTTGGCTAAGACTCCAACTTCGGCTTGGGTCATGATCTCACGGTTCGCGAGTTCAAGCCTCGTGCTGGGCTCTGTGCTGACAGCTCAGAGCCTGGAGCCTGCTTCAGATCCTCTCTCTTTCTGCCCCCCCCTCGCTTTCACGCTCTCACTCGCAAAAATAAACATTCAAAACAAAAATAGTCTAATGACAACTGTTAGCCTCTTCAATGTAGCTTAACAGATGTTATTTCTACTTATTTTAGGCTTACTTAATTAAAATCATCCCTTTAACTCCCGATCTCCCTAAAATACTATATTTCAAAATGTAGACCTCTAATCCGATTTATGTTTAACTTAAACCATTTTGCTTCAATGTTTTACCTGTTATGTAATATGTAACTTGTCTATTAATTTCTTCAGAATCGGCATCTGTGGTACTCAAGATGGCGATGACACCGCCTGGTGGGTCATCTTCGCTCACGGTCCCTTTGTATATCTCTGCCGTGAACCGTGGGGGGCTGTCGTTGACGTCGGTGACAGTAACATCCACGATGGCCGTGGAGGAGAGCTGGACCTTTTCACCATGATCCGATGCAACCACTTTAATCTGGTAATGGTCTCTCTCTTCATGGTCAAGTTCCTTGAGGGTTGTAATCCAGCCTGTCTCCATGTTAATGGCAAAAGATTCGATGACTTCCACACTTTGTGACTGATCTAGACTGTACATGACTTGGCCATTGGTTCCCGAATCCAGATCAGATGCCCTGGCCTGGATGACTCTACTCCCCCCTGGCAGGTTTTCAACAATAAAAGCCTCATACGGGTTAGACTCTAACACAGGGCTGTTATCATTTGCATCTTTCACTTGGATGCTAACATCTACAGATGCCACCACCTCGTAGTCCTCATGAGCGCACCTGGCAAGTATGGAAAACTGGTACCACTTAGTCGTTTCGTGATCAAGACTCTTTTCAAGTTTCAGTCTGCCGCTCTGTCTGTCAATCACAAAGAACTCATCCCTGTTACTTTCAGGAGTGTTCCCTTTGATTAGGCTGTAAAGAACGGTCCCACTATGTTCTGCTCGGATGAGGTCTATCTCTGTGCCAATAGGCATGTCTTCTGAAACCGTATAGGTATAAAACGGTTCCGAAAATTTTGGAAGTTGTATTTCTGGTGGAAGTATTTTAACATAGACAGGAACCACAGATTCCCTTGACGGAGACCCACTATCCACAGCTCTCACAAAGAAAGTGAAGAACTCATTTTCTAAGCCAATTAAGCTTTCTTTTGTAGTAATTATGCCAGATAGTTTGTTAATTTCCAAATTCTCCTTGACACTTTCAGAATCTGCTTCAATGGCATAGGTGACATCGGCATTGGATCCCTCATCGGCATCACTTGCAAGAACTTTAATGACGGATGTCCCTTTGGGAGCACTGGACCCAATGTCCACTTCATACTTGGTTGCTCGAAACTGGGGTGCATTATCATTGTCATCTGTAAGGATGACATTAATGGTGCAGAAAGCAACTTTTCCACCGGCATCCTTAGCCATTAAACGAACTGAGATTACTTTCTCTGCTGGAGTTTCTCGATCAAGTTTCTCCAAAGTAAATATCTGTCCTCTGTCATTCGTGTAAAATCTGTCTTTGGCAAAGTCATTTACAATATGGTAAGTAATGTGACCGTAAATACCAGAATCCCCATCAGTTGCTTTGACCTCGATCACCAGCGTGTGTAAGGGAGCATTTTCAGCTAACTCCACTTCATATTCGCTCTGAAGAAAAACAGGACTGTGCAGATTGCCTCCAATTACAGTTACGTGAACCTGAGCTGAACTCCTAAAAACTCCATCAGAAACAGAAACGTTAAGACTATAAAATGGCTTCAAGGTGTGCCGGCGCACGTTTGAGAGTGTGACGATCCCCGTTTCACCGTCAATGACAAAATTCTTATGATCATTGCCAGAGAGAATGGAATAGTCCAACCTGTCTATGTCTGAGCTGTCTGCATCATATGCTTTCACACAGGTCACGAAATGCCCATGCATGGCATGTTCGCTGATTTTGGCTTCATAAATCTGTTGGTCAAACAGTGGCGGATTGTCATTGAGGTCCGTGACATCCACTGTCACAACCACATCACTGCTCAGGGGGGGCATGCCACCGTCCAGAGCCCTTACAAAAATCTTGTGCTGCTGGAACTGCTCGTAATCCAAAGTTTGGACTAGCGAAATGAGGCCGGTGCTGCTGTCTATGTGAAAATGATCATGACTCTTGCTATGGTTCCCAAACATATGGTATGAAATTCCCCTATTTGGTTCTGAATCAGAATCTGTCGCTCTAACTTGAACGACAGACGTGCCGATGACAGCTGCCTCGGACAGAGTTGCGGCATAAGACTGCTGACCAAACACAGGAGGGTTATCATTGATGTCTTCCACTATAATGTCAACAAATACTTCAGCATGAGCACCGGTCAAGGAGTCGGTTGCTCGTACGCTCAGTTTATAAGCCGGGTGGGACTCAAAGTCCAGAGGGGCTATGACATTTATAACTCCAGTGTTGAAGTTAACAGTAAACTGGCTGAAAGGATCTCCATCCGTGATGCTGTAGAACACTTTCAACCCTTCTGGACTGTTGGCTTGTACGTGGACAACCGGACTGTGCATCTGGATATTCTCTGGAACCTCTGCGCTGTAGAAAGGTTTTTCAAACACAGGCATGGCTTTATTCATAACAGTGATCGGAACTATCACTTCAGCCGAAAACGCTGGGTCTCCTCCGTCTTTTGCAACCACTGTGACAAGATATTCTTTATTTAAGGTGTCAGGTTCAAACTGCTTTTTCAGTGAAATTTCACCTGAGGATCCGATCTGAAAATGCTCGTGATGCTCTTTAAGGTAGTAATGCACTTCTCCATTTCTGCCACTGTCTCTATCAACGGCGGTAACGTGGCGAATAACGTGGCCCACCACGGTATCCACTTTAACAACAGCATAGTAAGGAAGGTTGACAAACACTGGTGCATTGTCATTTTGGTCTTCTATGCTGACCTTGACAATGACATGGGCCACCGCTGAAGGCTTGTGTTCTTGGGTCACTTCTACCACCACATCAAATGCCTCCTGCTGTTCACGATCAAATGGTATGCCAGTGGTTGACAGAACTCCTGAAGTCTGGCTTATTTTAAATCTGCGATCTGGGTTGAGGATATGGTAAAACAAAGGCTCGTTGATTGGGTTCCCAATGGCAGTAATGACAGCTAATGTTCTGGCTTCAGTGGAATTCTCTTTCACTACTGCAGAGTAGAAATCTTGGGTAAACTTCAGTTGACTTTCTTTGCTTTCTTTCACATTAATTTTTACAGAGGTAAAGCTTACAAATCTGCCATCAGAAGCTCTAACGGTTAACTCATAGCGGCTTCTTAGCTGAGTTGTGTTTTGTACAGTTATAGTACCAGTCTTGTGGTCCATAAAAAACTTCTCCCCAATGTTGCCCTCGGTGATAGAGTACATCAACTGGGAGAATGCACTTGAATCAGCATCCGTAGCATTTACCGTGATGACTTTTACTCCTCTGTATGTTGGCAATAGAAGAGATGCTTCATATAATGATTTGGAGAACACAGGAGGGCAATCGTTAATGTCTATTACACGTATAGTCACATTAGCTGCATACTCAGCAAATAAACGTGGTGTCCCCATGTCATGCACTTGTACGGTGAAGTGAAAAGTACTTGTTTCTTCATAGTCCAAACTCAGTACCGTATGAATAGCACCAGTGCTAGAGTCAATAGCAAAATATTTGTGTATAGACGGTTCAACAATGTGATACACAAGCAGAGCATTTGATTCTTTATCAGCATCAGTTGCTCGAATCACTAATGGGACATTTTTGTCTGTTAGGACCACGCTGTTAGTTGAAGCTGATTCGCTAATGAGTCCCATATATTCTGCCTGCATGAAGACTGGCAAGTTGTCATTTTCATCCTGTAGATGCACTAAAACACTTGTGTTAGTAGACAAACCAGCCATGTTAGTTCCTTGTATTATCAATGTGTAAATGGGCAACGTTTCAAAATCCAGGGCTTTCTGAGTGACGATACTTCCAGAATGTGGATTAATATCAAAAGCATCAGCTACATTTCCATCTTTTATTTCATATACCACTGATGACTGACTCTGCGCTGTAACCATTCCGACAAAACTCCCGATGCCGACAGTTTCGCTGATTTCAACAGAATATTCTTTTGATGTAAACTTAGGAGAGGCATTGTCAGCAATTGTCACAAAGACATGCACAGAAGTTATTTCACTCATTGGTGGATTCCCTTTATCGGTAGCTTTCACCATTAAGTCATATTCCACTTGGCTATTTCGATCTAATTCTTTGGCAGTTTTTATTAAGCCCAAGATGGGATCAATGGTAAAAGAATTTCCAATGTTTCCTAGGAGGAGAGGGGGTAAAAACATGTTACAGAAAAATGCAAGGACCAATACAAGTAATAGCTGGAGATACACAAACTTTTTTTTTTAATCTTTAAAAGTGATTATTCTGTAATTATACAGAAATTCAGGGGTGATCAACATTTGAATAGAACTCACTTCATTTTTATCCACCTAAAATGAGGCAGAATTTTCAGAGTTTTGTAAGTTATGAAAAGCAAGAAACACAAGAAATATTACTCTAGGTAAAGCCAGAACTCACTTGCTATCACCTAAACCAGGAATATGCTATAGAAGGTTATCCTTTTGTAAGGCAGTTGAGAGGTGTCCCTTATTTTAAATATCCAGGGAATTGTTGAATGAGCTTGTGCCTTACCTGCCCTACTGTGTCGCTTTCGAAGATTTCTGTAATATTCCCTTCTTAATCTTTTTCAGGTCAATCTACCCTCTACGTCAGTGGTTCTCAATTGGGGGCGATCTTGTCTAGATGGACATGTAACAATGTCTAGACGCATTTTTAGTTACCACCACCTAGAGGGGGAAGGCGCTACTAACTTTCATTGGATAGAGATCCAGTATGCTGTTAAACATCCTACTGTGCACAGAGCAGCCCCACAACAAAGGATTTTTTGCTCCCAAGTGTCAACAGTGCTGACAGATAAACTAAAATAGACGGTTTTACTTGTTCGCTTTGGGCCTTTTCCAGCTATACTGTAGGTGCCTTTTGCTGCAAATGCAACTCCACAATAGTCCAGGTTTTGTATCATCAACTGAAATCTTTCTGAAGACACCGGCAGCTGACTGAAGTCTAGCAGTTTACCATCTCTTTGGATAGATTACAGCAGTGTGAGGGTCCTCAGACTGGATTCACCTACACGCACTCCGTCTCCGTTCTGTTTCACCTCTATGAGTCCCGAATCCATTATCCCCCTCACGGAACTGAGTTTATTTTCCCCAAATGAACTATCCCGCTTCCCCAAAACAAACCTGACTTGCCACTTAACTGTTTTTTTTCAAGTTCTGTTTTCGTCTAGGTTTGCAACCTCGTGTGGCCCTTCATAGGCCAGAATCACTTAGTGCGATTTAGAAACGGGGGATTGACCAAGCACTCCTTTCTCCACATCATTACTAGTAAACACTTCCCCGACAGCCTTCATTTCCTTCCTTTAACACTTTTTCCCAAAATCCATAACATAATTTCTTCTGAGGCCAGACCGGGTCTGGTTTTCATTAAGCCTGCCCAGTTCCACGTCTCGGCCCCACGGCCGTGAGGAATAGTCGACAACAGGGCAGAGGCCGGGCTCTCTTCTCTACAAGCCCCAAGTTCCAAGCTGAACCCTTGCCCATGAATGGGTGAGCCGTGAGGCCTTTGCCACGCCTCACAGACCCTAACTTCTGCCTGTCTGAATGTATGAGTCAACAATCCCAGATTCTCTCACTGTGCTTTAGTCAGTCACCCCAACTCCAGGGACCTTTCTCACCCTACCTGGGCGCCACCCAGGCCTTCCAATACTGACTGTTTGCCTGGACTAATATGGAGACTGAGAAAACCTTTGTACAGTGGTCTGCATCCCCACCCTCGGGCTTTCCCTAAGTCTGTACTAACGAAGGAGCTGACCTACCATATTTTATACTCAATCCTCTCTTTGGCATTTCTCTTATTTGGTGTAGTGAAATCTTAAAGCTTCAAACATGCAAGGCCCAACATGGAGGAATGAATAGATTTTCTCTGCAGTGAAACAAGCTGGTGGTATTAGAACACTCTACTTTCCACACAATGCGCTCAGCCTTGCTGTCTCTTCACGCCTCATCCCTGCGAGAACATTCTCATCTCAGGAGGACTGTATTTGGTGGGTTCTTTCTAGAACAGTCTTCCCCAGCTATTATCATTGCTTCTCTCTCCATCCATCCATCCATCCATCCATCCATCCATTCAGGTTTTACCCAAATGCTCTTCTGCTTAGAGAATGTGGTGAAGCCTTCCTTTACCTCCCTAATCAGAATGGCTGTTTTATTCTCTTATCCTGTTTTTTCTTTATAACACATATTGCAACCTTCTTATCCGTTCTTCCACTAGAATGTAAGCCCAATTTAAGCATGGCTTGTTTTATACATTCTTTTATCACCTGTGCCTAAAAAGAATGCCTGACACACAGAGACATATCCTATGTCCTATGTAAATATTTGATGAATGACACAACTTCTATGCATGGATGGAAAGATAAATTAAATACCAAATGGGTGGGCCAGAAGCCTGAAAAATACTAGTACGTTCATCAAAGCACTATATTTATATTTTTACTTGGTTCTGTTTTTCTGCAGTTTACTTCTATCACTACCAACAACCACGTGTTAGATTAAGCACTACATTCTGAAGTACATTTTGACAAAAGCAACACATACTAAATGGAAATTTCTGATAAAAATTTTTATCAGTATATAGGGGCACCTGGGTGGCTCAGTTGGTAGAGCGTCCAGCTTTGGCTCAGGTCATGATCTCACGGTTAGGGAGTTTGAGCCCCACGTCAGGCTCTGTGCTGACAGCTCAGAGCCTGGAGCCTGCTTCGGATTCTGTGTCTCCCTCTCTCTCTGTTCCTCCCCCACTCACGCTTTCTCAAAAATAAACATTAAAAAAAATTTTTTTTAATCAGTATATAAAATTCAGAAACATTACTACAAGAAGTATCTTAATAGGAAGGTTAAACAGGAACCCAGCTAGCCAGTTAACAGGGGGTTTCCGACATACATATACAGTATGGAAGGAATCATCAGATTTGCAGATGGGAAAGCAACATACTTATGTGGAAAAACACTGCAGGGCAGCTGAGTGGCTTAAACATGCCCATCTGATCCACTAATGGGTACAATTCATCAAATGCTGAAATACACGCATGTTATTTGTCAAGAAATTAATAGGGCAGTGGTGGAACTCTTTACTAGGTTGGGGGCTTAAGTCATTCACTTTAGCTGGAGATATTGGTGATTTCCGTGTAGCCCTAGATTGTTGTGTTTGAAGTAGGCAATTATCTGGACAAACATGTGAATTTGGGCACATTAGCTATGACTGTATTACACACATATACCCCAAAAGAAATGTCAGAGAGCTATGCACAGAAATCTCTTTCTTCCTATGGTGGACATGCTGTGGACCCTCAGTAAAGCGCTGACTGCCCAACAGGATGGCAGCCTCAAGTGTGAAACGTACAGTTGCAATTGCACTTCTATTTAACCTAAGTTTGAGGAAGAGAATCAATTCTAGTCAATAAGGATATTTACAGAGTATCTTCTATTTCCAGGCATTATGACAGTTTGGAAGTTACAATAATCTACTTTTAAAAAAGAAACACACACACACCACACGGTCCAGAATAGGGCGCTGATGTCTCTGAACACGTTAAGTCAGTTGTTACTGAAAATATCCTTTAATTAATTCCTTTTTCCCTGAAGACTCCTAATGAGACCAAAGTTTTTGCTCAATGAATTGCTGCTAATTAAACATGCAGTATTTACAGCCTGAATTTTTAACCAGTTTTCTGAACTTTATTAAATGTAACCTGACAAATGAGAAGGTGAATATGAGTAACTTAAATGAAAGGTGTTATGACCACTTTACATTTCCACCTATTCCAACAGATTCACACACACACACTCTTCTGGATTTTAACAGTAGCTGCTGCCTACAATTTTTGAGCACACTTTTTATATTACCCAATCTATAAAAATTATCTTCTAAGCAGTTCAAATGCTACACTGAAATAGGCCCTTGGTATTATCTACTGTTTGAGTGGAGATACAGTTCATTCTTGGAATACCAAATTACTAATCCCATCAGTCATCGCAAGCATTTAAAGAATGCACAAGCCTTTAGTGAGGCACCAAGAATCGTACTTTAACCACCCAGTTGTTGAAAATTATGTGAAAGCTAAGGGGAAAGTTGAACATTTTCTCCTACACAAACCCAGGCGGTTTGTCTGTGAGAAAATTATTTTACTGAAATGTGCAGGCATGCACAAAGGGAATGCACTGTTTTTTTAACAACAAAATTTCTGACCCCGTGGAAAAACCTTCATCTTTGTTCAAGGCACTCACTACATTTTTAACCTTGAACTACGAGCAGCACATAAGATCTTATTTGTAAGTAATGGACTATATTTGGTTATTTTCAGGGAAACAAATGAAGCTTTGAAAATACTAAGAAGTAAAAATAGTTTAACCACATAAAACACATTTTTTTTTAAAAATTATTCTCCATGTACCCAGCTTTTGATTATATGACCTATAGTTAATTCATACCTCTACACCAATACCAATGTCTAGGAAATGCACAATTTCTAAATATGCAGAGGAACAGACTTATAAAAGAGTGAGAAGAATGAAAGAGACTATATTCTTTGTACTAACAATGACCTTGAGAAACATGGAAAAAAGGGAAGCTGCCTTCTTGATACTTAATCACTTACTCATTGTATTTGGCAGAAGGAGGTAAAGTTCCAAAGCAAGATGAATTCTGACAGTACAAAACATATGCCCTAAAGCAGATCCCTGTGTCAATCAGGGGCTTTCCTTTGCCATGAACATACATTTGTGGAGCAGTGATAGCCTCTACCTATCAAGTTCCTAGCGTGGCACCCATGGAATGAATAAATGAAAGACCGAATAGCATCATAAAAGAGAACAGAGAACAAAATATTTCACTTTGGTACAACTATTTCTGGGTGGTCCTCCTTGTGTCCACCAGCAAGACCCTGGATCTCTTGCCCTGCCACACCTAGAAGAAAGGTCCACCCCGACAGTTCAGTTGGCCTTCCTTGCCCAATTCCAGCAGGCTCCTTGGGCTTTTCAACGTTTCCAGTCCCAATCGCCACCCTGGGCCCTATTGCAACAACCTAATTCCATGAAGGAAACTCAACTGTAAAAGGTGGATGACAGGGGCAGAAAAACTAACCCTGGAAGGGGTAAGCAGAGGCAGGACACCAGCACTCTTGTCGTGGAATTTCCCGCTCTGCCCAAGAGAAAATACTCCCTGGCTAAAAGTTCAATTACCTAGGCCAGTGGTTTCCTAACAATGTTTCAGAGTTAACAAGTCTTATGGAGGAAAATGTCGTATGGTTACAACATTGTGGAAATAAGGAACTGGAACGGTTTTCTTCACTGCAAGACTTCTCAGAGCCGTGAATCATGCTAAGAATGTGAATCTCTCTACTGGAATGTAGGAGTCTCACGAGTCTCACCTTGCTTTCTAAAGAGGCTTCTTTCGCCTAATATGTAAAATGGTAGCTGAAGATCAATTTAAGCCATTTTTACAGTGACACACAGAAATGTTTCTACATGTGGAATTTTAGAAAAGAAATGTACTTTTTAAAGTTAACATACTGAGGGCTCCAAAATTACCTGATTCGATCGAGTACAGCACTTCAGCGTTCTTCCCTTTGTCCTTGTCCAGAGCTGTAACCTGCAACACTACTGAGCCAACAGCTGCAGATTCATAAACCCTCCCTTCATAGGAGGAACTTGTGAACCAGGGGGCATGGTCATTGGTGTCACTGACATTGACAATAATCCGTGCAAAGTTGCGCTTCACAGGAACATCTTGATCCCGTACCTGAAAGATTCAATACATTATCATTCCTTTGTGTGTGTGGGGGGGGGGGGTCCCCTATATGGGATTAAAAATCACTCTTAAACACAGGAGACCTTTCAGAAACCAAATACCGGCCAAAGGATGAGCAGAAAGCCGTACCATGACGGTAAGAACATGTTGGTGGATGGCTTCATGATCAAGTGTTTCAGAAGTATAGAGAGAGCCTGTCGCAGGATCAAGACGGAATTTCTTGAGACTCAATGGATCAATGCTGCTCTGCAGTGTATAGATGAGCTTGTTTTTTTCATCCTTATCCACAGCACTGATTTGTAGAATTTCTGTTTCTGGCACTGTGTCTTCAGGAATAACAACTTCATATTTTGATGTAGAAAATTGAGGACGATGGTCATTTGTATCTATTACTTTGATGAATACCTATAATGACCAAAAAGACCCATTATAATATCCCTAATTATAATATTTATAGAATCAAGGGGAAAAATCAGGTGCACAATGGGGAAAAAAACGGATTTAGCAAAATGAAATACAAAATTGGGAAATAAAAACAAAAACCTAGAATAAAAAACAAAAATCCTTAAAATTTGTCATTGCTTCTTACCTGTATGAGCAAGATAATGAACACCTCTCTAAATTCTTGAGAGTAACTTTGGAGGGCATATGGAACACCTTTCACACACTTCTTTCTGACTGAATGCTTAATTTCTCTTAGGTCACCACTAGAGAGAGATTTCTAGAGTACTCATGGAAGAGTAACCAAGAATTTACTTGAGCAGGATTTACAGAAGGCTAATTTCTTGTATCAGATTTGAATCTGCAACCACCACACTAATGAGGAGAGTACGATACTGGGTGATTACTGTGTTGATCTATTTATTTTTTAGATGATTCCTAGTATTTAAATTTCTCATTCTAATCTTTAGGACTCCAAATTGCTATTGATAAATTAGAAATGTGCTTTAAAATCTTCATTACATTTTTGTGACCATAAAACTTACATATAAATAGGAAACACATTCATTTCCTAAAAAAAATTTAAGGACACTGAAAAGATACACTCTCTTAAATATGTCAGCACAGGGGCACCTAGGTGGGCCCGTCTGTTATATATCTGACTCTTGACTTCAGCTTGGGTCATGATCTCATGGTCATGGGATCGAGCCCTGTGGGCTCTGCAGTGGGCATGGGACCTGCTTGGGATTCTCTCTCCCTCTTTCTCTGCCCCTGCCCCACTTATACTCTCGCACTCTTTCTCTTTTATTTTTTTTTATTTTTTTTTTTCAACGTTTATTTATTTTTGGGACAGAGAGAGACAGAGCATGAATGGGGGAGGGGCAGAGAGAGAGGGAGACACAGAATCGGAAACAGGCTCCAGGCTCTGAGCCATCAGCCCAGAGCCCGACGCGGGGCTCGAACTCACGGAGCGCGAGATCGTGACCTGGCTGAAGTCGGACGCTTAACCGACTGCGCCACCCAGGCGCCCCTCTTTCTCTTAAAAAAAAAAAAAAAAAAAAGTCATCCTAGAATAAAAACCTTAGAGGGAAAAAAAGCCACTATTAAAAAAAACTTAGTCCTAAGCTGAATTAAAAATATTTTTTTTTTACTTTAACAGTAAGAGGATTACTTTTCAGATTGAAAAGATGTGTGTGGATAAGGCATAGTGCAAATCAGTACCAATTATAATAAGATGGTTTAGTTACGACCAAGAAATCTGAGCTTCATTAGCCTGTATAAAGAGGTTCACTAGTCCAAATGGCACAGTAGGACAAAGTCCCGGGAACGCAGAGGTTTTTATTAAGCACACTGGTGCAGGCATGTGAACTAGAGGTCTTTCCATGGAAACTACACCAGTGCTCTCATAAAACCCTACAACATCACTGATGGACTTGTAACATTAAACTTTATATACTTAAGATATGCATTCACTAAACCACAGAAAGATTTTATGTGAAAGTTATGTAAACATTGAAAATTACAGACCATTTTTCAAAGGTCAGTGATGATCCAGAAGAGATGGTTATAATTTCTCTAAGTTAAACCATTATATATTCATTTCCACTATAAATTTATGTATTATTTTTCTAACGAAGTTAGTGTTGGGCAGAGGTACTTCACTTCTGCTCTAAAGTCAATTAATCACAACTAAATAGAACAGCTAAAGTAACAACCTTTTTTTTAAAATTTTTTTTTAATGTTTATTTACTTTTGAGAGAAAAACAGAGACAGAGTACAAGGGGAGCGGGGCAGAGAGAGAGAGAGAGAGAGAGAGAGAGAGAGACAGAACCTGAAGCAGGTTCCAGGCTCCAAGCTGTCGGCACAGAGCCTGACGCAGGGCTTGAACCCAGGAACTGTGACATCATGACCTGAGCCGGAGTCGGACGCTTAACCAACTGAGCCACCCAGGTGCCCCAGTAACAACCATTTTTGATACAGCAACTCCACTGAAACACGGCCGCAGGGCCCTTATACACTCGGCACTCATCTACACAACACTGGAGGGCAAATATATGTGCAACAGCCTCTGCCCTAGGTAGCTTTCAACCTCCGCATGAAATGTCTTACGCATATGAAGCCACATATTATCAGGTAAGTTATCAAGTAACTTTTTAGGAGTCCAGAGATGGTGTGGGACATTTGAAAGCTTTTAAGGAGGAGGTAAGTCTTGGCTTGCGTAGAGGATCAATGTATACTGGGATTGGGGGGGAACGCCTTGGTCAGACGTAAAGGCAAGTAGTAGCATCACACATCCTAGCTCCTGGAGACTGGAGAGAAGGACATCGAACTAAGCGATGGTAAAGGAGAAGGGAGAAGGGAGGATCCAGTATGCAGAGCCTTGAGAACAAAAACTCCCGTGTGCTTTGAACTATTTGTTCGGAGGAAATTCACCTTTACCTCCTCTTCTCAACTGGCAGACCATTCTAGCAGAGCAAGATGAATCGCAGGGATGGAGAATGGGGACAGGGAGGTGACTCAGGTGTCAAGTGGGGAAAAGAGTCCAAACCAGTGCTGATACGCAATAGCGAGTGCTCTGTGGGCGCACAAGGGCAACTGGTTCCAGGGGCTTCAAGCACAAGCACCCCGTGTGCTACCTCACTCACCCCTCAGAAGTGCCTATGAGGACAAAATCACGATGCCCAGTTTCCAGGTAAGAAAAGGGAAACACAAAGGGTTTTAGCCACTTGCTAATGGATAGGGTTAAGAGATTCAACCAAATGACCTGAGCATAATGTTGACCGATGCTTGAAAGAAACCGTAAGAAAACATGAAAGCAAAGCTGTTTTGAAGAAAAGAAAAAGCCTTAACTGGATTTCGTAAGTTACCTCGAGACACCAGATAAAGCAAAGTGACTTGAATCAATACCCATCAGCATCCTAAGCGGAAAATGGCAGGACAGGAAAGCATGGAGCAGTGCTGTTTCCAGAAGGTACTGGGGGTTACACTGTGACCCGCCCCCCACCACCACCCACCTCTGCTGATGATGCACTCACTATGGCTTAACCCCACTCTCCAAATCTCCCCCAAATCCCCAAATCTCCGATTTGCCCTTGGCTATTGACCTCAATGCAGCAAAACTCACCCCGTTGGTTCCGGACTTTTACCTACAAACCTGAATCTACTGGGCTGTGTTTCTGGTACCTTATCAACCTGGTTCTGATCTCGGTGATGCTCTTCAGATGGTATCTGCTGCTGTGTTCTCACTCACACTCCTATCTCCCTGTCATCTGCCCCACATGGAAATGTAAACCTAATTACTGACCGTCCCCTCCGTGTCACACTTTAAACAGGTCAGCGTGGGCTCTGTAACCACCAATATTCTGACTACCTCTCCCCGCCAGCAATTTCATTAGAATATTATCAAGACCCCCTGAAAATGACTCAAAATAACTTACAGAAGTATAAATGAAAGACTGAAACTGAAGACATTCTGCATCCCTCAAAACACTAGAATCTATTTGCCAGGATCTATGCGATATTTCAATCAACCTGCACCACATTTCACACTAAGCTTTTGACTGTCCTAGCTAACACTACAATTATTGGGGGAGGAGCCCTCTGCTAATTACTCACCTATGTAGTAAGTGGTAAATCCTACAGGTAGACAGAGCATCTTCATTAATGAGAACGCCTGGCACAGAGAGCCATTTAGTTCCTTTTGCTAGATTTCTGGCTAGTTGATTATTTGAGCTGGTCCACATAAAGTTATACTCTTTGAGCCTTTCAAAATTTATCCTGTTAAATTTATTACAATTCTTGATATTTTTATTCTCATGTTCAGGCTCCAAAGCCTAACTTCTATAATGGGAACAGTTACTGACAAAAATGAAATTTTAATACTGTGCTAAAACGTTTACGTGACAATCTCAAAATGACCCCAAAGCATGGTACATATGTCAGTTGCAAATACACTAAAAATCACAAGCATTTAGAGAAACGAATAAGGCCTTTTCATAACTGGCTCTAAATTATCTACTCACTTATTAGTTGAAAAGACATCTCAGACTTTTAGTCTTCAATCCTACGAGATGATTTGACAGATGATCTGTCTCATATCAGATTTAAATTAGCATAACTTAAGATAAAAAAAAAAATTGGTTGGGGAGCCTGGGTGGCTCAGTTGGTTAAGGTCCGACTTTCGCTCAGGTCACGGATCTCAGAGTTTGTGACTTTGAGCCCTGCATTGGTCTCTATCCTGACAGCTCGGAGCCTGGAGCCTCCTTCAGATTCTGTGTCTCCCTCTCTCTCTGCCCCTCCCCTGCTCACACGTGCGCATGCCCTTTTTCCCCTCTCAAAAATAAACATTAAAAAAATAATAAAGATAAAAACCTGGAATTCAGGAGCATTTTATTCAGTATTTAATTTCTTCCTCTTTCAGAGTAGAGCAGATTATATGTAAATCTTAGCTTCTACAATCCTAAGGTAAGCTCCAAAGGTGCAGGATTTTGTTTCCTAGTATTTAGCTTCTAGAAGAAACCTGCCATATAACGAGTGTTTAACAAATTCTCTAACAGTCCACAATGAGAATCAAAGAGAATTTAGACTTAATTTATAGGATTTTTGCCATTTCAATTTGAATTCCCAGTAATCTGACCATCTCTTAATCATCAGATAGGAACAAATAAAGATGTTAAGTGAATTATGACAACAATTTTACCATTTTATACAGCCCTAGTTAAAGTAGCCAAGGTAGGGGAATTGAGAAAAGGGATTTAAGACATAATCAATCACTTTAATGAGCTTTAATGAAAATGACTCGGAGAATTCATCCTCAATAGTTATAAATTTTATATTAATATTGTTCAAAATCAGCCAAAAATTGAAAGATTTTGATAATTAAAAGGGGGCCTTTTAAGTCTTCTTGCAAAATTTCCAAAACTGGATAATTACATGCCAAACCTAAACTGAGATGTGCAGTTAATTTTTTTTCCCTAAATACAAATCCTTGGTGTGCATATGTGGAAACTCTAACAACACAGTAACTCTGTGAGCCTCCGAGGGCAGAATCAACTGCCCATACCGGCCCCGGGCCCCGGATATCACAAGGTCATACTAATCTTCCTCTGACAAATGCAGCCTTACTAAGTCACCTACCTGTGTAAGTATGGTGGTGGTTCCGTCTGTGGCTTCGACTGTGAGGTTATAGTTTGATTTCTGTTCTGCATCAAGAGGTTTGGCAACAACGATCGTTCCGGTGCCCTTGTCAACATCAAAGTGACTGTCATAGTTGCCACCTAGGTTAAATTAGGACATACAGAAAAGTAACAACAGGTAGGTCATAGGATGAAATTCTGTCATTTATTTTGTGGCTTTCTACTTGTGAATGACGGGGGGGAAAAAAAAACAAAACACTTCTGATATTGATCAAGGTGATTCCAAGGAGCTTTCATTTTGAAAGACAAGAAAAGATGGGCCAACTAGAAAGACAATGCTTACTAATGCAAAGTTGAGCTCTAATTTCAAGGGAAGCTAGTAACTGAGAGGCAAGCAACTCTGAAAACAGAAAAACGTTGCTAATATTGCCAATGATTTACTTTCAATTTGCTCCTTCAGGGGTTCTGAATAGGTCTTTAATTTATACACCTCAATAGCTATATAAAGCATCACTTACTAACCAAAATCGGCTATTTAAACGTTTAACTACACACACAAAAATTATGACACTTGAACGAACTGCCCTAATAAATTAACTATTCAAAACAAATGTTAACTCTGGAAAAAATAATGGCAGTTAATGTCAATTAGTCCTGGCTCTTACATACTTGAAAAGAAACTTCCCCCATTGTTGCCAAACACAAAGCTTAAGGAAGCAAAAGTTTCTGTGCTACGAGCATTATCCAAATGCATTCCCAATTATATCCTAGATAAAACTCTCTTTTCAAATCCACTGCACTTGAGATACTTTTATCAATGAAGCGAAATGGAATGAAAATAGAGACTTAACGTCATGATGATGTTCTATTACAAAACGCACCAGAAAGCAAAACGAAACACACAGAAAAGCCACAATCTTCAACTAAACCTAAAACTAAGGATGATCTGGAGATGTATCAGAAGTCAGCATGTCTGCAGCTGGGATGCGTGACCATGCGCACACCATGGAAACAGAGGGCAATGAGAGAGTCACTGGACACGAAACAAAGCTTTAAAAGCTGACGCTTTGATCTTAGATCTCATAATCTGAGGCAAATTATGTGATCTCAGCAGATACCTTCTGCTGTACAGTTCAGGTCACAAGTCACCTGCAAGACGTGAAACGCTTCTCTAGCAAGTGTGTCGCCTGGCACGGCCAAACAGAAGCAAGCGAGCGTGGGAGGCAAGCACAGAACAAGGAGGAGCAGTCAATCAAACCAGTTCCAAGCGCAGTCAGTGTTACACGGGGAAGTTACACACGGCACAGCCGCAGCCTGCTCGTCTGCAAGCGTGACAGGAGTTAACAGACAGCACACACACTATTTTGACCGCAGTTAGTTACAAAAATAATCCTTTTCTTTAAAACTAAAGTAACGGCTGGGGGGCCCGGGTGGCTGGGGCGGCGAAGTGTCCGGCTTTTGGGTTTTCAGCTCAGTCATGACCTCACGGCTCGGGAGCTGGAGCCCCACGTCGGGCTTTGCGCGTAACCGTGTGGAGCCTGTGTGGGATTCTCTCTCTCCCTCTCTGCCCTCCCCCTGCTGCTGGCTCTCTCTCTCAGAATCAATAAATAAACTTAAAAAAATAAATAAAGGGGCGCCTGGCTGGCTCAGTCGGTTAAGCATCCGACTTCGGCTCAGGTCATGATCTCGCGGTCCATGAGTTCGAGCCCCACGTCGGGCTTTGCGCGTAACGGTGTGGAGCCTGTGTGGGATTCTCTCTCTCCCTCTCTGCCCTCCCCCTGCTGCTGGCTCTCTCTCTCAGAATCAATAAATAAACTTAAAAAAATAAATAAAGGGGCATCTGGGTGGCTCAGTAGGTTAAGCGGCCGACTTCGGCTCAGGTCATGATCTCGTAGTCGGTGAGTTCGAGCCCCGCGTCGGGCTCTGTGCTGACAGCTCAGAGCCTGGAGCCTGTTTCAGGTTCTGTGTCTCCCTCTCTCTGATCCTCCCCTGTTCATGCTTTGTCTCTCTCTGTCTCAAAAATAAATAAACGTTAAAAAAAAAATAGTTAAAAATAAATAAAAATAACGGTTTCATAGGTGTTGATGACATCAACAATTTCATACAATGACCCAAACTGGGAAAACAGCTTAACAGTCTAGTGTGGAAAATTAAAGAGGTAAAAGCCTGTACCCCCCTCACCCTGTGGCCCTGGCAGCCTAGTCCCATCGGCTTCAACCCACTGAAGTAGCATTTGGGGTACGGAGGGTGGCTAAAGGACAGAAGAGGGGAAAAGGAATATAAAGATCCAACTGGAGAGGAGTTGCAATACGTACTTTTGCTTTTAAGTATCTTTGTGATTAAGGTAATGTGAAGAAACAGCACTCAAAAACCTAAGATGTCAAAGTTTAATGCGAATTTCTTTTTTTAAGTATGTCAGAATAAGGTAACACGTTCTAGGTCTAAACTAAATGGCCGAGAAAAAGGAAAACTGACCTAGGCATGTCATTTTTATTACAGGGTTATTTCATCTAGTGAACCCTGCTGCCCACATTCCCAAAGTGTGGTAAGTCAAACTTAAAAAGGCCACAGTTGGCACTATCATTTTTAAGTCATACAAATAAAATTTGTAAGCTTATTCCCTATAAAATACTGCCTGACCTGAGCCAGTCAAGCAGGCAGTTATTTTAAGCATTCAAACCATATTCACTAAAAATAGCCATGTGCCATGTTATGTACCAAGAAGGAAAATCAAGAAGCTGCGCTTTTGAACCAAAAACATTCAGATTTCTAACTCTTTGATGCCACTTCTGAAAACCTTATTTTTAGGTTCATGATACACAGCACCTATTTTAAACAAGGTGAGTGAGTACGTGCTGGATATTGTAACACATTTGCAATCAAAATACTGCAATTTAAGACAAATTCCCCACTTCTGGCTCTTGCTCCCAATTTTAAGTCCTGAGATGGACACAAAAATCAGAAAAAGAGACAGGTTCTCAAAGACAGAAATAAATCAAAGACACGTTCTCCTCAGTGTAACCCACACACGGACAATGAAAACTCTGAGCCATGCTTACCAATGATATCAAACCAAAGAGGCGTGCCAGGAGGCTCCACAGATATCACTCCAATCATGTGAGCAACCGGGTCACTTTCCATGACAGTAAAGGTGAAAAACGGTTCTTCAAATGAAATCGGCTCCAGGGATGGTTTGGGTTTGGAAATCCATTCAATGTGGAGTCGCGTGGTTGACGACTTTTGGGGGCGACCATTATCAACTGCCTTAATCTGTAAAATGTAAGCAGAGAGGATAAAAGGAGCAAACTAGAAGTTACATCCGTAAGTGAAGCACAGATCAGTTTGGTCTTAAACTAAGTTAATTTCAAACAGTATCTGTATTTGTGTACTCCCCATGTTTAAGGTGTGATTAAAAAGAGCAACCTCTCAGGGAGCCTGGGTGGCTCAGTCGGTGTTCGGCACCCGACTTCGGCTCAGGTCAGGATCTCGTGGTCTGGGAGTTCGTGCCCCATGTCGGGCTCTGCGCTGACAGCTCAGAGCCTGGAGCTTGCTTCGGGTTCTGGGTCTCCCCCCTCTCTCTGCCCCTCCCCTGCTCACACGGTCTCTCTCTCTCAATATTAAACAAACATTAAAAGAAAAAAAAAAAGAGCAACCTCTTCATGCCACACTCAATGTAAGTAATAACTGGAGTGACAGCTGAAGAGGACAACCTAAGCCACATTTCCCAAAGTCAGGTCACAAACACTGAGGCTACTTATTGAAGAAAGAAAAAGTTCCAAGAGAAGTGATGTGAGACCAGATTAACAGTCAAAGTATGTGAGAAATTCAAAGACCCGATCTTAACTCACTGAAAGGATATCATATTCTCCAGCTCCAGAGAACTTCTTGGACGAAACCACTCCGGTTTTTGGCTCAATGAAAAATTTGCCATGTTCGTTTCCATCTTCAATGCTGTAAGAGATCTCTGCATTGGGACCTTCGTCTTTGTCTGTAGCGATAACACGATAGATGGGCTCGCGCTTGGAGTTTCTTTCTCGTTCTGGTCTTTCCCGCTCCGGGAGTCTGATTTTGTAGAACTTTTGTAGGAACTGGGGTTTGTTGTCGTTTTCATCAAGGATTTTCACAATTACTCTAGCAATGGTTGACTTGGGGGGGCTACCATTGTCTGTCACGGTAACCTGTGTGTGAAAGGGAACAGGCCGACAGAGGTTTTTAAAAATAGAACTACATAAAAAGCGACTACCTTCCTCCAAATTGAGGATAACCTGTATCTTGCATAAACCTGTATTTTGCATCTCACCCAGCACTAGGACGCACACCATCTCCTCTCCTGGCAACAGGAGGCAAGGCGACGTGTCCCGTTCAGACAGGGACCCGGGCAGCAGGCGGGGGCTAAGGAGGAGGCACAGCAGGAGCCCCGCCTCTCCCCTCACCACGCTGCCTGTCCCAGGGCTGCCACAGCTGTAATGCGCATGTCGCCAAAATGACAAACTATCAGCAACATCTTTTTGAATCACGGAAGAGCTACAGGGAGATTTTGCTTTTCAGTAAGGAGTCCTCTTAGGAATAACATCCACTCTCTACCCTTCAAAATCACATCTCCACATACCGCATTAAAGATCATCAGTTTAAAATATGTGCAAAGTCACGTGCCTCTTCATACTAGCCATCGCCCTTTTGTTCTGTCGGACCCTGTTCCTGCACAGGAGTCCTCCACATTCAGCAGGGCGGACATAAAAACTGTCATTCCAAACCCACTTATTCAATAAGATTTTCAGTAAAAAGAACATAAATAACAACCTGAGGTCTTGAGGACTGGTGAATGCTTCCATATGCGCAATTTCATCCCGAAATCAGATGTCCGCTATTATTTTGGTGTATACGTTCAAAGCAATAACCCTAGGAATAGCTCCCTCACCACATCCTCCAAAATTAATCACTGAAATGCATTTTTAAAAATATCAAAGTATACTGCAGGTTTTTGTGGGACTCATTTTGTTTTTAAAGCTTGGTGAGTATAAATCTGTTGTTTATAAAAATGTGACTATATCCTAATAGTACTCATCAAGAGTATTTAAGTCAAGGAGCTGTTTCTCCTTAAGTACATGATTGGGGCACCTGGGTGGCTCAGGCGGTTAAGCATCTGCCCCCAGGTTTCGGCTCAGGTCACGATCTCATGGGTTTGTGAGTTCGAGCCTCGAGTCTGCACTGTCAGTGCAGAGCCACCTTGGGATTCTCTCTCTCCCTCTCTCTGCCCCTGCCCCCCCCCCCATCAAAATACACAAGCTTAAAAAGAAAACAAAAATGAAAAAAATCAAGTGCATGATTCACCTGCTCACACTCTCAAAATAAAAACAAAATTTACAATTACTATTTAATTTTAACCTCCCAAAACATTTCCTTTGGATCAGTTTGGATCTTTAGGAAAAAGAAAGAAAATTAAAGAGAAATAGAAGCAAGCACTATGTTTTGCAGTATCATCACCAACATGGTTTTAAGTTTCGGTTCAATAACCAGCAGCCAGTAACACAGCTTTTAACACGGAACTGAAAAACTCTTCAAGACAGGCCAATCGACACCGGCGTTGGCCCTCAAAACACCCCACCAAGGACTACAGAAAACATATGAGGTATGTAAACAAACCATTACAGTCTTATTTCCCACCAACGTCTTACTATCATCTTCAGAGTCCTAAGTCCTAACCTGACGCTTGCTCCCATCCAGCCTTTGACAGGTGCCACCAACAGGTGGCTCTGGAGTAGGGCGCACAGCCAGCAGGTGTCCCGTGCAGCTCTGACCAGGGCACGGGCCCAGCACGATCCCCATGCCGGGGACCTGCCACTCCGGACAGATTGCCACCGGTTCCTTTTCTTCAGGAACCACATTCTCCCTTCTGTCAATCACTGTAGTGACTGTATGAAAATTCTAAGCTCTGCTCTATCAGAATGAAAGAGAACTCAAGGGACCTGTACCACCGACGGCTGGATGGACACACGAAGAAATTACAACTGTGATGGTGGCTGTGAAGCACCTTTTCTACACAGGATATTCATGTGCACACGTTACACAGCTATAAAAACTACGTATTTTCCTGACAATTAGAAAATCAGACCAAGGGGGCACCAGGGTGGCTCAGTCGGATGAGTGTCCGACTGTGGCTCAGGTCATCTCTCAGTCTGTGAGTTCGAATCCACATCGGGCTCTGTGGTGACAGTGCAGAGCCTGCTGTGGATCCTCTGCGCCTCCCTGCTCATGCTCGCTCTCTCTCTCTCTCTGTGTGTGTGTCTCTGTCTCTCTCAGGAAGGAACGGAAGGAAGGAAGGAAGGAAGGAAGGAAGGAAGGAAGGAAGGAAGGAAGGAAGGAAGGAAGGAAGGAAGGAAACTGGACCAGGGATGAAATGAAATTAAACCGGCAGCATTATGAACAGCAATAATATAAAAAGAGAGATAGCTAAATATTAATCAAAATAATAATAACAAATCACAGCTTAGAACTTTCCCCAGGACCCACACTGGCAGAAGGGAAGATTCGTGCAGAGAACTCGACAAGCACTTGGGTCTTTTCCAGCTCTAGCTCCAATGATCAACACTGGCTATTAACATGTGACACAGAAATGCCAGCAGAGGTTACATGTCTGCTCTGCGTCCCTCCCCAAGTGCCGTCTCTTCTCAGCCCCCTCCTGGCCTAGAGGCCGTGGTTCCCGGCCGTCGCATCCGGCCCGCCGTCCACAGGACACTACGTGCCCCCCTCCACAGACTCCTATCCCTGCGCCTACAGGGTGCCGACCCTCTACCAGCAAACTAGTGAAGGACAAGCTGTGTTTCTTCTTTCGGGGACTGGAAGGCATTTTAAGTGAGCTGTGAGCATGAGTAGCCTAGCAGAAGAGACCCTGTCAGTCTTCAATCTTTTAGTTTAGAAATGTTTACAAAGCACAAACTTTTAGTAAAAAGCACAAACTTTCAGGGCACCTGGGTGGCTCGGTCAGTTTAGCGTCCAGCTCTCGGTTTCAGCTCAGGTCATGGTCCCAGGGTTGTGGGATTGAGCCCCACGTCGGGGTCCACGCTGACAACGCAGAGCCTGCTTGGGGTTCTCTCTCTCTTTCCCCCTCTCTCTGCCCCTCTCCTGCGCTCTCTCATGCACTCTCAAAATAAATAAACTTAATTTTTTTAAAAAACAAAACACAAACTTTCTACAATTCAGTTTGAAATGCAAAAACAAGGCAATTACTTAAGGATAACGATAACAAAAACTGGAAACTAGCTACAGTTGAATTAGACCTAGTATCATAAAAAATCCTGAAAACAATACTGAGGAAAAAGATGTAGAAGGCCTATAGAACTACATCTCATGTAAATGAAAAGGAAATTTCAATAATATCGCTTCATTTGATTGCTCTGTGTGTGTTGTGCATGTGTAAAGCACAATAATTTGAGCGGTCCTGTATTCTGGGGATAGAAAGGGATTTAAGGGGACATGAACCACAGTCACAAAGGTTTGGTTTCCCCTTTATTTTCCTTTCTAATGATGACCAGGAGGCAATATAATGCAACAGTAACAATTATGAAGACTAGTTAATGTGACCACGAATGTTCTTTCCCATGGTATTTATAATTTTAGTATTTTTAAAATAACTAAAATAAAGAAATGCTTACTTCTAATATATGTTCATCCTGCTGCTCTCGGTCCAGTTTCCTTGACGTTGTTGTGATAAGACCTATGAAGTGGCAACAGTTCATTAATCGTTACAAATAAAGTCAAAATATTTACAAAATATCGTCACTGAAACCTCACTGAGCACAAAGTCTGAGCAAATCTCTGATCCTGAAGGGAAAAAAAAAAATGATTAATCCAGGTTCAATCATTTTATTTACAACCAACACACTTCACACGGTCTCATTTTAATGGCTCTTAAACACAGTAGACAAATGACGGATGAAAAAGTGGCAAAACTCCAGTTACCTTCTTGATGTGGCCAGTGGTTTGAATACACACTGTTGTCAGAAGACATTTTTTAAAAAGTTGAGATGAAGTTATCCAGGATTTCAAACTCCTCTAATTTCTGCAGAGACAATTAAGTATGAAGTGACAGAAAAAATCTTCTGTAACTGTATTAGAAGGACCAGTGGAATGGCTACCGCCATGACTTATTACCTCCCAATCACTGACCCTCGTAAGTGGAGACTCGTTATAAAAGTAATGTGACTTTCCAGGAAATACTGCTCAGATGTCAACTAATTTCCAATGGAAGAAAAAAATAAATGATCCTCAAAGAAACCCCATATTCTTTATCTCCTTGATTTTTCTATCAAACTAGAAAATCTATAGTTTCAATCTGTCTCTAGAACTTTAATAACAGTCGATGTGAGTGTCCACATAGGTGGGATCCTGGAAGACCGTGAAAACTGATTAAATCCTTTCTGTACTTCACAAAATACACACAAAATTCCCCCAACCACTAACACAGCCTCCGCAGCCTGCGCTGACCATGGTCAGGGGTGTATACAGTGGATCTGACGTCAGATCAGCAGCTCAGGTAAAACCTTCTGAGGCAAGACGACTGGCAGGAACCACCTTTCTCCGGCCCAGCTTTTTGTGGTTTTTTCCAGAGGAAAATACTTCAAATAATGTATATTTAAGAAAGACTTTATCACTATAATTGATTTTCCCCTATTATCCTAAGTAATTTCACACAACTACCAATTAAAGGCTATTCAAAACGATTCTCTAAATTTGTAAATGAAAGGTTCGTGTTTTTATTTAATTTGATGAGGATTTTTTTCTTCCCTAAAATAGTTTACTGAGGATCTCAATCAACATGATCTCCCCCACAATTCGGTGAAGCAACGCACTCTTGCTGATAAGAACAACAAAAGACTATATTGTAAACTAGAATCTGGGGGGTTTCCCAAACCACACTTATAGACCGAAACAAGTTCAAGGAAAATGCACGGCAATGCTTAACGGCGTAAAAATGTTGCTTAATGTGGCAGAGGTTTGATTTTCATTAGTCAAAAACCTTTTAAAGTTAATCCCTCTTGTTTCCTATCAAATGTTTACCACTTTCTGATGGTGGTTTTAAGTAGTTCAAGAATGACAGGCAATCACTGTGACTCGTCCCATCGAACTGTCCTAAGGTGCCCATCGAAAAGCTGTCATCAATGGTAACATCACAAGGGCAACAGCTTGGCACGTTCTCAGCAAAACAGGATCCTGCTCGTGTAGAGCATAATCACTTGTTGCAAGAATGCCTGTTGGCAAATAAGTTTCTACAGCCAATAACCAAATGCCCATTAGCAATACAATCCCCCACTTCACGGCTTGCTTTCGGCACACTTAACAAAGGGTGTGTGCCCACATCCACGCGACAAATTCAACAGAGACAAAGAGCAAACCCAGGTTTATTATTTGCACTCTCCATATGCTTCAAATTAATTCTCCTCTGTTAACGCAAACGGAACATTAACTCCGTCTGAATGCAATGAATTCTAATGTTCTGTTCCCTTCTTACACACTCTTTCAGCCTCGTTACTGCTATCCGCTCCCCCACCTCTCGGCTCGGACGTCACTTCTGAGGCCTGACCCGACAGGTGTGCCTGGGGTCCCGCGGCCGGGCTCCACACTCACATCTGCCGTAGCGCAGCACGGCCCCACAGGACTACGGTCACTCACTCCAGTCTCCTCTTGCTGCCTGCAAAGCCTAGGAGGACAGACTGCCTTTCTCGCCCATCTTGGTTCTACTGCTGCACCTCTCTTACCCTAAAAGAAAATACTTAAACGTGTGAACCAAAAAGGGGCAGCATTAAAACTACGTATTTGAGCGAGACAGACACATAAACTACCCTAAACTTGGAAATAACGATACGCATTTACGGCTCACATATGCGCCAACAGAAAGTGACGCAGCATCTATTTACAGGCAGGACGTGCCAGGCGGTCCAGGGGACGGTGGCGTCCAGCAGGCACGTAGAGGCCCAGATCCCTCGTGCGGGGGGCGGGTTACACCCCAAGTACTCCTGGGTTACAGGTGTACCCAAGCACGTCTGGGTTCCACCCCAAGTACAAAAGGCTGTGAGGAATAAAGGGAACGGTGGGCCAGTTTTACGAAAGTAGGGTCCAGCCACGTTTAGAAAGCCACGAAGAAGCCGAGGGAGCAGCAGGCTGAAGGGAAGCACCACGTGTCGCAGGAACCGGGGACAGAGAGTTTTCGGGAGGAAGTCCCTCCCCCGAGTACATCAGAGGAGCTAAAAGGAGAGCGGGAGAGGCAGGAAGGAGACCAGGACGGGTGTTCCTTTTATGAAGAGGAGACTTTAGCAGGCAGCACGGAGCCATGCAGAGAGTGAGCGCTGAACGCGAGGGAAGATGAAGCCCGAGACCAGAGCTGACCAGTACAGGAGCCACAAGCATCGTGAGGCAACAAATTCAAATCGCACCTACAATAGCTCGTGAACACGGAACACACTTCAGACTGACAAGACGGCCTTTTTTTCTGGATTCACAACACTCCTGACACAAGAAATCCCATCAGAAGCACTTTCTTTTGCCCAACGCCAAAGGGCGAGGCTGTGCCTGTGCATCTGGGGGCGTTGCGGGGGCATGAGGTGCCCTGCCCCTTACAGAAGAGAGAAATTAACGCTTCTTGTGGAATTTGCACACCAAATGAACCCCGGTGAGAGCACACATTTCCCAACCAGGAAGGAAAATCCCAGGAAAACCGGATGTCCTTGGAGCCACCCCAGGGAGCCACATTCCAGGCACGAGATCACTTCGCACTCACTTCCGCCGCAATTCTGCACATCTCGATGCTGCTAATCCTTCCGCCTGGCCTACCTGACAAGCACCTATTTCGAAAGACGAAACCGAAGTGTACCTTTTCTACATGCCCAGTACGTGTCATTAACCCTGTAGGCGTGGAATATCCTAATAAGGATATCCATTTCTTTCATTTTAAACATCTGTGGTCATCTGTTATGTTTATTACTAAATCCCAGGAGGATCTATACTAGTAGAAACAGCACGATTCTTCAGAACTAGAGAGAAACCTTCAACATGATCGAACTCGCCTGAGTCAAAGAGAAGTTAAACGGTCCCAAGACCACCAGTAAGTCATCACAGCCAGGACTACAAGTGTAGTTTTCCTGAGGCCCCGTTGAGAGCGTTTGGGGATTCTTCTCTTCCCCATCACATCACACTGCATCATTTACTATACTTTAGGATTTCAAGTCTCCATCAACTCTGAACTACGACTTACATAAAACTTAAGGGAACACACACGCAATCAGCAATAGTTAATCATTATTCATTTAGCAGGTCAAAAAAAGGGAGAAAAGGAAAAAGTGGGCAGAAGCAGAACAATGTATATGCAAGTGCTGCCTTTTCTAACTCTTGTGTTCCATCGTTTTGTGGAGCACTATTAAACTAAAAATAGAAATGCAAAGACAAAGTTTCTTTATTTGGCCTACAAAAACATCTCACTGTGCAGACCAATACTATTATAAATGTAAGTGAACTGAGACAGCAAACACCCTATATTCTCACCAAGTCGCAGTGGCCACTTTACTCCATAAACATATGTGAAACTAAGAAGCCAAACTTTCCTGTCTGACGATCAGTATTAAAAAAACCATTCAGGTTTCCAAGGCCACTTTAGCATTTACGGAAGAGAATCCATTTAAGGATACAAGAAAATTAGATTAACTAAAATGTTTCAATACAGAATTTTACTCTGACATTTCTTACGATACCAAAACCATCTCTAAACTTCTCAAAGTTGAAGAGGTCAAATGGACATCACGAAGTAGGGTAGCACATAAAGATGAACGTCAAAGAATCAGCAGGTGAGGATAAGGTGAAATGGTCCGCGAAGGCGGAGCTACACGCAGGTATTCATTCAACCGTCCTGGGGGTGCGCTAAGAACAGAGATGACAAAGAGGCTTGTTTTCAAGAAACAAGGGTGAAAGCAAAGACCGCATTCGACAAACTATACAAAAGTTAGACTAGAGTGGAGGGTACACAGAGGACGCAGGGAGAAAGCAAGGGCCCTTGCTGAGGGTTCTGTATTCCAAGAAAGCTTTAACTTGGCTGGACCATGAGACACACGTAGTCTAGCCATCTCTATTGTTCCAGGAGACAACCAGCCCACCACTCAATGTGCAAGCGAGGCCAGCCAGGACCAACCAGCCTCGGAGAGAACCGGCCGAGTGACCACCGCTGCATGAAACGTCAGCCAGGCCTGGACAAGACCAGAAGCGCCCAGCAGAATCCTATAAGAAATTATGGTGGTGGCTGTCTCAAGCCACTAAATTCTGGGACGGTTTGCTCCACAGCAAGGGCAAAATAATGCATCAGATGACCTCACCTCTAATTGTTATCTGACTTACTACATGCCAAGGTGGTGAGCTTTCAATAAATTTTCTCATTTAGTCCAGATGTAGGCAAGTGGCGGTATCTATATCATGACACGTTACCCTTGTTACAGGCTCGGAGAGATTAAATTGCTTTCTCAAGGTCATTCAGCAAGATGGTGATTTGGAAGTTCGATACACCCAGATCACCAGAGTCTGAAGTCCACAATAAGAACGAGAGAACCCAGGGAGGCACTGAAAGATTAGGTTCTATAAAAAATGGTTTGAAACGTCAGTGCTGTGGATGTAACTTAGATGGCAGCCAGAGATGAAGGAGGGGGAAAAAACAATTTCTTAGTAGGATTAAGATCCAACCACAACGAGAGAACAAATACTTGTGATCGGTAGTAAGAGTTTTTAAAGAACCAAAACTGTAAAAAAATTAAAATAAAAAAAAAAAGTCTGGCCATGTGTTCACCTTGTTTGGCAAGAATTTACTTTGAACCATTTACTTTGAACCATTTTCCAATTATTCTGCTTGACAACAAACAGAAAAAGGGGAAGTATCAAGGAAGGGGAGCAAAGGTCTACCCACCTCGTTAACATTTCCCATTACTCTGATTATTTTCCTCTAACTTCTGCAACTACTTTGGCTTTTGTATACTTTTGCTCATTTTACAATAATGCATAAACTACAGCAACATATGTTCTAGAAAAGCAGGTGTCCACCAGAATTTCCTGTGATGGGCAAGTTCTTCAATGTGCACTGTCCAATATAGTAGCCCACCGCATATGTGGCCACTAAGCATTGGCAAAGTGGCGAGTGTGACTGCAGAACTGAATTTTTTAAAGCTAATTTCAATGATTTAAATTTAAATAAGTCATCTCTGCTCTTTTAGGGTGCCTCCAATTTTCAAATCATCCACATCAAAACCAAAAACTGTGATACCTTCAATATCCAAAATCTTTTTCCATGGTCAGAATTTGAAACGGTAATTCAGTGGCAAACAAACAATTGCTATCAAAATTCAAATTCTGTAAACACCTGTCTTAATTCAAAAGAGTGAAAAAAGGAAAACTTTCCAAGATCCTGATTCTGACCTGCTGATGCTGTTCCATGTTCCCTTCCTGACACCCCCTTTCACTGGTCTCCTTTCTCACTGGGCTCTGCAGGCGATGAAGAAACCTGGTTGGTTGCTTTGAGTTCACAGTTTCACCCAAACACCTAAACATCAAGAGTCTCTGTGTTTAGGGTTAGGGGAGCCTGGGTGGCTGTCAGTTGCGGGTCCAACTTCAGCTCACGTCATGATCTCACAGTTCATGGGTTTGAGCCCCGCATCAGGCTCTGTGCGGACCGCTTGGAGCCTGGAGCCTGATTCAGATTCTGTCTCCCTCTCTCTGCCCCTTCCCCACTCATACTCTGTGTCCCTCTCTCTCTCAAAAATAAACGTTGAAAAAAATTTTGTTAAAGATTCTCTATTTAAAGGCTTTTGGGGAAAAAAAACTCATTATACAAACTTGTATTTTTTGCTTCTCATGATCTCTAAGAACACTAATCCATGAAATGTATGTTCATAAGCAGTGATGATGTTGTCATAAGGTTTACTAACTCAAAGTCACTTGTTCAGTCTGTATCACGTTATTCAACTTGCTTTTTCATTATGTCTTCCCCAAATGTGTCGCTTTGAAACATACATATAAAAAACCTAGGAAAAGGCCTATGACCTCAAAAGCATACAATTCACTTAAGGAAATAGCCTGTACACCTAAAAGGTACAACTAAGTATTATACTACGGTCTCATAGCTCACTTTTTAGGCAGCACTAATTGTGTGCTTCCCAGGACCCAGCTCTGGGCTAAGCATTTTATATAGGTCATTCTCAATGAATAATCACAGCAACCCCTTAAGGGAGATACTAACAAAGAGTATCTGAAGATATTTGAGGCTTTTGAGAGGTAAAGTCACAAGGCTAGTAAATGGCAAAGTGGAGATTTGACCCTAAGGCCATCTGATCCCAGAGCCCAAACTCTTGGCTCACACAAATAATTTTAAGTGTGTAGCTCATAATTCCTTATTTAATATGTATAATGATCACACCACAAAATTATTCAGTGAGCACAAACGAGTTTCTCACATGACTCCAGGATTACCTCCAGCCATCCAGTCTGGCTCTCTTTGTGGATGTCCTCACCGTTCTGTATCCCTTTCACGGTGCTTTAGTAACCACAGCACTATTTTGAGCAGCCCTTGACTGCAGCCATGCAATTTAGGAATATTATTTTCAACGGTTTTCCCCACTGATTTTGCTGAAATACTTTAATACGTTCTGTTCTTCAAAAAGTTTAAGAACTTTAATTGTGGCATATTTGGTGGTATAGCAAGTATTTAGTTTAAGTCTTAGGGTCCATCAGTGAGGATGGTGATTTCTTTAGGAGCTGTTACCACTGGGATCCGGTATTTGATTTCTACCTTTCTACTTTCAACCCTTACCAGGGATTGCCCCGACGACATTCACTGGGTTTTAAACATCAGCAACATTAAGGACAATTACTAAAGAACTGTAACACCCCAGTGAGTAGACGGTAAAACTAAACACGCTCAAGCAATTTTTAGACAAGTATTACAAAAACTAAAAAAGTAATATATTTATATATGGTATGTTTTATGTGTATACACCTTCATGAAAGGTTAGACCCCAAACTACCTGTGATTGCCCCTTAGGAAATGGTATAGGAGAGGCCAAAGGGAGAGGAGAAGAGAAGAAAAGGCACTTTCACATTTTACTTTATAAAGTTCTTTATTACTGGAATCTTTTATTTGTAACAAGTACATTATTTAAAGTATTTTCTGTGTATTAAGTGTATTATTTAAACTATCAAAACAGTTTAAAGGTCAATATGAAAAGACAGAAATGTTTATTGGTTGAAAACTAATTTTAGGCTGGGAAGTCTCAAATAAATGATTTTTTTTTTTAATCTGGAATATCCGGCCATGCATATATTAAAATATTAAAACTTCCTGGGGGCTCCTGGGTGGCTCAGTCAGTTAAGCATACGACACCTGTTCTTGGCTCAGATCATAATCTCACAGTTCTGAGTTCGAGCCCCATGTTGGGCTCTGAGCTGACAGCACACAGCCTGTTTGAAATTCTGTCTCTCACTCTCTCTGCACAGTCCCCAGCCACCAACTGGCTGTCCCTCTCTTCCAAAATAAATAAACTCACAAAAAGAAAAACTTCTTAGAAATACGACAGTAGTATATCTTTTACAAGTTTTTCTAATAAAACTTAATGAAGTGTATCATACATTCTAGAATGTACTCTTACCGTAAAAACTAAGTTTGCTAGAGCCAAAGGGTGTTTTACAATCTAGCCCAAATCCCACACTTTAAAAACAAGAAAGTGAAGCTCAGGAATGTTGAATTAATTCCTGAAAGTCAGAAGCAGCAGCAGAATTGGAACTAAAATTGAGTTCTTCCCAAAGAGTTTCCAAGTCTCTCTGCTGCTCTTGGGGCTCTTCACCCAGAGGTCTGTGGGGAACTCTGAGGAAGGATTGGGTCAAACCCACTTCCTTCCTGCCCCACAGGAGAACCACCAAATCTGAATCTCCACTTATTCAGAGCACAGTCTCATAGTTTGTGAGATTGAGCCCCGAGTCGGGTTCTATGCTGGTGGCATGGAGCCTGCTTGAGATTCTCTCTCTCTCTTCCTCTCTCTCTGCCCCACCCCTGCTCGTGCTCTCTCTCTCAAAATAAATAAATAAACATTAAAAAGGGAAAAAAAATCTCCACCCGTGAGGACCCAGCTCAAACAATGTCACAGAGGTTTCCAGACAATCCATCCCATGCTAACCGTCTTGGGACAAGAGCTTACAGAAGTTGACAAGAACCCGTGCCCTCTTATTCTAATAGTTTCCTAAACACAGGATCGTTTTTAGTAATTATAATGATCACTAATGGCCATACTCTGGAAGAAAGTGTATTATCTATTTATCAGAAATACATTTCATTATAGACATAGAGAAATCTAACAGAGGACTATGGATTTATCAAAGAAAAAACATCTTTAAGAACCATAATGGGTGGGAATGCAAGCTGGTGCAGCCACTCTCTGGAAAACAGTATGGAGGTTCCTCAAAAAACTGAAAATAGGACTACCCTACGACCAGCAATTGAACTACTAGGCATTTATCCACGGGATACAAGTGTGCTGTTTTGAAGGGGCACGTGCACCTCCATGTTAATAGCAGCACTATCAACAATAGCCAAAGTATGGAAAGAGCCCAAATGTCCATCAATGGATGAATGGATAAAAAAGATGTATATATATACATACATACACACACACACACACACACACACACACACACACACACACATATACATACACCGACACAATGGAGTATTACTCGGCAATCAAAAAGAATGAAATCTTGCCATGTGCAACTACGTGGATAGAACTGGAGGGTATTATGCTAAGTGAAATTAGAGAAAGACAAATATCATATGACTTCACTCATATAAGGACTTTAAGAGACAAAACAGATGAACATAAGGGAAGGGAACCAAAAATAATATAAAAACAGGTAGAGGGACAAAACAGAAGAGACTCATAAGTATGGAGAACAAACAGAGGGTTACAGGAGGGGTTGTGGGAGAGGGGATGGGCTAAATGGGTAAGGAGCACTAAGGAATCTACTTCTGAAATCACTGTTGCGCTATATGCTAACTAATTTGGATGTAAATTTAAAAAATAAAAAATAAAACAAGTTAAAAAGAAAAAAAATGCAACAACAACAAAAAAAGAATTTTTTCACGGTTTGACATTTGAAAAATGAAAATAATCAGAGATGGCCTACTACCCAATTTAAAAATAAAAGGTTTTAAAAAAAAAAAAAGAACCATAACAGGGGGCACCTAGGTGGTTCAGTCGGTTAAGTGTCCGACTTTGGCTCAGGTCATGATCTTGCAGCTGGTGGGTTCGAGCCCGTGTTGGGCACTGTGCTGATGGCTCAGAGCCTGGAGCCTGCTTCGGATTCTGTTTCTCTCTCTCTGCCCCTCCCCAGCTGTCTCGCAAAAATAAATATTAAAAAAAAATTAAAAACAAACAAAAACAAGAACCATAATGAACACTACAGAACTTACTTTGCAGAAATGGTCTGGTGAGCCTACATGAAGATTCCAACTGCTCTTAAGTTACTTATTAAAGCCAAAAACATCTCAGAACCTTCCTCACAAATCTTCAGCTACAGGCCCCAATCATTAAATCCTGTTAGAACCTAAGTTAAATGAAATGTAGTTTTTCCAACATAAAAAGAAACAACAATCTAAATGGCTAAATCAATTTCCATTTAGCAGCATATTTTCCTTTTTTCTAGAAATTACCTTTTGTAGCACAAACGAATGCCGGTCCCTCCCCCAAAGATACATCCACCCTGAAACCTGTGTGGCTGTGACCTTATTTGAAAACTAGTCTCTCAAGATATAATTAAGTATCTCAAGGTAAGATCCAAATTTATGAAGGATCCAAAATTCGACGCGTCCTTTGAAGAGAGAGAGATGTGGAACGTACAGACGTGGGCCACAGGGCCACGTGGAGGAGGAGACACAGGTCAGAGTGCTGCTGCTACAAGCCGAGAAAGTGCCAGGAGCCCAGGAGCCTGAAGAGGCAAGGAAGGATTTTCCCTGAGAAATTTCAGAGGGGGTGTGGCCCTGCCAACACTTTCACTTCTGACTTCAGGCCTCCAGAACTGCAGAGTATACATTTCTGTTGTTTTAAGCCACCCTGTTTGTGATAACTACAATAGCCTGAGAAAATTAATAACCTTTTCATTCGGATATCAAACAAAAACACTGAAAAAATACGAAGGAGTGAGAGGCGAAGGGGAGAGAGAGTGGAGGAGGAGGAGGAGGGAAAATTAGGTAACAATGGCAAACAATTTCGTAATCCAAAAAGAACCACTCATACTGGCTCTCTGTATTTTATTATTGTCTTCATTTGAAATATGACTTTATAGGTATCATTCTATCAAGAGATAATTAAAAGGCAGTTCTCACACCCAAAGATGCTTTGGAGTGGGAAAGTGCCAAATGCTCTAAATAATTCAAATTAATTGTATGCTCTCCCTCAAAAGGCAGGGCAAGCAGGCTCTCAGCTCTGGGGGGACCTCCTACACTAGCCTGGCTGAGAATCACACACAAGCTAAGTCAGCTCCTTTTTTTTAATTTATAAAACATGCAACAAATTGTACATCAGTTATATCTTTATAATTTTTCATACTTGTCCCTCCTACATAGTAAAATAGTGAAATAAAAGGTGCCTAAGCATTTTTCAGTAACCCTATTAACAATAATGACAAAAACTAGCTTAATGCCTATAAAATACAAAAATCACAATTAGAAAGTTGTTTCAACTAAAAACCAAGATAGAAAACACTCTCCTATTCTGAATAAACCAAAACAACTTCTTACTGTTCTTTCTTTTCCCTCTTTTTCACCCCCCTGCTGATCTTTTAAGAGTTCACTGAACAAGCACCACGGGCCTCAGGGTACCATGAGAATAATAAGAGAAAACATCTTCAAAAACCATTTACCTGGTAAAATATCTTTTGTCAGAAAAAATTTACCTGTGTTTGCTCTACATTCGCCACAAGGATCCTCTCCACTTTAGCCAAAATGACCTCTCATTCATCTTGCATACATTGTATGCTAAGAAAAAAACAGTAAAATGCCTACTGCCAGGAAAAATTAACATAAACTAAAGAAAAGAAATAGGAGAGGTCATAAGTTAAACACAAGCATTTTAGCAACTTTATGGGGTATGGATTTTAAATTTCGGGCTCCTGAATAATTTTGTTGTTTTTTAATTTCCATGGTGTACTACTGAAATATAACCTGCTTTAAGTTAGTTACTACCAAAGAACTACAAGGACTAATCAAACGTATGGACCACAGAAGCAGCAATACAATTAGTACCTTTTTATTTTAATTATTTATTTATTTCAAGAGAGAGCACGTGCACAAGCAGGAGAGGGGCAAAAAGAGGGAGAGAGAAAACCCAAAGCAGGTTCCACGCTGCCAGCACAGAGCCCAACATGGGGCTCAAACCCCTGAACCATGAGATCACAACCTGAGCCGAAATCAAGAGTGGGACACTTAACCAACTGAGCCACACAGCAACCCCCCCCCATAAATTAGTATTTCTTTTTTTACTTTAATTTTTTTTTTAATGTTTTGTTCATTTTTGAGAAAGAGGGAGACAGAGTGCAAGTGGGGGAAGGGCAGAGAGAGAGGGAGACACAGAATCCAAAGCAGGCTCCACACTGTCAGCACAGAGCCCAACGCAGGACTCAAACCCAGGAATGGTGACATCATGACCTGAGCTGAATCGGGTACTTAACCAACTGAGCCACCCAGGTGACCCTAAAATTAGTACTTGTTAAATAAAGTATTAAAGCAAGGAAGGCACAGTGAGACAAGGAAGCAGGAGACAGTAATTATAGAATTCCATGCAGCACATGGTTGTCACTCTACGTTTTCCATGGGATACTCTACCCTACCAATCTGTTCCTGACCAGCTTTAATCAAACGAAAATGTTCTCATTATAGGCTGATTACTGCAATTTACAAAGATCCCAGCTGAGGGGCGCCTGGGTGGCTCGGTAAGTCAAGCGTTCGACTTCAGCTCAGGTCAGGATCTCGCAGTTCTTAAGTTCGAGCCCTCGTCGGTCTCTGTGCTGACAGCTTGGAGCCCGGAGCCCGCTTCAGATTCTGGGCCTCCCTCTCTCTGCCCCTCCCCCATTCGCACTCTGTCTCTCAAAAATAAACAAACATTTAAAAAATTTAAGACACAAAGATCCCATCTCCAGTCCTGAGGACCACACAGCAGGCTGACAGAGGGCACCTCAGGTAGAAGGGAGAGATAACTTGACAGGAAACAGCATTTCTCTGTTCAAACTTTTAAGAACCTCTTCTGACAGGTGAAATGAAAATCCTATGAATTCCACTGTTTTAAAAATCTATCGCTCAACTGTAAAATGAGTATTGGGCAGCGACCACATGCCGGGCACCACGTTTGCTTCTGGGAGGGATACAGTAAACGAATATGGGTAGGCCCTGACCCTCGGAGCCCTACACCAAGGCTGGACGCACCCACACGGAAAAGGCAGAGCAGACTCGGAAAGACAGGCAGGGAGGCTGGGCAGGGCTGCCCCAGCCCATTCTAAAAATACAGACTGCCTTACGGGCCAAGAGCGAACCTTCGCTTTTTCCTACAGTTATCATTCAACATCCATCCCCTCGGAGCTGCAGACCATGAGCTCAGAGATACCGCGCACCATTGCGCCGTCTTTATTTAGGTGGTGTTGTAAGACTGCGTTTAACGACAGCCTGTCTCGAGCTCTCCTGGCAGCTGCGGCCATCTGAGCGGCTACTGCTCGTCACTGCAGTCCTGGTGCCGGCAGGATTAGGCTTAGAGCCAAAAATGGAATTCTATTCATAGACTGTCAAGGCTGGAAAGGCCCTCGGAACTCACTTAGTTCCCATGGTGTTCAGAGCCCCCTCCCTAGAAAACCCTTTCAACATGAAATACTTTTCAGAGTCCCCTAGAAAACCCTTTTAAAATGAATCAAATGGCCAATCTAAAGTCACACAGGTAGTGGCTGGGTAGGAATTTATACCCTCAAGTCGCCCAGACTTCCCTTCTGGCTTTAATTCTATTTTACTAGCTGTTTCTTGTTGAAGCTTCATGGTATTAAAGCCTAAGATAAACAGGAGATCAAAAGCCAAATGCAATTTATTGGGAATTGCCTTCAACATTCCTTTCAACGTCAGACAGAGCATAGGTAGAGAGGGAAAGAAAACTTAACCCATTTTATAAGGTTCACATCACGTTGACCAAAAAAAAAAGCACGTAAATGGAAAATATCGGTCCTTAAAATAATTTTAACAAATGATACTCAGCAACATATATACATAAACAAAACAGAATGCCCCTGAATAAAACTGATCCTAAGGGTTCAATATTAACAGATTTTAGGAGGCAAAGCATATCCACTTCAATATGCTCAAAAAAGTCAAGGAATAAAGCTTTTCCTTCTTTCAGACTTTAAGGATAACACATTTCACTAGAAAATAAAAAATAAGCAGAGGAACAGGTAAGAAAAACCTACAGATTCTTCTTTAAAATATGTGCACATCTTTGAAAGAAGTCCACAAATAGGTAAACTTTTTCCCCCTTCAATGAATTCCTGCCATTGTGAAGTGACCGGCCCTTTACTTCCTTCCTTTGTGGCTATCGAATGTTACCGGAAACGCTTGGAAGTTGTTTGCAGCTGTAGCCACTTCCTATTGCACTTTGTTCGGCCTCCGTTCCAGCCACAATAAAACACCATTTACTTTGAGAAAAAAAAAAAAGTAGTCGCAATGTGATGGTGGACTACGTGGGCGAGTTCCCAGCAACCCAGCATACCTGCAGACTCAAAAATCACAGAATTTTAAATCTTCGCCATGCTTTAGGGATCACTCCATATAAATTACACACACGCGTGCACACACACACAACACACACGTGCGTACATATGTGTATAACTTACCTATGTATAAATACCACCAAATCCATCTGCAAATAACATGCCTTACACCGAACTTAAACTAATTCTACATTAAATAGTCTATCCTCTATGTCAACAAATGGATGAAAAACAGGCCCCTGTATAAAGTGGTCCTCTACAAAGTGTAAGCTGTAATTTGTTACTTTAGGGGTGAATATCTTAATTCAGAATGAAAGAATGGAAAAAAAAAAAAACGCAAGAACTGGTCAAAGATGTGATAAGTATACATACAGCTGACTCTGAGAGCTGGAACTCCAAGCTCTGAAATATTTTTAACAGGATACAGCAGGACAAAGGAAAAGTGTCAAATCTCAAAACTTGGAAATATTTTATTTTCTAATGACAATGTTTTTTCCCTCAAAGCAGAAGAGATCTAATAGTTTATCATCAACTTGCTAAATTGTATCTGAGATTTTGACCTTGATAACTAATATTGAACTATGATTCTTTTAAAAAATAATTTTAATATCCTGGAGAAACAAAACACAGATTCTCTCTTGTAAGCATTCACTGCTTACAGCAATGGGAAAAATTTTCTATTTTTACTTGAAGAATATCAAATAATCTACCCCCTGAGAAATAAACGAACAATTTAACTAGTCCAACTAGTTAACTAGCAACTACATCAACCTATCAAGGGCCAGAAAACTACCTGTTTTCGTATGGCAGGCAAGCTAAGAATGGCTTTTACATTCTTAAAGGACTAGACACAACAATGAAAGAATAATGTATTGTGACAAAGGAAAAGCACATGAAACTCACATTTCAATCCACAAATAAAGTTTTATGGGAACACAGCCATGCTCATTCACGTCCACATTGTCTATGGCTGCTTTCAGTCTACAGTGACAGAGCTGAATGGCTGTGACAGAGACTGTACGACCCGCAAAGCCTAAAATATTTACTACCTCGCCCTTTACAGAAAAAGCTTAATGGTGTTTGCAGTCCGTGGTTAATAAAAGCAAGTTTAAACATCTAGTGTTATTTAGAAGGTTCCTGCTCTTCGGCCAGAAGATATAAAATCTTTTTTAATGTTTATTTACTTTAGAGAGAGACAGAGACAGACAGACAGACAGACAGACAGAGAGAGAGAGAGAGAGAGAGAGAGCGCATGCTCAAGCAGGGGAGGGGCAGAGAGAGAGGGAGACACAGAACCCGAAGCAGGCTCCAGGCTCTGCACTGTCAGTGCAGAGCCCAATGTGGGGCTTGAACCCATGAACTGAGAAATCACGACCTGAGCTGGAGTCAGCTTAACCGACTGAGCCACCTACCCAGGTGCCCTGGCCTTAAGTTATTAGAGAAGATTAGCCTAAAGAGCAACTATTATGTCACACAGGAATTCCTCAATACAAAAAAAAAAAAAAAAAAAAAAAAGGCGGCACAGAAAAACTGGCTCCCAAACCATGTTTACATCCCAGACCCAAGGGCACACCAAGTGAACATGGGGCTGTGCTTCCAGAAGCAGCAGTCACGGAATTTAGGTCTTTCTGGCACCTACCCCCAGGTGACCTTCACCTCTCAGAACTCATGCAATTATTACAAAATGGGGAAAAGACAGATGCGGAAGAGAGCAGACTCTTGGTTTGCAGTCTGTAGCCGTCTCACAGGGTTTCCTATAAAGATTATGTGAGGTCGCCTGTAATATATGAAGCACAATGCACATAATACATGATAAGCTGTGCTTGTCACCGGCCCTGTGACTCCTAACAAAAGTTTTGTTCCGGCCTGATCTAAAAGTGAGGTCAAGGGATGGCGGCAGGGTGGAAAAGTGGTACAGGAAAGATCAGAGAACAACACAGAAGGGTAGCCAAAGAAGGAAAGCCACAGTGTGCTGGTTTCTCTTTGGCGGTCTTTTTCAAGCTCAACTCTCAAAGGTAACAGGCATGAGAGAGCCTGATGGAAATCAGCCCAAAGAGACAGAACCAGCAGGATTTACAAGATTCAAACTGTGCAGTGTGCTCCAGATCCAATAATGAGAAGAAATCAGCCACCGAAAAAGGTGAAATTGTAACTCTATAGAATTGATAAAGGAAAAGCTAAGAAAACAGCTGAAAGCTGCCAAATCATTTTTAAACCATTTAAAATTCCAAGTGGATGGAAACAGATCCAACAGCTGTCAAAGAGCCTAAACCCTTTTAAGATGCACACAGAGACAGAGAGAAATCACATACACACATACACATTTTTTCAAAAAGGATGCCTCTATTTTCACTGAACATTTCTGATGCATTTATTTTTAGCCATAAAAAATTCCTTTTCAGTATGTTTGTTCCCAAACAGGAAGATGCACATCCACAAATGCGAAGGTATAAAAAATAATACATTTACTAGACAGCATAAAACCAGGGGTTCAGCAAGAAGGGTGGTGAAATTGACATGGACATGCGCATATACTCCTGCAACAACGTGGCAGCCCACTGATACAGTTATTCTCCTAAAGCACGGTATCTAATACTGTTACAAGAAAAACTCGAGATGAGTATCACTAAGTATACTGTGCTGGTACTCGTTGAAAAAGAGGAAAAAAAAGAGTAACGTCTTCTTGCTTGTTTAGGAAAAGAAACTATAAACACTAGTTGCCTCAAAGTGTTTCAAAATGTAGACTTTCTTATTATTCAAGTACGGTGAGACCAACATGTCAGAGGAGAGCACTTTCACTATTAACAATTCCCACGAGGAAGGGAGGCACCATACCACAGACGCGGTGCCCAGGGCCACACTGGGTTGGCCAGGAGGAAAGAACAAGGAGAAAGCTGGGGTGGGGGTGGAGGGGTAGGGGACAAGAGATTTTGTTGTGGTTTCTACAGAATACACAAGGCAGAGCAGGAAGAGCAGGTTTAGACTGGAGAGTCTGAATTACTTCAGCGGGCTCTGGAGAGGGCTGAGCTGGTCGTCTGGTACCTGAACCTGGGATGATTGGGGAAGGTGCATGGATTGTGGCTCCATAAAGGAAGGGATCCCAAGTACGGGTTCTGGATCGGCTAGTGTGCGTATGAGAAGTGGATCCTTGGGAATCTCTAAGAGCTGGCTAATCCTGACAGGTGCAGTATCTACCCAGGTCAGAGACTGGGCATCAAGAATACAGAAAATAAAACATAGTTAATATATTAAGGAAGAAAGCAGATCATCTACGGAACCGAAAAAGAAGAAAAAATTTTCACTGGGTATCTTTTTGTACCTTTGGCATTTTGGACTCTGAATGCACTACCTATTTGTAACAAGCAACATAATTTATGAAGTATGTTATGCACACACAGGCACGCACGCATGTACACACACACCTGCTTTCCAGTCTCGTAAACGGTATATAGCGGTAACAAGTGGGACCGGCCAGAACCTGAGGATCACCATTCTGAGCATTAGGTACAACACTGTGACACATTTTGTGGACAGAAGTGTATAATGACCTGTATTTCTACCAACTCCAGAAACACACCCAGGATGGTGCCAAGTTTCTGTTTAAGATAAACCTAGAAACTTTTTTACTCCTTAAAATCACAGACAAATTTGGTTAAGAACACTTGTACTGGGGCGCCTGGGTGGCGCAGTCGGTTAAGCGCCCGACTTCAGCCAGGTCACGATCTCACGGTCCGGGAGTTCGAGCCCCGCGTCAGGCTCTGGGCTGATGGCTCAGAGCCTGGAGCCTGTTTCCGATTCTGTGTCTCCCTCTCTCTCTGCCCCTCCCCCGTTCATGCTCTGTCTCTCTCTGTCCCAAAAATAAAAAAAAATAAAAAAAATAAAAAGTTGAAAAAAAAAAAAGAACACTCGTACTACTTAGTCAATGAAGCTTTAACAGTAGTTCTAAATTGAATAAGCATTTATATATATGTATTTATTTATTTTCTAAAGTTTTTTTTTAACGTGTACTTATTGAGAGACGGTGAGAGAGGGGGAGGGGTGAGGGAAAACACAGAATCTGAAGCAGGCTCCAGGCTCTGGAACCCAATGACCGCAAGATCCTAACCTGAGCTGAAGTCGGACGCTCAACTGATGAGCCACCCAGGTGCCCCTGAATAAATATTTTTTTAATTAAAAAGCAAAAGCTGAACTTCTGCTTCCCGCCATGGAATCAGATTTACCCTCCCACGTGAAACAAGCAGACAAAATAAATGAAATAACAGTTTATGGGACACCAGCTATCAGAAGAAGTCACCCCCCGAGATGGGAAACCAACAGGGCGAGACTGACCGATGGCCCAGCTTATAGTGTCAAAACCATTTCTAGACAGTTTTTACTCCTAGGTGAAAATCGAAGAGAAATGGAAGTACATGCCCACACAGCGGTTTATTCTCCAATGTTCATAATAGCTTTTATTTGTAATAGCCGAAAAGTGCAAGAACACAAATGCCCATCGACAGGTGACCGGATACACTGCAGTGTACCTATGGCAAAGGATTTTAGCAATAAAAAGGAATATACTTTGGGGGCCTCTGCATGGCTCAGTTGGTTAAATATCTAACTCTTGGTTTCAGCTTGGTTCTTGAGTTTGAGCTCCACACTGGGCTCCGTGCTGCCAGTGTGGAGCCTGCTTAGGATTCTCTTTCCCGGTTCTCTCTACCCGCACACGCTCTCTCTCAAAATAAATAAACCAAAAAAAAAAAAAAAAAAAAAAAAGGCAACATGCTTTTGGTACTCACTACAACATGCATAAATCTCAAAGTAAATATCTAACTACAAGAGGCGTTACCAAGAAAAGAGTAGCTATTCCAGTAGTCTATTTACATAAAATTTTAGGAAATGCAAACTAATACATAGTGACCAAAGCGGCTGCATGGAGTGGGCAGAGAGGCACTGGGTGGGGGGGGGGGATACAAAGAGCTGTAGGGAATGTTCTGGAAGAGATGGACATGTTCACGAGAATGGTTTCACTGTTCTATCGCTAAGGCAAAACTTCTCAAATTGTTGACTTTAAATATGTGCAATTCACTGAAGGTCAGTTATACTTCAACGCAGCTTTTTAAAAATAAAGAGTAATATTTGTTTGCATCCAAAACTTGAAAATGCCAAATATATAGATAGGAGAATAAAACCATGGTCTTTTCTAAAGCACGTGCACATGAATGAAAGTAACACTTCAAAAATTATTGCCAATTATAAAAATAGCGTATCACTCCTCAGAAGTTAAATTGTTAATATTAAATAAAAAGACGCTCTGCTCGGGTGTTTTCAGCTTGTGAATAATGAAACCTGTGAAGTGCACACTGGTCTCTATTGTTCAGGATTCCCGTTCTACTCTGTCCTTGACGTGCCACCGGACGAAGCCATGACGCGTCTGTCTAGGCTCAGATAATCTAGCCTTCTATGCTCTTTTTCTCTCTCGCACTTCAGCAACCACAGAAGTTATGTTAAAAGAAGCAAATATAACAAACAAAAACAGGCTTTTAAAGACAGAGGACTGATAGTTGCCAGAGGGAGGTGGGAATGGGTGGGAGGGGGGAAAAAGCAAATTTACCCTGATATTGGACACAAGCAAAAGAAAGTTACAAAAATTCACGGTGTCAACGAGCGTAAAACAGAAAAAGAAAACAGATCAAATCTCATCTGCTTGTACGCCCTGACAAGGGACCCCCCTGCCCCCCTAGTTAAACAGTGTAAGAACCATCTGAGATGCAGAAACACAGTTCCTGCCATAATCACGCACAAAACCTTTGGAAGAAAAAAAACGTTCAAAAGTGTTCATTCAAACCTGCCATTTAGAACCCCAAATTCAGACGATCAAATCCAGTCCTAGGAAGGATTTGTGTTTTTCAAAACAAATATTTTGTCATACCACGAAAGGAGAAACAGATACGGCAGCCAGGTTTCCCTCCTCTCCAAAATGACTTAGGTCATCAGACTCCTATTTCTACAAAACGTTCAAAGAATTCCATACATGTTCTTGAAAATAGGTCATTATTTATAAAAATAACATAAATATGATCTTTTAAACCTTATTCTGGTACTGAAGGCTTTCCATCAAGTGTAGCCAACCCCCCACACACTCATCTAACTTGATCTCTTGGCCGCTAATACTCATCGTGTCACCGAACTGTCCCCCAACATGACGAACATCCCTTACCTCTTGTGCAACCATCCATTTTCACTACCTTCAAAATCAGCTCAGTAACTTGCCCAAGGGGCCCCACCCTCCCAACTACACATACATCAGGCAGCTCTCACCTCCCGGGGGGTGTTTATCCGAACCCACGGCAACACCGCCCTGGTTGCCTGTTCCCACAGGTTTCTCTTTGCCACTGCACTTATGCAGACTATCAATTTTCAAAACATCGCTTAATGCGCTCTATACAGAGGAGAGGCTCAGTAAATACTTGATGTGAAAACAAATGACTGAATGGCAGTGAACTGGGGCTTTCTCTGGTCTGCTGGACATTTTGATAAGCACCAGGGTCCTAAATTTACCTTCACCACTAAGGAGCAAGTAGATTCATTTTATTCCATCAAATGTGTTTATCCTTCATCAACTTACTAAAATCTTGATTATCTTACACACAGTGAATAGAGCAAATGTAGTACACGAGCACAAGAGGTGGTGACATCTCTCCCGCAAGTGATTCTGAGTGCTCTGCATGCACAGACATCCTGTAACAGGCGTGCAAAAATCACTAATCACAAGACAGAAGGACCAGGAAGCCAGTTTTCCCCATGATTCCAGAGGTGGGGGAAAAAAAACAAACCTCACTACCGCCCAGATCTCTTGATTTCCAGCCCAGTGATTTTCTCACTCAGCCATTAATTATTAAGGAACATGATTTAGGGTCTCCAGGTGGTGTTATGGTTGGTAAATCAGGAGAACTTTCTTCTAGTAGACTCTTTCATCAGCTTTCACAATCTGGCCTCCAATAATACTGATCTACCCATTAAAAATAGGTCTGCTTTCAAAGTTTTGAGCCAGATGTATACTTTGAAGCATTGCAGTTTGGGCCCTGAGGATCATACTCAAATTTTCTGCTGAGTTGGGGGAACAGAATCATCTGGAGACAGGCTTTGTAAGGCTGTGTTTAATCTTTAATAATGCGCAAGTTAAAATATGGTTATTTCTTGATCAGAGACTTTACATGATCTGTGAAATAGTCAGACTTCTTTACTAACCATAGTTTGTAATATACCTCACAACAAAATCTTTCTTGTGTACTAACTACAGTTACTCCCTACTATTATCGGTCTTCAACTCATAAAAAAGTAAAACCTCTTTGGAATCCTTATGAACTTCCTCCCGCTGTCCCGGCAGCAGGATGCATGTGCTTCCCACCCAGGGGTTCAGGAGCTAGCTGTGGACTCCTGGAGGGGATTTATTCTCCCTGAAGATCAAGAAGTCGTCTCTGCAGACATCCCCTCCTAGGAGCTGTCAGAATACAGAGATGTTAAGAGGAAGCAGCAATGCCACATTAGTCACATTTCAGCAAGACATAACACCACAGCAGAGGGATCTTCCTTTGAGCGGCCCCCAGAGATAACGAAGGCTTCAAGGCTGCCCACAACAGCTCTAACCGACATCACTTCTTTACGTTTGCCTTCTTCTTTCTCCAAAACTATACTTTATGCCCAGACCTACAGTACTGGCTCGGGTATTCTAAAGGACATTCATTGCTTGCTGGTTAGCATGTCTCCTCATAGAAGATTTGCCCTAATCTAGAAGGGGGAGAGGAGACAGGAAAAATGAAAGCCTTTTAAAGTTTAGTTCACAAGCAATTTTAAATTGGGGGAGTTATATTCCTGAATTATCACAAGGCTTTAACCTGTAGATTTCTCTGTCTCCCAAGGTCTGTGAACTCCCCTGCTTCCACGCAAAGTTTAAGTCTGAAATCCTCCGCAGAAATGTTTATAAACTGCTGATCTTTCTTCTTTTGTATCTGATAGTGCCTGCTAAATTTTTAGCTCTTAGTTCTCTTTCATTTTATTTCACAAAAATGAAGCTAAACTTGGTGACCACTTGTGCAGTAAAAAACGTATGCAAGTATGCTGTTTAAACAAGCCTGTGAGGCATCATTTACAGGTGCTCATTCCAGTCTTTATGTTCTTGTATAATCTCTTAACCAGTCCTTTTTCACAGGCTCAGGGTCCTGCACCCTATGCCCTAATGCTTCCGAAACATAATTCTGAGATCCCACTTCTCTTTCTATGGTTAAATTTGTAAATGGCCCAATTGTTCTTTTTTAATTTACTTACTTTTTGGTCTTTATTTTATTCATGTTTTCATCACGATAAATGGACTCTTTAATCCTCATCACCAACTTCACCCACCCTGCACACACCTCCACTCTGGTAACCATCAGTCTGTTCTCTATAGTTAAGAGTCTATTTTTTGGTTTTTTTCTTTTCCTTTGCTCATTTTGTTACTTAAATTCCACATGAGTGAGATCATATGGTATTTGCCCTTCTCTGACTTACTTAGCTTATCATGACACTCTCTACCTCCATCCATGGTATTGCAAATACAATATTTCATTTTTCATAGTGAATTAATATTCCTGTGTGTGTATGTATGTGTGTATCACTTCTTTATCCATTCATCTCTCAATGAACAATGGGAACCTTCCATAATTTGGCTACCGTAAATAAAGTTGCAATAAAAATAGGGGTGCGAGTATCCCTAGTGTTTTTATATTTTTAGTGAATAAGTGTTTTTGTTGTTGTTGTCGTGGTTTTGTATTTTGGGGGTAAATACCCAGTAGTGCAATTGCTGGATCATCGGGTGGTTGTATCTTTAAATTTCTAAGAAACCTCCGTACTATTTTCCACAGCGGCTGCACCAGTTTACATTCCAACCGACAATGCCAGAAGGTTCCTTTTTCTCCGCATCCTTGCCAACACTTTTTGTTTCTTGTGTTATTGATTTTAGCCATTCTGACAGGTGTAAGGTACCATCTCATTGTACTTCTGACCTGCATTTCCCTAATGATGAGTAATGTTGAGCATCTCTGCACAGATCTATTGGCCATCCAGAGGTCTTCTTTGGAGAAATGTCTGTCCACGTCTTTTCATTTTGTTAACTGGACTATTTCGTTTGGGGGGTACTGAGTTGTATCAGTTCTGTATATATTTTGGATACTAGCCCTTTATCAGACAGGTCATTTGCGAATATCTTCTCCCATTCTGTAGGTTGCCTTTCAGTTTTGCTGTTTCCTCTGCTATACAGAACCTTTTTATTTTGATGTAGTCCCAACAGTTTACTTTTGTTTCTGTTTCCCTTCCCTCAGGAGACACATCCAGAAAGGAACTGCTACGGCCCATGTCAAAGAGGTTACTGTCTGTGTTCTCTTCTAGGATTTTTATGGTTTCTGGTCTCACATTTAAATCTTTAATCCATTTTGAATTGATTTTTGTGTACTGTATAAGAAAGTGGTCCAGTTTGGACAACACCATTTGTTGAAGGGACTGTCCTTTTTCCTTTGAATATTCTTTCCTGCCTTGTTGAAGACTGACCGTATAGTTGTGGGTTTCTTTCTGGTTTTCTATTCTGTTCCTTGATCTGTGTGGCTATTGTTGTATACTGTCAAAACAATACTGTTTTGATTACAACAGTTTTGTAATCTAACTTCAAGTCTGGAACTGTGATGCCTCCAGTTCTGTTATTCTTTTTCAAGATTGCTTTGGCTATTTGGGGTCTTTTGTGGTTCCATACAAATTTTAAAAGGACTGTTCTAGCTCTGTGAAAAATGCTGTTGGTATCGTGATAGGGATTGCAATGAACGTGTAGACTGCTTTGGGTAGTATAGTCATTTTAATAATACTTGTTCTCCTAATCCATGATCATGTAATGTCTTTCCATTTCATTGTGTCATCTTCAGGGTCTTTCATGTTTGACAGTTTTCAGAGTACAGGTCTTTCACCTCTTTGCTCAGTTTTATCCCTAGGTAGCTCATTATTTTGGGTGCAACTGTAAATGGGGTTGTTTCCTTAATTTCTCTTTCTGCGGCTTCATTATTGGTGTATAAAAATGCAACAGATTTCAGTACATGGATTTTGTATTCTGTGACTTCACTGCATTAGTCTATCAGTTCTAACAGTTTTTTGGTGGAGTCTTTAGGGTTTTCTATACATAGCATCATGTCATATCTGCAAATAGGGAGAGGAGAGTTTTACGTCTTCCTTACTAATTTGGATTTATTTCTGTTTGTTGTCTGATTGCTGAGGGCAGGACTTCCAGTTCTATGTTGAAAAAAAGGGATGAAAGTGACATCCTTGTCTTGTTCCTGACCTTGGGGGAAACAAGGACTCATCAAGGATGATACTAGCTGTGGATTTTTCAACCAAGGACTTTATTATGTTGAGAGATGTTCCCTCTAGATCTACTTCGCAGAAGGTTGTTACCATGAATGGATGTTATACTCTGTCAGCTCAATCATTCTTAATAATTAATTACTAGCTTTATAAGTATCCAAACCTCACTCTTATTCTCTAGCAGAGACACATCAAAATTTAGCCAAAGAGCTAGACCATAATTAACCCAAGTAAAACTAACTCTCATACATTCAAAATAAATCTCGTACTTACATTTAATTTTCAACAATCAAGACAGACTCTATGAACGACAACGTTTAATTTTCAACAATCAAGACAGACTCTATGAACGACAAAAGGTTAAAAAAAACCAACATTTTAACATGCTTTTTAAGAGACAATACATACATACTGATCTACCTGGTATCTTTGTACAGTCATTTTGGTAACAGATGCTGACCTCAAGCTTCCTTCTACCTTAAGAACTGCTTTCTTTTGGGGCAGCTGGGTGGCTCAGTTGGTTAAACATCCAACTTCAGCTCAGGTCATGATCTAATGGTTCGGAGTTCGAGCCCTGCATAGGGCTTTGTGCTGACAGCTCAGAGCCTGGAGCCTGCTTAGGATTCTACGTCTGTCCTTCTGTCTGCCTGTGTCTGTCTGTCTGTCTCTCTCTCTCTCTTTCTGCCCCTCCCCTGCTTGCTTGTGCTCCCTCTCAGAAATAAATAATAAAAACATTTAAAAAATTTTTTTAAAAAGAATTGCTTTTAAGTTTAACAAAGAACATTATGAAATAAGAATGGTAAGGATAGGAGATAATGGTAAGGGATAGCAAAGACTGGTAAGGAAGCAGAGAATGCCTCCTTAATTTTGATTTGTGCTTATCATACTTCCTTAATGTATCAAATAGACAACCCACTGACTCAACGGGCCAACTCACCTAGAATAAGGGAAGACAAAATTAGCAAACACAGGATGGAGGTATGTACATATATTTCAGCCAATCTCCCTCTTCAGAACGTTCTGTTAGCCACATTCTACCATAAAGTGCCACATCACTGAAACATCCCTAAGCTCAAAGGCCAGTGATCTGTTTGATAAGAAGTTTCATTTCCCGCAAATAAACCGTCTTCTCAATTCATATGGTGGTTCTGTTTTAATGGTGATCAAGAAATCAACGAGTACAACAAAAATGATAGCTACATGGAAGCTCTTTTCCGTGTGAAATAATGCAAAAAAGAAGCAAGAACTAAGAAAAAAACAGAGGCGCTGTCAAATCTGTAAAAGAACAGAGTAAAAGTTGACAAGGATTTTGGAAGAGGATTCTGGAGTCGAGGAGCTACCCACTTAGAAGTAGGGGGTCAGACACTGAGAAAACAGAAAGGCAACTTGGTGTATCGCTCAGGAAAGCAACAGCTGCCAGGCTGAAAATCGCTTAATCTTGATCCCCCACTGCCTACAGAGACAGAACACTGCTCGACGGAAAAACTCCAAAACCACACAGAAAAATACTGAATTGTCAAATAAATTCCTGTGATAATTCTTCGTAAAAAGCAGAGTTCAGAAAATGGGAATACTTAGCGGCAGCACAACTTGGAGGAAGTTTAGGATGTATCAGTAATTTAGGAGCTGTTACTGAAACACTATTTGTTTTTTAACCTGGAAGTGAAATTCTACTAATGAGCAAAGTCATAGAACAGCTTCATAAAAACAATTTCAAACAATTTCAAAAAGAAACACAGCATTTGGACTAAATTTTCATCAGGAAATAAAGCCTTATTTTGAATAACCTGAAAAGGAAACAATTTACAAAAATAAAGTGGTAAATTAAGAAAATTCTTCATTTCCCCATAACAAGAAGCGTAAGCATGAACCTTTCACATAATACCATTAACACATACCTGTTTTAGGATGTATTGAAAAGAATCCTTGTGGATTTCCACTTGTAATTTTGTAGGTCAGCTTGTCATTAGAGCTAGAATCTGCATCAAATGCCTCTATTTGGACCACAGATACATCCTTGGGAGAATTTTCTATTATTTCTGGGTAATAAACAGGCTCTGATGTCTGTGGGGCGTTGTCATTGACGTCCTCGACCTCTATGTAGATCTCTATAAACGATGAGAGAGGCACGACACCCCGATCAGCTGCATAGACTGTTAGCCAGTAATGGGAGGTGGACTCCCGGTCAAGTCCGTCTGAGGTCTCTATGACACCTACAGAGAAAGAAGAAGACACGTCAACAACAACCACAAACTGCCACTTTGACCAAGTGTCAACCTCACTAACAACTCTCACTTAGCAAAGTCTTATGTGTCATCAGAGCCGCACGACCCTGGGCAAGTTGTCTGACTCTCTGTGCCTCTGTTCCCTTCCTATAAAATGGAAATAATTAAATGAACTAATACACACATTAACAATTAGAATAGCGTGTGGCATGTAGTATTGGCTATAAAGTCTCTGTCATTGTTGGTTTTAGGTGTCGGGCACTATGTGGACACGATACAAATATTCTATCCGTTAACTGTCCAAACAACCCAGCGAGATGGGCACTGAGAGACCATCTAACGGCCCGATGCTCTGTTTCCACAGATGAAATTTATGACCACTTGAGATTTGCTGATTTTCCCAGAGGTTCCCAGAGAAAAAATCAAAAAGCTGTGGCCCGGATCAGGGTCCCCACTCTAGCACCCCGGTACCCACGCTGCATTCACTTGTCCACTGCTATGGTTTAGACAATGAGGCTGTGGCAACACTTCTCGACACATCTCAGTTTGGAACACACCCCCCTTACGGCGGCTAACAAAACAGAGTACAGTATTTCAAAATCCAGAACAAGGGTTTGCCCAAGTCTCCTGTGCGCTGAAAGAAACCCTTCAGTTTCTTTTACTTCCCCTTAGGCAAATGGCAAGACAACCAGGGTGCTCAACACAGAAATTCTCCCGCTGCTAGGAGCTCCACAAGGGCAAAGGCCACATCCCTCTTAAATGCCAGTTTACCCTGCTCCTTACCCAGAGGCCAGTAATTATTTATCAAATGAACAAACAACAATGAATAGATGACTTAACTGAAGTTGGCACGATGTCCCTCAACTGGGATCCAAACTAGAACACGTTTCTTACTAAGTCAACTAGCGATACAGGAGTTCCGTAATTACAAAGAAGAGGGTGAAAGTGTCTGTAACGTTTTGGCCCAACCATTGAAACCAGTTGAAACCTTACTTAATCTCAGGATTAACCACTTCCCAGGATGATGATCAAGTAGAAACAGCCATTTCTCTTAGCAAATCCCACTTTTTTACTCAATGGTGTGATCCTGTCCTTTTGCTCTCCCCAAATACATCCTTGCAGTTTTTGCTTCTGAATTAATATCATTCCGAACTAATGCTATTTTTAAGGTTTCTACACTACGGTTCCAGGCTGGACTTTGGAAATCCTACAACTCTAGAATTACTAAAGTTTCCCATTTAATGCAAAATACTATGGGAAAAATAAGAGATGTCAATTTGATCTGCACTCAGAAATGAAAGAGTATTTATCTCAACCAAGCATAAATCTGTATTTTTTACTTTTTGATCATTGCATAAATTTAAATCTTGACTTATTTGAAATAATATCAGAAAAACTCATTTATTTTAAATGTCAGATAATCACATCTAACACTTCCCAAAAGACTTACAAGTTATAAATACCAAACTTAACTAAATATTAAAACGTGAAAGAGATGATCATGAAATGAGTATCACTATCCAGAAAGCATTGTAGTTATTTACAACTGTTTCTTTAATTCTTAGCAAACCGTCAAAATGGATCTGTAACACTCCTAGAAATAACGAATAAAGCCTCACAACTCTCAAATAAAAAGGAGCTAGGGGCGCCTGGGCGGCTCAGTCGGTTGAGCATCCGACTTCAGCTCAGGTCATGATCTTGCGGTCCCTGAGTTTGAGCCCCGCATCGGGCTCTGTCTGACAGCTGCTTGGATTCTGTGTCTCCCTCTCTCCCTCTCTCAAAAACAAACATTCGAAAAAAAAAACAAAAAACAAAAAACAAAAAACAAAAAACAAAAAAAGGAGATATCTGGTCTCCCTATGCAACAGAGACAACTGTCAGATAAATTCAACATGTTTTCCTTCTTTTCTGGTCCCAACATAGTCTATGCTTACTCAATCTGTCCAATAAATTAGTAAAATTCTACCTGTTTTTAGTCTGAAAGAGGGCCCTTAATGACCAAGGGAAAATAATCTTTTCCAGTTTCTCTTTTTCATCAAGGGATGCAGAGGAAGTCAGGGAATAACAACGTTTTCTCTACTAGGACTAAACATTGACAAATGAGCGTACATATGTTCCTCCTGTATTCTGCCATTAAAATGTAACATAATTCATTTGACAGGTGAAGTATTAGCAAATTTCAAGAAGACAGCTACCTGGTGCTTGTAATCCTCCTCTTTCTGGTTCTAATACTCAATAATTCATGCTGCTATCCACTTAGTATAATCGGGCCCCTCTAAATGTGATCTGCAGGCATTTAAAAACTGATAATTACAGAAACAAATTAGTTCAGTGTTTACTATATGCCACGCACTATGCTGTCTTACATGCGCTACTTTAGTCTTTACATCCAACCTGACTACACATGTGGTGTTATTATCCCCATACCGCAGATGAAAAACTAAGATTAACAGATGAACTTTCCCAGGGTCATAGCAAATGGCTGAGCTGGAATTCAGACACTCTGAATCTCTGATGTCGGTGCCAACGAAATGCCGTCAGTCTTAGGGCTAGCGTGACCAAAGCATAGTCAACAAAAATGTTTTTAATCGAGAGTGAAGAGTGCACACACGTGCACGCACGTGAGCACAAGAGGAGTAGGAGCAGACGAAGAATCCCAAGCAGGCTCCATGCCCTCAGAGCAGATCCCGGCATGGGCTTCAAACCCATGAACTGTGAGATCGTGTCCTGAGCCAAGAGCAAGAGTAGGATGCTTATCTGACTGGGCCACCCAGGTGCCCCAGCAATTAAAATACTAAATATGCGTAAGTGGGATGCTCAGATGTTCTTATTTCATGAATTCAGGACTGTATATATTTCCATCACATCGTGATTGCTAAGATGTTTATGCTTTGATGTATTTTTATTACATCCCTGTAAAAAAAAATGATTTAATACAGCTCAGAGATAACAATAAAGTGAATTTCTGACTGCCAAAGAGGAAGGAGGGCACGCTGAGTCATCCCTTCTAACCAAAATGCTCAAATTCATAACCATTCAACTCAGTTTACTGTATCTGCGATACTACAGTATTTACAAGAGAAGTACACAAAAGGCTTCACTAGCTGCTTCACATGCATGAAATCACACGACACAGACAAACTGTAAGATGTTCATCTCAGCTTCACAAATGAGAAAGAGGACAAACTTTTCCAAGCCTTAGAGTGGCTAAGAAACAGAGGAGGTGGAAGCAGGATCTCAACCCCCAGACGGGCTCCAGAGCTCTGAGTCTCCACCACAGGCTGCACTGTCATGATCACACGCTCCACGGCACCAAGGAAACTGGGGGCCATGAGGGACTGATGCCACGAGGAGAGGCTACAGGTTTTCTACTGCTTAAATAAGGGTCCTTCCCCACACTTAAAGGCGAATAAAAGAAGATTCAAGGATTCCGCTTGGTCACAGAAGTTCAGGCTGCGGTGCCTAAGTACTATTCTAACTGCTGATCGTAATTCTAAGCAGTATTTTAAAAAGTAGGTGGGAAAAGACCATACGCATGCAAAATTATTTTATGTTCTGCTTGTTCGTCTGTCTGCTCAGTCACAAGACACAGCCCCTTAAGAACCCCGGGCAGAAACTTCTGAAGCAGGCATAAAGCGCTGCACTGAGCACCATCTTCAATCTAGGGAGAGGAGACCAGTGGCCCAGGAACGGCGGGGAGCAGGGCAGAGAATACAGGAAGAGTAGCAGATCTAGCCTTGGCAGCCGCAAAAATCACAGCTATGGACTGGAAACGCCTTAGCAATCCAGCAGCTCAACTCCCTTGTTTTTAAAGAAAGTTGAAAGGATATGCCCAAGTTTACGAAAGCTAAACTGGTACGGAGTTTAGAATCCAGAATGAGGCACGTCCTCGGTCAGGGGGGCTCATTAGAACTGATCATGATTTAGAGAGGTCTTGGCCTCTGAGACAACCAACAGACCCACTGACCACAAGCAGCATCCACTCTTCCGGTCACGGTGTTCGTACCCCTAGCCTTTGTCACCCTTCTCTACCAAGTGCTTCCTGTAGCCGCAAACAGCACGGATAGATGGATTTCTTCTCTAACTTCAGCAGGACCTTCATTCATAAAAGAGAATCTTCAAAATTTCACCCTGTGGACTTCGAGCCTGTACCTTCGACACCAGAAAACAACAAGTAAGCCTCCCAGCCAGCACAGAGAAATAAGCCTGCTGTGTCCATCCTCAAAACTCCAGCTCCTACTTCTACCCATGACCCTCCACCAACCAACTTCCAAAAACTACTTTTTTGCGCCCCAGGTTATAAGTTCTCCTTTCCTGAAACAAGTTTCAAGGAACCAACAAAATCTTAAATATTAAACCCTAGTTTTTCAGACACTTCTCACTAACACCTACCACAACAGTACCAACTTATTCGGCATACGTGTACGTCCACACGCACACACTCTTCATCTGTGGCCTTCCGCCTGTTTACGAACTTCTCCCCTACTTTCTCTGCCATCTCTGCTCCTATTTTTTATTTCCGCTTTCACTTTCCGAGAGAGGTAGGACGGCATGCCACCAGACGATCCCCAAGCCCAGGCTGTGAAAGACAGAAGCGGTAGCCCGGGCTTTCCACAGAGCTTCCTCCCGCCAGACAAGGAGAGATGGATGCTCTGAGAGAAAATGCCAGTGAGCACGGTAATAGGCGAGCACCACCTTTCTCATCATGAGGTTATGGCACAGAAGCAGTAGACAAGGTAGGGGTGCTGCTTCCTGATCCTGGGATGTATATTTTGAGTACAGAGACAAGTTTAGACAAGCCTGTTACACGCGCCACCCAGCAATGTTACAAGGAATCATTCCTTTGCTTTAATGAAACATGACAGAAGCAACAACGGACTAGCTTTCCAACCTCAAGAATACAATGAAGACATTTTCAAGAAAAGTTGTTAATAAGCTGAAAAATTTGAAAGAAGCCGGAAATCTGGAGCTATTAAAGTAAAAATATTTATCATTCCAAACATACCCGCTAGGATTGCAAAGCCACCACCAGATGTCACTATGGAAACTGACTTTAAATGTGCATGCAGTGGAACTAGACTGAAAGGGGGAAAAAAAATACAATGTAATTGTTAAAAAAGAGTTTGGCCGATGTGGCTGAAAATACAGCTCACAGCAAAATGTCTTTCTAGAAGATTCATCATTTTCCACAGATAGTCATTAGGTACTCATGTTGTCGTTCCATAGTCCAATTATTCAATGGGTACAAGGTACAATGCCTGGATGGCTCAGTCGGTTAAGCATGCGACGTCCGCTCAGGTCATGATCTCACAGTTCGTGGGTTTGTGCTGAGCTGTCAGCACAGAGCCTGGAGCCTGCTTTGGATTCCCTCCCTCCCTCTCTCTCTCTCTGCCCCTTCCCCACTCATGCTCTGTGTCTGTCTCAAAAATAAATAAAAAACATTAAAAAAAATTAAAAAAAAAAAAAAAACAAAGGGTACAGGGTACAGTTTGAGTACAGTTGCTCAAGCCAATGATCCTAAAGTAGTAAAGGGTTTCCAAGAATAATTAATTCCTACCATCCACCACTGATGGCTAATGATGATGTTAACTTGAATATGCCCTCAGAGGAAAGGCCAGCATTCGCTCCAGCTGACAAGGTGGAACAGGATGCTTTCAACACATTTTTAAGGCAAAAGTAAAATTATATGTAGTCACTTTACTGCCAAAAAATAATTTAACTAACTCAAATTTCCATGGCCACAGAACATCTTTCTCCCTGGAATTTTCCTATTTTCTTTGTTTAACAGGTCTTGGCCCCTTATCCAGCCCCAGTGCCAAAGTTTCAACAAAACCTTGCTATTTCAGATTCTTCAGCAACTCCAACTCAAAAATACTTATAATCTTTTTTTTTTTTTTTTTTTTTACTTTTCTGGAACCAAACTTAAGGCAGCAATTGTATGAAAAGCCTCTTTAGTCAATCACAAGAAAAACTTAAAACATAAAATAGAGTTTTGGATAATATTTTCCCTACAGACAGTAAGCGACTAACTACCCCTTCCTCCAATTCTGTAGTCTCATCATGTACAGAGTAACTCTTCTGGAGATAAATGTTTTCCCAAATATAAAAACAATACACACTAGAGATGCAATATGTATGTATCTGACATTAATCCACAAAGGTTACTCAAGTGGTTAATTTTTTCCTAATTATGGAAAAATCAGAAGTCTCATAGTTGTCATATTAAATATGCTGCTATAAGACATTCTGCTTTGAAATTACATTTAAAAAGTAGACTATGATTTCCCTATTAAAATGCAAGCCCTTTCAGGGCGGGGATGTTTTGCCAGGTAAATAGTGGGTACTTGTTAAGCATGTGTTGAAAAGAATGCCCATCATCAACAAGTTAAGTCTGAGAAACACTCACAGCCAAGAGGAGCCAGGGGAGACAGGACGACTAAATGCAAGGTAGGAGACTGGAGAGGATCCTAGACCAGCAAAAGCACATCAGGAGAAAAAAAAAAAAAAAAAAAGCTAAGGAAATATGAGTGAACCCCAGGCTGTAGTTAATAAGAATGTATCAATATTGGTTCACTAGTTACAACAGATATACTAATGTAAGATGTCAATGGGGAACTGTAGGTGTAGGAGCTATATGGGAACTGTACTATCTGCTCAATTTTTCTGCAGATCTACTTAAATTTGTTTCCTTCAAGTAATGAAACTTTTTTGAATTTATCTCATTTTCATTAAACAGTAAATTACATATGTATACATACACACATACATATGTGTGTGTATATACATATGTAAGTCAAATTAAACAAGAAATTTATAAAGAGCACAGAGAAGGGAAGCAGAGGAGGACAGAGAGGGACTCTTAAGCAGGCTCCACTCAGCACAGAGCCCAATGAGGGACTCGATCCCACAATCCTGGGGTCATGACCTGAGCCAAAATCAAGAGTCGGACGCTCAACCGACTGAACCTCCCAGGAGCCCCTCATTTTTTTTTAAGTAAGCTCTATACCCAATGTGAGGCTTGAACTCATGACCCCAAGATCAGGAGTGGCAAGCTCTACTGACTGAGCCAGCCAGGCGTCCCTGTAAATCAAAATTTTAAATGCCTGAGACCACACAAAGTAAATATCCCATGCTTTTGCTAATAAAAAGAAAGGTCAAAGTAAATAAAATCAACAGCATCCCTCATGGGCCAAGCAAACTGCTCGGCAGTTTCCTAGCACATGGAACAGTTGGATAGATGCCTCTCTGCCCTCTTACAGCTAAAGACCAAGTCAGTCATGTCGTACAATTATCTTTTCAGTTTAAAGACATGGCACTATTACCATGACCTGATCTTTGAAAATCAATGACATGCTGTAACATTTGATGAGAAGCCGTCTGTGGTTGGAATCACAGCAAGCTCAGCGAAGTGTTAATAATGATGCCGATGATTAACATTATAACCGCAAATACATATACACAGCTCATGACGTGCTGGATACTACTTTAAACACTTCTCGTAGATTAACTTATTTGATCTTTACAGTAACTCTAAGTGTTAGGTAATATGATCAACCCTATTTCACAGGGGAGGGAACAGTGTGAACAACTTGCCCAAAGTCACAGCTTGCTCATGGTGGAACTAGGATTCAATCCCAAGGAGACTGGCTTCAGATAATCATGCTGTAGCACCTCCCAGTCTCTGGCATTCTCTAATTAGAGGGAAGCAAGAAAGCAACTGAACACAGCCTGCAGTATCCAGACAAAAAGCCCTGGCTTTTTGGAATATAATGACCAGATGGGGGAAAAAAAAAAAATGGTTTTGCTGTCTTCACAACATTTGGGGTTCTAGGTGAAGTATCTGATGCTACAAAAATTTTGTTGTTCTGTGCCATTAAGACATTGAGCACATTCCGTAGTTTCAGGAGAAAAAGGAAACTAATGTAATATAAAACAGTACATATGATACAGCTTTAAAAAAAGGTATGTATATTAATTACACAGAAATGTCAGTGATCTACACGTTAAAGAAACAAATGAGAAAGAAATCTTTATGAAGTACATAAAGTATGACCTTGGTTCTGTTTACTTCTGATTTAAAAATAACAAACACAACACACAATTATACAGGCAGGGAAAGATAAAGGTCTACAAATAAACAAGGTAATGGAGAGACAATAAAGAAAATCAACTCAATGAACCGAATTTTTAAATTTCTGTAACAATGACTGTTAAGCCGTATTTAAAATGTGCATGAAAAATGACAAACCGGTAAGTACCAGCAGTCCTGTAGAGGTTGTGCTAGAATAACCTTCATATTTTATTTTCCCTTTATATTTTTAGATATACTTTCATTTCCAAGTACTTTAACGGTTTCATTTCATCTAAATAGATGGGGTAACAACAGTCTACTTAGTCTGACAGTTTCAACAATTAAAATTCAAAAGTATTTATATGTGGAACTTACAAAGTTTTAGGTAGGCCTAGGAAATTCTAAACTTCTATTGCTCAGAGGTAGGTCATAAATTAATGATTAAAAGGAAAGCTTTTTATGCAGTAACTGCCAATCTGTTTTTTCATTATTTAAACTGCCTATTTACATCATCTTAATTAAAATGGAGATCTAACAACTCTTTCCATTAAAATTGTTGCAATAACTTTAAAATTAGCTGAGGAGGCTTTCTGACTTGCAAACGTACTAAAACATATTAAGTTCATAATCAGATTTTAAGCATCATGTTTCAAGTCCAAGGATTTCTTCAGCTTTGCAAAGAGTCAGTCCCATGGCAAGTTCTGCTAAACCATGTTTTCATGCTTTGTTGAGAAATGATTCCAAATTTTGACTTCCATGTCAGAGTCATTAGTGTTGTTAATGAGGGCTTTCATGGATAAGCTCTCTTAAAGAGGATCATCCTTGGATATCAAAAGTATCACCTGAAGACATACTCATTGGATAAAACTACATACACAAGACAACCTTTGGAGGAATTAAAATTCAAAAGATACAGTTCACACACCAATGGTAATGTTTCTAGCAGTTTGTTCTGTATGTTAGAAGTTGTACAAGTTCAATATTGATTATTTTTTCCACATTCTATTTCTTGGATGCACACTCAGCAAGTGCTTTATATATGCCACATATTTAATCCTCACAGTTAATTCTGTAAGCTCGGCAGTCTTTCCTCATGCTCCGTATGCAGAGGTTTTCGAGCTGAAAAGTCACTGTTCCAGGCATTTACTCACCATAAGGGGAATACATTAATCAATGAATTCATTCGTGAATTGTCTTACCACTTAGCCATCGTTGCACTTACATATAATAACTTGATTAAGCCTCAAAAGTTAATTGCCTTGAGCTACCCAACTAGTTGCAGAGAAGAAAAAATCCAAAACCTGGCCTACTAGCTCTAGAGCCCAAAGTCCTACGCAACAGAGTACCTCCCTCTGCCTTTCTTACTCCTATGGGGTAGCAGGGCTGTGATTCAACAAGGGATGCCTGCCTCTCAAGGCCTGGCTCTTTTCTTGTAAGCCTGTGTAGGTGACCTTCATTAATCTATCTCTATTAATGAAAAGAAAAACTAACACATAACAAAAGTTTACCGGCGTTTGGCCACGGAAGGAGGAATGACAGGATTTAAAAAGTATAAACCCAACCAAACGTGGGCCAAACAGACTCCTACTCAAAGTTCAAAAATCCCATCTAAGTTTAGGATAAAAAAGGAAAAAGGACATAAAATAGGATCCAACGCTGCTCTGCATTCAGAAAGTTGGTACACAGTCGACCTTTGAAGTACATGGAAATGCAAGGATCCCCACTCATATGTGGATCTTCTCCAACAAACGCAGTATAGTGCTGTAAATGTATATTCTCTTCCTGATGATTTTAACCTTTTTATTTCTCTATGGTAATTTACTGTAAGCAAACCATATATAATACATGTAGCACAAAAATGTGTTAAATCGACTATTTATGTCATCAGTAAGGCTTCTGGTCAACAGTAGACTATTAGAAGTTTTAGGGGAGTCAACTTATATGTGCATTTTCAACCGTGAGGGGGCGCGGTCAGCGCTCCCAGTCTGCACACTGTTCAGGGGTCAACTGTATTTTCCTTCTTGCTACATGAAAGTTCAGACTAAATTTCTATTACATGCAACACAACAGGTGGTGTGTAAGGCATCCTGTGATACTGAAGATCACTACGAGGGTATCATAAGTGAGCTGTGAGCACAGTTAAAATACGGAGCAGTGGGTGGGAGATCCAGAACTCCAAATGCTAAGCCAGCTGTAAAGTTGTGCATCAGATAAAAACAGGTATTTTAAGGATCACCCCTCTTTGGAAAAAAAATCTGTGACTTTTTTTATCTAGTCCCAATATTTATTTTTTTTTTAATTTTTTTTTAACGTTTTATTTATTTTTGAGACAGGGAGAGACAGAGCATGAACAGGGGAGGGTCAGAGAGAGGGAGACACAGAATCCGAAACGGGCTCCAGGCTCTGAGCTGTCAGCACAGAGCCCAACGCGGGGCTCGAACTCACGGACCGCGAGATCATGACCCAAGCGGAAGTCGGCCGCTTAGCTGACTGAGCCACCCAGGCGTCCCTAGTCCCAATATTTAAATAACAGGTTTTTTAAGAACTTTATCCTATGATTTCCTCTTCATTAAAAATGATCTTACGTTGCTTATAGTGGCCTGGATCTTGCTAGAAATTAATCTTGAAACTGGCGTTATTGATTTACACGTTCTTTCATTCACTCAACAAACATAGGGTTCCTACTGTTTGCCAAGCATGGTATGAGGTGCTAAGGAAACCAAGAGTAGTAAAACAGGGTCCTGTGAGAAAGACAGTTAAATAAAAGAGGAGTTTATTCTATGGAACAGTGGAGAGAGAGGGGGAAGAAAGCACAAGTATTTGAGAAGGGCAACACAGTAATTTAACTACTATTTAATATTTTCTATTTGTTTTATAAATATTTTTCATACAAAGGTCAAATAAACCTTTTCTTAGGTTTATGAGCCCCTGCCTGAATTTTATGATGCAACATGTAATTAAGTTAATTAAAAAATAAATAAATTGTAACAGGAGCTCCTGGGTGGCTCAGTTAAGAGTCCAACTCTTGATTTTGGCTCAGGTCACGATCTCAGGGTTCACTGAGATCCACTGTCAGCGCAGAGCCTGCTTGGGATTCTCTCTCCGCCCTTCCCCTCCTTTCCCCCCCGCCCCGCCTCTCAATAAGTAAACTTTAAAAAAACAGAATGCACAATCCATTTTGTGAGCAGAGACAGGGAGAGGAGGCGGATATACACTAAAACGGTGGGCTACAGGGGTGAGTGATTTTTGTTAATGTTTTCCAATTTTTCTACAAGAAATACGTATGCATTACAAAACATTATTTTTGTAAACCTACACACATAGAGGATTAATCCAAAGTGTATCCAAGAGAACTTAAGAAATCTCAGAAATGTAAAAGCAACCTTTCAAAGTGAAGACTGCCTTACAGGTTTCCATAAACCGAGTAACAGCTGCCTGAAACATTTGTATTGCAGAGTATGCTTTAGCATGAAGAAGACAAGGCACTATTCAGTGATTAAAATGTCAGTTGACGTGACTCTGCCTCACGCCCAACTCCTTCCAGCGCTCCCTGGCTAAAGAAGGAAAGGAATGAGATTCCTCCGCTACAGTCAAGTATTACGCTGGCCACTGTATAAACACAGCTCTTTCCAAAAGAGACAGTTGTCTCCAGAGTCCTAGAATGCACAAGGCTCGTAGAAGAGCAAGTTTTCCTTCTTCTAAGGTTTGTTTAGGCTTCCATAAAACAGATCCTAAATACAGAAAACTGCACCTATTTATTTTTCTTAAAACAAAACCTGAGACCCACATGCAGTTCAGCTAAGCCAAAAGGCAGGCATGTTTTACACAAACTCAACGCCAGTTGAAGCAAATACCCTGTATAAACCACCCCCCCTTCCTATCACCCCAAAGTCGCGTCTTTCTCCATTTTTGATTTTAAAAAAAAGTTTTCTGTTAAATTGCATTTTAACTACAAAGCAGTTTTTCAGTTTTAAAAATTCAAATTATTTTACAAATGTAAAAGGTATAATTCAGAAGCAGTATTCACCTACTTGAAATATTCAGTGTGCTGCCAAACCCAATCCTACAAGAGCTCAGAATCCTACAGAAACTTAAGCTACGCCTCAATTTTCTCACATGGAAAATGAGGAAACCAGACGTAAGGACTAAGAGATTAGTATAAAAATAAAGGCAATTGCTGCTAATCATCTACTGTGATGCTTGAGAAACTAAAGCAAAGTCAAGATTTAGGAAGATTCTAACCAGAAGTGTAACACCTTCATCCCTAACCTCGGTGCTTCCAAGGATGTACTATTACTCCAGAGAACAAACTAGCTAACACAAACCACATTATGATGAGGCAGTGTCTGAAATAGAACTATCAGAGTCACTTAAAGAACAAGTGACTAAAATACCCCTAAGCATTCTGAACTGAATATTGTAGAGCAAAAGAAATTTAGACCTCTATGGCAACATTTTCAAATAGACAGAAGTTATTTCCAGTGATAGTAAAATCTTACATGTGCACAGCACACACCAATCCTGCTCAAGTGGCCACTGAGATCTGTCATAAGCTCTCCCCTGAACCCCAATAAAGTACAGAGGGACTTTTATGAGACATTATAAAGTCCCATTTTCAAATATGGCATGATAGTGGGAAGAATCAAATTAGAAATTTTGGGAGCAAAGACAGCATTATCAGATACTATCTCCTTCCCCACTTATTTTCATCAAATTTTGGTCAAATTTCAGCACGGTTTCAGTAGTTGCTACAGATTTAGGAGTTAAAACTAACCAAGTTCAACAGAAGTTGCTCGAATGTACCATGATTATTTAAAAGAATTTATTTAAAGCACAAACCTTATACCTATGTACCAATTAACCCTTAGTCACCACAGGTACAAAACTATGAATATCACATGGAGGTGATGAACATTAGAGGGCCTTCTTATCCAAGATCTGGGAAGAAAACCTACGATTCCCACCCAGGTGCAAGAATATGAATCACACACCTTCCAAGATTTTTTTGTTTTCCAGCCTATCAATAACTTACCTTCTGAACTGCTAAAAACTGTACATGTTTCTAACGCAAGACATTTTAGGGACCTGTACACGTAAAGACTGTTTTGAAACAAAAAACATTCTTCTGAGAGAAAAGAACTGGCTTTTAAGGATTTCCTTTAAAAGTACTTATCAACAGCAATCTTACCCAAGGGTTTATATGCAAAACCAAAGAGGAAAATTGGTTTGGCAAACCATCAAAACTGACAGGAGTGGTAAGAAAAATAGAGGAGTGGGGGCACCTGTGTGGCTAAGTCGGTTCAGCCTCCGCCTTCGAATCAGGGCATGATCTCACGGTTCATGGGTTCGAGCCCCGCACCGGGCTCTGTGCTGACAGCTCAGAGCGTGGGGCCTGCTAAGGATTCTGTGCCTCCCTCTCCCTCTCTCTGCCCCTTACCCACTTGCACTCGGTCTCTGTCTCTCAAAAATAAACATTTAAAAAAAATTAAAAAGAAAAGAAATTAGAAGAGCATTTTCCTTTACCCACTATCACAGGGGTCCTCAAGGAGCCGAGAGTCAAGTCTGGGCTGGGAAACACACTGGTAATTGGGCTTGTGGGGCAGGAAGACAGCCTCAGGAAAACAGAAGGGGGGGGTGGGGCATGCATCTACTGTAAATGTAAATGGCCCCTCCCCCGCTGAAGCGGACTGCCTGCTCCCTCCCCTGGCACTGACTGCCCTGTGCCCCCGCCACTCACCTTCAGTCATGGACCACAGGGCTGCAGGACCCTGTCCCCGTCTGTCTCCCCTACCTCCTCCTGACTTCCGGCTGCCATACAAGCTGCTTTGTATTTAGGGGGCTGCCCTTCCAAGGATCAAAAATTGCCCTCAAAAGGCTGGCTCTCCACTCTGGTCATTCAAGTCCCAGCTTACATTTCCTCCTTGGACGTCCTTCCCTGAGAACTCCATTTTACTTACTTATTTATTTTCTTTCTTTTTTTTTTAAGATTTATTTTTTAGAGAGAGAGCAAGCAGAGAAGGGCAGAGAGAGAAGGGGACAGAAGATCTGCACGGACAGCGGGGAACCTGCTTGGGAATCTCTCTCCTCTCTCTGCCCCTCTTTCTCTCTCAAAATGGTTAAGAAAATTTTTTCATCACAAAATACTGCATATAAAATTTAATAAAACTGTGTTTTCCCGTTGTTTTCAAGAGTTATAACACAGTAAGATGACTACTTAATTCCACTGTGCTAACACATAGGCATTCTGTAATTCTCTTAAGCAAATGATTCAACAAGCAAATTAATAGTTTAGTAAACTATAGATATATGCTTACCTATTTAAGAAAATAAGCTAGAATTAATCATGTTTATTTGTATTTAAGAATGTATTAAACCCGTAAGAGATTCTTCATCCCACATGAACCCTATCTACCCACTCAATTAGGTCATTATGAACTATGGGTATCTGACAATAATAAGATACATCATCTTCTTTAAAAAACAATGAATTTTTTAAAGATATTTTTAATTACACTTTTTTTTTTTTAAGGGTGTGATTTGGACTAAACCTCCTCTCCAACTGTATTATACCCCACCCCAGACAGAGGTCCCACAGCACAGGACATATTAGTGCTTTGTGCTCCCACTGGAATGAGACTGTAGAAAGGCCAGGCCCGGCTGTAAGAGGGAGAAAGTGCTTTTGCAAATTTCCTGTTGGCTCTCACACAAGACTCACCAGCTACTGTTAACTGTGCTTCCTCCTGAGAAGAATGTGCCTGCCTTCCATACCTGAACATTCCAATACACAGAAAATAGAACTGACCCTTGGCCTATTTTCAACAGGATGGAAGGAAACTTCTTTAGGAAACTTTAAATTACCATGTATTTTCCAAAGCAATCAATATTCTTTTCACAAGTCAATGACCACATGTTAATCATTAACTTTAGGGTTAACAGGGGAGGAGAAAAAAAAAAAAAAAATCACACGTCCCATTACCCCACCCGTGTTAATGGCAGCATAGTGAAACACTTTCAGGTAAATAATTCAAATAGGGTAACAAACCAAAAATATAACACATCTAAACTAAAAGGGTAGTATAACATTAAACATGAGGCGTGGTTTTCATTTAGCATTCTGTGTTCAGTTTGAACTGAAAACGTCCATCTCTTATTATTTTTGGCAACTTCTTTTATGTCCAAAATCAAGTCATGAATTTCAGGAATTCAGCAAGCAAGCCCCATCTGTGCATGAAACACTGTATCTAAAAGGAAGAAAGTCAACCAGTGTCCTAATCCCTTGGGCAAAAAGTATAAAGTAGATCGCCACAGTCTCAAAACCAAAATGCCACAGACTAGCCAAGAAGCACATTCCCATCTTATCTGGCCTGACTGTGGCTCACCTCACCTTTCTTTCATTACAGGAAGGGCACTCCAAGGGCATTACCCTTAGATCAAACAAAGCATTCCAAGAAGGCAAAGGCATTCACACGAAGCTCTTTTCGCAGGGACAGCAAGAACAAGCCTTAGATTTCATGAATGAGTAAGCTGTAATGAAGCATTTCTGTGTCCCTTAAATAAAATTTCAAATAGCTGATAGTGGGTGGACTGCAATCAGAGAGCATTAAAAGACCACTACAAGGAGAAAGTTAATAGGAAAGCCAAACTTCTCTATTTTTCAGTAAGAACATAAAATACACGAAGGCCTAAAATTTTACTTCAAATGAAAAATCTTCATTGAGATTTTCTTAAAATGACAGATTTACAACCTGCAAACACACAGGCCTAGATTGCTATAGTGTTTCTAGTTACTCCTTAGCTAAGGATTATGCATTCAACATTTTGTTTCACTCTAGTTAACTTTTCCTTTGAGTACATCTCAGATGGTATTTCAAGCATTTAGCCAGTAATTTTCAACGTCAATAATGCTTTCTATATATGGGATTCTGTAATTAAAGCAGATCTCTGATTTCCATAAAGCCAACCTACATTTGGTTACTTTAAAAAAAACAGTGAAGACTTTTTGTTCACTTCTACAAGAGCTTACTTTATTCCCTTCAACTTAGGCAAGAAGCAGGAAACTCTCTACTAAAAGAGAACACAAGGGCAGACCCTGAAGTCTCAGTTCTGTTTGGTAGGTAGGTAGACAGGTAGGCTGAACCACGAACACCTCCAAGTTCATCTTATGTTATCTATAGACAGCAGTCCATTTCTAAGCACCCAGGTTGGGGAATCTGCTGTAAGGAAATCCACTTCCCTTAGTTAAACAGTCTAATTGTAATGTTACCAAAAAAACCTAAAATTAATCAAATCCTACTCTAAATTCTTTGACTCTCTGACTCACTTTTAACAATCCCTAAAGCTTGAATTCAAATATGTACAGGAAGTCAGCATTGGGAAATAAAGCCCTGAAGAGCTGTAATCAACCAACTGTTCCATTAAAACAGACAACCACTGTCTGGTTTAGAAAAATAATGGATTTCTTACTTCCAGATGATTAAAGATGCATCCATTCAGTACGGCCGCCTTTAGAATGAGTCCCCCAAGGCAAGTAAGGCAGAAAGTTTGTGTACCATAATTATTTGTGAATTTTCTTCTCCACCCAAATTCTGAAGAAACCAAGTAGAGATTTTTTTCCGGTATACTTCCTCCCATCTTCACCATTTACTAGTAAATTAGACTTTAAAAGAGTTTTTGTGAGTTACTGCAACCACAAGTATGTACTATGAAGCAAACAAACAAAAAAAAAAGGAGTGGACTTCTGAATATTCTTTTTTTCCAAGGGCTCAATAAAATCACTTCAGTATATCTAAAATCAATGTATTAACCTCATAGTATCTGGGCCTGTATTACAATTCTAATATTTAGTTCTTAGATCCACTGTCTAAATCAACTAAAACTTTATCCCTGTGTTGTTATTGCTGTTTTAAATTGTTCTTTGCCCAATTATGTTTTGAATAGAAACCTGTGTGCTTTAATCTGCTTCATACCCTTTTGTCGGTACTGGAGTCACTAGCTGTCAAGAATTACATGTTGTCTGATAAAAGATCTTGGATAATTTTTCTGAGATCATCCCATGAATAAGGTAACTTGTCTTAATTCAATCACTATGCTGCTGAGTATGTATTAGCTATGGACTCGGGTTAGTCAATCTACAAGGACCACTTAGGGAATACAGAAGAGCCTGTATTCTTGGTTGTAACAGTAAGATCACTTTTTTTTTTTTTTAAATGACTGAAGTGTAGTTGACATGCAATGTTATATATCAGTGCTCAACCACAGTTACTGCTGTCACTGTCACCATCCAGCGTTATTACGGTATTAGTCACTCTAGTCCCTACGCTGTGCTTTTCATCTCCATGACTTACTTTATAAATAAACACATGTGTATCTCTTATTCCCATTTTTAATCACATTTATTATTTGGAAATCCAGACAATTAAAAATTCATACTAATCAGAGGCTTTTATAAAGAGTAGCTAACCAAGTGAAATAAAAAGGTCCCCAGGACCTTTATCTGGCACTCAGGAAACACACATTTAAAAAACAAAACAAAACAAAACAAAATTAAAGAAATAAGCCTCAAGAGGTCACTTGGGACAAAGATCCAAAAAAGCTAAGTGAATCAGAATAGCATCTCAAAAAGTTGATGTATTAAAAAAATAAGAGTTTTCAAACATATAACCAGACACAAAACAAACCATCACCATTTCAATTATGATAGTTCCCTGAATGAAGTAAGTTTTTCCACCAATAATATACTGGCACCTTTTCATTTTCTGTTCTTAAATCCAAACAGTTAGTGGCAGCAAGAATGCAGAGAGGAACACTCTCAAAACTGCTAATGAGACTTTTCTTTCTGGATGAATATGTGGCAATTTGTTTTGTATCAGAGAAACATTTTTAAATTTTTATTTTCTTTAACCCAGTAATTCTACTTCTTGAAACTTATGCGAGGGCAAAACAAATACATCAACAAGGAAATGATTTAAATGTTCTAAAACTGGGTGTTGTTATATGCATTAGAGTTTATTTCTCTGATGGTATTCTATGTAATCAAGAGTCACATTCTGTTAGAATACTTAAGAATCATAAAAAGCTGGGGCGCCTAGGTGGCTGTCAGTTAAGCATCCGACTTCGGCTCAGGTCATGATCTCACGGTCCGTGAGTTCAAGCCCCACATCGGGCTCTGTGCTGACCGCTCAGAGCCTCGAGCCTGCTTCGGATTCTGTGTCTCCCTCTCCCTCTGCCCCTCCCCTGTTCATGCTCTGTCTCTGTCTCAAAAATAAACAAACATTTAAAAAAATTAAAATAAAATCATAAAAAGCTGTGAATATGTTAAAAGGCCATCAATAATATATATGCACTATATAATTTTTTTAATCCAGTACCTGTAGAGGGTGAATGGGTGTGCATGCGTACATAAGTTGGCAAAACTTCAATGGCACTCTAGGCAGTAAAATTTTAATAAGTTTTTTCTTCTTTATAATAGTCCACATTTTCCCAGTCTTCTACAAGGTGATATATTATTTCATTGGAAAATAAAGCTCATTTTCAAATGTGGGTTAGGTCTCTGCCCATTTTTCCCAAATGCTCTAAGAGATCTCTTCAAAGAAAAAAAAAATCAACATTATATAATCATTTTCAAACTCCCCTTCCATGACCTTTAAGGGGACTTCTAAAGCTAACAGACTCCCCAGCAGGAAATAAATCTGTTGCTAAAAGGATGCACCCACAGAGTTATGGCAGGATGCACTGTCAGTGGCTTTGGCAACAATTTCCTTTTATTATGCCTTGGCTCCCAAGCGCTTTTCAACTGGGGGAGAATCCTGAAGAAGTTAATAGGTCCTTAATACATGCTCTGCTGCCTGAATGGATTCCTGTTCACAAGGTAATAGTTGAGACCCCCACGTGGCCCTTTCACAAGGACTTTAGCAAATCCCCTGCAGTGAGATGGCCCCAGGGCAGCTCTGTTTTCTGCAGCCCAGGCTGTGACCTAATCAGTGAGGTCCCCAGCAAGACAATCCCTACATTCAACAGTCCTGAAGAAATGAAGCAGGAGTGGGGGAAGAGTTCAAGCTTTACTGAGGAAAGCTATTTACCTGTCACAGTGATGGTTCACCCAACGGGGCTTTAAAAAAAAAAAAAAAAAAAGGCAAAACAAAACAAAACAAAACACCCTCCAGCTGCTTCAGCAGATTCCTGGCCAGCAGCCAGCACAAAATAAACATATTTACTTAAGCTTCATTCACAACTTTTGATGTGAAACTGTTGAAGCCCAAATGGAAACAGGTAGATCGCTGATACACAAGAGTAGCAGTGGCAGTATAGCAGAATAGGTTTTAACGCTCTGTGTCCATTTCAATGGCACGAAAAGTGTCATGACGAGAATAAATAGGGCCCAAAAAGTCATCTCAGTGTGCACACCCCAAAATCGACACAGAAAGTTCCAAAATCTCAAAACGTGACTTTTTTAACTGCGGAAAGAATAAACAGAACAGCGAAACAACACAAGAGTGAGTCTACACAAGGGAGACTTTTCATTAACTGTCCATAATCCCAAAGAGAAGGATGGAAAACAAGGGTTTTGAATTACACAGGTTAACAGTTTTGTTAACCCACAGGAACTTGTTTGTTAATTGCTAAAGGATGCTTTCACTTGGAAATGACAGACCTCATCTAATCAAATCTTTTGGAAAATAACTGTAAATTTGTCTTAAGACAGCATACTTTCACAGAAAGATTTACATCTCATAGGTCAAATGAAATTAGAATTTCTACCAACCTGCAAAAAAGCAATTTGAATGGGGCAAATTAAATAACAGATGTTTATTCTGAAGAAAAAAAAAGACACATGATTCGGAATTTGATAAAAGCTGTCACTGGACAACTTTTAATTGAAAACAAGGTTCTAATTTGAAATTAACTGGTAGGTTGTTTTCCTACATCCATTAACAGAAAGAATCCGAGTCAAATGACTGCAAAATGAGTTTCCATCTAGCTTTGACACTAGTTTAACATCACAAGAACTGCTTCACTGTAATATTTTAAAAGCCATGCCAGGATCTAGGCCATCAGCATCTCTGACAAAGAAATTTTCTGCAACACCAGCATAATGGGTTTTTAACGTCCTCACTGAATGCCATTAGAAGACTGGGTATCCTATCCGACTCCCACACAGCACTGAGCTCAACATGCAGAGCGACTTAACCCTTCCTGCTTCCCCTTCCAGCCAGGGCACACCAGCCAGTCATGGAGGGACAGGCCACAGGGCCACCACCTCACCTGAGTGGCTGGGCTTTGCTGTGAATCAACGAATACTAAACCTCTGCTTTAATAACCGGCACTGGAATGGGGCCAGTCCAAACTGAAATGTACTCCTAAGTACAAAATACACACTGACTTAAGGACCTCATGCGAATGCAAGAATGTAAAAGATCTCATTAATATTCTCCTATGTTGATTTCATGCTGATGTGACACTTTTCAATCTGTTGGATTAAATAAAATGTATTACAATTAGTTTCACCTGTTCTTTTTTAGTGGCGACTAGAATATTTAAAATTACATACGTGGACGGTATTACCGAGCAATGTTGCCTTAACTTGTTAGTACTAACTCCTTTGGTGATTTGAAAAATTAAACGGCAAAGTAAACCCTGGCAGAATTTACACAGTTGTGCCAATCTGTGAAAATCAGCTCACATCTTTCACATGAGCACTGGTGTATGTAAACAACAGAATCTAAACAATGGAACATTTCCACTAAATGGTTTTATGGTATATTCTGGGACATGAATTGTTTTGCTGTATTTGTTTTCATTTACACAGGTTGTACTGATCAGGGATCTATAATGCAGGATCATCTCTAATCCCAAAACAGAGAATTTAAGACTGTTACGCTCTTAGATACAATGGTCTTTTGCAGACCATATTCAAGATGCACTATTAAAATACCAAATTTTAGATCAGTACCTCTAGATTAGGTTTCTCATGAAACCTACACTTCTGTTATAGAATCTTAATTTCATCCCATAAAAGAATTTTGACCGTTTTGGGGGCACCTGGGTGGCTCAGTCGGTTAAGCATATGACTCTTGATTTCAACTCAGGTTAAGATCTCACAGTGTGTGGGATCAAGCCCCATGTCAGGCTCTGCACTCTCAGCACTGAGCCTACTTGGGATTCTCTCTCCCCCTCCCCACCCGTCCCCTGCTCAGTCTCTTCAAAATAAACAATCATTAAAAAGAAAAGGAAGAAACCTGACTGTTTAGTATTTAATGATCACTAAACTCTCTTAAGGAATGAACAATGAGCAAACACATTTTACTGAGATCACTTATTTTTTTCATCTCTGTCCATTATTTTACTTGTTTTTCCAATGTCTTTGAGATAAAGAATACTAACCAAGGTTTCATTCTATCTTCTCTAAAAGAACCCTGTTAAAGATAGGTCAAGGATTCCACATACAGGTCAAGGTGTTTAAAGACACTTAATCCCCAAAATTTCCAGACAGAAACACCAGAATATTTAGTAAGTCAGTACATCAGGAGTTTCTGTTTCAAACCGTGCGATTTCTCATCATGGAGCATTTTCCTATTTATTCTTTTGCAAATAGGTCCCATAACAGATGTAACACAAGCCAAACTTAGCAGAATAGTAAGCAGCACTAAGTACACCTTCAATTTATTTGTAACACACTGCCATTTAAGCTGAAACTAAGCACAGGGATGCGTGTGAAGCCAAAAGACACCAAAGCAACCCTCTGATGTTCTCACTCTGTTCTGGCTTCGATTTTCATGTCCCCCACACCTTCCACCTACTTCTCCAATTCCTCCAAGTCTTTCATCCCTCAAGGGAAAGCACTAAATGAATGAAATAACTTGTGACAAAATAATTCCTAAGAAAGGTGGTGTTAGTAACCAAAAATAGTATCTGCAAGTGAAAGGCTCTCGTGGAGAACTCCTTGCCGCCTTTTACCACTCGACAGTCTCTTCCTTTGGCATTTTAAAATGCCATGCAAAAACTGGGATTCCCAAATCCCCTTGGGGGCAAGCAACTTAAGAAACCTTTGTGACAAAAACCGGAAGAGTGAAGGAACGGAAGACTAGTGCTTTAGTGTCTTTACACTTCCGGCAATACGCCGGGCATCTCTTAAAGTTCTAGCTTAAATGGAAAGACTGTAAAAATACTTTGAAGTATTTTACTACCACTAAATATTTTCACAGTATTAAAACCCTGAAGTATACAGCTGACTGTGGCAGAAATTTAAGATAGCATAGATATCTGCACAATTTTCAAAAGCCTTTAAATTCTTGTGCACATTTAACATCCAAAAGGAATGTCCTCATCAAAGGGGAAGAATATCAGATAAAGTGCCTCTGCGGTAGACTGAAAAACGAACCCAGTATTTTGCAGCTGCACCCAACAAGAGGTGCAGACTATTTTCCTAACTGTTGCATCACCTTGCTCAGCCAATAGAATGGGAGAAGTGAGAAGGTAGGCGTCTGAGCCTAGGCCAGGAGATCCAGCTACTTCGTTCCTTGAGCTCTAGGGACCCTGACGTCCAGGCTAGGCTGCTGACGGAGGACAGACACAGGGCTTAGAGGCCCACGTCCCCCGCCAACATCCAGCCAACTCCCACGAGTCCCGCCACCCAGCTGACCAGCAACTGACCCGACAGGACCAAGCCCAGCTGAAACTGGCGAAGGGCACACACCCAGGGGAGGTACGGCCCAAATTGCCAACCGACTGAACGGTGACCTAAATAAACAGTGGCCGTTGAAAGCCACCAAATTTTAGGACGATCTGTTTCCCAACGAAAGGCAAAGTAACACGATTCTCTATAATTCTTTTCACAATAGTAGTATCAGGCTACATATAATAAAAGCGCCAATTCAGCTTTGCACGTGTCTGCACCTACTCCATCACGTCTTCTATCTCCCTCACCAAATCTAACTGAACTTGGCCATTGTCTCCTCATTTCTGTGACTCTCACCTGTTCCCAGGTGCCAAATGTGCCCCCTCTGAACACACCTCCACCGGAATACGCAGAGAAAACTTCCACAAAGGTTTTCGGACCTTTGTTTCATCATCCTAAGGAGTTATTTACAAATGAGAAAAACAAAATTAACTGACCATGGACGAAAAGTTTATAGGATTAGACGCCCAGGGGACAAAAGGAGACAAAGAACAAGCAAGAGTTTTTAGAAATTTGTTATTTAGATGCAGCCACCACTTGAGTGTGAAAAATATTTTTAGTTTCTGCATAATGTGTTCTCCTTAAAATAGCCTCATCATTGGATTTCCCTTAACTCAACTAGGCTTTAAAAGAAGGGTTTGCTTATAAGAGCACCCCATCAACAGAAACAACCGAAGATTTACAATACAAATAGCTTTTTTAAAGGTTGCAACTACAGGGGCGCAATTTAATCCAGGAAACGGACAGTTTCAAAGACCCTGTGGATCTCTAGAACTACTTACACGAAGCTTTAGCAAATTCACTGATAGTGATACTAACAAAAATAGAGTCTACTAATCTGACAGCCTTTTCAAAAGTTCAGAATTTTGCCACATAATGTACGATGTAAATGGATACTCGTCTTTTACACTTAGAACAGAAGCATTTTTCAGTTCAGAGGGTAACAGGCAATAGCACCACTATGCAGCCCAAGAAAATGGCCATGCCCCGCCCGGTATTCTGTGCCTGGAAAGCCACTGAGCTGAAGATTTCCAGTTCTAGGCTGTGGTGCTCCAACTGACATAGGAAGTTGCTTCTGCAGAGAACACAACATCAACAAAAGGAAAGTGCGCTGCTAATGAAGCTTTTGTTACGGCTGTTGTTCTAATTCCCTCATTTTGTAGCTGCTTCAGAGGTGTGGAAAACGAGGGCAGTTTTAAGTGCATGAAAAGGACAGGCAGGCCTGAGGCACACACAGCACTTCAGCCGGATACAGACGCGAAATTCTAATTGGGAACAGAGAACAAATTTAAAAGGTCTTTCCCAGCCATAGTTACTTAGATATGGGTTTGCTTTTGATACTCTGTCAAAGTCTAATTCAATTTCAAACTACTCATCCATCAAGTATTTGCTGGGTGTCTACCATGGGCCAGGTGCAGTTCTAGACGCCAGCCATCCAGGGCCAGAGTCCCCACCTAGGCTCACAAGGCTGGCGCTGTGAAAGAAAAATGACTAAAGCAGATTTTTTTTTTTTTAATATGTTAAAATCAGGGGCGCCTGGGTGGCGCAGTCGGTTAAGCGTCCGACTTCAGCCAGGTCACGATCTCGCGGTCCGTGAGTTCGAGCCCCGCGTCGGGCTCTGGGCTGATGGCTCGGAGCCTGGAGCCTGTTTCCGATTCTGTGTCTCCCTCTCTCTCTGCCCCTCCCCCGTTCATGCTCTGTCTCTCTCTGTCCCAAAAATAAATAAACATTGGAAAAAAAATTAATATGTTAAAATCATATTAGCTTTGAAACGGACAGTTTCAAAGACTCTGTGAATCTTATATGAAGCTCTAGGAAATTTATTCATACTTATATGAAGCTCTAGGAAATTCACAGGAAATTCATACTTATATGAAGCTCTAGGAAATTCATTGAGAGCGATACAGATCCTACGAATCTGACAGCCTTTTCAGAAGTTCAAAATTTTGCCACATAATGTATGATGTGTATGGATGTACGTTAAAAAAAATCAGGAACCTCAAATTATAAAACTTGATGTTCTTTAGACGTGATGATCCTCAGTTTGACTTCTTTCTAAAAATCAACAGCGCTGGGCTAATTAAAGCCAAACACAGGTATTATTCACGTTCATGCTTTCCTAATCAGCTTTCATCTTCTACATGAGGTTAACACGCTTGTAAGCAAAAATATTTCCATAAAAAAAAGTTTGTTTAGATCTTGCCTTTAAAAGCAACTCATTTCCATTCGGAGGCTTCAACCAACAAACTAACTTGGTATTTACATAGCAAATTCATCTTTTTTTCATTAAAAATGTAAACACCTTCAGATGAGCAACAGATCAAAAGAACACCATTATGTGACAAACATTTACTGCGTTTATCAAAAGATGAACATCACTGAATAAGTATTTACTAAATACCAGCCGTGTGCCAAGCACTGTCATGAGAGAAATAAGAATGTCTGAGACGGCCTGATGTCAGGCAGCTTTAGGAGTGAAGGGGCCAAGAGAAATAGTAAGAACTAAAAGCAAATAGATTTTAGAGAATCTTTTAACTAAGAATTTATGGTGGGACTGCTTTAACGTATTTTAAAGTTAATCTAACTTTAAAGTCATTTTCCAAAGAGCAGTTCTTGCTTTCAACAGAAAGTCTTCAACTCATGATAAAGAAAACACTGCTTCGTGAAAGACTCCAAAATCACTGTTTACAAAATCTCATCTCCAGAGGTTTAAAAAAAAAAAAAAAAATACTGACTAGAAGTGATATGACTATCAACGCCCATAAATCAGAGATCAGAACATTTTGCCACATATACATGGATTCCGCCTGTCACTGTAAAGTTGTTTAAAGCTCCCTTTACAAGGGCAGGAGAAGAGCAACACTTTTATCATGAGAGGAGCAACCTTTAACAGTTAAGAATTATTTTTCAATTTTTTTCTCTTGTACGGAATAAGGGACTATTAACAAAACTAAAAATGGTTTATTAAGTCTCAAATGCTCTGATCTTTAGGTCCATTTATATAAAACTCCAGCCTGTTAGGGAAGTTACCTTTATGATTAGAAGCCTGAGTTTCCTGACAGATTATTTACCTTAATAAATAAAGGCATACTAGCTGAGCAAAGAGGGTTTCCATGGTAAACGGGCGCCAGGGAAGATCAGATCCTGGCCTAGAGGGCTGCTAACTTAAAAATAGATACAGTGTGTATTATGTGTCGTAATTATTTTATCACAATCGTCCTGCACGCTTACACGGGGAGACAGGGCTCTGCCGATACAGGTGTGTAAAGAACTGCACACGACTGGATCTCCGGGAAATCACCTTGAATGACAGACTGTCTTGAACCATTTTAAGCACACATGCAAAGTCCTGTATGTAGCACAGCAGTTACTGTTTGTGCACCGTAAAGGCTGATCTCCCTCATTTATAAAACAGAAAGGAAACCTACTGGGTCAATAACAGACACGCATTAGACTTAAGTGCCATGAAGTGTATACAAAAATAGGTTCAGGCTGCTGAGCGTTTTTGAAATGCTGGTCACTACCACCGTCCCCGTGATCCTCGTCATCGTCACAGGTCCTCCTTCAGAACTGGTGAGGGCCTGGCAGCCCCAGAAAACTCTAGAACAGAGGGACGTAAAACCAGCGGTCCAAGGCCATGGAGGTTCAGCTCTTCGTAAGCCTCCTGGTATTAGAAGCAAATCACTGTCTCTGAAGACAGAATACACAGTTTTCAACAGATTCTCAAAAGTTTCTGTGATGCCAAAAATATCACGAACCATTGTTTTGGAAGTCTGGAAACAGGCAGTAGAAGAAAAGCTTTCACTCAACCTTATGACTATCATTATTAATATGCTACAATCAGCTTGTTTGTTGAGCAAACAAGGGCTACGTAGGGCCACGTCAGCCACTGTGCTCAGGAGAGGCCTTGAGGCCCGAGATAAACGATACCCTGAGTCGTAACACAGAAACATACAGAAAGTGCTACTGGAACAAAGAAATGGAGACTACCGGTTTCGAGAGAGGCAACAATGGCTTATTAGGGCCAACCTAACCAAAACTTAATGAGTGCCTCTTCTATGAATCTAGTGGTTAAAGATTTAGCATCTACCCACACAAGAAGCTGCCAATTCAGAGGAAAAGGACAGATAATAACATTCCCACTAGAGTGATACTAACAATAACGTAAAATAGAAAAAAAAAGTAGAAAAGAAGAAAAATGGGTTCCACAGGAGGGAGAAGGCTTGTCATGGAAGATTTATTACGCAGACGGTTAATAAGTCAAGGCGTCACCCAAAGGCAGGGAGCTAGGAAACCATGGGGCAGAGAAGGCGGGGAGGGCCGGGCTCCAGGTGCCTCAAGCACCGGGGTTGAATGGGGGCTGGGAGCGGAGAAGCAGAGCAAAGCAGGAGAGGGAGGAAGTCTCTGAGGGCGCAAGAGCCTACGAGGCCAAAAAAGCTTGGGCTTTATGTAAGGGAGACCCTAACTGGTCTTAAGAAAGATCCGATGAGAGACCGAACACCTCTGCTTCGAGAATCAGCTGTGTGACCATTAATCCCTCAAAGCGCCACACTTGAAACACTTCTGTTACAGCTCTTAATTAAAAAAAAAGAAAAAAGAAACGCAGAGAAGATTTCAAAATTCAACAGCATGAGGTCAGTGTGTACCATAATCCCCACCCCCGTCATATCTTCAGAATTTAATACAGGCACTACGTGAACACGGCATATTACCGTCTAATTTTACTCCCAAATTATCGTGACGATCTAGGGAGACAACTTACGAAAAGAGCTCACAACAGGGCTGGTTCACACTGAGCTTTCAATAAATGTGACCTATAATTATACACGGACGATGATAAAGAAGAAAAGGCTCCCCGGTGATAAAAAGATAATATTGGTTGGGGGCGGCTGGGTGGCTCTGTTGGTTAAGCATCTGACCCTTGATTTTGGCTCAGGCCATGATCTCTGGTTCGTGCTGCCAGCGCGGAGCCTGCTTGGGACTCTCTCTCTCCCTCTCTCTCTACTCCTGCCCTGTTCACGCTCTCTCTCAAAATAAAGGAGAAAACTGGTTAAATTACCACAAACTAGAAAGAAATCTTAAGAAACCAGGTGAGCTGCTGGGTAACTTCTATCACAAAAGAAAAAAATTAAGCTGAAATTAAAAAGACTACCTCTCGGACCTTCCTCAGCATACTAATTCTCAAGAAAGAAAAACCACCAACAATTCTGAAGAATCCCTTCCGACAACAGGTCGGCTCACTCGGCCGTGGAGGCCCAGGGACGCAACGGGTGTGACAGGCCGTCAGACACCCTGAGGAGACCCGGTGCGGTTCACCAGAAGGCAGTTGGCGCTGGGAAGAGCGGCCCGTGAAGTACGAGCGTGAGTAGCGTCCTGGCCCTCCTCTCACGGCTGTTACACTGGGTCACAGCCGACTCAAGCGGTACAGGCAGGTGCCCCAACAAGCCATCTTTCCAGGTCCGTCTATTGCTAGTAACAAAGACCCGAAAAGGCCGTGCTTCCTGGCATTACGCCTTGGGCAGCACGCCCTATTCTAACAACGTGGCTTGATTTCTTAAAACCTAAGTGCCAAAAAGGTGACTGCAAAGTAACGGTGCACAACGCAGATAATAAAATCTTAACAAAGCCAGCCTTCTGAATTAAAATAATCCACAAATTGGGGCGCCCGGGTGGCTCAGTCAGTTAAGCGTCTGACTCTTGATTTCAGCTCAGGCGACGATCTCATGATTTGGGAGAGTGAGCCCCTTGTCGGGCTCCACACGGAGCCTGGAGCCTGCTTGGGATTCTCTGATCCTTCTTTCTCCCTGTGTCCCTCCCCTGCTCGTTCGTTCGTTTGTTCTCTCTCTCTCTCTCTCTCCCTCTGCCCTCTCCTGTGCCCACGTACATGCTTGCTCTATCAAAATAAATCAAAGCTTAAAAAAAATAAAAGAAAATAATCCACTAAGTCAAAACAGGAACTAAAGGGTTAAAAAAAAATACAACAATGGAAACACACCTAAAGTTTTAAAATCTATTCAATTTTCCTAATTGGGCAAGGCAGGCCATATGGAAAAACAACCAGGCCAGATATTAACTGAGCCTTAAATCTCTATACGTAGAGGCCACTCCATCAGGTTATCAACACTCAACTCTTAAACAACTCTTAGAACATAAAAATGGTGCCTTGTCAAGAGGGCTGAGTAAGAGAACAAGTTCGCTGGCTTTCCTGCCACAAACCAGATGGCCGGTGAGGACAGACGCTGAAGCCAACATCTCAAGGAGGCCAAGGCCAGAGAACAGGGATTCAGCGGGGGGCCGTGTGGACTGCAACTTAAGCGATTCAGGGGGTTAAAGTGGTTTTAAAGGCTAGACGGGACCCTAACAGCCATCTAAGACACTGTTTTGATGAGAAAGTGTTCCAGTTAACATGCTGTACACAGTTTGGTCCAGCAGCACCTTTATTTACGAGAACGCTGTACCTTCACAACTGCATGCACAGATGAGACACCCGTCCATCTCCACTAGATGACAAAACTCACTACTGGTCTCGGCAGAATTCCCCCACTGCTCAGCACTTCATCGAAATAATCTTAAATTGCTTAAGTGCCACCCCTATGTAATGCAAAAATCCTGTTCTCTTCAATGTGCTAAAGACTAATATGTCCTCTGGAGAAGAAATGACGGAAGAAGACTGCTCGATTCAATACATCTTCTTCAAGACCAAGCCTCCAATCTGGGATTCAAGCCTCCAGCCTGGCTCAGCCCAACCCAGTTCAGTCCAGAATCCCATTCAAGCAGTAGTTTTCAAATGGGTTCTATTAGAGCATCTCCAGATCGCTCTACAAAGAGCGAGAGGCAGTAAGATGTGGTGTTGGGAGACGCAGGCCCCCACCCTCGTTGTCCCCCTTAGTACCCAAGTGGTCTTAGACAAGTTACTTAGCTCCTCTGTGAACATTCCTTCATCAGTAACATGGGGATAAAAGTATCTATTTGGTAGTTGTAGCAAGAAAATTAATATATAAATTAATATAAGAAAATAGAGAAATTAATATGAGAAAATTAATATAAAAATTAAATTAGAACAGCACCTGGTGGTAACAGTAAGTGTCAGTGGTTCATTATACTGATGCCCTTTATTATCATCATCATAATCACGGAAAGCACAGAGCTAGAGAGACCCTATTTTAGGTTGTTTCTACTCTATCCCGTCCAGGTTCTGGCCCTTACGCACCTTTCAGGAGTCTATGGAGGCACGGCAGAACTTCACCACATTCTGCCTCACAACATACCATCCTGGATCCCAGCCCAGCTCCTCCCCCAACCACTATTCAGTCAACTTGTTAAATACCATACTAGTAACTGAAGAAAAGCAGAGCCTGTTTTCTCTTAAAACAAAAAGAGTTTCCTTAGGATTTCTAATTAGATTCTGTTTTCACCTTAACATCCTCCAGTTTCAGAGGAGGATCCCGTCCCCAGGCGAAATTACCATGCCCTCCGTGCCTTGACTCAGATTCACACACACACAAAAGGGCAGATTATCATAACCTCATTTCTGCCAAGGCCTGATTTTTCAATCTCACTGTGGCTCAGAAATCAGTTTTTCTCTTCAACTTTCCTGGGAAGAGAACAAAATGTAAGAACAGGACAGCGGCTGCGGCCACATAAGGCAGGAGATGCCAACACAAAAGCCCACTTCACCAGCTAATCTGTGAACTCCTTGACGGGGCCTCCCCCAGTGTCTGTGCAAGTTCCTACTGCCAGGAGTTCCAGGTCCAGCTCCAGCAGAGGTAGAAGGGTCCTACCACAGCAGACCACACTCCTAATGGCCACGCAGCTGTCAGCCGCTCTTACAGATTCTTTGGTCATAACCCTGGAGGCCACTGACATTCTACATTCTATTTTCTGCCATGACAACAGGCCCTAGGAAAAAACACAGGTCCCTGCCATGTATAGAAGACATCCTACTTGAAGCTGGGAAAAGGTTTCCTTTTAAACTTGAGTAATTAAGGGGCGCCTGGGTGGCTCAGTCAGTTAAGCGGCCGACTTCGGCTCAGGTCATGATCTCGCGGTCCGTGAGTTCGAGCCCCGCGTCGGGCTCTGTGCTGACAGCTCAGAGCCTGGAGCCTGTTTCAGATTCTGTGTCTCCCTCTCTCTGACCCTCCCCCGTTCATGCTCTCTCTCTGTCTCAAAAATAAAAACGTTAAAAAAATGTTTTTTAACTTGAGTAATTAAGATAATAATTAAAATATTCCAAGTTCTGCCAAACCAGAAAGAAACCCCAGAAACATTTTCCCTCTCACTGTGGTCAACAATAAGGTTAGCCTGGATTGGAAGTCCCTTCTGGTCCCACTGCACAAACGCATTCATCCCGTGTCCCCTAACTGAGGAAGCCCAGGAGCCAGTCCCCAGATGGGCACTACAGGAACCATGCAATACCACTCCCCCATGATGAGAATGTAGCCATGTTCTCTTAAGAAAAATGTTGTCCCTATTCCCCCTCCCATTTTTCATGAAAGGCGATTTATCTCATTGCACCAGCTGTACTTCCATATTAATTCTTCCCAAGTCTTTCCATCGACATGTAAATTTCAATTCTGAAATCACAACTGGGATTCTAAGAGCAACACAGCATTAGTAAGTTTAGAAATTCAGTCTTATCTTAATGAAAAACATGGTCTCCCCAAGTAAGTAGAAGTGGAAGGGGGAAACACTCTTACTGGGTTGCATTATTCTAACAGTGAAACACTGAACCAAAGTACTCCAGACTGAAGGGAAAACATACTTAAAGGCATCCCAATTACGATACATACGTGAGGGGGAACAGACTTAACTACCTACCTACAATTAAAAAAAAAAAAAAAAAAAATCTTTCGGCCAAGCATTTTTCTAGACATTACTTTAGTTTCCGAACTAACAAAAAGCTGCACCTCTTTACAGATGCTCAAGTAATAATTAACTTGGATGCATCCGCCTGGGCCAAGAACACTAAGCTGAATTTATAATTTATTCCATAAATCTGCAAGAGGGCTTCTCCAGATTTATTCTGCTCAACTCTGAAAGCTTACCAGGCACATATCTGCAGTGAGAATGGGGGACAAATCAAAACCTAAATGTGAAATTGCACATGCTTCAGAGATCCTCCACTAACATTTCTGTTCAATCTGCTTTATCACCTTCTCTGTAGATTTTTAGGGAGATTGGGCGGGGGGGGGGGGGGGGGGGGGGGGGAGGAGCATAAATCTTAATTAGAACCCTGGAGACTGGCTCTCTAACCAGACCCATTTCCCAAATAATTTTTCACGTAACCTTCCAAACCTGGAACGGACGAGCTATCACGTGGGCATGAATGTGTCAGAACAGTTCACCAACACCCAGAGGCCTCTCCAGGAAAAGCATGTGATTTGGTGAGAGATTATCAGATGAGTCAAGTGACAATTACCCCCACACTGCAATTACATGTTACCTCCCTGAAAAGCCAATTAGCAAAGTATGTATAAAATGCAGAGCTCACAGGACCGTACATTTGGCTACATATTTTAGGTAGTTCATAGAATTTCTAGTTAAAAAAAAAAAAAACTAACTAAAAACTACTTTTCAAGGCATGTTTCACATTTAAGCAGACTTTTTAAAGAAAAGGATCATAAAAATAGTAAGAACGAAATTCAGATTGCGGATTTATGTTCTCTGTTGTATGAAAAGACTACAAATGATACACGTACGTGGCGATGCTGAAATAGGTAAAATCCCGCAAAAATTTATTATTCCAACAACATTATAGTTTCAAGTTAAGTCAAAGGCAGGAGGCGAACAATGAAGCGGGCAGATTGTTGGTCCTGCGCAGGCCCTTATCAGCTAGTCCAGTGTGACAAGAAGAGAAAGTAACAGCACAGCAGAAACAGGCGATGAACAGTGTCTGAAGTTCTAGAAAGGTGCTATTAAACCTGATCTGAGCCAGGTGCCTTCTCCAGCTCACACTGAGTGTTATTAGGGTCGTGTCCTATGGAGTCCCCACCTGTGTTCCTGAACTGCCCCTACTTTTCTTCTTCGGACAGGCACCGCTCCACACTTTTCGACCCGCGCTAGGAATTAGACAAACCCCAAATAAAGAACATACCTGATTTAAGAATTTCTACTGCACAAAACATACTGACTTTTCCTGAAGGAATTCTACCCTACGATACCAAATGTCTTGCCAGGAATCTCTAAAATAAGTTGGGCCGATAATTCTACTGCCAAATCACATCTCGTAATGTACACCAGGCCAACGTGTGGTAATGTGTAAATACTATTATATCACTTTGATTCATTTCCAAAAAACACAGAAACATTAATCTACTATACATGAAATATTTTCTTCTGTAAAGCCAAGGACTACAGAACAGATGACTGATAGATTTCCAACTTTTCTCTCACTTTCAAATCTCAGTAGTTACACAGATGCACAAAGTTTCTTATATACTTCCCAACCCCAATGCCCACAGTCCCAATTCATCCCCTGGCCCCCCACTAAGTTACCACCAGAAAAGTCTAGCACTGCCATTCAGCTTTGAAAACTACTCGATTTCAGAACCCTGCCTTGTTTGGTTGGTGGTTTCCTTTTTTCTCCCTTGGTAGTAAGAATATCCCAATGTCTTAACTTTATAAGCAAAAAAAAAAAAAAAAAAAAAAAAAAAAAAAATTACTAGTTTCTAAATGAGTCTTTAAAAAGCAACAAAAATACTCTTTTCACTTGAAAGAAAAACCCAAAAGGCAGTGCTCATATAATTTAAGCCTTCAGGGAATGTAAATTAAGACTTGGGTTCTATTTTCTGTCTCAACTTTAACTTGTAACAATTTTTTATAGCTTTTCAGAAGCTATTTTAGAAAAGGAAAAAAAGAAACGGTCAGGAATAATTGTCCTTAGGAAAATGCGCAAACATATTCGTTGTATTGGGTGAAGTTCTTAAAATGTGGGTACTCTTCCAAGTTGACACAATATACCTGAACATTCGAATTAATATTGGAGTACGGCAGGATATACACGTATATATCTATAGATAAAAGACGAGGGACTAGAATAGCATAACCAACAGGAGTCAGTCAAATGTTATTTAACAATCGGGCTCTAGTGGCCATCTTGCATCCCGAGGGGAGTGTGCACCTCATCTCGGCTGGTCCGCCCCAGACCCCCTGAGCGCCAACCCTCGTCCCTACCCCGCTGCCGTGTGCTCCATTTCTGCTCCGACAAGATGAAAGAAACTCTCCGGAAGCAGGAGAAAACGCCACACCCCAAGCACGCGTGCGCAGTGGTGGGGAAGGACCGGCTCCCGAAAAGGCAGGCTCCCGAAAAGGCAGGCGGTGGGTTCACAGCCGGGCTACCGCAGCTGATAGAAACCTCAGTTCTCGTTAGAGGAGCCAGGGGTACACAAGATCCCTGGCGGGGAAGAGGGGAGTATGTTCACAACCAAGGCGCCATGATCCGCTTCCACAGCGCTCAAGTGCAGGCATCCGGGCAGCGAACACTCGCCGGGTCCCAGACCAAGCAGCCGACAGAAACGCTACCCAGGATCTTAAACCAACGCAGTGAGGAGGGTCTGACTAGTTCAAGACCACAGGCCGAAGCCAACTGCATTGAGGCAACTTGTGAGGTGGACAGACCTTGACGATGTTGTGCGGCGCGGGGGGGGGGGGGGGGTCTATTTTATATTATGACTGCTTTTTAAAATGTTGTTCATGGGTCTGACAAAACCTAGATCTCTAATATTTTTAAGCCCCCAGCCCCTTGGACACCGCAGCTCTTTTCCATTTTTGCTTAGACGCATTTCATTCTGTGCAGCTAATTAAGCTGAAGACGACTGAGAATAAAGTTTGAAACAAGGTTAATAGAGTTCTTTGCTCAGTATATGGTTTCAGTTTTTATTTCATTGACACTGATTTGCACACAGAAAGCAAAGTTGTTTCTAGAGAACTAATCACGGCATGTGGCTGGTAATCTTTGATGAAATTGGATTAAAGATTCTAAATGGCGGCATGATGTAAAAATAAAAACAGAAATCTGGTATTTTATCCTTTAATTATACCGGAATTAAAAAATAAATTAAAATTTTTCTAAAATCTAGAAACTAACAAAAAATTTCAAAATTAAAAAATTAAAATCTGGCATTTTAGAGGAATGGATACACCCAACACATGCTAATGGTCTACAACTCATTACAAAAAGAATCCCTTGAATAAACAAAAGTACATTAAAAATATGATGGCTTCTAAAATAACTTTTTCTAGGATAATAATTATGTTTCTTATATTAGGTGTAGGCATGCTTAGTGGGGTGGGTATTAAATAATTTACTTGTAGCATTTTAAAGATAAACCTAAAATTTCAGTGTAATAAGAAAAACATCTTTTTTTAGAATGGATATATTCATAAAGGACATATCAATGAGATCAACAAACGAACTGAACTCCCATCTATGGCAGTTCATCTAACCCTGTGATTACCCAGTTTCCTTCTATTTCCACTACCGCTCTCAGGAAGCAGGACATTCATTCATTTTAATGTGACACTCATCAAAATAATCATTCGTTTGCTCGTTCGTTGTCTTCACATTTAATGAGCAGCTTCTATATGCCTAGTACTTCTTGCTAGGGCTGAGGACAGAAAATGCATGAGCTAAATAAAAGCCTGTCCTGAAAGGTGGTTTTTGGCTGAATTATGTCCCCTAAAACTCATGCACTGAAGCCCTAACACCCAGTACCTCAGAATGTGACCGACTTGGAAATAAATAGAGGCCATTAGGGTGATCCCTAATCCAATATGAATAATGTCCTTATAAAAAGAGAATAGGACACAGACATACACAGAGAAGATGGTGAAGACACAGGGAGAAAACAGCCATCTACAAGACAAGGAGAAAGGACTCAGAAAAAACCTACCATTGCCAACACCTCCAACCTCGACTTCTAGACTCCAGAATTGTGAAAACATCAATGTCTGTGGCTGAAACCACCCAGTCTGTGTCCTTTGCTACACTGGCCCTTGGCAAACTAATACAAAGGCTCACACTCCATCAGGGGAGACTGACATCAAACTGTAATATCCGAGAAGAGCAGCTAAATTAGAGATATGCACAAAGTGCAAAGCAACAGACCGTAGCATCAGTCGGCCGTCCCGGATGTTCTGGTTTTAGGCTCTTATTCCAGGTGAAAGGGTATGCTAACAAAGCCTCCTTACCATTTCGAAGACATTAACAGACTAACACGCGCTCGGCAGCCTTGCCATGTTATTTCACTTTATCCTCACATAAATCTTGCAGCCTTTTTGAGCGTCCCCATCATATAGATGAAGTCAGTTTCGGTAAGACAATTAACTTGTCCAAGATCACCCAATTAACAACTCAAAGAGCCAAGTCCCTACAATTCAACATTGTACTTCCCTACGTCTGTCTGCCTCTCAAACAAAACTTGGAAGAGGTACTAAGGAAAGCAGACCACATCGCGGAAGCTTTAGCAGTGTGTCCTCTCTGTGCACTGCACAATTCTGCAGGTGTGCAATCATCTCTGAAAAGCATGCCAGATAGTGGGCGCTGGCGGTTCTAAGCGTGCAAAAAGACTAGCTTGAACAGCTCTGGAACAGTTTCTCAAAGTTACAGCAAAACCACAGTGATGCTTCTAACAATGCAGAGCACAAACTTAAAGATCAGGATCAACGGTAATGATTCCAACTTTCTCCCGTCTCCTTACTCATTGTACACCACGTCATTCAAGTTCCTTCGGTTCCATACTCACGACTTACTACACACAGGGATGCTCCGAAGAGGGCAAAAAGCATGCACGTGCACTTCTGTGTGGAGCCCTGACAGAGGCCAAGAGGGAACTGTACAGGAGCCAGCGCAGGGCAGATCATTACTTTGGGACAAATGGGAGGGGAGATCAAACCAGAAGAGTATAACGTATTTACCTGTCTCTTCGTCTATTTTGAAAACACCAACACCAGAACCATCTCTTATGGAATAGCGGATCTCCCCGTCTCTTCCTGTGTCCTCATCGTGAGCAGATACTGTCATTACTGAGGAACCAATAGGGACATCTTCTTTCACTACCCCCTTCTCCACAAAGCTGGAAAACACTGGTGGGTGTAAGTTCTCATTCACATCAATGACCTCAACTTCAACATAGCAAGTGGAAGACAGAGAAACCGGCTTCCCTTTGTCTTTGGCCCTCACGGTGAGATTATACACTTGCTTCTTCTCAAAGTCCAAATGCTGGACAATTCTGACTGCTCCGCTGAGTTTATCCACATCAAAGTGTCCTTCTCCGTGGTCCAGCAGACTGTATCTCACTTGGCTAGACTGACCTAAATCGGGATCGTGGGCCTCCAACCACATGATTATGGTTCCTTCTGGAAGGTCTTCGCGAACTTTCACACGGTAATTAGGTGGAATGAACCTAGGTGGGTTGTCATTAACATCCTCTAATGATACTTTCAAAAGAACAGTGGAAAGCAACTGAGGTTCTTCTCTGGCTTGATCCCTGGCTTCAATCTTTAAGTAATGCACATGCTGTACTTCGCGATCCAAAGGGGACACAATTTTAACAACTCCAGTCACGCTGTCAATGGAGAATTTATCTGTGTCTGTGAGAATAGAGTAGGTCACATGTCCATTCGGCCCTAAATCTTTATCTGTGGCTTCAACCTGGATGATTTCACTATCTACCTCTTTGTCTTCGCTCACTTCAACAAAGTAGCTCTCCTGTAAAAACTCCGGGGGATTATCATTGGCATCGAGAACTCTGATGTCTACAAGACGCCAAGCGGCCTTCTGTGGTATACCAAGGTCAGATGCTGTAATGTTCAGGGTGTACTTGTCTGTTGTTTCACGGTCAAGCGGAGATAAAATCTTTAGCATTCCAGTTTCCATGTCAATTACAAAGCAACTATCCTCATTTCCTCCAGAAATGGCATAGACCAGTTTTCCATTGAAGCCAGTGTCCAGGTCAGTAGCATTCATGAAAATTATGCTGGCACCCACTGGATGGTTTTCCTTTACCTCAACACCAGCGGGGAGAGTACTTCTGAACTGTGGCGCGTGCGCATTGACAGAGTGGGAATCAAAGAAAATGTCCTCAACCTCTCCCTGACTGTGTAACTTATTTGCCTGCAGGAGTTTCTCCGCCAGCATTTTGGCGACGCCAGTCTCTTCGCACTGCAAGTGTACTGGCTTGCGACTAGCAGCCACAGTTATGTTGATGTATAACGGTGTGGCAAAATTCTCTCCATCTGTGGCCGTGATTCTCAGGCTGTGAAATGACACCTTGGTCCCTAAGCCATCCAGTAGCGACTGCTTTAGGGACAACACCCCAGAGCTGGGGTTTAGGCTGAACAAATCTAGTTCGTTTCCAGCTTCAATCTGGTATCGGACCAACTGAAGTTCGTCAGCATCAATCGCAGAAACAGTAGTTATTTGCTCCCCCACACCTAGATCCCTGGGGATAGTTCCTTCACAATTGATTTTCTCAAACAAGGGTGTGTTGTCATTCAAGTTATTGAGGGTCACCGTGGCGAGGACTTCAACTTCCCGGCGGTATGGCAAGCCCCAGTCTGACGCTCGAATCCTCAGAGTATAAACCCGAGGCATCAGCTCATAGTCCAGGTTTTCTGAAGTACTCACGGCACCAGTGAAATGGTTAATGACGAAGGGCACGTGGTTTAAGTTGGCAATACTGTAAGTCACATAGCCGTTCTCCCCCTCATCGGGGTCCACGGCACTCACGCTCAGGACCGTCGTACCAATGGGCACGTTCTCATCGAAAGATGCTTTGTAAGCAGTCTGGGTAAACTCAGGGGGATTGCTGTTCGCACCTAAGACTTTAACCAACACTCTGGTCGAGGCTCTTCTGTCACTTGTTGTTACTTCAAGTTCAAAATGGGATGCCTGCTGTCTTTTAACTGGCTCCAAAATGGAAATGAGACCAGTGTTGGGATTTAAACTGAATTTAGCTTTCCCAGGGGTACTTTTGAAAACATACCTCAAATGAGAATAACTAGGCATGGCTTTCACCATGACCACAGGGGTATTAGAAGGAGCAAACTCACCGATTTCTGCTCTATAAACATCCTTTTCAAACTTGACTGGCCCAGCTTTGAACTGCGGAGAAGTCACATGAATTACTTTCACAGAAGAGAACTGGGGAGGGGTTCCTTTATCTTTAGCCTGTAGAGTCAGATTGTAGCCAAAAGGATGACTGTCCCAATCAATGCCACCAACTGCCTTGACTTTATATTCTTTACTCCCTGGAGAGGACCTCACTGTTCTAAACTGTTGAAGGAGGTCACCTGCCACAATGCTTAAAGAAGCTATTTCCCCATTGGGCCCCTGATCACAGTCGTCCACCGTTACGATTGCATATGTTGGGTCCTTGTCCAGTTCTGATGGAGACAGCGTCACCGCCGTGATCACAGGAGCACATCCGTTGGCCTGTTCCACGTGAACCGTCAGCTTAGCCATGCTGCTGATACCACTGCTACCGTACAGTTTCATCCCACGGTCCACAGCAAGAATCTCCATCTCATAGAGCTTCGTCTCTGCGTAATCGAGCCTACCAGTTAAAACTATGGCACCGCTGGTCGGGTGAATAGCGAACACATCTGTTCGATCTTTGAAACTGTAGTAAAACTCTCCGTTGGTTCCTATGTCTGCATCTGTGGCGCTGACTCTGGCAATACTGGTCCTTATGGCTGTGTTTTCAGGTAACGAAACACTGTACGAGGTGGGGGAGAACAGCGGTCTCAAGTCGTTTGTATCCAGCACTTGCACCCTGACCTTGGCTCGGGCTTCAGCATTAGTGTTTTTTTCAACTGCTTTGACTATCAATGTGTAATGGTCTTTTACTTCCCTATTAAGAATAGCTGTATTTCCTCCTTTGGTCCTTATTCTTAAGAAGCAAAAGTCTCCAAGGACATACTCTTCAGCTTTGAAAAGGTTTTCGTTGTCCCCGGAGATAATTCTGTACCTTAACTCCCACAGTGGATTTGTAAGGTAAATACCCATCTTTACAGGATGGCCCACGTAGGTTTTAGCTGCAGAGTTTTCGTGCACCGTGACATTGTACTGGAAGTGTGTAAACTGGAGAGGACTCTGCTCAGGGGTTTGGCTTCCGTCGCCGTCTCCAAAACGCTGGAGGAGCAGGAGCAGGAGCAAGGCCACAGGTCTCCCCATCGCTTAACCCTCAGGAATCTAAAACACAGGAAAGAAAGAAGAATCGTGACCTCGAAGAAATAAACAAGGTGGCGTAAACTTGTTTCGGGAGTTTTAGACTTTGCATTTTAGTGAAGTATTGCACATACGTATGAAATACAAATATGTACAATAGTTTTTAGGTTTTTTTCCGTTGCCCAAGTATCAATACCTCTAACATGTCTAGAATTACTAAGGAACAATCTTTTTCTTGTACTTTGAGGACTCAAGAATCATAAGGAGCTTCAGATCAAAGACTCCCGCCAGCTACATGTAACACCAAAGTTGAATTGTTCTACTTGATTCTTCAAGGCAAATGGAACCAACTGTGACAAAGGGAGATAACGAACATTGTCTAGGTTTACTAATACACAACTGATGAAATGCCCAAAAGCTCACAAATTTCATGCTGCCACAGTATCCCAAGCACAGGAAGCTTTGAAGAACTGATTCAGAACAAGACCCAACCTGAAAGGTGGTTTCATAGGATCTCCCATAATGACATTCTATAACCTCATCTCTAAAGTGATCCAGAAATTATTTCTTTCTAGGAATAATTTAGTTGACTCCCTCCAAAACGTAAGGGTTTACTGTCTCATTTAGCATTATGTAACTATTTAAAGGTATTAAAATACTTATAAAATCATTATATCATTTTTAGGGGCGCCTGGGTGGCGCAGTCGGTTAAGCGTCCGACTTCAGCCAGGTCACGATCTCGCCGTCCGTGAGTTCGAGCCCCGCATCGGGCTCTGGGCTGATGGCTCAGAGCCTGGAGCCTGTTTCCGATTCTGTGTCTCCCTCTCTGTCTGCCCTTCCCCTGTTCATGCTCTGTCTCTCTCTGTCCCAAAAATAAATAAAAAACGTTGAAAAAAAAATTTTTTTAAATAAAATCATTATATCATTTTGATACTGAGGTCACTTCTAAACCAACGTGAGTCAAAAAGAGACCATTTACAAATGGGAAACCAGCAGCCTGATGTCAAACAGCAAAGCGAATCTTACCCACATCAATATTTTATCACCACTGCAGTCAACAACTAGTGTTCACAACCAAACACAAGACACACACACACACACACACACACACAGCTAAAGCATCCAGGCTGACACACAGAGAGGGCCCCATGAACGCAGCAAAGTGGTCGGCCCCGCAGAGAAGGTCAGAGGGGAAACGGGAAGGCAAGGGGGCATCTGAGAAAGGGTTCCCTTTAGCAAGTGGAAGGTAGGCAGTCCTCCGGGCTGGCCTTCCGGATGAGCAAGACAATTATTTTCAGACCCACCGTTCCTCTAAATGCCAGCAAATTCACCTTGCAAATCATTGCAGCCTCACAAAACACCCCAGCACTCTCCAGAGAGGACAGCACTGCACCCTCAAACAAGTGCTCCCAGAACGGGAGCCCCACCCAAAGGTGAAAGCAGCGGCAGACTGGAGGGCTGGTTGAAGGGCCGGCGGGAATTCGCAAGGCAGCATTAATTCACAGTATCTTCACCGCACGCCGTCAGTCATTTCATCGGGGAAAAAAGAAAAGCCCTCCTTCACACAAGGCTTAACGGATGCTCAATCACATTCCAGGCGGGCCCCCTGACATGTGCCTTCGCTATCATGCCATCTCCTCAGCGATCAAGTCAGGAGACCATACAGACTTCCAGCCTCCCGGGGAACGATGATCACTTCAAAATAAGAAAACAGTTTCCTCACAAGACAATCCCTTCATGTGGTCAACAGTCCTAATATTCAGGGAAATCTGAAAGATGCAATGATGCAGGGACGTTCCCTAAACCAGGGGAAACTTCAGTTCAACCTACAGGTATGGGGAGCCTAGCTCAGGACAGACTGTGGAGGGTACGTGAACCAAAGACTATTTCCAGATCCTGAGGCATTTACGAACTAAGAATAGAAAGAGAAGATGCTTTCACGGTAACACTTAAAAAGCTCATGTGAAAGAAGCAAGCACAGTGTTTCATCTCAGAAGACTTGTTACTGCTATCCACTTTACAACAAAGTATTATGCCAGGACTCTATTGTAAACAATTAAAATATTATTGCTTAATTCTACATATAAAGTATTATGCAGCCACTAAAAAGAATAAGCCGCCACTCTGAATGTTGGTACATAGAGACGTCCAGATATGTTAAATGGAAAAATTAAACTGATCCCATGTATGTGTGTAAAAAAAGGCAGGGGCGGGGGGGGGGGGGGGCTGAATTGTGTGCACAGTATATGAATATGCTGAAAAATGGACAGAAACATTCTGGATCAAAAAAAAAAAAAATCAACTGTCAACAGTAATTTGTGGAGAACAGGCAGCTAGGTGAAGGTTCATGCTTTATTTCCACGACTCTAGCTGAATATTTTAGCACAGGTGCAGGCCATCTGTTCCACTCACTCACTCCCTTCATCAATTATTTGACTTCATTCAACGAATATTTAATGCTATGTGCTAGGAATCGTTCTCGATGCTGGGGATACAAAAGTGAGCCAAAGCAGCAACAAATCCTCATGGAAGACATATTTCCTGGTGAGAAACAAGCAAAGAGTGTATCCCATGCTGATGATGAGGCACTAAAAAGAAAAATAAAGAAGGGCAGGAGACTGTGGTCGGGAACCTGAAGGGAAAGACAGAACTAAATTCAAAAGGCCCAAGGGGCACCCGGGCGGCTCAGTGGATTAAGCGTCCGACTCTTGATTTCCGTTCAGGTCATGATCTGAAGGTTCGTGGGTTCCAGCCCCACATTGGGGTCTCTGCTGTGAGCATAGAGCTTGCTTTGGATCCTCCTTCTTGTTCTCTCTCTGCCTCTCCCCCCTACTTTCTCTAAAATAAATACGTACATACATAATACATAAATAAAATTCAAAAGGCCCAGAGTGCATTTTAGGATGTTCATTGTTATCCTGGTCTCCACCCATTCAAAGCCTGTTGTTATCTCCTCCAACTCACTCCACACTCTCCCACCAAAACAAACAAACAAACAAAAAGTTTCCAGACTTTGCCAGTGTTCCCTGGGGCTCAAAATCACGTCCAGTAGAGAGGCATTAGTTACAAAAACAGAGACCACTGTGGCTGGGGCACAGATGAGGGGAGAGCAGTAAGGGAGTTTTTTTATATATAAATTGTAACCTTTAGAATCATTTTAGATTTACAGGAAAGTTATGAAGACGGCCTCTCCTGTTGGTAACCTCTTCCATTATTATGGTGCACTTGTCACAACTAACGAACTAGAGAGGAACAGGACCTAGGGAATTAGATGAGGAGTTTTGGCAAGTTAAGGTGAAAATGCCCACTGTTACCCAAGTAATGATTCTGAGGGGGCAGGCTGACGTGTGGGAGAGGTCCAGCCTGGAGACACAAATTTGAGAGTTGCCTGAATATACAGAGCATGCTGTTTCAACCACAAAACTGAGATCATCCAGGGAGAGAGCACAGGTAGAGAGGAAAAGAAAACCAAGCACAGAGCCCTGATGACCCACGCCCCCAAAATGTGGAGGACAGAAGAGGAGAACCAGCACGTGAGACGGGACAGCAGTCAGTCGCTGACGCAGAAGCAAGAAACAGTGGTGGTGTAAAAACAGGATGGGTCCGTCAACCTTTCTGAACATCTGAAGCCTCACATTAGAACTTGGCAATGACGCATACACACTGGCTGCTACTATGCAGCTGCACACACTGCTGGCCGGCCCCGGACACGCCCTCACCCCCCAACCCGGCACAAGGAAAAGGCCAACACATCACACTACTGCAACGGTTCCCTCCCCACCGCATCTCGGCCACCACCCTGCTCTCACAGCTGCATTCCCCACGCCTGATCACCTTCCTGAACCCACCCCGCCAGCGGTTCTTCTCAGGGACAGCTCAAAGCCGGACTACCCCTGCTGGACCACCCTCAACAGAAACCGTTCAAAACCCGGAATTTACTCTGCAAACCTGGCTAACAGAATGCCACTGTGATCAGGATCAATGAGTAAGGGCAACTTTTTACATCAGCAAACAAAAAAAATTCCATGGGGCGCCTGGGTGGCTCAGTCGGTTAAGCATCCAACTCGATTTTAGCTTTGGTCATGATCTCACAGGTCGTGAGATCGAGTCCCATGCCAGGCTCTGCACTGACCTGCTGGAGATTCTCCCTCCCTGTCTCTCTCTGCCCCTCCCCCGCCTCACTCTTGATCTCACTCTCTCCTGCTCTCTCAAATATTTAAAAAAAAAAAGAAGAAAACAATTCACTTTTTAGGAGGTATTAACCTTTAGTAAAGGAACCTAGAACTGTGGATTCAGGTTCTGCTATAAAATGCGTGATTAAAAAAGTGGTGGCTGTTCCCCTGTGCAAAACAAACAGCAAAGCTGAGGAAGGAAAAAAAAAAGATACTAATACCATTTCTACTGAAAAGTACATTACCTAGAGTTCATGCTTATGAAAATTAAACTCCAGAAACGATTTTAGCCAAAGGCTACACTTTGATATTTAGAAGGTGATCATACTACTTCAACTCATTGTAGTTTAGGTTTTCTTCTGTGCATTTTGCAAAGTGAAAACCAAGAATGTTTACTTAGTGCAGCCTGTAGAGGAAAGGGCCTCAGGTCCGAAGCTAAAATATCTTTAGTATAGATTTCTGGAAATCCATAAATAAGAGAGAAAAAATAATTTTTCTAGTAGAAATCAGATATTAACGTGCTCATATTTCTTCATTAGGGAGACCTTCACATAGTGTTCTAAGTCAATTACCGTGACTGCCCCTTCGTCACAAAACAGAACACAGCCCCAGTGCTAAGAACAAAACTGCATAAATTCAAATATTTAGATCTAAAGCTGAAGATTCAGAAATGTTGCATATGCTTCCATGATAGGACTAGGTGGGACACAGCATTACACATGCATAAAATCCCCTAAATGTTGTACATCTATTACTTAGAGGTCCCAAATCTTAACATGCCTTCAGCCCGCCATGCAACAGGCAAAAAGTAAACAGCATCAATGCCACCTGTGATGATAAAAACACACAAAAATATTCACCTGAAGAACTCTGTGTTCTCCCTCGGCACGCCCTCCCACATTCTCCCATTTTGTATCAGCAGCAGTGAGAGCACTCACTAGAGTTGAACTTATTACTGAAATCCAGAGCTTAATGTTCAGTTTGAATAGTGTCACATTTTTAAAGTATTTTTGAAGATGTTTCAACTGCAGGGAAGATAACCACATTTTCAAAGAAAAATGTCACCAAAAAGCCAGTATGAAATGTAAATGACTCCTGTTTTTTAAAAATAGTGTATATTAAATGTTTAATGGTCTCTAAAATCAATAGGGAGGGAGGGGGAGGGAGGGAGAGAGAGAGGGAGGGGGAGGGAGGGAGAGAGAGAGGGAGGGGGAGGGAGGGAGAGAGAGAGGGAGGGGGAGGGAGGGAGAGAGAGAGGGAGGGGGAGAGAGGGAGGGGGAGAGAGGGAGGGAGGGGGAGAGAGGGAGGGAGGGAGAGAGGGAGGGAGGGAGAGAGGGAGGGAGGGGGAGAGAGGGAGGGACGGAGGGAGGGAGGGAGAGAGGGAGGGAGGGAGGGAGGGAGGGAGGGAGAGAGGGAGGGAGGGAGGGAGAGAGGGAGGGAGGGAGGGGGAGAGAGGGAGGGAGGGAGGGGGAGAGAGGGAGGGGGAGAGAGGGAGGGAGGGGGAGTGGGAGGGAGGGAGGGAGGGGGAGAGAGGGAGGGGGAGAGAGGGGGGAGGGAGGGAGAGAGGGAGGGGGAGGGGAGGGAGGGAGGGGGGGAGGGAGGGGAAGAGAGAGAGAATTAGATCTTACTAAGAAAGCCTGTTATTCAGGTATTACTAATTCACAGCTTCCAGATACCATTTACAAGACGGGGAAAAAAGTCACTTTCCTAATAAATTATAATAGCCAACAACAGTACTTTTAAAAGTTTTTACTGTTACACTGAAAATGTAATGGGTGGCTCCTGTTTATTTTCCGAGTGCGTATCAAATCTTTCTAAGCCACGTTCGGACATTTGTCAGTAGCAACGGGGACATTTGTCAGTAGCAACAGGGGTAGGGGCCTACTATGAACCCAGACTGAACAGCCTTAGGCTGGATGTGTCTCCTGTAACTGCTCCTGGTGTTAATTCTGAGAGGGGCCGCGCTAAGTCTGGTTGCTCCGGCGATGACTTGATTTAAATACTGCCTTCAAATGATCAACAACTCATTCCATTTAACGCAGTCTTCAAACCACTAATACATGACGGTGACAACCCCAAATCTCTCCCTCAGCACAACGTAACTCTTTTCCAGCACTTAAAAACCTGAAGAAAATTAGAGAGTTCCTAGTTTGTAAGCAGCCTCCATATAAAATCCGCTATGTAATTTACCTGCTCTATGAACCTATAAAACACATCTGCGGGCATCTGAAGATCACTGGCTGTTCCGTGCCGTTGTGACATACAAGACAAGACAGGAGGAACACGGGATGCACAGACATTTCTGGCTGGGCTAGGCATCCATGGGCTACTCACTTTCCTCTCCTCTTTTTACAGACCAGACATGACCACTACTTGTTACTCACCCTGCAACCACTTTCTCCTCACCCACGCTCCAGGGCAAACATTGCTCACGGAGAAGTTCCAGAAACACGGCTTACCGCTGGTGATTTTACATCATCTCACCTAACGTACTTTTTCTCTGCAAACAAATAGCATTTAAATGTCATTTTGGCAGGGTGGCCATTAATTAACACCAGCCACTTCCTCCACTCCCAAATTAGTAAAGCTTTAACTACTGGCGAAATTATGATGATAATTATTTAGGTACACATACAGATATCTCACTAAATCATGGATCGAAAAGGTGAAGGTTCCGTGTAAAAGAAAAAAAAAAAAAAAAAGGAAAGTCAACATATACAAAGTCCCTCCTCTTCCTCTCCTTAAAATGTTCTTTCCCCCTATTTGTTCTTCTTCCCACCTTTCAGAAGACACGGGACCCTGCCAAGCTACAAATAAAGCCAGCCAGGGTGCCATACATAAAATTCTGCCTCTTCTGCAGCTCCTCCCTAAATTATCACTCCCTCTCAAACATCACACTCAAATGACCCAGCCACGACCGGCCCTTTTTCCAGGGTCTACAAACACACACAAGTTTATCCCTACTTAAAAATAAGCTTCATTCAAACCTTCCCTTCCTTCCAACTCACACCCTATTATTTCCCCTTCCCGTACAGGCAGAGAGTTCTAAACAAGAACCTGCTTCGGGCTACCCTGACTTCTGTCTCCAAAGAGGCTACTTCTACCCTCAACTGCCCTGCAGGACCTCACATCCATCCTGGCACCAGACACAGCTTCTCCTGACATCACAAGTCAGTGTCAAATCAGAGGACTTTTTCTCAGTACTCCCTGAATTAATGTCCCATGTGACACCACCCACTACACCCTTGCGTCCTTTACAGGTCACAGACTGCCTAAAGCATGGTCAATCCACAACACATAAAGGATACATGACACTGTTTTCCTGATTTTCCTCAACACTCTTTTACACTCTACGCTCTCTCGCCTTGAAGTTCGCCATCACAAACCTCTGTCTTCTGACTCTTCTTACATATGCACGTAGTATCGTGCTTCGAGGTCTCATCCACTCAGTCGTACTCAATCGGCCAGGAGCACTTTGGAATCCCACATTCCAGCCTTAACTTCCCCCAAGTGTGGGAACACGCCTCCTGAGATGCCATCACCCCGGCCACACAGCCTTTCACCAGCTCCCAACCACAACATGCCAGCCATTCCACTCTACTATCCTACTGCAACGGAACAGTTTCTCCACTTTCCAAATCACTCAGGCTTGCAACGTAAGAAATCGATTAAGAAAGAAGGGGCTGGCAGGCATAAAACCTGCGATCTAGCCTTGGCTTTGTCCCTAAATCAATTGTGTGAATTCATGGAAGTTACCTAATGCTTGGATTCCATCTCTTTATTTGAAAACCTGTACTAAAATCTTCATAGCCTCCTGCCCTCCAGAGAGACACTTCTCTCCTCCCCACCTTTCCCCCACCACTTTCCTCTCTCTCACACTTGTACAGACACTGATCTTTTATTTCTAACTACCAAACCTCCATATCTAAAGTTATTGAGACTGTGGACAATTTTTTACTCTCAATTTCTGAAAACTGTTCCCTTTCCATTTGTCACCTAGTTCCTCTCTGTATTTACTCAGGCACAGGATCTCATAGCTTTCAAAGCAGTATTCCTGTGTTCTTACCACCCTCCCCCCCCAATTTAGCCCATCTACCACAGTCAAATTAATCTCATTAGAACTTCTTTGCAATATCAGTCCCTAGTTTGAAAATATTCCGTGTTTCCCCTTAGCCTGCTGATTAAGTATATTCTTCTTAGCCTTGTACTAAAGACTAAAGACCTCCACCTGCTTCCTAATTGGATCTCCCAATAGTACTATTTCAAGCCAAAAAGCTGGACTTTCCACAGGCAGGAAACCACCAAGCTGTCCAGAGCAGGTGACACCACCTAGTGGTGAGGCCTCTAACCCTGTAAGATCTCTATCCCTTGCCTTCTTAAAAGGTAACCTCAACATTGGTCTTCCTGCCCTTCATTCCTCACATACTAGTTATTTTCTCACTTTTCTACATTTCTTTCTTTCCACCACTTAACACCTGCCCCATAAAAACCTGTCCTCCCTGTCTATAACCCAACGTACGTCCAGATCACAGACCTTCTATTTTCTACTTGCACAAAGGAAAAAAACAAGCCGCAAGTCATGGGAAAACAAGATTAAACAGGCATTGATGATAAATCAACCAACCCTTTTCCTAAAGATAACATGGTATGCTCTCAGCATACCACAAATCATGTCATAACTAAGGTTTCTACAATTTGCTTTATATGTGTCATTTCCTCTCCTTAAATTATTCCCTCCTGATTCACTCTTCCCTCAGAACTCACCCTATCCTACCTAATATCCACCTACCTGCCATGCCCAGCTCAATGAAGTGCTAGGATGAACTCCCCTGCTCTTATCACACTGGATATAACTATTTTCTGTCCTCCTCCCGCTCTGCGCCGTAAGCTCCCTGAGGGAAGGAAATGCGATTTGCTCAGCCTGTATCCTGTGTCCAGCCCAATGTCTGGCAAAGAGGAGACCCACAGTCGCTGAGTTCATGAATGGACAGATGGCTGAGGGTGGAGAATGGAAGGCAGGACTCTAGCAGAGGAGGGGTAACAGGGGAAAATACACATCCATTCTTCTGAAATTAACAGAAAATCCAGGTGCAACCGCCAGGCCAGTAACAACAGTGCAGATGGCTCTGATTTCTAGCAGCTGAGCAACAGGGTCACCACCCACCTCAAAATGCTTCCAAATTGGCTGGAAAAGATGCCAGATCAGTTTCTGTGATGCGGAGCTTATTTTGAAGCTCTATGCTTGGATATTCTACGAAGGATTAAATACCACTTGGTTTTCCTAAATAGTTTGTAAAAAGACTACAGCTTCATCTCCACACATATAATAAACCTTTGGAATTAAGAATTTTGGCAATATATTTAAATCTGGGACCTAAAGGTTAAGTTTAAGTTTCTAAAAACCTTAAAACATGAAATATCCAGATTCGTCATCTGACTGAATACGTTTTAAAGTCAGCAAAGAAAATGACAACTCTCTGATCTTAAATGAATTACCTGAATCACTGATTTCAAAAACTTCTTTCCAGTGCCTAAGGATAAACTAACACTTGCAAATTGACCAATTAAGTGAGACAAAAAAAATAGTTTGGCGTGATCGTCTATATAATTTGGTCAAAAGAAAGCTTACCTACTGCAATTTCCCACTCATAAAAGATTAAACAGACACCTAGCCTTATGGCTTCCTGCTATTAAATCAGGTCCTTTAGGCCACAAATTAGGCCACTGAGACAACATTTAATTCAACAATAATGCACTAATTTGATTCAGTTTACTCAGTCTATGTAAAATCAGCCAAACTTGGGTGGAAAGCAGGTGGTGGTAGACTTGATAAGGGAGGTTAAATAATCTGTAAGATCCCTTTCACCTCTAACATTCAAAGAAATAACTGCTTCCAAGGTGGCTCATGAACTAAGTCTAAAGATACACATGAGAGGGGCAGGGTTGCTGGTAAACCAAAACAGTTGTTAGTCTGCACGTAATTTTCAGATTCCCATCTTGGCACTTGTCCACAACGTGGATTAAATGATCTATTAACATGATGAGAACTCACTGGGGTAACTTCTAGTGACTAATAAAAAGATACAAGTAAAATACAGGTGGCCTAAATGCGTTTATTAAGTCCTCTAACAATCTACCTTCCTTTCAGAGTGACAAAGAATTTGGCTCATTGAAGACATTCTTTTTCAAGAAATGGATACACAAATGCACACTTTATTCAAATCAAACCTTACACTGAACCTGTTAAATGCCATGTTTGGTTTAACTTAGAGTTAGATCAATTGTTTTTTAAAAATTATGTAGTGTTTTAAGTATTTTTAAATCCATCTTGAAGTTTAATGATGACAGTGAGACAATTAATTCCAACTGTGGAACCAAAGCTGTCCTTTTAAAACTCAAAAGATAAAGGCAAAACTGACCTATATAACTGCAGAAAAAACACATTTTCATGAATAACTATCAACTGGATATGTTGGGTTAACCACTACATCTCCAAGAATGGCACGGGAAAACATCACTAAAACCTAGTTTTAACACGTGCAGAGATCAACTACTGAACCCGGTATGTCGCAACCCACAAAGCCTCAAGAGGCTGCCTTTCTAAAAGACAAATAAATGAAGATCATCTGCCTTTTAAATGTTTCCCAATTTTAAGAGTCAGTGTAAATATCCAGGAAAGAAAAGAAAAGAAAAGAAAAGAAAAGAAAAGAAAAGAAAAGAAAAGAAAAGAAAAGAAAAGAAATTTACTCTACCAAGCACAGAGTTAACAAAAGCCACTTAATGAAACTGTAGTTCAAACACATGCCCCCCCAAAAAAAAACTTAAATGCATAAAAAATATTTGAGTTTACTCTTCTAAAGCATACAATTGTGTCCTTGTTTTCAAAGCTCTGCAATTCACATCAATGGGAACAAAAAAATCTCAAAGAGACAACACAAAGTTAGCTTCCTGGAAGAAAGCACTCTAAGTAAGAAAAAGCACTGAAGAATGAGGATCCCTCTTTAAAAAAAAAAAAAAAGACCTTACAAGTTTCTCCTCCAGGGGGGGAAAAAAAAAAAACCTAATAAACAGCACATTTTGCAAATGTTTAGCCCGCAATTTATCAATCGCACCTCGTCTACCTACATTCAACCAGTTAGTACTTAACCCTCAGAGCAGCGCTCCCTCGGGGCACAAAACATCTAAGAGAAACTGCGACTCCATTTCAAAGATCCCATCTCCTTGGCTACTGGCCTCGCCTTTCATCTCCCCAACGCTGGGACTCTCATAAATTGGAAGAATTAACCTAGGGCGAGATCGGTTAAGTCATTAGCGGGCTCGAGAATTACCGGGGAAGGGGAGCGGAGCGCGGCGGCGAAGTTTCCGAGCTCCAGGGCGCAGCGGAAGTCCTCGCCTCGCCCTCCGGCCGCCCGGTAGCCCCGCGCCGCGGCCGCCGCTCTGATTTCCAGCAATGGCTCCAGGACCAGACCCGTGCAGCCCCGGCCGCCGCCGCAGCCTGCAGCCCGCGCGCGGCGGCACTCGGCTCGGCAATTACCATTCGGTTCACGTTGCAAACTGTCCCCCTCCCACCTCTCCGCCCCCGCATCCTCCGCCGGCCGCCTAATCCTGAGCGGGTCCTGAACTTTCCAAGTGGGCAGGCGCCACGGTACTACCAACCTTCCAGCCGGGCTTGCTTTCATCCCTTGTCCCAGAGCACCGGCAGGAGCGCGCTCCTGGGCCGGACGGTGCGGGGAAAGCACCCAAAGAGCCGAAAAGTCCGCCACCCAGAAGCAGCAAGTTGCATGCCTACCGAGCGCAGACGGCTCCGGCCCGGCCGCGCACGGGCAAACGCGGCGCGGCGCTGCGCCCCTTGCCCACCCGCCCCGCAGCCCCAGCTTCGTTTCTAGCAAACTTACAGCAAAGTTGGCCCCAAGTGGCAGCGGCGCTCTCGGGGACGCGCGCCTCGCCGCCTCAGCGCGCGCCCGAGCGGGGGCCAGGTCCTCCGGGGGCCTCACTGGGCCCACGGGTCCGCATGATGTCGGCGGCCCTGCCTCCCTCTCCGTGCGCCCCGCTCGGAGACCACTGCTCGCCGCCCGCGCGCCCCGCTCCGCGACCGCCGGGCTAAGCACCGGCGCCTCACGCGCTGGGCGCGGAATATATCCCTCCGCCCGCAGCCACGCCTGCGAGCGCCGGCGCTCGTTTCTCCCGCGCGGAAACTCGATCTGACTTTCCCTGGCGGCCAGACTCTGAGCTTGCGGGTCCCGGGCAACAACGCCCCGCCACGGGTCAGTGGTCCCTTGCCGCCAGAGCCGCCAACTCCTTCCGAGGAGACGAGCTAGTGCCCAGGGTGATCTTGCGACACTCCGAGGAACAGTGTGCGGCTTGCTCTAGTGCGGATGTTGGTTACGGCTAGCACACAGATCTGTGCAGGGAATTAATATGGAATGTTTCCTGCTAGGAAAGGGGAAACAGTTTAGCTTTGCTTAAAAAAAAAAAAAAAAAAGTGAGCTTCCCCCGTCTCCCTTTAGATTGCCTAGCACCTTCAGGGAATTCTTAAATCTGCATTTGAAAGCCTCGGTTCTGAGTCTGCAATTGCTCGGTGGAATAAAATCTTCCAAAAGGTCTCAAAAGGAATGCAGTTAGATCGGATCTACTTCCTTCTTCAGTGTGCACGAAGATCCAGGGAAAATGAAAGCGCTTCCTCTGCCACCTCTTTATGCAGAGCTGGTTAAATCCCATAACCTCCCCGACCCTGGTTACGAACCCCAACGCCGGCCTCTTCCGGCGGACACCCCCGAATCCCACGTCTGCGGGACAAAAGGCTGCTCTGCCGCCTCGTGCGCTTTCCCAGCCGGCAAGTCAGCGGCACAAAGTGCGAACCCAGTCTAATGTTAAACTACAAGTTCCCTAGGGACAAGGGGAAGCCCCCGAGCGTCTAGCTGCCCCACTCGGGGAAGCCCGCTACCCGCCCCACGCCCGAGCGCGCAGTCCCGGTCCTGGGTCTGTGAGACCATCCTCGGCCCGGGCAATCTCCAGGCGCGGGCTCCGCACGGCTGAGACTCAGCCGAAGCCCGGAGCGGTCCCGGGCATTGGAAAACAGCCCACAAAAGAGGGCGGACATGATCTCGGAAAGTTTGTGGGACTCGAACGTTTAACACTGTGAGGACAAAGAGATCCGATTTCCCCGGAACCGGTGGAGGGGACTTCAGGGAGAGCTGCGAAGCACATGCGAGCGAGGGTGTCTAGGCTTAAAGAGAGACATTCCTTGGTTCAAAGTAATGCAGTCTCTTCCTAAACCATATTAAAGAAGGCGTTTGAAAAAATGAAGGTGTCTAGCAGGTTATGGCTGGGAAGGAAAAATAACGCCTGCAGAATGAATGTACTGATTCGCAGCACTTAAGAGTATCTGGTGTACTCCCTGCGCAGTATTTAGAATACACACATATTCATTCACACACCCAGCAAACACCATCATCCAAACGCTTGGCCATCGTCATAAATGCGCAAAGTGCTCCTGGAGTTACAGGTCAATTTTATACTTGGAACACCTCGAAAATAGACGACCTGATCTCCAAGCTCCATCGGTATGCGCCCCTTGCCGAATTCTAACTCTCAAGAAATCACAGTCACGCAAGAACGCCAACAGTGTGCTGGGGGAGTGAGGTAGAGTTGGAGGACAAGGAAGAACACTGAAAAGTAAAAAGACACCATCCCGTAACATGAAATCACAAGATGCTATAAACGCCACGAAAGAATTCCTGAACAAAATTACCATTCATTAATAAATAAAAACGCCTATTAGAGCTAAAACATCTGTTTGGGAATCCCGATTTTCCAGGCTCACTGCGAAACCTAATTGCCTGAAGAAGTTGCACTTTTTCGCCACAGGAACAGCCGAGAGCCAGAGATGGAGATTCCAGACTCGCGACGACACGTTTTCCTGATCCTTTAGCCTAAACGAAACGAAATAGAGATGGCTCTTTGCTACCATCGAATTACCCTCACAAGAAAGAGTAATGTAGTTGAAGCTCTACGTTCGTCCTTTCAATAGTCGGCCCTCCCTAACCTTGTCCCCGAAGGCTTTTGGAAATAAGGGGAATAGGGGACGGTTCCTGAAAACAAAAACGCTTTCCTCCAGCCCTGCCTTTCTATCCAGTCCACCCAAGCCAGTATTTGGAAATTAGAGAATGGGCCGTAATGGGTGGTAAGTGAAGGCTGGGAGCTCACGCCCACGTCCCAGGAGCGCCCAGCAGGTCCAAGTTCTCGGTCCGCGCGGAACCCGGCAGGGATCGCGCGCCTTGCCGGGTGTCCGGACTAGAGGGCGCTGCGCCACTGCAGATCACGCGGCCCCCGTTGCGCCCTCCCTGGGCACCATTTCTATAATAAGTTACATTCAAAATAATGCACAAACAGCATAGCTTTTCAAGTTCTTTTGAACACTGCTATGTACGTATTTTATGAATTCCAAAACCTGTGCAGACTGATCTTTCATTCCCGAGGCATGTACAACCAGAGGGGTGTGCAGCTCGCCAAGAAGAGAGCCTGTAGGATGCACACGCTTCCCTGCACTAGCTCAGAGCCAAACAGCCCCACGTAATTTCATTTACGTTTAAACTTAAATACAAAAGGCTTGCACTAAACAAAGAACTTACCAGTTCAGCCGAGTCCTTGGATGCAGGCTTTAAAGTCCTCGGTAGCTCCGTAATCCCCACGCAATTTGGGTGTTTGTTAAAAAGCCGTATCTGAAGTACCAACTTTGACTCCCTCGGATCTTCAGCATGTCCCCAACGAGAGCGCGATCCGCCGGCGCTGCCCGGACCCAGGTGGCCACATCTCCGGAGGCTCCCGTCCTGGGTGGAAAGTTGCACACCAAAAGGAGGCGAAATGAGAGTGCGCGAGGGCTACGGAGAGGGCCGAGGAGAAGCCAAGTTTGTCAGGACATGTCCAGGCAGCAAGCCGCTGAGTTTGGGAGTTGCGGCCGGGAACTGCGGCGGATCGCTGCCTCTTCCCCCACTCCCTCCCACTTGGAGGAGGTGGGGGAGGGGAGGTGACGTCAGCGCCCCGCCTCGCCCCCCGCCCCGCCGCGAGGATGGGATTCTCCTGCGGGGTCCGCCTCCCCGACAGTAGCACCGAGCGAGCCAGGGGCCGGAGCGGTCTCCGCTGCCGCAGCGCTCTTTTCCCGGAGGCTTGTGTCCCTCTCCACCGTGCGACGTCTCCCCGGCTCTACCGAGCGCCGGCGTTCCTCGCACTCAGCACCGGAACGGCCCCGGAGCCCCGCGGCGCGCACCCCTCTGCTTTTCCTTTTCGGCAAGCCCCCTCCCGCAGCGTTTCCCACGCGTCGAACTGCAGGTGATGCTCTCCCTCTTCTGCAGCTGAAATTCGTCGCGACGTGTCGCTTGCCGGGTTTTTGCAGGGCGGAAGCGAGGACAGTCTCTGCAGACTGGCCTGGACGACTTGTACTTTGTAGCCCTCCAACTTCTGGATGTGATGTATTTTAAATAGCTCTTGTCCTCTAGCGCTGTTTGTGGTCTTTGTATTGAACATCACAGAGCCATATTTTAATTTTCAAATCCTTTGCAACATCGCCTACGTTTTGACACGGTACTCCGAAGCGTATAAGGTTCCGAGGGGTGTGGGGGAAGTGATGGAGGAGGAGCCAATTTTTAACGTTTCTTACAATTCGTCCTTAGGGATAGGGGCCAATACACAAATCAGTCGTCTACTCGTAATGTAGAGCAAGATAAACGCAAACACTATTGAAATTTAATTTATAAATGAATGTGTCGTTTTTATGTAAGCGTCCAGACTCCAGGAAAATATCTACTGTGGAACGTGTGTTGGTTGTGGTTGGGTGTTTGTTTTTTTGTTTTTTGTTTTGTTTTGTTTTGTTTTTGTTTTTTTTTCCCCTAATGCCTCTGATGTACCGATATAAAATCTATCCTGAACAGCGTGAAATTCCCAGGGTGCCATTTCTGGGAGTTGACACTGTCCACAGAAGGTTGTCATTAAAATAAAGAGGACCCTGAAAAGGGCGAGGACGCTGGGAGCAGGATCTATCAGTACATTTGCAGCCATTGATGTAAATCTGCCTGTCTGTTTAGCTGGTCTTTCTCTTTGAAAGGTAAAGAGCAAAAACCCTGAGGACCCTGGAAACAAGGCAAGGAGTTGAACAGAAGGAAGATTAAATGTTGGAGCATTGTATATGCTTAGCCTTGAGGAAATCCTGTAACTTCTCTAAATTTCAGTTTTCTCATCTGTGGTAAGGGGATAATATCTGTTTCACTCTGAAAAATGTATTCGTGTATTTATTCATTCAAAAAATATTAATTGAATGCCATTTCTTTGCCAGGGAGATAACATTCATTCACGTGGGCCACACTTCCACTGAGCATCATATAAAGTGTTGAGCAAGCACAAGGTAGTAAATCAATAGCAGTTTTCTGACCCTCTCTATTTTCGCAGCGTGTCAGCTTTCACATCCCTAAAATTAGGAAGAGATAAAGGGAGGTTGTCACAAATGATTCGAGATACATTTTGATTTAGAAGGGAGGAGAGGGCAGGGAGAAGCTAGGAGACAGAGAATTTTGGGAAAGGACCTTAGAGGCCTCAGCCGACCAGAGGGCAGTGGAAGGTGGCAGATTCCTGAGGAGGGAGGAGACAATCAAAAGAAAGACTGGCTTGGGAGGCCAGCCTGTCCCTGCAGAGGACAGACTTCTCATGCTTCACTATTTCAAGTACACAGGCCCACTCCTTTTATGTCAATAGCTGAAATTAGAAATTGACCACATATTACAAGTTCTCATAAACGAGGCACATCATTTTTTCCCAGATGCTGCTGTGCAAGTCAATTCGGTGTGCTCTACAAGTCTTTAGAGTTATCCTGGAAATCAAAGTTTTCCCATGTAAAAAAAAACAAAATCATAAACAAAAGAAACTTATCTATAATCGATAGTATTAATCAAAATAGCTGTTTTTAAAAACACAGTGCGAGACCGGGGCACCTGGCTGGCTCAGTCCATAGAGCGCGTGACTCTTGATCTCAGGGTTGTGAGTTTGAGCCCTATGTTGGGTATAGAGATTACTAAAAAAAAAAAAAAAAAAAAAAAAAGAGAGAGAGAGAGAAAGAAAAGAAAAAGAAAGAAAGAAAGAAAAACTGAAAAAAAAATTAACAAAGTAAGAGGAGAGAAAACTTTTAACAGCCTCCAGACCTGCATGGTCCAATACCATAAGTAGACACTAGCCACAAGTGGCTGTTCAAATTTATGTACAATTCAGTTATTTTGGTCTCACTGGCTACGATTCAAGTACACAATATCAGCTTGTGACTAGTGGCTCCCTGTTGTTCGGGGTCAGTTAAAGAATATTTTCGTCATGACAGAGAATTCTACTGGACAGCATTGTTATGGACTTTGCTGTTGTTTTTGGAGAGCTACACCAGGTATTACAGTTTTTCATGCGCCCAATATTGAGTCACTTGCAAAGTAAAACAAAAACGCAACCAGAATCGCAGCAGATTCACTCATTCCACAAATATTTATCAAGTACCAACGATATGCTATGTGACATTATAAAGGACTCGAATTTTAAGGAGTTATATCTGTTTGGTGATTAAGAAATATCAACATGGCCTCACATAGGCTTTTAATGGTTTTCTTTCATTGCTGAATGCTAAACCCAGGGGGAAATCACTACATTTAAAGCAGAAAAGAATTCTAAGACATGTTTAGGCCTTGTCCTAAGATTAAATAATTCTAAGTGGTCTGGCCTCTGGTATCCCACCCTCTGTGATCCTTCTCACTTCTTTCTCCTCCGCCTGCACTCCCTTTCTGCCTACACTTCCTGGAGGTAACACCCTCTTCCGCCCTCTCCACTTCCCCAGCTTTGGAATTATTTTACTCTTTGCATTCAAATACAGCTCTCCTCCGGGATCTGCTTGTACTCTCCAAGGGGGCCATTAGAGCAGACAACTACTCAATCTAAGAATCAGGAGCAGTTAACTACGGGTATGAATATGTTAATATTTCTAGTCCCTTCCAAGGGCATTATAACAAGGGCTTTCTTAAACCTAAATCTTAATGATGAAATTTTATTCTAATGGTGAAATTCCAGATGCCATGGCCAATTAGGCAAATATTTGGAGGTATTACAATTCACCTACTGGATGACTATTACAAAAAAAAAAAAAAGGTAACCTTCATTTTAGAGATAAACACATAGTGGAATAGGCTGGTTGTGGATATTCTGTCATGACAAATATAAGATCTTCACCCCCAGCTGGTTTGGGAACAGATCTTGCTGGATAGATGTAATTCTTATGATGTTTTTCTCAGCTCAGTGATTGAATGATCTCAAGCCTACCTTTTTGACCAGTAAGCAATGAATCATTCAGAATCTGTTAAAGCCCTTTTCCAACAGAGGTAGTAGAAGGAACATCACACTCAAGGTCAGAAGATCTGGTTTGAGTCTTGTCTTTGCCACATAAAATCTAATGTATTTGCTTATTACTGAATTTGGGGAGTCTCACTTTCCTTAATAAAGGAATCTATCTCTAAGAAAACAAACAAAAATGTGCCCCGACAGTTGGGAGATACCAACTATATCAAATTGTTTGATACAATTTGATAATTACTACAGTATCATTATTCTCGATTTACATGCAATTTCTCACCTTACCACTACATCCCAGCTATGAGGCTTTGTAGAACCAAGAGTAAAAAGTAACTTTCATTTGATGCCAATTATGCCCCAGACTCTGCTCCCACCTCTTTGTGTGCATCATTTCATGTAATTCTTACAAAATCCTATAAGGTATTAGCAATTAATACCCTACCACCTTGTTCCAGATGAGAAACTAAAGTTAGGTAGATTAAGTAACACTCTTATCGGTATAATGCACTACCTCCAATACCCTGTACCTCATTTGAACCCTTTATGAACCAAGGTGGCTGTTGTCAGCAATGTTGTGGTTCAAGAAGCAACCTAAGAGAATAAAAATCTATCAAATGATGGCTGGAGGAAGATGTTCCTTTGTAGCAGCTACACCGAGCATGGAGAAGGAACTGTCTTAAAGTGGGTCATTTAATCACAGAATGAGAGCATCACTGATTGTGTTTAGGAATATATGTGTAATACACATTATTTGTTTGGCTTCCCTATTTTTCTAGGCAGATATACATACTCTTAAACTCATTTTGATTCAAAATCATTGTCTGACTTCTAACTTCTTTAATCTGAACAGCAGGAAAAATGCACACGAATTGTTCTCAATGAATTCTGACAAGGACCATCTCACTGGATTTCATGATCAGTGTTTCATTTTACACTTCACTTTTCCTTTTCCTGGTCTGCAACCACTAGTGTTTCTATCTCTCTCCAATTCTCCTTTCTTTCTTTCTTTCTTTCTTTCTTTCTTTCTTTCTTTCTTTCTTTTATACTTTCCCATATGACTATGTGGGAAATTCCCTCTACCAATACTTTTTGACTACTAAGATCCCATCCCTTTTCTTGGTAGAATTGTTTTGGTCGTCAACGCTAATATGATACAGAGATGAAAAGAATCCCATTTCGGAAATGAGACTTGTAATAGTCCCCCAAAGACCTTTCTCTAAAAGATGATCTATCCAAGCCCAAAGGATAATTCTGTATCATTTGTCATGAGCATATGGGCCAACTATAGCCAATGACATGTCAGAGAAAGTTTCCTGAAGGCTCCTGGAAAAAGAAAATGTTCTTCCTCCTAAGAGAGATCCACAAGAGACAGTATGTGTCTCTGTGGACATTGTCAGATTAGGATGTCATGCCTGGGACTATTACAGGTTTCTTACTTGCTGAGGATGAGGCCTAAACCAGGGAAAGCAGATAAGGGTTCTCAGTGACATTGAATCAACTGTCTCCGAAGGCCATCTTAACTCAAGACTTCTTTTTATAGGAGATCGTAAGTTTCCATCTTATTTAAGCTGGATTGTGTCAGATCTGGGGTGCTTGTAACTGACATCATCTCCTACAGCTAGATAATCCTTTTTCAAATATAGTAGGAATTATTTGAAAGAAAAAATAAATAGATGTACCTCTCAACTCATGGGTCAATAGGAATTGAGCCTGACTCTAACAACAAGATAGAACGATACGTGGAACTTTTCCTTAATGGTTAGAAGGAAGTTTTTAGATACATAATGATTCAGTCTCGCACACTGCCCGTTCTCCTACCATAATGAAGATGAAAATAAGGATAGGAAATTTTATTTGTTCAACTAAAAGATTTTCCTTCATTCCTACTGTTCCTTCCTCTCAAGGGCCGAAGCATTTTTAGCATATTTCCCAATATCTTTGTACAGAATTCCCAGAAGCAATTTCTTAGAATCTGCAGTGATTGTTAACCAAACCGTGCTTTCAAATAATTACCAGAGGATAAAGCAGTCAGCTGCCGTGCCCACTGGCAATACAGGCATGACGTTTGGGATATATATCTATTTGTTCTTCCGATTCTCAGTATCTCACGCCAAGCCAAAAAGCGAAATCGGTTTATACTCACCATGGCCCACTTTGCCCACACTCCGCCCTCCATTGAAATAGAATCATTCAAGCCAAAACAAAAACAAAAAACTTTTCTCCAATGAAGATGGGCTATGGTTGAAGATAAGGTTATCTTTGAGTCAGCTTTATTGTTTTGCAGCTTTAAGAAGGAAGATAGTCTACCTCTGCCCCTTTTTGAAGCAACGATGAGTAAAAAGCCTCTTCTCCTATGTGGGCAGATGTATGAGAGACAAAGAACAAAGCAATCTTTGTAGGGGAAGGTGGGTGAGAGGGGACTCTGGCCAAACTGACCTGACGGGATTCTTGCTGAAGGCAGCCAAGGTGACCCAATATTACCTGGGAGATGGCGGGACAAGGACATTTGATCAGATAGCCAGGGTGGGGGATTGTAACTTAGCCAACTCAACAGGATTCTTGCTACAGCTGGGTGATTCAGGCCTAACAAGGACAGACACCAAGGTCGAGGCCGAGAGTTTGGTCCAGGGGAGAGTGTTGTCAGTAGCTGGCTCCTTCGCTTGCTTCTACTCCCCTGTAATTCTTTTTCCTGAAAAAAAAAACCAAAAAGAGAGGGACGACTGTTACTAATCAAGCTTCTAAGACCTTTTGAACCTTGGCTGTAATGTTTGCAGGTTAACATTATTAGTCTGTGTCGTTGGTTTATAAAAAAGCCAAACTGTTTAATTGAGGCAGGATCCAAGTGGGTGAAGGCAGAGTGGGTAGAAGAGAGAGAAAGGAGTTAGAAGTCTGAGAATTTAAGTGAGTTTTGCCTCTAACATTCACTGGCAAGTTACTCAGCTTTTTAAATAGTGGTGTGATTTGCTGGCCTCTAAGATGGGCCCCAGTGATCCTCACTTCTGACATTCATACCTTTGGGTAATCTCCTCCCACATTTTAGCAACCAGGGTCTGTGACAGTAGAATAAGTCCAAAGTGATGATATGTCATTTCTGAGATTAGGTTATAAAAGACACCAAGCACGTATGCTCTCTCTCTCTCTCTCTCTGTCTCTTTTATTATTTGCTCTGGGACAAGCCAAAGACCTTCATAGTGAAGAACTGAAGGCTTCTTCCAACAACCATGGTTCCAACCAACTTGGAACCAACCAATTTGAAACTCCAAGCCTGAAGTAGTAGATCTACCAGCCCCAGTCAAGCCTTCAGATGCATGCAGCCCCCAGAGACAGCTTGACTGCAAACTCATGAGGGACCCTGAGTCAGATCACCCAGCGAAGCTACTCCCAGATTCCTGCCCCTCAGAAACTATGTGAGATAATAAATGTTTGCTATTTTAAACTGCTAAATTTTGGGGGGAATTTGTTGCTCAGCAATAGATAAAAAATTTGGAATAATGGCTTCCTTCCAATAACATACTGAGGACTCAGAATAAGCGTGGATTAGAAAATATTTGGTAAACCTTAAAGGATTAAGTGAATGTTGGAGCCATACAAATAGATTGGAAGATAATATCTAGAACACCACTACCCCAAAGAACTTTGTGGGCGGATGGAAATGCTCAGTCCACGTTGTCCTGTATAGTATTACTGAACACTTGACATGCAGTGAGCACAAAATGAGGAACTGAAATTTTTATTTAATTTTGAATCACTTAAATCGAGACAGTCATAGGTGGCTAATGGCTACCATTTTGGACAGAGTGGGTCTAAGGGTTTCTACCCACAAATGACTTTTCCAAAACAGAGTCAAAAAGAACGCAACATTTAAAAATCACGGTCATGCCATCTTTACCAGTTACGAACTTCTGAAAGAGGATCTGTGTTTTTTATGAAGTCCAGAAATGACAGATTGAGTGGAAGTAATTATGTCTTTCCTTGTGTGAAAAAGAACCACGCATTTTATAAAACTGGGGGTTTTTTGAGACCTCAGAGAGATTTCCTCTTGTGTGTATGTGTGCAATTTATTGAACATGAGATTATGGACTCAACTGACTGTCTCACACGATGGCTAATTTGCACGACTGACTGAACAGGCATGCGATGAACCAAGTGCGCCCACAGTTACCTTAGCCACACGGGGCACGGCTGACTCATCCACCTGATGGGTGCGAGAGACTTAATAACTGAGTGGTTCTTGGCACCACCTTATTTAGTGATGTCATTTGGTAAATATGCCACCCCAGATGCTAACACAACGGCCCTAAGTTACTTGTAATGATAGTTAAGCCTAACTAGACATAGACTTAAGAGATCGTACTAGTTAAGGCTTGTAGGACGCCAGGCATGTCATGCTGTTAGTAGAGCATTCACGTTCATCTCGACGTTCTTATTCTTCCTAAATAATATATGTCGAATTGTGCTCTGTAATAAAGCTGATATCACTTAAATGTTGACTCTGTCCTTAACCGAAAATCCCTTTGTCGTGTCACCGCGTGCCTTGTATCCTCAAGCTTGCAGTCACATAAGTGTAAGACATCCACTGCTGCTCCTGACACTGAGACAGGATGAAAGGGACTGGTTATCCCCATCCATGGAGAAAAGTACAATCCGATTCTTCATACTAGGCACAAAAATATCCCACTGCTGAATTAAAGACCCAAGGCTCTAAGTCCAACTGTAAAAATAGTTAGAAGAAAATATAAGAAAATAATTTATTTGGGGCTATGGAAGGATTTGCTAGATAAGCCATACAACGTTCTAATCGCGAAAGAAAAGATTGGGCAATTCGATTACATAAAAATCAAGAACTTCTGTTTATCAAAAAACAGCATTTTAAAAAGTGAAAATGTGGGGTGCCTAGGTGGTTCAGTAGGGTAAGCATCCGACTCTTGACTTTGGCTCAGGTCATGATTCCACGGTTCATAGGTTGGAGCCCCACGTTGAGCTCTGTGCTGACAGCGTGGAGCCTGCTTGAGATTCTCTCCCCGCCCCCCCCCCCCAGCCCTCCTCAGCTCACTTGCTTGCTCTCTCTCTCTCTCTCAAGATAAATAAACTTAAACATAAATGAATAAACTGAAAATGCAGGCCAAGGACTGGGAGAATGTTCATTTAACAAACATAATTGACAAAAATGTAATATCTTTAATATAAAGAAGTCCTGCGTATCAAAAAGAAAAAGGCTCAACAGAAAAACAGGCAAGATTCAAGAGAATAATGGGAAAAGTCACAAACCTGCAACTTGGAAGAGGAAATGAATAGTGATCGTACACATCACGGGGTAAACTGTGGCCCCCAAAATGTGCCTCCCTAATCCCTAAAACCTGTGAATGTGACCTTTTTGGGAAAGGGGTCTTTGCAGATGCGATTACATTAAGAATCTGGATCATTTTAATCATCCTTGATTATTCGAGTGGCCCTAAATCCAATGGCAAGAGGATTCAGAGGACATTCAGGAGAGAGACACCCAGACCAGTAAGGCCACAGGAAGGCAAAGGCTCGGTAGTCACGAGCCAAGGAATGCCCGGCACCACCAGAAACTGGGAGATGCAAAGAAGGATTCTTCCCGAGAGCCATCAGAAGGAGCACAACCATACCGGCACCTTGATTTGGCACTTCTGGCCTCCAGAACTGTGGGAAAATACATTTTTGTTGTTTCAAGCCACCCAGTGCGGGGTAACACGTGAAGGCAGCCCTAACAAACGAATGAGGTGCATAAGAAGAGAAACCTTTATTAGTTGAGAAATAAAAGTGAAGTCGTCAGTGTAATACCCTTATATACAAATCATACTGGCAAGGGGCGCCTGGGTGGCTCAGTCAGTTAAGCACCTGCCTGCGGCTCAGGTCATGATCTCACAGCTTGTGAGTTCGAGCCCCGCATCGGGCTCTGTGCTGACAGCTCGGAGACCGGAGCCTAGTTTGGATTCTGTGTCTCCCTCTCTCTCTCTGCCCCTCCCCCGCTCCTACTCTGTCTCTCTCTCTCTCTCAAAAAAATGAACATTAAAAAAATTAAAAAAAAACAAATCATACTGGCAAAAATTAAGATGCCTGATCATATCAGAGGTGGCTCAACTTGAACTCTTATACTGCACTAGTTGGATGCAACTGTTATTCTGATGCAAGTACGTGGGAGAACAATTGTGAAGATGAATCTGAATGTCCCCTCAAAATCCAGCAATTCTCCACCAGGCTTAGTACACCCAAAAGGCACATACCCGAGTGATATGTATAAGAAAATTTATAGCAGTTTTTTTTTTAAGATTTTATTTTTAAGTAATCTCTACATCCCACATGGGGCTTGAACTCATGACCCTAAAATCAAGAGTCGCATGCTTCACTGACTGAGCTAGTCAGGCGCCCTGAAATTTTATAGCAGTTTTGTTCATAGTAACAAAAAACTGGAAACACACACACACACACGAGAATGAAAAAATAAATTACACCATCTTCACACTGTGAAATTTTCACAGGGGAAATGAAATGTACTGTTGGTACACGTAACAATATGAATGATTTTTAGGAATAGAAGATGGGGTAAGAAATAGAAATTCTAGAAAATTTATTCAAAATCCAGCAAAACGAAACAATATGTTGTGTGGGAAAATATGCATAAGGTATGAGCCTATTTGCTTTTATTTTTTTAATTTTTTTCAACGTTTTTTTATTTATTTTTGGGACAGAGAGAGACAGAGCATAAAGGGGTGAGGGGCAGAGAGAGAGGGAGACACAGAATTGGAAACAGGCTCCAGGCTCCAAGCCATCAGCCCAGAGCCTGACGCGGGGCCCGAACTCACAGACCGCGAGATCGTGACCTGGCTGAAGTCGGACGCTCAACCGACTGCGCCACCCAGGCGCCCCAAGCCTATTTGCTTTTAAAAAGGATCATGGCTACTTGAGGAGAAAAGGCTAGTGGATGGGATAGCGAGATACATTCCGGCATAGGAATATTCTAGTTCTGAGATAGGGAATGGGTGCCTCGTCTATTGTATTCATTCTGTGCTTATTAACTTAAAAATATCTTATGTAAGTTCTTCTTTTAATATGTTATTATTAAAAATACGTAATACCAAAATGATACAACAGGAAAAGGAGAATGTTGTAGTAATTAGGGCGACCTAAAGCGATCGATGTGTCTGTTGAATACCTTTTGACAGGTATTTGGAGAAATGGAAGGCAGCAAGAATGGATATAAGCTCAAATTCAGGAACGGAAAGAAATAAAATGACCCCGGGCACATGTGTTGAAGTGAGGCTAGCTGGTTCAGTAGTTGGTAGAGAAATGGGCCAGCTCAGAGGAAGGGAGATAGATGGGACTGCCTAGATAAAAGTCTGCCACATCACAAAAGGCTTTCCTAGACACCTAGGAGTCATGCTTTGAGGAAAGATAAATTAGTGAGATCAAGAGGTCAACGGGAACAGGTGCTCTCTGGAAAAAAAAAAAAAACATGTCAGAGTAGCCAGCTAGGATACCTACTTGGGCCTCTTGGCCAGGGGACAGACGGATATAACCTCGTAACTTGGCCTTATGTCAGCTGTTTGAAATGAGTGTGTGTGGTGATGGGCAGAGCTCAGGTGGTTTGTGTGTGTGTGTGTGTGTGTGTGTGTGTGTGTGTTTTGTTTTGTTTTGTTTTGTTTTGTTTTTACCTGTATGCTTAGGTCTTTGGTACAAAACCCCAGGGCTTTGCACATTCACTTACTGGCTGTAGGGAATTACCCTATTTGAAATGTGCCATCTGTTTCCAGTTGGGACCCTAACGGACACAAGCGGGCCTATTAATTACCTCTCTCGAGCCAGCTGTTGGCAACGCTGGGCGTGGTTTCCTGGCAGCTATTACTGCACACTATTTGCCTATATTCTTTGTAAACAAAGGCGTCAGTACAGAGCGGTGATTCTCAAAGCGTGGTCTCACACAGAGCAGCACCAGCACCTGGGAACTCGTTAGAAATGCCAAGTTTGGCTGTACCCAAGACCCCCTGAATCCAAAACCCTTGCGGGGGGCTAAGCAATCTGCTTTAATGAACCGTTCAGGTGATTCCAGCAGGAGACCCATCAGCCGACGGAAATCCCAATAGATAGTGCAGCATCCTGAAGCCCAGAGCGGTCGAACTTTTATATTTTTTAATAAAAACTGTATCTCGGGTACAACGTGACGCTTTGATCTACATACGCGGAGTAAAGTTATTACTAGAGTCAAACTAATCAACATAGTCATCTCCTCACATAATTACCTTTCGCGTGTGTGTGGTAAGGGTACCTCCTGAGATCAACTTTCTGAGCAAATCTCCATTCTACAATACTAATGCCTATAATCATCATGGTGCACATCAGATCGCTAGAATTTATTCATCCCACATAACGGAAACTCTGCACCCTTTGACCAGTATCTCCCCATTTTCCTCATCTCCTCACCCCTGGTAACTATCATTCTACTCTCTGCTTCTATGATTTTTGACTTTTTCTAGATTCTACACGTATGCGAAATCATGCAGTATTTTTCTTTCTGTACCTGGCTTATTTCGCTTAGCATCATGTCCTCCAGACTCATCCATGTTGTTGCACATAGCAGTATCTCCTTCTTTTTAAAGGCTGAATGACACTCCTTATATATATATACCACCATTTCTTTATCCGTTTATCCATCAATGGAGACTGAAGTTGTTTCCATACCGTGGCTATTGCAAATAATGCTGCAAAAAACGTGGGAGTGCAGATATCCCTTCGAAGTATTGTTTTAATTTGCTTTGGCTATATGCCTAGAAGAGAGATTGTTGGATCATATGGTAGTTCTATTTTTAATTTTTTATGGAGGAAAACCTCCATACTGTTTTCCATAGTGACTATACCAATTTACATTCCCACCAACAGTGCACAAGGATTCCTCTCTTTCTTCACATCCTTACCAACATTTGTTATCTTTTGTCTTTTTCATAATGACCATCCTAACAAGTGTGAGTTGATATCTCGCTGTGGTTTTGATTTGCATTCCCCTGGTGATTAGTTATGTAGACCATCTTTTCATGTGTCTGTTGGCCACGTGGATGTCTTCTTTGGAAAAATGTCTATTCGTGTTTTCTGCCCATTTTTCAACCATGTTATTATTATTATCATTGCTATTCTTTCCATTAAGTTGTATGAGTTCCTTATATATATTGTACACTAACCAGATATATAGCTGACAAATATTTTCTCCCATTCTGTAGGTTGCCTTTTCATTTTGTTTTCTTTCATGTGCAGATGCTTTGTATTTTTTTATGTTTATTTTGAGAAAGAGAGAGAGAGAGAGAGAGTGAGAGGAACAGGGGCAAAGAGAGAGAGGGAGAGAGAGAGTCCCAAGTGGGCATTGTACTGTCAGCACAGAGCCCAACATGAGCTAGGCTCAAACTCTGCGATCATGACCTGAGCCTAAATCACATGTCAGATGCTTAACCAGCTGAGCCACCCAGGTGCCCCGGAAGCTTTAAAAAAAAAAATTATTTATTTAGAGAGAGGAAGGGAGTGCACAGTGGGGGAGGGGCAGAGAGAGGGAGAGAGAGAATCCTAAGCAGGCTATGCGCTGACAGTGCAGCATGGGGCTCGATCCCACAAACCATGAGAGCACAACCTGTGCTGTGATCAAAAATCGGTTGCTTAACTGACTGAGCCACTCAGGCGCCCCAGCTCCCAGAAGCTTTTTAGTTTGATCTAGCCTTTGTTTATTTTTGCTTTTGTTGCTTGTGCTTTTCGTGTCATATCCAAAAAATCATAGCCAAGATCGATGTCAAGAAACGTTCCCCCGTATTTTCTTCAAGGAGTTTTACCCATCCCAGGTATTTTGTCTAAGTCTTCGACCCATTTTGAGTAGATGTTTGTTTACAGTGTAAGGGTCTTAATTTCATCTTTTGCATGTAGATATCTAGTTTTCCCAGCACCATTTATTGAAGAGGCTCTCTTTAACCCACTGTGTATTCTAGGTGTCCATGGTGGAAATTAGTTAACACTGGGGCACCTGGCTGGCTCAGTTGGTGGAGTGGAGGACTCTTGATCTCAGGGTTGTGGGTTCGAGCCCCACATTGGGTATGGAGATGACTTAAAAGTAAAATCTTAAAAAAAAAAAGTTAACACTGTATGCTTGGGTTTATTTCTGAGCTTTCTCTTCTGTTGCATTGGTCTATTTTTATGCCAGTATCAGTGTTTTAAGAACTATTACTTTGTAATATAATACAGCCTGAAGGGAGGAGGAAAGGGAGAGGTTATTAGGAACCAGGAAGAAAAGAGTCAGGTTTGGCCACCTTGAGAAAGAAGGGGCTTGTCAGTGCAAGGAAGGTCAGTGATATCATCTGCAAGGCCCCATCTCCGGGGCACAGAGTTGAGTGCAAAAGGGGAGCAGGTGAAAGATATTAGGCACCTGCCAACTCACGTCTTTCACTTAGCAGATCAAAGTTGACAATGAGATGATGGTTCCAGCCACAGGCAACACACGTTCTGAGTTCTTGTCCCATCTTCTGCCGTCATGTGAGGAACCAGCACAGTCTGAGTCTGGCTGACTGAGATTTGTGGGATTCTCCAACACTACAGAAATAGAAGAGGTTAGGAGGGAAGCTCAGAGACTAGGGGAAACCACTTCCTCCACATGAATTTAATGTGGGGTGCGTCTCAGGGGATCCTCATGCCATCATGCAAAGTGACCCAAGGCCATTTCAACAATGTCCTAAATAGATTACTTTATTGGAGATTAATGACCTGAAGGCTCCTGTTGAAGAGATTTGTGTTAGTGGCATCATCATCTGATTGTACAGCTCACACCCTTCCCAAGCCTCAGAGTGAGGGGAGGAAAACAAAGCGAGACAAATTTCAGCCTGCGATAATGGTTCTCGTCAGTTGCGATACCAGGGCAGAGGCAGGCCAGGGTGTAGCAGCTCCGGCTCCATAGCTTATTGGACGTTCACCGTGTTCATTTTGTGGGTTGGCTATGCCCCAACCCGAAGCCGTGACAGTGGGGAGAAAAATGCTTTTAATCTTCCGGCAGGATTTACCAGCGGAGAGGTGGCTTCATGGGATCTCCGCCACCACGTCTACCTTTCAGTGCATTGTGACAAGCCAACGGTGTAAGTGGGTGACATCACTGTGCTCGGGAGGACGTTACGAGAGCTTAAGGAATGGTTCCCTGATGCCCTATCCGTCTTAGATAATGACTAAAAATGATCCTATGAAAAACTAGAGTTTTGTCATGACCTCGTAAATCATCGATAGCCTAATATTCCAAGATCGCCACCACTACCACACCTGGTCAGCTCCCAGGATGGAAGATCTTCCAGGGGGTCAATATTTAACGTCTACTGCACAGGGCAGGGCACCTGTACGGAAAACCCAACAAAAAGCTCATTGTTCAATGTTTAGTTTGACAGAAGTTACTAGTTCTTCATTTTTAACACGTCCTGATTATTACTATTAATTTTTTTGGAAAACCTCCTGAATCATGTCTCTTAATGATTCTCTGAGGCAAAGTGCATTTTGATGAAACAGTCAGCCATAAAGCGTGTTTCCATTGTGCTTCATTTGGCACTGACTCCCTGAGATCCTATTGCTTGGATGTGAAACGAAAGATTCTGGAAATGAATTGAGTACCTTGACTACAGACGCCAAAGTAACTGGCTTACCTCTGTTTGGTTTTTTGATTTTTCTTTTTTGAACTTGTACATTTGTCTTCTTTGGTTTGTTTATTTTCACTGTGAAGAGACAACAGAGAGATAGGTTTCAAAATTTTGTCTGAACTAAAGGAGAGATATATAATATAATAAACACAAATGTACATAAAGATATATAGAATATGCTACATATATTATATATATACATACATATGTATGTATATATATGTATGTATATATATGTGTATATATATGTGTATATATATGTATATATATATGAAGATAACCATTTATGTATGTATATATACATACATATATGTATGTATATATTATATATACATACATATATGTATGTATATATATGTATGTATATATGTGTGTATATATATGTGTATATATATATGTATATATATGTGTATATATATGTATATATATGTGTATATATATATGTATATATATATGTGTATATATATGTATATATATGTGTATATATATATGTATATATATATGAAGATAACCATTTCCCCAGAAATATCTTAGTTCTGAGATGTCCTGTTTAAGTAAAAAATGTATATAATTTGCCTTTAGACAATGTGTATGCATTTTAGACAGGTTTAGTAATGGGAATGTATTCTCGACTACCTTTAGCAACAGAAACTTCCTGTTGAATAATTTTTGAATAGTGTTTTTATTTCAGTGCATGTTTTAAATACAGTAAGTGCTTCTTCGAAGAGGGCTAACTTCTTGGTAGACCTTAGCCTTCCGATTCAAGGAAACTCATTTCTGAAAATCTTCAGGATGCCCTAAACTCTTTCTCTGTTAAGTTTAGTGTTCTTCTGGGGCACCTGGGTGGCTCAGTCAGTTGAGCGTCCGACTTCAGCTCAGGTCATGATCTCACGGTTTGTGGGTTCAAGCCCTGCATCGGGCTCTGTGCTGACAGGGGGATCCTGGATGCTTTGGATGCTGTGTCTCCCTCTCTGCCCCTCCCCTGCCCATGTTCTCTCTCTCTCTCTCTTAAAGATAAATAAACATTTAAAAATTAAAAAAAAAAAAAGTTCAACGTTCTTCTGAAATGGATGAAAAGTTGGGTTTTTAATTCTACTGTACAGACAACTCCTATTTGGTATTGCGTTTTATTTCAACCCTTTATTCTGTCAAACTTCAGTTTCACAATCAGCTATGGGGAAGCAAGAGTCTTATGAACACTGCAGCGTTTCGATGGCTGAGTTTCACCTTCACTTGTGCTGCCCCAGACAGGCTGCGTACAAGAGGACACAGTGGCTCTGATTCTGATACTTCTTGAGAAGGAACAAGGCAGACACAGCATCCAGGAGAGCGGCCACGAATCCTTGGCTGTTTTCATTAGGCAACTTTTTCGTAACAAATTGCGCCATTGTGATCCGTATCTTGGCAGGCTGCATTAATTCATTTTTGGATAAGATTGCATAGCCAAATGTAGATAGCTAATTTGAAATGCCCACTTCAAAAAGCGGTAAATGTTTTTATGCATTCTATGAAACTACCAACCAGTTAACTTTATTTTAGGCTCAGATTTTGACCCCTTAGTTGGCTAAATTTATACTGCACTTTCCAAGTGCACAGACGCCTTTTTCAATGCATCTACCCAGTAATAATGCATTGAACCTTCATGGAAATATCGTTTTGTTGAAGTATACAAGTGATACAGGGGAAAGAGCATGAGATTTGTAGTCAGACGTGGGATGAGTTACTTCACAGCTCAGAGCCCTAGTTTTCTTATCTGAACAGATACGTGATAATATTTAGCCAACAGATTATTGAAGTATCACGTGTAAGTACCTGAAAAAGTATGAAATGTAGCATGTCCTCAAATACAGGTTTCCACTTTCTCCCTTTTAAGATACATTTGTTATCTATTAGCTGTTGTAAAGTGTATTCAAATTCTACTTATTTGAGCAATAACCTAAAAGTCTGTTTTATATCTTTAAAAGGCATAGATTAGGAAATTGTTATATAGGAAATTTTATCTCCTAGCATAATACAACTCTTCATGCTGAACTCTAATACGCTTTCTTCCAAAGATTTGGGTCTTTAAACTATCTTTAGCCCTGTTATCAGTGTTTCAGATAGGGCCATTTGGATGCAAATTAGCCAGAAAATGAACTCCCGTAGAAGTATTCATTTAGAGACCAATATTGTAGTACTCTGATCAAAGAACTCCCTCACAAAATGGGATCACACAAAGGTCAGTTGTAATAAAACAAAAGCATAAATCAAAGTAGAATCTTCCCATAAATCAACAGCAATACACACAGTAATCACATCCATCAAGATTATTTATAAATATGTCGATAAACAGTGTAGCATCTCTTGGTTTCTCTTCATGTTTCCTAGTTTATACAATTTCAATACTTCATAATGTGACCTGTAATGTAAAAAGAATCCCACTGTTTAGTAAATATCTATCCATTCACTTCCCTTAAGGACATTAAAGAGAACTTACCCTAGGATGTTACTTACGGTTGTTAGTCCTTTATTCTTTGGTGCGGGTGGTTCTCAAACTTTATCAGGCATCGGAGCCACCATGAGCTTGTTGAAACACAGATTGGTGGACTCCACTCTCAGAGCTTCTGATTCAGTAGGTCTGGGCTGGGGCCTGAGAATCTGCATTTGTAACACGTTCCCTGGAGGTGCCGAGGCTGCTCTAGCTCTGGCTGGGAGGGCAGGAAAGGGAGTGCGCATGCTCAGAGAGAAGAGAGAAGCCCGCCCCTTTTTTTCCTCCTCCTTCGCTCTGCTCTCTCCCGCCCCAGTCTTAGGATGGAGCTGTAGCCGAACCACCGTCCCGTGGACAGAAAAATAAATGTTTTGTGTCGTAAGGCTCTGAGATTTGGGGGTTGTTTGTTATCCCAGCAAAAGCTGACCAATGCGTATCAGTTCCCTGTTGCATTGTTTAAATAGCAACATTTGGAAACGATCTAAGTATTCATTAAAAAGAATAAATAAATTGTAAAATATTCAGAGGGTGGAATAAAAGTTAAATGGAGTGAGCAATCGCCACCGATGTGAAGATATAAATCTTCAAAACAAGGTTGAAAAAAAACCTCGCTGCAGAAGACTATGTACAGCATAATACAATTTATAGAAATTTCAGAAAACACCAAATACTGTTCTATATTCCTTACGGATATCTATGTAGTGAAACTATTAAAATGTGACTAGAATAATAAATTCTAAACTCAGAAAAGTGTTACATCTCACACAAGAGTGAAGAGAATGAGATTGATGAGTAGAGAATAGAAAGCTTCTGTATCTAAAAGTTCCGTTTCTTAAAAAGAAAAATAGGACTAGATGTCAAGATTTGACAAAGGTAGAAGATGGGTACAAAGCTAGTGGATGTGCTCTTCTACCTGTGTTCCTTCGCGGTCCGAGTTGTACTAGCACGATAAACATACCTGTCAAAGAAAAGAGCCTCCCTTAATACTGTTTCATTGACGACTCATTATGTCCAGGAGCTTTCGGCGTGGGGCAGATGAGTGAGGCTGGGATTTTGAGATTCCCAGATTTTAATAAAACCAAAACAATAGAAATAAGCAGTACAAACACCTTGTGGATTGGCCTTGTGTGTTAAACACGGACAGATATCGAGCCGTGTGGTGTTAATGGTGCGCAATACCAGTTACTTTCTGTTTCTAGAGTGCTGTTTCACTTCCTTGGTTGGACAATTTGATTTGATTTGAATTCAGTAGAAAAGCTTGGATAGGCTTTGAGAGATTACACGTGAACCCCAATTTCCCCTCCTTTTGTTTTAAGCGAAGACAAGAAAAGAGAATAACTGGGGTGGGTGTGAGTCTGTCCAAACTTCACCCACTCCTACCCTTCCCTTCAGGAGGAAGGCAAGGGTATAGTGTTGCCTTCAATATATAGCTCATCAGAATAATCTGGAGAGCTTTGGGGAAGCATAGTCTTCCTGGCCCCACCTCAGATCCTACCAAACCTGAAATTTTCCAGGTGGAAAGCAGAGGATCTTTATTTTTATTCCTTTACTTTTTAAACTTTTTTACAATTATTATTATATTCAAGGGCCACAATCCCCCAAATCTCTACCACCTGAGCGTTTCTCTTCTGGATTTGCTCCTCGCTGCTAGATATTGTCCATTTTATCTATTGTATAAAGCAGGAAGCAGGCGCTAAAGACCAAGCAAACCAAGAAATACAAAAAGTGATCACATTATATAAAAATTGATTTGCACAAGTATTAACAACTTCTATGGGTCTGTCAGGAGAGCAAGCCGGTTACAGAATGAACCCTACTGAGCCCTCGATTTTGAGTTTTATTTACAAGTTGGCATTTGTAAAAGATTTCCTTGTAGCTGTGCTAAGAGTATTTTGTGTTCCGTGGCTGTATATGCCTTCTACCCAAAGTACGTACCATAACTCCTATTCAAGGTGCAGGATATGGAACTGCAAGGTACACGGTATGGAGAACATTGTTTTGGCAGCTGGGATCTCCCAAACTGAAATTGTTGTAATGATAACCTCTTACAGGTTTCCTTTCAAAGACCTCTGTGTGTTCTTAGTTGACAGTGTTTTGCTAGCATTTATTAAAATATTAATATATTTTTATCACTAAAACTTACACGCTAACTAACTCTTCATTGATGTGTGTGTGTGTGTGTGTGTGTGTGTGTGTATGTGTGTTACAACCCAGGGAAGCAAGAAGAAAAATCAAACAGAAAAGAAGGAGAAAAGGAGGGAAGCAAATCCAAGATAGCGGATCACCAGTTAGCTGCAGTTCTAGAAAACACAGCTGGTTGCCTAGCCACGAGGGAGATCTTCTGAGAGGCCATATGGAACTACTGCGTGTTGGAACAATGTCAATGGGAAGGAAGGGTAAAGAATTTGCCAACTCCTTCCCTTCTCCCTTCTTGTGTTGGTCAGAGTTGGCCTGAGTGCCTGGTTCTCTTACTGAGCCCTTCAGGCAGCCTGGGAGACAGAGCCACGGTAGGGAAGTTATGGCACCACCATCTACAGCCTGCAGCCTTGAGCAGGTGCACTTTGGTGATGACGTAAAAAGTGCAGGTGGGAGGGCGGAGGCACGCAGCCCGAGGCGTACGATGAAGAGCTATGGGGCTGTGCCACGGGTGACTTGGAATACTGGGAGCGGTGGAGGCAGTGCGCCCACAGAGGGAGTTAGGACGTAGCCTGTCCTAACCGGAGCCTCTCCGTGCCTGGATGCCAGCCTGGCCTGTTGGAGGTTCTTCAGTAGCACCAAGCCAAAAATCCAAGGCCAAGCACGTCCTGGGAGGCATATGAACCAGCTCTGCTACGCCAGGTCTACAGGGCAGGCAGTCAAGAACACGATTCTGGCGCATCTTGTGTCAGAAAGTAAGGAAGCTGCCAACCTTGGGTCTTGTCAAAAGGACACAAGTGCCAGCTTGAGAACGCCTGCTGGCCGAAGACATGGTCATTTCAGCAGCAAAAAGGACCAGTGCAATGGATCGCGACACATCGAATATATAATACAAAAATGCCCAAGTTAATAGGGATACTCCAAAAAATTAGTTGCGCTCACCGGAGGCAGGGATGGGGGTGGCGGAATTGGGTGAAGGTGGTCAAAAGGTACAGCGTCAGCTCTGAGATAAAGTGCCGGGGATAGAAGGTACAACATCATGGCCACAGTTAACGCCGCTATGTGGTACACTTGAAGGCTGCTGAGCGGGTAGACCCTCTAAGTTCTCATCACCAGGAAAAAAAAATGTACGAATATACGAGGTAATGAGTTTCGACTAAACTTATACCGTGGCGATCATTTTGCGATATCCGCATGTCACTTCAGATGCGTTCAGAGTGGTATGTCAATTCTATCTCAGCGGAACTGACAACGAATGAGTGAATTAATTAATTAATCAACAACTAAATAAGATGCAGAAGGAACAATAGAATTTGAGGATGTTCATCTTGCACCTTTTCATTGAATAATGGATCTAGGCGGTAATAAACAAAGGCTAGAGAAAACGGAAGTGGGCAAGGGAGGCAGTACCTACCTCTTTAAAGAGGTTTAGAAAACAGGTCAGCCAAATACATTTTTGGGATCTTGTTTGGATTTTGATTCAAACAAACCAGCCTGAAAACACACCTGAAAGAAAACCTGGGAAAAGTGAACACACACTGAACACACACTGGGTGTTAGATGATAGTATGGATTCACCACTAATTTGTCGAGTATGAGCATGATATGGTGATTATGGTTGTCGTTGTTTTTCTAAGTCCTTTCCTGTTCGCTATATATAGTGTCTCCGTGCATGAGATGATGTGGTGAGTGCAGTTGGCTTTTAAAAAATCCAGAAGAGGGCAAAAAATTGGGTAAGAATAGATGAGAAAATATGGACAGAGGGTGGCTGGTTTGTTGGAGCAAGGTGGGAATACGTGGCATTCATTATACCGTTATCTCGACTTTTGGGTTTGTTTGACAATGTCTATAATAAAAGGCTAAAAAATTAAAATACATGAACAAGTTCTTTTTAAACAAACACACAAGCTCCCCAGTCGGTTCCGATGAGTCGGCCAGCTTTGGGAATCATTTAGGTAGAGAGGACCTTGGAAGAAAGCAGAGGCAAGGGTAGAGAAGCTGAAACAGCTTCCGCCTCCCTGCCACCCCCAACCCCAGCCCCACTGCTTTCTGTGACAGCTCTCCCAGAGTGGGTCAGCAGGTTATTCTCAAGGACTCGCCATCTCAGTGATGGGAAGACAATGCGGAAGAACTCAGGATGCCTGATGTGATAGCTGGCAGTTCTATTAAAATTTCTTCTCAGATAGAAGGAAAAGATTAATGAGTGTTCATATTTAGCTCCTATTTCCATGAGAAAGCCTGTAGAAAAGCATTTGGGAAAGCATCTATGGGAACTAATCTGGAAAATAAATCAAATTAGTCACTGTTGAGGCTTGAATTACAATCCAAAATAGGATACATTTTGTTGTTGCTGTTGTTGTTGTTGAGTGGCTAGCTCGAGGGAAGAACTTTATGGGGGGTTTTATGACACAAAATTTACTATTAATTATTTCAGAGTTAGTTTAGCTCAGAGTGTAGTGTAATTCTATGGAAATAGCACTGGACTGGATGTCTGGAGATCCAGGTTTGATTCTGGATCGTCCCCGGACAAGCTGTGTGACTTTCTTCACTTCACCCTCTCTGAGGCTTAATTTTCTCATTTCTAAACCAAAGAAGTCTGGGGTCCTTCCCGCTTTCAAATTCAATTTGTGAATACAAATGCACTCATTCCTTTGCATGCACTGTTTCATTTACTCCTAACAACTAACTTATGCCACAGGGTAGTTTTATTATTTGCACCAGACAGATGAAGAAACAGAATTAAAGGGAATAAAAATCTGACGAAGCAGATTCTCAATAGGTGTCGAACAATGAAAGTTTAGGTGAGCTCCAATTTTCATTCTCATAGAAATATCCAGTCACTGACTTTTTGTGTGTGGTAGTGTTCATTTATAGTAGTTGAGACTCAAAGGATTTAGACCTTTGAAGTCTTTTGAAGCTCGGAAACGTTAGAGAAATTGGATTTCTCTAACCATGATGAAAATTTTGCATCTCAATAGAAACCATCATTTGTAAGGTCCAACAAGAGCATTTCTACAAAATAGATTCTTTTCCACCTGGATTTGTGTGGGGGGGTATGTGCGTGCATGTGGGTAGATTTCTTAAAATTTCAAGGGAATTAAGTGAATCAATAGTATGCATTAACTCTAAGGTGTCTTATAAAATAAGTGAAAGTTCTCTAAATTTAAAAGGATGAAATTCTGGGGCACCGGGGTGGCTCAGACGGTTGAGCGCCTGACTCAGTTCACGTCATGATCCCAGCATCGTGGAATTGAGCCCACTCATGCTGCACGTAGAACCTGCCTGGGATTCTCTTTTTCTCTCCCTCTGACCCTCTCTCCCGCTTGCCCACTCTCTCTCTCAAATAAAAAAATTTTTTTAATTAAAAAAAGTTGAAATTCATTTATTTAACAAGTATTTAGTAAGCATTTACTACAGACTCCTTTGTTCGAAGTGCATCTGAACCTTTAGTGTGGTTCAGGAACTGCCTGGACAGGAGTGGAATCAGCTCTTAGCCAGGCTCCCTGGGATAGAGCCTGGTGTTACTGGCCTGATTTCCAGGGCCGTTGTCCTTTAGACCACCCACAATGCATTGCGGCCCTGTGATCAACATCCCGACATCCACGAGAACGTTCAAAACGCCAAACCACTTGTGGTACTCAACAGAGCCTTGCATATAATACAGGACTCAGTGAGTGAACACGGAATTAAAGCTAACATGAAGATTGGCTTCTCGAGGAAAAAGGCTGCCAAATCCAAGGCCATTTCAGCGGGGATGGGGGGGGGGGATTTCAGATGGCCATAAATCGTGTTATTATCGTAAGGGTTTCTCTTGTGCCAAACCAAACTGGCACTGTTGGAAAGATTTGATTTCCTCAATGACATTCAGAGTAAAGATATCTGTTTTTCACTTTTTTTTTTTTTTTTTTTTTGGTTTCTGCTAACGTTGACAGGTGAGCATTGACTGTTACTTTGAAAAAAAATTATAAGTGACCAGCTGAATGAACCGATTACCAGAGATGATTACTCTCAAGGCAGCTGTCACACAGCAGCCACAGTAGCCCCAAGTGCGCACGGAGCACCTGTCACGGGGGCTCCTCTCAGGGACATGAAGAGTAAAAGCAACACAGAGAGTCTCTGACCTTGAGAAAGTCCCCACCTCACCCGCATCCAGTGCCATGTGGATGAGCCCCAATGAAAAGAGGCTGTTTAAAACTTTTTATTTGATGCTTAAAAAAAAAAAAAAAGTATTCATTTTGAGAGAGAGAGAGGGAGACAATCCCAAGCAGGCTCTACGCTGTCAGCACAGAGCCTGATGTGGGGCTCAAACCCAGGAACTGCGAGATCCTGACCTGAGCCGAAATCAAGAGTCGGACACTTAACCAACTGAACCACCCAGATGCCCCTTTTACCTTACATTTTTTTTTAAAACACTTTGGTTGTTATTTCATTTGATTTCTAAACACAGTTTTTAATGTTTTATTTATTTTTGAGAGAAAGAGACAGAGTACGAGCGGAGGAGAGGCAGAGAGAGAGAGAGCGAGACACAGAATCTGAAGCAGGCTCCAGGCTCTGGGCTGTCCGCACAGAGCCCGAAGCGGGGCTCGAACCCACAAGCTATGAGATCATGACGTGAGCCAAAGTCAAGAGTCGGACACCTAACCGAGTGAGCCAGCCAGGTGCTCCTCATTTCATTTTTCATGTCAATTCCTGAATGACACCTTCAGGCAAGCATTGGCTGAAATCTAACGTGGAAGATGGTCAGACCTCATTTTTTGGTGATGGTGTCTTCCTGCTGAAAATAACGTAACAAAAGGCGTACATTCTGAAGGCGGCCCTCACTTATCCGTTATGTGAACCGTGTATAGTCACAACGCTGACGTTGGCTAAAAAAAATCCGATAGTCTTTGGGGCCAACTTCTTTCATGCTAATGCCACCCATGTAGCTCTGTAGGCTCTGGCGAAATGGAGGGGAACTTTGAGGGCTGTTAAATTGACAGGCATGTTACTCTGTCTTAAGTTGTATGACCATGGAAATTGTAAGCCTTTACAAAACCGTTTTTCTAATTTACAGTGCATTTTAATAAGCATCATTCGGTTATGAATTCCCAGTAGCACAGAACAGGAAGCAACACTGTAGGTGGCTGATTAATAATTTATGTTTATCTTTAGCAACTAACCATGTCAATATGTGAAGATGTTTTGAAAGAAACAACAGACTTCCTTTGCTATGTAATTTCTTTGGGATATTTCATTTTTTAAGTGTTTATATCAAAATGTATTTAAAAATGCACTGCTTATCCAAATAGTATTTGTGACTCACATTTAATGCAATTTATGTAAATGTTGAAGGGTGGAATATTATTGGCTCAACAACTGTTGAAGGAAATTTCTTTCCTGTTATCACCTGCTATGTTAAAAATATCTTTTTTTTTTTTTAACATTGTTCACATCTCTAGTCTTTAATACACTTTGGGGTAAACCAAAGAGGCCCAGGTCATTTCCTCTTAAACTTCTCAAAGTTTTTTCCAGACTGTCCTCCGTGTTAGCAAGAATTGTATTATTATTTTTGTCTTGGGCCATTACATACCGCTAATTTATGTTTTCTCAGCTCCTCACAAATTGCTTGGTGCATCAAATCTTTATTTCTCTGGTGATATATAGTATTTGGTAGAAGGTTGGATCTTTCTTAAAGGAAGTAATTTCAGTCAATATCATCATTGAGATGAATCAGTAAACTTATTGATGAGTCTTTTATAAATATTTATAAAATATTCCAAATATTTAACAACTGATAAGGCTAGGACATGGACCAATCAGCAGAGACCCGAGCCATAAAGCTGAACAAAGTCCTGCAGGCTCCTTTAAGGGCAGATGTGAACCCTTCAGTTGCTGGATCCTGAGAAGGTAAGAGGAGAGGAGAGCCAAGGGAGAGGAAGAGGAAGGATGGAAAGCCTTCAGGGAGCTCATAACAGTGATTACACGCCAGGGGTCTCAACTCTTGACATTTTGGAACTACTAATTCTTTGTCGTTGGGAGCTGTGCTATGCATTGTGGGAGGTGTAACTGCATCTCTGGTTCTATGCCCCAGGTCCCCTTATGACTTCCCCCTCAGTTGTGACAACTGGAAATACCTCCAGATATTGTCAAATGTCTCCTGGAGGAAAATCACCCTAGCTGAAAACTGCTGCTATATGCTGTCTGCTACAGAGATATTTCAATATTTTTATAACCATTGCATCCACACCATCACCCAGTGTCTTGAACTGTTACCTTCCTTGTAGTGCTTAATAAAGATTTATTCAAGAAAGGATTTGTTCAAGTAGTCAACACTAGGAGTAACCTCTTAGGAAAGGGTAACGTACTACTTTGTAAAAAACTTTTAAAGTTTATTTTTGAGAGAGACAGAGACAGCATGAGCAGGGGAGGAGCAGAGAGAGAGGGAGAGAGGGAGAGAGAATCTCAAGCAGGCTCTGCACTGCCAGCAAAGAGCCCAATGTGGGGCTCGAACTCACTAAACTGTGAGATCATGACCTGAGCCGAAATCAAGAATCAGATGCTCAACCGACTGAGATACCCAGGCACCCCAGGGTGACTTATAAGTTGTCTATTGTACTTTGAGTGCAGGTATGTTTTGATGTATGACTAAACAGGTGTTTAGTGAGACCCTTCAACATGTTGACCACAACATGTTGGTCTGTGGAGGCTTCTGGAGCATGAGCCCAGGGCTTGCTGTCTGTAATTCTTCTCACTCTACACTCTGGATCGTTTCCCCCACTGTCAAGGTTTTCACTTACGTGCAGATAGACTCTACATCTGCATCTCTATCCCTCTCCCTCTTTTTTTTTTTTTTTTAATTTTATTTGTTTTGAGAGAGAGTGAGAGAGCCGGGGAGGGGCAGAGAGAAAGGGAGAGAGAATTCCAAGCGGGGCTCAAGCCTATGAACTGTGAGATCTTGACCTGAGCCAAAACTAAGACCCAGATGCTGAAACAACTGAGCCACCCAGGTGCCCCCTCACCCTCTTTTTGAACTTAAGCTGCATTTTTTCTGGCCTTGTGTATATTATACCTTAAATATGAAATCTAGAGAAGTGAACTCAGTTTTGCCTCACCTCCCTGAATCAAGACGAACTCCATGTCCTGCTTTGTCTAAAGGAATTAGATCATGATCACCCCACTCATGGTGGTAATCTAGAGATAACACTTTCCCTTGCAACTTTTACATGCAAACAATAATCACTAAGTCCATTCAGCCACCAAATGGTCTGGACTCCATTCCCTTCTCTTTATTTCCTGCCCACTTGGATTAATTCTCATCTCCTGACTGGTCTTCCAGACTCGGGCGTGTCCTCTCTCAAATCCAAACTTCATACTCCGCTCCTGGTGTCATCTCTCAAAATGGCAACGTGATGCCATAAAATGCTTTTGTTTTCTAAAAGATTAAATCTAAGCTCTCTAGCACAGCTTTTTAGACCTGGCCTCCACTGGGTCTTGGAGCCTTCAGCTTGGCCTTTCCTGCTCTAGCAATGCTGAATAACTGTCAATTCGCCCTTACACTAGGACCAACTTGTTCCTTTGATCTGGAATGCCCTCTTGACCCTTTGTCACCACACCCACTCCAAATTTTAGTTCAGGTGATACTTCTTCTGGGAAGTCTTTCTTGAATTGTTTATCCTGGGCTCAATGGCTCTTTCATTTACGGTAATCTGGGCCCTCCTAAATTGTAGCATTGTCACCCTAGGTTGAAAGGTTTATTGGTTTATCACTGGGGCTGAGACTATGTCTTATGCATCTTTGATTTCTTAGTTGCTGGTATAGGGGTTTAATAAATGCTTCCGGTAGGGGTGTCTGTGTGGCTCAGTCCAGTAAGCGTCCCACTTCGGTTCAGGCTGTGATCCCATGGTTCATGAGTTCAAGCCCTGCATCGGGCTCTCTGCTGTCAGCACAGAACCCATTTCAGATCCTCTGTCCCCCCCTCCCTCTGCCCTCCCCCCTAGTTCTCTCTCTCTCTCAAAATAAATAAATAAACTTAAAAAATGCTTCTGGTATGATCTCAATTCTGGAAGAAAGAAAAAAGCTAGATATATGGAAAAAAAAAGGCTGGAAGGATACCCATGTAACATAGCTAGATTCTATGCTTTTGACATTTTACTGGAACTTTCTCCCACCTTGGTCACAAGAAGTTATCAGTGTGAGGCTTATCCACCTCACTACATGACATAGGGAAAACACAGTTGCAAACCTGAGGAAAGGCTGGAAAGAGATGAAGAGGGGAGAAAGAGAAGAAGGAAACAGAAATAACAAAAGCGTAACTTTGCTAATTGTATCACATTAAATCCTGTTCTCCCAACCTATAACCCTACTTCTACTGAGAAAAATGAAACAATTTTAAAACGGAAGGAAAGCCCAATTACAACAGTGCTGCTTGCTTCCTTTGTAAATTGTGAACAATGCCCACCCCTCCTTCCTCACCATCCTGCACCCACCCCACCCCCAGAAACAAACCTTACTGCAATACAAATTAAGTTTTGTGATTTTTTTTTATTCCTGCTGTTTTCAAGGACTCTAGCTCAATTGAGGACATAAGGCTAGCAGATGGCATAGTTTTAAAGAAGTTATAATATTTGGGTTGAAATTCCCTACTCTGTTAATTATGGCCCTGAAGACTTCTTGTCACAAAAGCAAAATTGTACAACCCCTTGACATTAAGAATGTTGATACTCAGGCCCTAATGCAGCTGCCTGTGCATGAGGCCAACAGATGGGCACAGTGTTTTTAAAAGCAGTAAAAGCCTGCATTGCTGAGGTTTAAATCCTCTAACCTGGTCACCAAGGCTCTGCAAGCTCGCTGCTTGGAAAGGAGGGCTGGGTGCTGCTTCCTCATCTGAAGAACCTGCTCGCTCTCCCAGCCCAGCCTCCTAGAGCCACTGGGAGAGGGATGCTAGAAGACATGACCAACCCAATGAGTGTGTCACAGAAGATACTCCTGTGGTCGGCTCGTCGTCATGAGCCTGGCCCTCACCTGGTTCTGTTCTAGAGGAACACTTCAGAATAGGGCTAAAGGATAAAGGCGACAAGATGGGAAACCAAAAGAATTATGCTATTTGCATATTGTTTCTAGAACATGGCATTACATTTGCAAATCGACGAGGAGCTATGTATAGTCTGTCAACAAACAAGGGGAACGTTACAGACCTTTTTTATCTACAACAGCCTCTTTAAAAGAAACATTTCCGTGCAATCCGTGTGCACGTTTCCTAAGCTTGATAAATATCGTAAAATGTGGGGTGATGAACATAGAAATGGAATGTCTGTGAATGGAAGCTGAATTTAATCACCAGAGAAGCCAAATTTGAGCAACACGGCATGGTGGGGAAAAGCCTAACTTTTCCACCAGTCTGGCCTAACTAAGCTCAGATCTTGTTTCTGACACTTACGGGCCCTGTGACTTTAAGGAAATCACTCCATCCACCGGCCCCCAGTTTATTCAAATGTAAAACTGGAGACATAATAACCTCTTGACAGATCTTGGTGAGTTCTGGTGAAACTTGGTCAAAGTTTGAGTTTAAGGTATCACTGCTCATTAAGTGATACTTCTTCCTAATGGAGATTCAGTTTGTTTGCCAAAGGCTCACCCCTTGTCTTTCGAAGGCCCTGTCCATGGCCCTGAGGCCTGACCTGGACTTTTGCTTCAGTCTTCTCTCCTGTGATCTTGGCCCAGACATGTGGTCATTTTCCTGTTCTGCTTCACCTCCAGGTCTGTAGGCTGGGGTACGGTCTTCTGTACTATACAGGTGCTTTAGAGGGACCATTCATTTTATTTTCTGTAGTGAAGGAAGTGACAACTAAGGTTTGGATGTTGCTTATTGATAAGAAGATAAGTTTCGTTGCCCAACACACCGATATTAAATTTTTATGGGAGGAAACAATAGGTGTTGGTGAGGATGTGGAGAAAAAGGAACCCTCGTGCATTTTGGGAACGCAAGCTGGTGCGGCCACTGTGGAAGACAGAATGGAGGTTCCTCCAAAAATTAAAAAAAGAACTACCCTACAATCCAGGAATTGCATTACTGGATATTTGCCCAAAGGAAATAAAAACACGAATTCGAAGGGACGTATGCGTGCCTATGTTTATGGCAACATTATTTATAGTGGCCAAGTTATGGAAGCAGCCGAAGTGTCCATCGATGGATGAGTGAATAAAGAGAAAGTGGTATATATATATATATATATATATATATATATATATATATAAATATTTAGCCATAAAAAAGAATGAAATCTTGCTATTTGCAACAATGTGGATGGAGCTAGAGAATATCATACTAAGCAAGATAAATCAGAGAAAGACAGATACTATATGATTTCATTCCTATGTGGAATTAAGAAACAAAACAAACAAAAAGAGAGTGTCAAACCAAAAAGCAGACTTTTTTTTTTAATTTTAGAGAGAGCACATGTGCACGCACAGTGGTGGGGAGGGGTGAAGGGACAGAGAGAGAGAGAGAGAGAGAGAGAGAATCTTAAACAGACTCCATGCTCAGTGTGGAGCTCAACTCAGGACTTGATCCCATGACCCTGGGATCATGATCTGAGCCGAAATCAAGAGTCAGACGTTTGACAACTGAGCCCCCCAGGTGTCCCCAAAGAGCAGGCTCTTAACTATAGGGAACAAACGGATGGTTACCAGAGGGGAGGTGGGGAGGGGGCATAGGTGAAATAGGTGATGGGGATTGGGGAGGGCACTTGTCGTAATGAGTACTGGGTGTTGTATGGAATTGTTGAATCACTATATTGTACACCTGACACACAGTATGTTAACTACACTGGAATTAAATTTTTTAAAAAAATGTGTAACTTTTATGGAGTGAAGAAACTAGCTATGAAGAAAGTCTGAAAACATCAAAAATCACACATGTTCTTGGGATCAGTATCAAAACATTAATTGAACATTGACTGGATATTAACTGGCACTCTAAAACATATTGACAGAAGAAACTCCTCGTGTCATACATACTAATGCTGGACTGCCTGCCAAGTGGTTCCAACATTCGTGAGAGGCTGAATGCAGTTTGCTTTAGTTAATGAGGTGGAGTACGGCGTGGGGGGAGGGGGGAGAATTTAGGTAAATCCCGTGTTCTTGCTGATTCTGGAAGAACAAGCAGCAGCAAGCCCCACTTGTCTTTTCCAGCAGTAAGTTTATACTTGACTAGGGCAGAGAATCGCCTCAAAATAAATCAATTTCTATTAGTCACCCACTCAGGGGAGGCTGTGGGATTGGCTCAGAGGGTTGGCTTAAGGAAGGGGGTTCAGAAGCCTCATTTCTGTTGACCCTTGTGGACTGATTGCCAGCAAGATCTGCTCTCAGGACAGAATTGCCCTCTCCCTGCGGAACTGGTGGACCTCCTCCCTCTTTCACCCACTCTGTCCCTAGAGGATGGACAAGCAGATAATTATTTATGCACAAACCTAACTTAATCCTGGTTTTATACCTTAAGCACCTTCTCGCTCCTATTCAGCCAACTCTCCTGTCCAGGTCTAATGTTTGGGCCCCCTTGACGACTGAACACTTTCTTCGGGCCCCTTAGTCTTTCTTCTTCTTATTTTTTGATCACCCATTACCCCTCCTCTGTTGCATTTCTCCCTCCTCAGTCATCTATTAGCCCCAGTGCTCCTGTTCTTTCCACTGCTGGTTCCTAGAAACAATCTGAACCCAGCAGTGCATAATTTAATTTGAGTTTTAAAGTCAAAGGGCATCTGAGCACTTGAATATCATGCACGGGGTCTAACTGTGAAATGGAAGGTTCTCGCTTCAATTAATGGCATGTTAGGGATTAGCAAGCTGTATGGAAAGGTATTTCATATCAGGGTGGGAAAGCCTGGCTGAGAAAATGGGGATCTCCTGAGCAATGAAGTGTCTGAACTCAGATTTAGTAAACATTGGAATACGTGGTTTGATGAACAAAATTATTTTGAGAAGACAGCAGAATCGAACTTAGAATTCACAAATGATTTGCTTGGAAATTTTAGAATGGTGAATGAACGGCATGTGATGGCGTTGCCCTATCAAAAATTGGAAATTTTTGATGGCGTTGCCCTGTCGAAAAGATACCACCACAAATCATATGATTCCGCCTTCCCCCAAATTTACATCTGTTTTCTTTCTCCCCATCTTTCCTTCCCTACAACTTCCTCCACCAGCTTCCAGCCACACGCTCATTGGGCACTTAAACACCACCAGCCCCGAAATATTCTTTCCTGGTTGTACAGAGAAAAGTTTGTTTTGAATTTGATGCAGTGACCTCTGTATGTGCTACCTTTATTCAATCGTATACCGTGTGTTATAAGAAAAAGCTTTCTTTGAGATCTCTCTGTGAAATCAATTGTAAAAATAATCAAGTGTTCCATTTAAGGGCCTTCCCCTTGGGTGTGCCCCTGCCATACAGGACCCGGCCAGTTTCAGCAGGTGCCGAAGGTAAATAAAGATCTGCTTCCCTAATTGTCCTTTCATGGGTTGAGGCAATCATGGAAGCAGCAACAATATCAACTGAATCGTAACCATCACTTGCCTCGTGCTTCCCAGGCGCCAGGCATTGTTCTAAGCACTTTCTGTGAATAAACTCATTTAATCGGCATGACGTTTCATCTGCATGACAATCCTACAGGAAGGTACTAATCATCTACTTCCAAGGGACAGGCAAGGGCCTGTGCCAGTCTTCCACTTGTCTAAGAAGGCACCGGGTTCCGTGTTGTGCCTTTGGCCCAGCTCAAGAACACTTCCCTGGCGAACAAGTGCCAACATCGATCCCTACAGGGATCCCTACCAAAGTGTGACCCAGAGGCCTGAGGCCAAATGGATTTGCAGAAAAGTTAATTTAATCCTATTCCTGGGCACTGAACACATCTTTTTTTCTTATTAAGAACAGTGGATTAAAGGAACTAAACAAGGGAAGTTAAATCGGATCCAAAAGCCTCATAAAATAATTAAATACTGAACATGACCTATTGAAGGCCAAATGTGTCCATAATTAATACTAAATGAATGTCTGCAACACATTTCTAAAGTATGCTTTGTTTTACTAGCCACCGTAATTGGATGCAATTCAGCAATTCACTTAACTTTTTTCTGAAAGAATGGAATTCATGTGTTGAGGAATTGATGTGTGTTCTAATGATTGTTTTTGCTTAGTTTGTTGCTGTTGAGAACCAAGTCACGGAACAAAATATTTAGGAAAGAGCACGAACTACAGATTTTATCATAAAAGGAACCAACTCAATTTCCCTGTGCACGGGTACCCTGTCCTGCTGCTCTATAAACTCTGTGTTTTGACCTTGGAAAATGGGGCCTCCCCTTGCATAACGTTGCTCAGTAGGAGGATGTGGCCTTGGTTAGTGAGGATTTAAGGAACCGCATGCAGACCAACGCGGATGAATGAGCGGGTACAGGTGGAATTTGGAATTACGGGTTGAAGTGAGCAAGGATTTGTTAAAGACTTTAAAGCTTTGAAGCTGAAGACTGGTCTTGCTCTCATCACGGCTAAAGAATGAAATTCTCCGAGCAAAAATATATTGAGTGATAAGATAATTTGGGTTGATCTTTCCCACCAGCCTCACCTTCTACCTTTGAAGTGTGTGAGGTACAAGAGCAAAGAGAAACCAGCCAATTGTGAATCACTACTTAATTATTCATGAGGTATATGGTCTATGTTAAAGAAAGGGATTGGAAATGTTTGATGTGTTCTGCCCGAGACAGATATTATCGTGGGGTATATTTATCTCAGGAAGAGAATATAAAACATGCAGCCGTTATATGTTACAGGGCAGGAAGAGCAAAGGATAGAAGTTTTGTCTCTTACAGACAGAGCAGTGCTCTGGGACAGGCACTTGTACATCTACGCCAAGCAGAGGGCTACCAAATGTTGTATGAAACCTGAAGACCATGGTGCATTCCTCACTTTTGCCCTTTCTGATTCTTCCCCAATATCTGGAACATTTGCTGGGGTGCCGCTTCTACTTGCCGGTGAACTTGAAATTCTCGCTGTTCAAGTTTTGGCCGATACGGATAAAACAGAGCCTACTTCAAGAAAATAGGAATACGGCACAAAATACCAATCCTGATGGCACCCACTGATAGGGCTGCCTGGATTCTGACTATGACATCAGTGGTTGGGATCCCTGTACCCAGTGCCTCAGGGAGGGACCTCTCAGAGAGAGCTGGGCTCAGGCCCGAGAGGCCCAAGGGGCAGGGCATCTGGCCCCATACTGCCTCAGCATCACTGTGGGGTCGTGCTTTCACTCCAGGGGGCCTAGAGGGCAAACCATTGAATCAAAGACCATTATTTGTCAGCCTTAAGATCTTTTAAAAAAAATTTTTTTGGGGGGGCGCCTGGGTGGCTCAGTCGGTTGAGCGGCCGACTTCGGCTCAGGTCATGATCTCACGGTCCATGAGTTCGAGCCCCGCGTCGGGTTCTGTGCTGACAGCTCAGAGCCTGGAGCCTGTTTCAGATTCTGTGTCTCCCTCTATCTGACCCTCCCCCATTCATGCTCTGTCTCTCTCTGTCTCAAAAATAAATAAACGTTAAAAATATTAAAAAAAAAAATAAAGACTTAAAAAAAAATAAAAAAAATAAAAAAAAATTTTTTTAACGTTTATTCATATTTGAGAGACAGAGTGTGAGGGGGGAGGGGCAGAGAGAGAGAGAGACAGACAGACAGACAGACAGAATCTGAAGCAGGCTCCAGGCTCTGAGCTGTCAGCACAGAGCCCAATGCGGGGCTCGAACCCACGAATTGTAAGACCATGACCCGAAGTCGGACGCTTAACTGACTGTCAGCCTTAAGATCTAATGGAATTTATCTTGCTTGGGATAGGTCTCTCCTGGTTTTGTTTCTCCCTTGAAGTGGGAATGTCTATCCTATGCTTACTCCATCACTGTGTTTGGGAGGCTCATAAACTCATCTGGTTTCACACGTTCACAGCTGGAGAGGAATTCTGCCTCTGGATCAGGATCATATCTCAAGTCTCCTCCATATGTGATTCAGATGATATTTAGATGAGACTTGGGATCCTAGGCTTAAAGTTGATGCTGGAAATAAGTTAAGGCTTCTGGGGCTGTTAGGATGGAAAGAGTACATTTCACATGTGAGGACATGAATTTGGGGGCGGGGGCAGGGGCTGAATTCTATGTACTGAAATGTGTCTCCTCCCACTCCAATATTCATGTGTTGATACCCTAACCCCCAATGGGATGGTATTTGGAGATGGGGCCTTTGGAAGGGAATTAAGTTCAGATGAGGTCATGAGGATAAAGCCCCCGAGAAGGGATTAGCATCCAGATACGAGGAGACCCAGAGAACTTGCTTCCTGTCATTCTCTCTCTGCCACGTGAGGAGGACCCAGGGAGATAGCCGTGTCTCTGCAACCAGGAAGGGGACCCTTACTAGCAATCGAATCTGCCAGCACATTGGTCCTGTACTTCCCAGCCTCCAGAGCTGTGAGAAATAAGTATCTATTGCTTAAGCCACTCAGTCTAGAGCATTTAGTTGTGGTAGCCAGTAGGCTAAGACAGTAGGCTTCCTAGCTTTAGGCCTCAAACATATGGGGTAGTGTCAGCATTTTAATCTTAATAATTACGACTATACTAGTAATGGCCAACATTAATTGGGTGCTCACTACCTTCCAGGTGGGGATGGAGCTGTGGGAAAGTCTACAGACCTGGGCTTGGTGGAGCCTTCCTCCAAGGGATCTGGGAGATACGGAAATGGGGCGGTCTGTAGGAAGCAAGGAGTTTAACCACGATTTCAGCTGCGCCACAATTTCCACAGGGCATGTACAGATTAGAATGTGTTTCAAAAGAAAAGAAAAAAGTTTTGAAATCCAAAATAATTACATGTTGACTTAATCACTAATCTTGGTGAAAACTTCATTTAAACTATGTGATTTCCATTTCAGTTCTGATAAAAATGAAGTGCTCTCTCTGCACGACTTGTGAATAATATGCTTTTGAGTACCAATAATTTGACAGCAACGGGCTGAACAAAATAAGCATTTTGAGCTCTAATCAGAGAAATGAACACCTGGGAGAGGAAGAATAGAAAGTCGTTGTATGATACACATTTCTAGAGAACGTTAACTGTTTAGGAGGGGGAAAAAAAAACACTTAAAAATGGCTACATATCAATGTTTGCCTGGTAGGTTCAAAATTGTTTTAGAATTCTCAGCCTTTAATTTTCTATTTGAGTGAGTGTTCTTTTTAAAGCAAACAATGGAAAAAAGAGAAAAGCTTGAAAACTTTCAACCCAGGTGGAGGAGAAGGGTCCTTCATTTTCCTGTCATGTGTTAAGAACAACTAGATGTATTCTCCAAATAAAGTAGAAGGAGAAAGGGTGATATGAGAAAAGCATAAATCAACCCTGAAGTGTGTAATTATTATGAAGTATGACTCTCCCTTACAACTTTGCAGAAAAATATAAGAAACAGTAAACGCTTCTAAATTATTCATGGTGTCCTAATACGCTCTGACTTCTCATTTCTGCTTTTAGAAACTCTGACTTTATAATCTGTGTATTCTTATTTACTGAGTTACGTTATAATGGGTAATATCGTTGCGGCACAAGTGACTTTGACTGTTACAAGCTCTCCTTTGGTTGCTGTGGCATGCTGCAACATTTTGGCGAAGGGCTCCGTGCAGAAAGCCGTAAGTGCTGAGCGTCCCGCTATTAACCTCGTACTTCAACAACCCCAAGTATGTCTTGCTTCCAACCCGGGTGGATTCCTGCAGGCTTCTTAGCAGGGGCTGATGGTCGCTGTTGCATTTCAAACTCTGTGAATTCGTGTATGTGGCTGGTGTGGCCACAGCGCTGCCTCCGACCTCCAGGCAGGCACGAAGGGGGTGGGCGGGGACCTCCGGGAAGGACTGGGAAGGGTTGTGCTGGTTGGCGTTTGTGACTAGTTAGCGTAACACTCTATGTCATCACATGTAAGTGAACAGGGCTAGTCATTTTCCATTCTTTTGTTAAGTTTTGTTTGTCTTAGGAAGAGAACATGTTTTTGAGCTTTTATGTAGCTGGTGCAGTTTTCTTTACTTTTTTTTAAGTGTAGAGCCCTAGACGTAGTCATCTTATCCTGTTATTAATGATTAGTGTGAATTGCTAGGTGATTGACAGCACTCCATGGCCTGTTTATTCATCCTGGGAGCATCAGGGCTAACCCGGACTAATCATGTTTGTTTTCTGCAGCATCACGGTCTGGTTGGCCCTTTGTCCCCTCAAGTTCCGTCTTCTTTTTGATGTGCTGGGAGTGCTTGGGGCGGGCTGTCAGACTCAGGGCTGCGCTCCCTCCCTGCATTCTCTGCGTCCTTGTGCCCTGCGGAATGACAGGCCTTCATTTGCGCCCTCCGCGCCCTTGCGCTCTTTGCCCCTGCCGGGAGTCCTAATGGGAAATGGCCTCAAATCCCTGCATTCAAGTTCATTAAAAGCCCTGCTTCTCTTACAAAATCAAAGCATTCAGTCTCTCATTGATCAGTCTACGGACCGACCAAGCGATTGAGAAAAAAATTCATCTTTGTGCTCAAAGGTTCACAGTGTTTGGAAATTATTGAACAGGTGGCAGATATTTTCTCTGTTTTCACAAACAGAAGGCAGAGCACCTCCCTGGGGGTGTGTGTGTGTGTGATACAGATCTGTTAAGTAAGGCCACCCCAGGCCACCTCTGTGGCTGCAGAGAAGCCGGGAAACACACAGACCCCTGATAAGTAAATGATGGGGAACGCTAGCATTTGCCTTCACAGGGACCAGATGGAGTTAGGGAGCACTTGATAAGATCCCTTCTTATCTCTTCTGAACTGGTGGTCACTGACTTCTCATTCCTGCCCCCTCCCCTGTGGGGAGAGACTGCCCAGGGGGTTAACTGAGGACGATCTGAAAGAGGTCCTTTCACCTAGATGGGAAGAGGCTGTTAAAACAAGTCGATGGAAACACTGGTGTCAGAAAAATCAGGGATGTAGTCCACTCTGGGGCACAGGAAATTTTGACCTTGGAAAGTATCCTATTGTTTCCCTATTTCAGGATGTTTTAAAGACTAGCTCCTGTTGTGCAGTGTGCTACTAGAAGATAATTCAGTACCGGAGATAATTCACTACCTGTAGCTTTGGCCCTTAACCTGCAAAATCACTTATTCACCTGGTGATCTCCACCAGAGTTTTTTTTTTTTTTTAAAGGACCCCTTGGGAAGTGGATCACACAGGTTTTCTCATTTACTCTATCCCAATATTATTGGGAGGTGGATATTACTTATCACCATCTTCAAATGCAGCCTTTGAGAGAAAAACTTAGCCTTCCTCTTCCATAAAGCCCATGCTTCTTCCACCACTGCAGAGGCTCCTGTCTTGAATGAGAGGAGAGGATAAGAAACAGAATGACGTCTCATCTTTTCTCTTTAAAATTACCCTGAAGTTTATGTCAGTCTGGTCCCATCTGCAGAACAATGCGCTCTGCTACCCGCATTATTTTCTTCTTTCCCACCCCAGAGCCACTGCTCAGAGCTACTCCTAGCTCTAAGAATGCCTCAATTGTGTTAATATTACTATTTTCAATCTCATATTTGCACCTTTTTTTTTATGTCTATCTATTTTTGAGAGAAAGAGAGAGGGAGGGGCACAGAGGGAGGAGGACAGAGGATCTATCCGCAGAGCCTAAATACAGGGCTCGAATTCAGGAACCATGAGATCATGACCTGAGCCAAAGTCAGATGCTTAACCAACTGAGCCACCCAGGAGCCCCTCCTATTTGCACCATTCTAATGGATGTTTCCCAGCAGAGCTCTTAAAATGAACTACGTAGAAAACCTATGGTCCTTTTAAAGATGTACATACCTAAAATAAATATGTAGGGAGCTAATTATATGGCAACTTAAACAATATCATTTGATGAGATTCACTTAGCAGAAAGTTCCTGGTTCCCTAAACGTTTGTTCTCTCCTTTTTAAAAAAAAATTTTTTTTAATGTTTATTTATTTTCGAGAGAGAGACAGAGACAGAGCATGATTGGGGAGGGGCAGAGGGTGAGGGAGACACAGAATACAAAGCAGGCTCCGGGCTCTGATCTGTCAGCACAGAGCCTGACGGGGGCTGGAACTCACCAACCGTGTGGTCCTGACCTGAGCCCAAGTCGGAGACTTAACTGACTGAGCCACCCCGGCACCGCACATTTGTTCTCTCCTTAATCTCAATCCAGTTTTTGTTAAACACAGGGTTGCAGAGCTGGAGGCCACATTTCACATCATCCACAGCAGCTAGGTTTGGGCATGTGACTAAGTTCTCACCAATAGAACGTGAGCGGAAGTAACGTGGACACCTGCTCCTACCCTTCTCCAAAAAGAAATTGCTCGCCCTCCGAGTACGCTCTCCTTCCTCCCTGAAAGCTGGATTGTGGATGTGGCATTGACTCAAAGGCAGGCAAAGGAATGCCCCGTTCTCAATTTGTTGTCCTTAGACCTCTAGGGGTTCCTGAGACATTTTCTGTGGGTCTACGTGGTCAAAATGGTTTCGATGATAATACTAAGATGAAGTCTGCCTCACCCACAGAGTTGACATTGGCCCTGATGGTACAAAAACAGTGGCCAGTGGAGCTTCTAGTGCCTTAGCGTGAATCCAGGTGCTGGTAGGAAGCAGTCCTTGCATTCTTCGCTGCCACACGCAGAAGAAAAATGGCGGTTTCCTTAAAAAAAAAAAAAATCACCGATGAAGCTGTCACAGTGATCAATATTGTTAAATCTAGAATCTTACGTTCACGGCTGTTTAATAGTATGTGCGAAAAAACGAAAAGTAGGCAGGATATACCTGTGCGTGTTGGAGTAGGGCCGTCTTGAGGCAAAACACCCGTACAACTGTTGAGTTCAAAACTGAATAATTCACTTTCTTTTTTAATATTGCACCATTTTTACTTGGAAAAAAAAAAACCCGACAGACAAATGCAAACCATGGTTCTTCAGACTTGGGGACTTGGCAGACATTTTCTTGAAAAGGAGTAAAGGAAGCCTGTTGCTTCAAGAAAAACAACGGTGTTCGTTGCCAGAGAGAAGGTTCAAGATTGAAAGAAAAAAATTAGAATTGGAAAAGTTGTATCTGCCATTGTGAACTTGATAGCTTCCCAACGTTCAGAGGATTTTCTAACGAGATTGGTCGTGATATTCATAAATGCTGTTTCATGTTGCATAATAACATGTTCTAGTAGTCAAAAGATCTGCAGAATTCAGTGGACCGATATTTTCCAAACGATGAACATACGATATCACAAAATCATGTGTGGAAAAATATCAAAGTGAAAGCTGGAACAGCGGACTTTCACGTGACAGAGTCTGAAAACTACATTGATATTATCTCAGATTCCACATGGTGGTCAACCTTTAATAAAACGGCACTTGTCAAGTTGAGGTATAGTATTAAGTAAGCAGATCCACAATTATTTGAGAAGTCTTTAAAAATACTCCTTCTTTTTACAGTTATACGACTGTGTGAAAATGGATTTTCTTCCTAAACTTCAACCAACAGAACACATTACAACAGATTGAGAACAGAAGGAGGTCTGAGAATCCAGCAGGCTTCTGCTAAGCCAGTCATTGAAGAGATTGGCAAAATGTAAAACGATGTCATTCTTCTCACTAAACTTTAGTTTGACTTTTGGAAAATACAGTTATTTCTCATGAAATCTATTTTATTTATGTTAAAATGAATGGCTTTCCTGTTTGGGGTAGGCTGAATAATGGCCCTTGAAGACATCCACACCGTAATCGCCGGAACCTGGTACATATGTCATTTTATAGAGGACTTTGCAGGAGCGCCTGGGTGGCTCAGTTGGTTAAGCGTCCGATTTCAGCTCAAGTCATGATCTCAAAGTTTGTGAGCTCGAGCCCCGCATCAGGCTCTGTGCTGACAGCTCAGAGCCTGGAGCCTGCCTCAGATTCTGTGTCTCCCTCTCTCTCTGCCCCTCCCTTACTCACACTCTGTCTCTCTCTCTCTCTCAAAAATAAACACATATTAAAAAAATTTATAGCGGACTTTGCAGATGAGATTAAATTAAGGATCTTGAGATTGGGAGACACTGTGGGGTTAGATGATTGGGCACAATGTGATCACTAGAGTATTTACAAGATGAAGACAGGAGAGCCAGGAGCAGGAAAAGGAGATGTGATGAACGAACTGGAGATTGGGGTGATGAGCCTTGAAGACAGAGGAAGAGGCCACCAACCAATGCAGGAAGTATCTGAAGCTACAAAAGGCATGGGATGGATTCTCCTCTGAACCTTGCAGAACTAATGCTGCCCAGCCAAGACCTCGATTATAGATACATGACCTCCGGAACTATAAAAAAAAATACCGTTGTATTGTTTTAAGCCCCTACACTGGGGTATTTCTTTTGCAACAGTAGTAGGAAACTAATATAATGTTATTTTTAAAAGAATTAAATAAATACTTCAAACATTTCTTAGTTTTCGTTTTGCATACGATACATACTGATAGATACAATACATACAAACAAAAGCTTTTTGGAATCCCGGTAATTTTCAAAAGTATAAAGCAAGTCTGAGGGCAAAAAGTTTGAGAATCGCTGTCCTAAGAGATGGCAGAGAAAGACAGAAGAAATATGAATCCCTGAATGAATTTATAAGCTCAGCTGTCTGGCCAGGCTGGACTGTCTGCCCACACCTGGACTGCTATTTATATTAAGTGATAAACTATCTTATTTAAACTACTGCATTTGGGGTCTCTGTGTTACAGCAATCCAGCCTGTACCTAAACAGCTAATGTTAGCATTATGTTTCCTTCTAAGTGCAGAATCCCATCTAAAAACCAGTTTGAACTGATTTCATGAAGATTTTAAATTCCTGGCTGATTTTTATTTAAAAAAAAAATTTTTTTTTTAACATTTATTTATTTTTGAGACAGAGAGAGACACAGCATGAACGGGGGAGGGGCAGAGAGAAAGGGAGACACAGAATCGGAAGCAGGCTACAGGCTCTGAGCCATCAGCCCAGAGCCCGACGCGGGGCTCGAACTCGCGGACCGCGAGATCGTGACCTGAGCTGAAGTCGCACGCTTAACCGACTGAGCCACCCAGGCACCCCCTGGCTGATTTTTAATAACAAAAAGGCCAAAATAAAATTAGCGACCGTTTTAGAAAAATGTATCCTTTCTCTATTAAACTCTCTTTCTTACTAGTATGGAGACACTATTTTCTCTGCTTTAGAGAAAAAAAAATCTTTAATATGATTTTCCTAATCCTTAGATTCATTCAGATGAGAACTTCTATCAGCAATTACTGATATGACCACTTGCTGTTGACTCTTTCGTTAATTCTTGCGATTCTTCGGGTCTATCCGCAAACTGAAATCATTTTGAGAAATGAAAGTAATGATGCTTATAATTTCGCCTCTGAAAGTATCTTGATTTTTGTTGTTGTTGTTGTTAAATTTCTAATCACCTGACAAGATAGGTTGGAAAGATGTTATCACCGCTGGACAAGTGAGGTTGTAATAGGAATGCAGAGAAAGTAAGAGACTTGACTCAAATGATAAGTATCTCATGGCAGGGCTAACCAAAAACCAATTTTATGCAGATGTACTAAAAGAGCACAGTTTGGTTGATAACATACAATTGGTTATTTTCAGAATATTTGGTAGGTTATTAACCGGTAACTGTTTGAATGAGAAATAACTGGTTTCCAAATAGCTTTTTAAATGTGTAACCTCATCCTATCAAAATTCCATAGGCAGTGAATATAGGTAATAGTCATTAAAATGACAATTTAAGCCCAGAAACAAATATTACCACAATATCCTCAATTGTGCTCTTTACGTAAGAAAAGACTCAAGGTCCAGAAGCTTTTAGTGAATAATGAGAAGCCGGAAAATTACATCAATAAAGTAAAAATAAGCTAGAAGACTTGAATAGTTAGAAAGACCACCAAGTCTGTATGTATAAAAGGAAGCAGTGAGAGCAGACAAGATGTCACATCACAGAACACAGTCTTTGTGAGAAAAAGCTCAGATATTCAAAACAACAATGTCAGAACAAACTTGCATATATTCACATGGCACATGACATTATGATTATTTTCTGCTGACAGAAATAAATTATATAAATAGGACATCAAAAGGAGTATGTAGCTTTGATCTCATTTCTAATTAATTGCACCCAGAGAATTTTCAGATCACATAAGTGTGGGATAGTAAGTGTTACTTATGTAAATAATTAATAAGCATCTATGATCTATTGGGCTTTTATCTGTCCTTCCAAAGAGGGGAAAGTTATCTACAGTTCAGCCAGTAAGAAATAAACTCATCCTTTAACCCTCTTCTCTAGACTTATTTCTTTACAGCTTGGAGAAATTTCCTCAGAAGCAAAGCCACTTCTATAATCTTGTTTAGAAGAGGATATTCTAGAGCACGAGCTACAATTAAGAGTTCTTTTTTAAACATACGAGAGGCAAGGAGTTTTGGTTTCGTTTGTTGGCACCAACATCTCTTCTCTCCTTTCCCCTTAAAAATAGAGTCGTAGCTAGTTTGTAATTACCCAGCAAGGGACTTCATTTTCTAAGCCCCCAGCAGTGAGGTGTGTCCATAGGACGTAGCAAAGCAATGTGAATGGAAGTGAGGTCTTTACTTCCAACTAACGCCCCTGAGAGGAAATTTTTGTCCCTCAACAGCTGGTGATGCCCAGAGCCACCTTGAAAGTCGTGTGTTAAAGATGGCGAGGCTGTGGACACCTTGGGTCCCTGAAAGACTTCATGGGATAGAACCTCCCTCCGACCAAGAACACTCACCTCAGACTAAGGAGAAAGAGAAATACACAACTTTGTCACTTAAACCACTTGCTAATACACTGCTGGGTGATTTGCCACTCTGTTCCACGTAGATTGTCTGGTGGGGGGTGGGGGTGGGGGCAGAATAAAAATTGGAGCCATTCTTTATGAGCTCCTCAAATGATCTCCACCTGAAAATGTCTCTCTCTAGACATTCTAGAGTCTTTCTAGAGTCTGTCATGCAAAATCTTTACCTAATGCCCTGCAGGCACTGGCTGTATGATTTTCTCCCTCTGTCTTGGACATTGTATTCTTTTCTTTGGTCTTTTCCTCAAGGCGTTGAAGTATGCTTGGGTTTTCCATGTATCATGAAGCATTTTCTTATAGTCGTAACTTTATTTCAAGTTACCACCTTATCTTTTTCTGTTCCTTATCTTTCGCCTCTTTTCTCCCACTAGGTCTTTCTCCAAATTCTTGAAGGAATGGTTAACCCATCCTGCCCCAGTTTCATATGACTTGTTTTCCAACCCCATCCTTCTACAAAAACTTCTTTCTTTCCTCACTAAGCATGAATCCAGTTACGTCTTTGTGAGTGTTATTCTTTCTAAAGACTTGTACAATACTGATGGGTACTATTTTTTTGTTCCTCTTTGATCATTCCTCCGAAATCACTACTTCATCTCATCTCCACCTGGTTCAACAAATGCATGTAACTCCTAAGCCCTGTCCTTTAACCTTCTTTCTCTTTCTGTCTCTTGACTATTCTATCTACCACCATGGATTGTCTCATGGGGGTGAACTCCATCTACTGTGCACCGGTTTTGTCTATTTACATGGATGTCTTACCAGCAACTCAAGCTCAACCTTCCTCAGAGAGATTATATTTGTCTCATCCAAATTACCTCTTACTCCTGGTTTCTACATTTCTGATCATGGTTACTTTGCTTTTCCCACATGCAGGCTGGAAATTTCACAATAAAATTTTAACAGGTCTCTCCCTTTTGCTTCCCAGCATTGAGCTATCTGCTGTGTCTTTAGTCTTGTCTTTTTGTCTCTACCTTTCAACGTTTATTTATTTTTGGGACAGAGAGAGACAGAGCATGAACGGGGGAGGGGCAGAGAGAGAGGGAGACACAGAATCGGAAACAGGCTCCAGGCTCTGAGCCATCAGCCCAGAGCCCGACGCGGGGCTCGAACTCACGGACCGTGAGATCATGACCTGGCTGAAGTCGGACGCTCAACCGACTGCGCCACCCAGGCGCCCCTTTTTGTCTCTACCTTTGAAATCATCCTCCTGTCCATTCCTGTGTTGACCTTCCTCCCACTAACACTCTAATGCAGGTTCAAACCCTTGTTTTTCCTAGGCTTTGGCAATATCCTCCTCATCTCTAAATCTTTCTTCCGGCAGTCCCATTCATATGCTACTGACATCGTAATTTTCCTATTGTGCAAAACTCAGCATATCATTTTTCGCAATAAAACACCCCTCCAGTAGCTCCCGTTGCTTATTAAATAAAGTGCTTTTGCTGATTTACAAGACCCGTTGAAGTCTGATTTTTAAGATGCTTTCTCACCCTGTTTTGTACAAGGTGTAATTCCTAAGCCAGCCATATGGACCCCTTGATCTCTTCCTGATATGTCCTGCCCTTTCCCACCTCTGTGGCTTCCCTTGTGTAATTCTATTTCCAGGAATGCTGTTGTCCTAGTCTCCATTGGATGAATTCTTACTCCATCTTCAGGTTTAGCTTTAATGCCACTTCTTTCATCAGATGAAACAGTATCCCTGTCCAAACACTATAGCAAATTATCTCAATCACTCTTCTGTCACCCTTCAATGCCATCTGAGTTATTGTCCTTTGGGGCAGGAGAAACAAGACGATATTTGAAGTCTAACGCTGACTCCAGTCATGGCTCTACCACTAGGTGAGCGGGCTGTTTTACCTCCCGAGTCTTCATCTCCCTATCTGCGAAACAGATAATAATATCTCTTCTCCCTCAGGGTCTCTCCAAGGATCATATTAGACGATGGATGTGATAGGAGTTCGGTAAATTATTAAACACTTTATAAACATTACTTGTTATTGGGGCACCTGGGTGGCTCAGTCGGTTAAGTGTCTGACTTTGGCTCAGGTCATGATCTCACAGTTCGGGGGCTCTCGGCTGACAGCGCAGAGCCTGAAGCCTGCTTCCGATTCTGAGTCTCCCTCATGCTCTGTCTCTCTCCTTCTCAAAAATAAATAAAAACATTAAAAAACATTACTTGTCATTATGATTATTTATTATTAGAAACTTATTTCTCCAAATACTTTAAGCTTCTCAGAAGTAGGAATCGTGTGTTGTCTTTTTCTTCTCTCCTAAAATAATTACCAGAGTGAACTTGTGCATAGAATTTGCTTAATAGGTATTTGTTGCACAACAACAAAAATAAACCTAGAATTAAAAGAATAACCAAAAGTTAAGATAAAACATTCAAGTGGTCTGCCTATATAATACTATATGCCTCATTGTGATGGAACAAAGTTATAAGACATTTCATTTGTTTATTTGATACTCGTGTTATTTATATTGCTTATGATTCAAAATGTCTGCACGTTGGTCTACAGAATAAGGAAAAGAAGTAGACACAAGTGTGTTATCTCTCAAATGTTAAAATACCCCCCAATACTTTAGGTACCCACATAGAATGAGCGATTTTCTTCATCTCTAAAGGACGCAAAACCCAAAAAACAAAACCCAAAGATTTAACGCAGGTGGAAATGCCACGAATGAACATGCCAATTTCTTTAGAACATTAAATGGATGGTATTCATTATTTCCAGACAAATCTGTGCGAGTGAAATCATCAGGCAAGCATTTGTTGATATCACACAGTGATTTGTATAAATCAAAACAAGAAAATCTCTGTTCAGACAATAAATTCCTCTGGAGGTTGATTAGAATAAGACAATTTTTAAAGAGGATTAGAAGATAATTTTCAGCAGGAGGCCAATAACATATAAAAACATAGTCATTAGCATTCTCCAGGGATGAATAAGAGGTAGACAAACTAGAAGAAACAAGGCATTCTGATCTCTGCTGAGGGGCTTCAAAATTAAGTGCCAGAACCCACCTTATTGGAGACTGAGTACTTGATGTATAATTGTCTCACCAATAGGTTTCCCTCCCCCCCCAAACAAAACGATGGATAGATTCATATATCCCCAAATGAGAAAAAAAATGTATTTTGGTCCACACGAGGATACGTTATTACAAGAACCTTAGAATTCTAACTACTTTATTCTTCTAACAAAAAGAGTTGTATTTAACACTGGAAACTCAGGCCGGATGGACGGCTGTTGAGTTATAGTCAAGTCTTTCAAATGGCAGTAGGAGCCACATTCTCCCACACTTCTCGCACGCCCTCACCCCTCCGCCTTCCTTCCCCGATGGGCCAAAGGTGGTTGAAGGAGACACCCACCCCCTGTCCTTGGTGCGCCCATCAGGACGGTTCAACCTCCACAGATGTTCTGGTTCTCTGTGGCAGGCTTGGCGTTCTCTGCCATCTCCTCTGTGAGTTGCTGGTAGGAAGGTCCCTGCATCCTTCCCCTCTGCCGCCCTCTCATTTTATCCTTCGGATCAGCAGCGCCAAACACACAGCTGGAAAAGAGCGGCTGGACGCTCGCTTTCCTTCGCCAGTGGTTCCAAAAGAGGGGACTCCTCGCAACGGAATTGTAAGGTAAAACGCTGCCGCACGTTGACGCGACGGTTGCTGAAATGGAAGGAGGCTAGAGGAAACCAGGCGAACACGACTCCGTGTTTGCAGGCCCAGGCCATCCCTGCGGCACCCCGAGGCGGCTCAGGCTCACTGCACCCACCCCACCCCCAGCTCCCCGGGCGCGTGCCCCCCTGCTGGGGGATTCTGACCTCTCTGTGCAACACCGCCTGTCCCTCCTGTTTCTCCAGGCCCCCGGGCCCCAGAGGTGTGGGTGCACCTGACGTTCGGAGGGCCGGGCTGAGGGATGGCCGTTTCCTCCAGCAACGAACGCTGAGCGAAATTCTCATGTTCCAGGCACAGTGAATGATCCACCGAAACACTCGGGCCCTCGCTTTGCTGGAGGAGCATGATTTGGCTTAAGGCGCCGGTGGGTCCTTCCTCTTTCCCTTTTTAGACTTGTTTCAAAACTTCTTTTGGGGGGGGGGGGTGGCGGGGGCGTTGGGGGGGGGGGAGGCTTTGTTTTTGTCGTTTGCTCCCGAGCTGGACTTCCTGCATCCTGGATCTCTGACTCGGTGCTCGCTCCTGGTTCGGACCTCCTCTTACACACTCATTTTGTAGTGTATTAATCTACTCACATATTCAGCGGAACATTATTTCACTTTGTGAAAAAATATGGTATTTCATTTTGTCCAGAAGAGTGCTATTGGCATGTTTAGACTCAAAATAACATTATACTTGGAGAAAAATGCATACATATGTACACACACACCCCTGAAATGTTTCATATATATTTTTTAATACAAGTTCCTTTATTTTCTGTCTTTGAAGTTAACATATTCCAAAACTTGGGGGATCAAAACTGCGACAGGGTCATTTTTGATGTTCTATTTGGAAACTTTTCTCCACTTTACGTTCTGGCTCGGATCTGCAAGTGACTCATTTATTTGTTCAACAAGCGAATGTTTTTCTATAGCCTGGTACCAGCCGGACAAGTACTAGGCACTTACAAGTTTGGGGACAAGGGGGGCCCCTGGGAGAGAGAATGTCTATAAGATATCAGCTCTGCTGTGGGGGACTCACAATTTCACAGGCCATAGGAAAGCGAAGAGATGGACACGTAAATAATTAATTGTACCTCAACTCATTAAGTGTTGCAATAAAAGTAGATATAAAGTCCCGAGGCAGTAATTACCACGGAGTGACCAACTGTGGCTCAAGGAAGCAGGAAATGCCTCGAGACGAGCCTAATAATTATGATGCTGCTGCTGTACTTTGTACCATTGTTTAAGATTTATGCCCAATCTAAAACCGTATGACCTATTCTTTCTATTTGCTTGTGGCTCTCCTTGGGGAAGATGGTGAAGGGAAGGAAGTAGAAATTACTTCGGCTACCTTTCTGCCCCAGGATTGTGGCCCTGACTTCTTTTTGTTAACTTCCTGACCATGCTCACTACAGAAGGGGAACTATGTCTGGGGAGGCAAGGCCCAGGGCTCAACGTGGGGATCCCGGAATGCTCCCTGTGTGCCAAGTATAGTCCTGGGGAGATGCTCGAGGAAGTGGAGAATACAGCCTGTCCCTCCAGGCAGAAAACATTCATCTGGTAAATCCTTCTTGCTTCCGTTAGATGCCTGGATGTTTGTGCACTGCCTGTCTCAGGAGACTGACTCAGAGTGACAACAGGTGGGCCTGTATTCTTGCTAGAATTGGAAGCTTGCAAATACATATCATCCATCTTTCACTGGCGTTTCTGTTTCTTTTCTTTCCTTTTTTTTTTTTTAAAAGCATTTCTTGGGCTATGATGTTTCCTGAATTCGTCTTTTCAAAATATTATGCCCATCCAGATAAATCTTACACGAGGCCTAAGGCACTGCAATTCATATGAAGGCAATTTGTCAACTGGTGAATCCTGACTGATTCAATCAATCAGTATTATCTTTTGCTGAAGAGATTCCCCTTTGATGTCAGTATGAACCACGCATATTTAAGGTGATAAGATAGAAATATCATTTTGCAAACAAATTTTAGAAAGACTCTTTCTTCTCTTGTCTTTGTGGTGATGAGACTGTGGTCACACATCTGCTCGCCAGGCCCCAGGGCTTTTTGTTCACTTTCTTTGAGGGCTTTCAGAGCAAAGCTCAGGAACAAGTCTTCCGGGAGTTCGCTTCTCAGCAAGGTCAACACCTACCCCGACTTGCTGGGGCTGCATTCTGAGCTGCAAGTCGTTTTACCCTACGAAAGATGTAAAGTTTGCCTTCCCATACAAAGGACTAGTGTTTATCACTTTTTTTAAAGTTGGCCTTCCATCTGTCTTTCAATACATTTTCAATCTCTTCCCTCCATCATTCCAAACTGTTTACTTCCCCCCCCAAAATAAGAGAAATGCCATTCCTGGCTTGTCTTGTCTAAGCCTGTCCCTTTTCCTACTAACACTACCTCAATTGTTAGGCGAGGTTTGCGTTCGGACATGTCTTTTTTGAGTCACAGGCCGCAGGGTTTAATGTGGGGAGATCATTGCTATAGCTGCTCAGGAAATGAAGAACATTAGTGAAATTCCTTTCATTAAAAAGAGCAAATAAAAGCGAGATAGCATATCATTTGCAGTTAATTATCTGAATACAGAGATTCGTCACTTATTAGCGCCAAACAGAAGTCCTTTCAAAAAACTATAGTCCCAATGCACCTATATTTTATTTACTTTGGCTCATGCGTGACAACTAACGAGAGAATATGTCAACTGGCAACCTGCTGATTTATTTTGCATTATCTTGGTGATTTTGAGCCATTGGATCAAAACATTCCTTATTCTTTACATATTTTGAAAGTTTTTAAAGTAGACTTAGCATCAAAATACCAGAAAACCCTGTATCTGTTTCTCTTCTCTGGAGTCTGTCTCTTTGTTATTGCCCACTGTTTCAGCGATGTTCGAAAGGAGGTGCAGTGAGCATTTAATTTCTTGTCTCAGACGTTCAGGACGAACTCCATGATAATTAATTTCGGTCTTTTCTTCTCTTAATTAAAGTAGCCTGCTAAGTAACATCCCCCAGAAGAGACTAGTTTATTATTTTTACCCTCTCCTCTCTCTACTCGCTGTGATACACATGAAACCTGGTGATAGATGAAGTCGCTATTTGGCCGTCAGGCATCGCTGCTTCCATGGACGGTACACGAGGTTGGTATTTCCATGGATGGTGCGCCACAAAGAGGGAATTTCCTTTCCCCCACCAACTCTGAATCACTGTCCTATGGCAGTTTTTAATGTCGTCGTAGAGCGGTCTTGCAGTTAGTGAAAATGGTATCACTCCTCTGCAAACTTGCAAATGTTTCAAATGTAAAGGAGGTGAAAACTTACACTTCGATCCCTGCAGAACCGTTTCGTGTGAAAGAAAGGAGAGCTCTCTGTTTATGGTCAACACGGGTACTGGTACAGAAGCACTTCCTAGGATTCCAGACTGTGTTTAGACCAGCCCCTTCTCTGTCTCCAATTTGCTTCCTTTTTCCCATGAACTTTAAAAAAAAAATTTTTTTTTTTTAAATTTTTTTTTTCAATGTTTATTTATTTTTGGGACAGAGAGAGACAGAGCATGAACGGGGGAGGGGCAGAGAGAGAGAGGGAGACACAGAATCGGAAACAGGCTCCAGGCTCTGAGCCATCAGCCCAGAGCCTGACGCGGGGCTCGAACTCACGGACCGCGAGATCGTGACCTGGCTGAAGTCGGACGCTTAACCGACTGCGCCACCCAGGCGCCCCAAAAAAAAATTTTTTTTAATGTTTATTTATTTTTGAGACAGAGAGAGACAGATCATGAATGGGGGAGGGGCAGAGAGAGAGGGAGACACAGAATCCGAAGCAGGCTCCAGGCTCTGAGCTGTCGGCACAGAGCCTGACGCGGGGCTCAAACTCACAGACCGTGAGATCATGACCTGAGCTGAAGTCGGACGCTTAAACAAGTGAGCCACCCAGGCGCCCCCTCCCATGAACTTTTATCTGGGGTCTTGTCCTATTCTCCCAAGGTCCAGGTCAGCATATTATGAGTAGATTACCTGATAAACTAACTTCATCATTAATATTAATGTTTCAGCCTATTTCCCTAACCATACAATGCCTGCCTTTTAACCTACGTTTCAGGGTTTCAAATCAGAGGAATGATCAATAAGAGATATTAGACCCTCCTATCTAGAGATTTGTATTTAAATATTCATAGAACTTTTAAAACTTTAAGCCTTTAAAAAGGAACAAGTGACTTAGTGTTGGAAGAAACTTCTTCCCACTGCTCCTAGGGACTGCCACACCCTCCTTTCATTCACTTATTCATCCAGCTCTTTTGTTTCTACTTCGTGTCTAGTACAGGATGAGACATATAGCAATGGACAAGGCAGTAGCTTAAAAAAGTGCGGGTTCCCACCCGAATATGTCAGAGCCCACAGATATCATTAGGTACTCAAGTTCCTTTTACCTTCCTGTTCCATCATCATAATGTGAGTTTTTTTCCTCATGATTCTAAAAAGTTGGTTTGTTTTACATCTGGACATCACTCATGGGTCAAGCAGAGGGAAAGGAGAGGGAAAGACAAAGGCAGAGTGCAAAAGGCAAAGGCGCATGCCAAGTGAGTCTTTCTCTTTAAAATATCATTCTTGTAAGCCCCCCAGGACACTTCCAGTGAGCTCTTATTGGCCAGAGCTGGGTCACATGACCTCTCCTGCACAGAAGGTGAGTGTTTTGGCTGGTCACCTTGTGGCATGAACACCATCCAGGTTGTTATTGTGAAAGATGAGGAGAGTCAATCTGGCGTAGCAAAGCAGCCAGGCTGTCTCAGGGATCTAACCGGCTTGAGAGCTGGGGGAGGCCAGTCTTTGGAAGTCATATTATTGGGGTGCCTGGGTGGCTCAGTCGGTTAAGCGTCCGGCTTCAGCTCAGGTCATGATCTCACAGTTTGTGGGTTCGAACCCCCATCAGGCTCTGAGCTGTTAACTCAGAGCCTGAAGCCTGCTTGGGAATCTCTGTCTCTCTCTCTACCCCTCCCCTACTTGTGTCCCCCCTCCCCCCCTCAAATATAAATAAAGATTAAAAAAGAAAAAGTCATATTATCACGAGTACCATGAAGAAGTGGCCAGGCCAAAGCAAGGGTGGAGTTCAAGCTGAAAGAACAATCTGGAATGAAGGTAAGTACTGAGATGCCTTGGAGCTTTGTATCTCAAATTGCATAAAGAAAAACAAGTTAAAGATAATGCCCGTGGCAAGAGAGGAGCATAAAGGTCTATTAAGGCTAGAAGGATAAAGCAGCAGCATTAGAACTTTTAGATTTGAATCTGTGAACACAGAAAAGTACTGACATAGTCCAGCGAAGAATTAGCTTCGTGAGTTTTGCATTTTAGAACGCGTTGGATTTTTCCAATTGGGACTAATGAGGACAGACGGGAATATGAAACACCATTTTTCCTCAACAGAGGAAAGAGCCGTTAGCCTGGACGAGGCTAGACGCAGGGGAATGGAGAGTGGTAGAATCCTTTAGGACAACAGGATTCGGTGACTGTCTCAATGTGCGGTGTGGCAGGGAGAGGGGACTCGTGTGAAAGAATAAAGAGCCCAGGGCAATGCCCAGGTTGCCGACCGAGGGACAGAGTGATGACGTCCTGTGCCCAGCTGGGGAACGCAGCCTCTGGGGGACGGTAAACAGTGATGAGTTCCTTCTTAGATGCTGGTGCTTGAAGTGCCTGCAGGATATTCAAGGGGAGTTGTTTAATGTAAATTTGGATGTTAGATCTAGAACTCCTCACTCAGGGTAGAATATTGTGGATGTAAAGATCATAACCGAAGCCACAGGAATGGATGAGATTGCCCTGGAAGAGTAGGTAGAGTGAGAAGCCCAAGACAGGACCTGTGTTTGGACGGAGGAAACGTTAAAGAAGGTGGCTGGAGGGACTGTGGTAAGTTGAGAAGGCAACTCCAAAGGGAGGGCAGAGGTGCGAGAGAGAATTTCCAAATGGATAATGTAACAGCATCTTGTTCTGTTGCTGTAGGAGTTTCATGAATAGTAGGCACTACCGACCTGCCGAGTAGAGAAGTCTGCCACACCCAGGCCAAGTCAGGCAGCATTCAGGCCAACGCACTTTGTGCCCAGCCAACGAGAACATTAAATACCAAAAGTGCATCTACATTATCTCCAGTTTCCATCACTGAGGAGATGGGCAGGTCCTCGGGAAAGCTATGAAGTCGCAGAGTGAAGATCGGGTCAGATGCCTTTGGTCTGCACTTCCTGTTTCCTTTCCTCCTGCGGCCTCCATGCTCCTATTCCAGCTCCAATGTTGTGTTTAGTTACAGAAATTTCTCTCAATTAAAATAAGACAGGCTCTAATTGTAGTTATTTACTCTTTGTAGAAAATGCGTTTATGCCAAAGTGTTATTTTCTAGGCTTTAAAGAAACCTTACATTCTAATTGAACAATAAGATTCATTTTCTTTTAAATTTGTAAATGAGAACTGCAGGTTATTGGGACAGTGGAGGCTTAGAAAACAATCTTTCAAAGAACGCTCAGGGGGTTGGGTAAGAACGTTTGATAAATGTCCCTCTCTGGACCCCCCCCCACTTGCCTAAAGAGAGTGATCTGTGGATACAGGTGCTGGGGGTCTAGTGCTAAAGGCTCTGGACATGTCTGCCAGCTTTGGCTATATTTTAAAGCTATGCCTATCGACTGTCCCCTCCTTGCTTCCCCACTCTGGTCTTCACACCCTACCTCCATCCCGCTGCCTCAAGATTCCCAGATGCCAGGAGAACATTCTCTCGAGGTCCTTCTCCTCTTTCTGCCCTGTTGGCCCTTGGCCAGGATTTCTCACTCCCCAGGCCAGGAGACTGGACTAGTGCCCAAAGGGTGCCTCAGCTGTGTGTGAGAGGGATAGACATTGGATGGGAACTTACAGCCCTTTATACAACACAAGGGATCTCAGACTGGGGCATTTAGGTATGACACCTTACTGTGGAGATTTGTCATTTCCGTTACTGAGAAATCACATCGGAAGATCTTGTCTGTTTCCATGTGGGCAACTTGTGTGCGTATGTGTGCGAGTGGGGAAAATGGGAGCTAGGACAGCATGGATGGGACTGGTTGGTGCCAGGGCCACCATGTTCAATAAAAAATACATGGTATCAGATTTTACATATTAGACTCAGATTTGGGATATTGGAATATGGGGGGAAACACCTAAAACTCCAGCCTGCATTCAAGTAAATTTTAATTTTGTCATTAATGTGAACCCTTTTTATGCCTAATAATTATATAATAGGTAGCATAGCCTACTGTATAGACAAAGATACATATGCATATTTGGCATATATAAATTGAATGTACACAGATCTATAAATCTTTGACCAATTAAGAAATTCCACATCAGTTGAAACAGCTACCCCTTTCTCTTTAGTTCATCAGCAATTTCCTTGAGCCACTGTCATGTTTAAACATCTTAAACTTTTATGGCATTATGTACGGAAGTTTCCAAAGCAAAGGTCTACCAACCAGAGTCTGGGTTACTAGAATGCTGTTCTTACTTTTTTAAAAACTGAATTGCCTGAAAAAGTGATATACAAGTTAAAAATGGATTATCAAGTTTTTCATTGTCACCTCACACAACCTAAGTGAGAAACAACTCACAACGTCAAAAGGATGCAGAGGGAACTCGTTCTGTTCTACAGAATGGTTGCCATTGAGTGGACCATGTTTACCTTTTGAAAGCCAATCTTTCAACTGCATTCATCTGTGACGATAAATTTAAGGCTTATACCAACAAAGAGAGTGGAGAGAGAAAAATGAGACCCTTTGCTAGAGCTAGGCTCTGGGCAGCTGTTATTTTTTCTTAGGGGTATAAGAGTTTATAAGCAAGTGCCCCTTAAGGAATGGAATGCTTATAGGTACATTCTTTACAGATGAAACTCCTAAGGAAAAGCGTACTGATACAATCCTGGAAATATACATATACAGAAGCAGATGAGGACACAAATGGTCGTATTTAAAATGATCTAATATATTTTCACAAGCCAGCAAAATGCAAAATAACCCTGCATTCTTCCCTTTTCCTTTAAAAAGTCATTTCTTTTTATGTTTGTCTTTTCAAATAATGCATGAGAGGTCCCGACCTTGAATCTCTCAACTTGAGAAGATCTGCAATTGCTCTCCTGGGTGGGCGAGCGTTCTTCCATCCCCATGGGGACCGGAACCAAAACTTCAGCCTGTTTAACCTCTGGGTGCTTTTAGAATGTACAGATTTCCAACCCCCTGTCCAGGATTCTGATTTAGCAGGCCTGAGATGAACATGGGAATCTGTATGTTTAACAAACAAATCAGTGGATTTTAATACAGGGGGTTTAGGGAATCACACCAAGTAAATACTGCCCTGGGGCTAATCTTGTTATTAATTAGTTATTGTCAGCTAAAAGCATTTCTTCACTAGAGATGAGAAACAAAACCCAAACTTAAAGCTTCGGGGAAAGTTTCAAATTGACAATTAGTTTCTAAAGTGTGTTTTTCACCCTAAACTTCAAGACCATTATTCCAGATAGCATTATTCTGGTACAATAATCAGAATTTTAAATTCTTTATTTCACTTTGAAAGTATTCCAGGAAGGTTATTTACCAGCAAGCAAGACCTGGAGTTACTATCATCTCACTTTGTATCTTTTTGTTCTAGCTCCAAACCCAACACATACGAGTGATATTCAGAATTATGATTCTGAAATTCCACGGTGTCCTGGCAGCTAAATCATTGTGGGTGCCCTTAATTATTTACTAAGGCTGAATTCCTAAAAGTGGAATTTCTGGCTCAGAAGCTAATGTTTAACCTACAGGCTTTGTGTATATTGCCATATTACAATCTTCAGAAGTAATAATCATAATGGAATCAAACACAGGAATGCTTATGGCGTGCTAGGCACTGTATTTTAATCTTCATTATGACATTAAAATTTGATTTTATCATTATACCCATTTTAAAGATGGTAAAAAAAAAAAAGGCAGGGGGTGGGGGGCTAAAGGACTTAAAAAATGGCCAATTTCACGTGTCCGGGAAGAAAACCAGAACCAAGACGAAGGTCCCCCTGACTCCAAACTCCTGTCACTAACCACTAGACAATGCTGCCTTTTGAAAGCCTGTATTAATGGGCACTCTCATCTGAAGTGTATGAGAATTCCTGTGTCCCTGTGCCCTACCCAATCCTGGATATTGCTTTTCTTTTCCTTTTTTCCTTTTTTAAGTTTATTTATTTTGAGAGACAGAGAGAGTGGAGGAGGGGCAAAGAGAGAGGGAGAGAGAGAATCCGAGGCAGGCTCTGTGCTGTCAGCGTGCGGAGCTCGACGTGAGGCTTGAACTCACGAACCGTGAGATCGTGACCTGAGCCGAAATCAAGAGTCAGACGCAACCAGCTGAGACACCCAGGCACCCCAGTTACTTTTCTTTTTAAATTGCCAGTTCAGTGGGAACAATCATTGGTTTAAGGAATGACTGTTCTTTTGCCGGTAGTTCTAGAATTCAAGTTAGGCCCGTACACAGAGACTGATTCCTTCCCCAAAGGCGTCCTGCTGTGTAGCTGCTCAAGGAGGCCAGATCACAGATTTTATACACTTGCTGGTAAAACGGTTCTCAGACGCTTTCTAATGCCACGTTTATAGCTGAACAAGGTGCCATGGCGGAGCTAGGAGTGATGCTGAAGTGCCTGTCACTGATTATGTGATTTCAATTGAAAAATTTTAATTGGTTTTACTAGAATCTATTTATGTATGACTTCTGAGCTCAATTTCTTCTCACATGGATTTTATATTGTTTTGAATCTTCAAATACATAATAAACAGGACAGTTAAAAAAATTTTTAATGTTTATTCATCTCTGAGAGAGAGAAAGAGAGAGACAGAGCTAGAGTCAGGGAAGGGCAGAGAGAGAGGGACACAGAATCTGAAACAGGCTCCAGGCTCTGAGCTGTCAGCACAGAGCCTGACGAGGGGCTCACACTCATGAACCAAAAAATCATGACCGGAGCCGAAGTCGGATGCTTAACTGATTGAGCCACCCAGGTGCCCTTACACAGGACAATTTAAAAGAAAACAAAAGAGGGGCGCCTGGGTGGCTCAGTCGGTCAAGCATCCGACTTCGGTTCAGGTCACGATCTCACAGTTCCTGGGTTTGAGCCCCACATCAGGTTCTGTGCTGACAGCTCGGAGCCTGGAGCCTGCTTCCGATCCTGTGTCTCCCTCCCTCTCTGCCCCTCCCTGGCTCGCGCTCTCTCTCTGTCTCTCAAAGGTAATAAATATTAAAGAAAAAAGAAAAAAGGGAAAAAAAAGAAAAAAACAGAGTTGGTCACTTAATCTACTGAGCTGCCCAGTGCCCCTGAAACCTGTCTTAATATGGGGCCATTTGTGCTTCAAAACATATTAATTCTTGAAGCTTTTAAGTGTACCTAAATGGTGAAAATCCATGGCTTCTTCTCTAATCACAAGTTCATAACTTCTGCATGGAATCCACCCTCCAAAAAAGGCTTTGCCATGAAGAGCTGTTCTTTGGGTACAATATAACTGAAATCTATTATCTTAGCAGAGGTCTAAGGTTATTTACATTTTTGCAAAGCCTAAATTTATTAACACAGTCAGAAATTAGAGTGCTGGCCATCATCATTTTAGCTACTTTCCAAAGCGGTTTAACCACAACTATTTTGAAGAATCAGGCATCTATTCCTTAAAATATAATGTTGGCAACTTTTGACCCAGTATTTCTACTTTTGGATATTCATGCTAAAAAAAGTATTCAAAATGTAGGCAAAAATTTTGATCTTTAGTAGTGCTATATGGAACATGAGACATTACGAGCCCTGAATGCCTGATTGTATGGAAGCATTTTAATATGGTACCCTGGAGTATTTAGCTATTGATTATGGTTCACGGAATACTCAGAATATAAGCTCCTTGAGGAAGGTAATTTTGTGTGTTTTGTCTTTCCCATATCCCCAGTATCAGAAGTTCTAATAATGCTTTTATGTGCACTCAATAAATATTTGTGGGATGAATGTGTATTTAGTCATTTATTAACTAAGTTTTACTCAGCTAACCTTAAGCAAGTACCTGGCATTGTTCTAAGTACTTTAGACATTAACTCTTTTAATTCTCACAACACCGTGAGGTGGTTACAAGTATTGTCTTTATTTTACAAATAAGCTAGATAGAGAAAGAGCTCAGTGTTTTAGCTGGCACTTGATTGAACTCATGCAAATTGTTTCCACTGTCCATGTTCTTAACAACTATTGCCTGGTTTGATAATATATATAAAATGGTAGCTTGAAAAAATGGATTCTAATCTTTACATTTGGCTTGTTGGGTGCACTGTAAAATAGTCATCCTCTCTCCCTCTTTCTCTGCCTCTACCCCACTCACACGCTCTCTCAAAAATAAGGAAAACATTCATTAAAAAAAAATAGTCCTCCTTTTCAGAACAAATGAGAAGTTTCCTTCTCTATGTCCAACTATGGTTTATCATGAAGGACCAGCGTATGGTTTTAAAGAGCTGAGTTGATTGGCCAAAAACCGTTTGAAATTAAGTCAATTTATCAAGTCATGTTCATGCCCTGATTTTATATACTTGTATCTATCAATAAACACTGTGATACTGGAAAAAAAGAAAAACAGAAAAAAAAAAAAAAAAGCTGGGTTGATTAGCTGAAACTGTTTGAAATAATATGTTAATGTAATCTATTTACACAGTTCCTCTTTCACAATTACCTGGATGTAAAAACAAAGTTACTAGAGCAGAAAGAAAACAGAGTTTTGCTGACTCCCTAGCCTTCCTCCATGGAGATCCCAAGCAGCTTAACTTCTAGCCCCAAGGAATTTTGAGATCACTTGGGGGATGCTTTGTGGAGAAATACCATGAGTGGCTTTCATTTTTCTTTCTGGGTGGACCTTTCCTTTTGTTGTGATTAATTCTGCTAAGGGGATACGCCTGAGGGCCCTAAGGGGCCTCATGGAACTCTCCTGGATTTCCTGGCACTGGTAGGTCCAGCTGTCTCCCTCAGTTCACTGAGTTCTTGCTTCTGATGCTCAAAGTTGAGCAACATTTTTGCAGAAATGATAAGATGGTAAGTCTAGTAGTGCTTTTGTTCTTGGTGGGATTGTAATATATGGCTCTTTTGGGTCTTCTTCACGGTTTTAATTCAGCTCCTTTTCCTAGACCTTAAGCATAGTGGACACATACTCAAGAACATGTCAGTGACAGAAACGATCTTGCGCTTAGAATCGCCTCCGCAAGGCACTCTGCCGTTCTTTCACTAAACGTGTGTATCTTGAGTAAAGTCTCCCTCGATATAAATATATTTCAAGGAACCTTCCCACCTGTCATTTAAATAGAGTCTTGCCAGGTTGACCTGACTCGTCTTCCAGATATGCCCAGACATGTCAAATCGTAGATTTAACACAACCTAGATTCAAACTGGATTTCATACTACACGAAGATAAAAAAAAAAAAAAAAAAAAAAAAATGATTGCATTTTGCAGATGTTCTTGTCTGATTATTCTTGGTGGTGTCCCATTCGACTTGGAATAGAGGTGAAGTTTGTCCTTCAGAAAATTAAACCGTAAGATCAGTTCCTTAACTGATCATCTCAGATCACAAGGAGAAGGAAGAATGACTGTGGGTCTGTAAGACTGTAACTGGGTTGAGCGTGTTAGCATATCCAAGGGAAGAATCGCAAGGATATGATCAAGAGAGGTTGGGAAATATTGGAAGCCTGGAAGAATGGAATTTAAACAAGCAAAGTGTGGCAGAGCCAGGCGGCCACTCTCAAAGGAAGAAGCAGCTTTGGCCAACAGGCTTCAATTCTTTCTATCCTAGTAGTAAGGACATTCCTAATAAGAACGGGCTGCAAGATCTCCTTCTGCACAGACTATTCAAATTCCATCGGCAACACCATCCTACTTGAGAGAATGATGAATCAGATTATCATGCCTAATGCCATGAAATATTTAATTCAGTTCTTTTCCCTTGTTCTAATTCATGTACTTTAATATTACAACTTTTCCTAATGCTACTACTGCTGATTCTTTTGAATGCTTAATATGTGATAGCATTCAAATACATTTTCTCATTTAATCTTCTGATTAACCACATGAGGCAGGTGAGGACCATTGTCCTCATGATTTGGGTGAAGAGACAGGTTTAAAGATGTGAGTCCCTTGGGGCGCCTGGGTGGCGCAGTCAGTTAAGCGTCCGACTTCAGCCAGGTCATGATCTCGCGGCCCGTGAGTTCGAGCCCCACATCAGGCTCTGGGCTGATGGCTCAGAGCCTGGATCCTGTTTCCGATTCTGTGTCTCCCTCTCTCTCTGCCCCTCCCCCGTTCATGCTCTGTCTCTCTCTGTCCCCAAAAAAATAAATAAACGTTGAAAAAAAAAATTTTAAAGATGTGAGTCCCGATTTGTCCGACTAAATTCAGTCTTCAACCTGAGATTTGACTTCAACAGGTGTCTGTCTGTAGGAAAATAAGGGAGGACCAATGAGTCATTAATTGGTCTTACACAATAACTAAATTCTCTTTTGAGGGCTAAGTGAATTCTAAGCATGAAGTACGGAACACCATAGGTTCATCGGGGCTAAATAGTTGCCTGCGCTTTTAAAGCATAAGATTTTATCTCCTTTTAGTGAAATTGGGTTTTTTTAGTCACAAGTTTTGCTTCTCGGATGTTATTTATTGTTTTAATAATGGCAGAAAAGTGTATAGAGTATAAAATAATCAAAAACTGATTTACTATTGAAATTGGACCAATGTATCTAGGATTTATTGTTTTCACCACCTAAAGTCCACATTTTTCTATTCTTTGGCTTATGGTTCCTTTCTGTCTCCACACACTTCATGATTATTTTGCTTTTAGTTCCTGTACAAGGTTAAAATTGATTTTTCAGAACTTCCAATAACAATTTATAAAGGATATAACTCCAAAGGTGGCATTTCCAGCTGAAGTGCTTAGCTTATATCTGTTAATTTAATATCACAAACTCCTTTCTTTAGCACAATAATTTATTTCTTAACAGAGGATGTGTGAAGGACAAAAAGTGGGCTAAGTTAAATGGTACTATTTCTGCCAAAGTGTTCTCGAGACATTGACATTATATATGGAATGTAATAGCCACTATCATTAACTCAGAAAGGCTTTGATGTGAAGGCAGATCTCTCACTAACACACATTTAACATTTATACCACGATCATTCTCCAAAATTCAGATTTATTGAGTTAGATATCAACAATTTACTAACAACGGTTTTTAGATTTGCTCTTTCGTATGCAATAGGTGACTACGTGTGCATGACCTGTAAATTATTAGTGTCTCTTTGGTCATATTATTCTTTGAGGTCATTGGGGTATGTTCACTGTCCTCATGTTAACATCTTGAAAGGCTCCATATACACCATACTACTTTTCTAAACCTGTACGTTGCTAAACACTGGCACAAGGAGAGCTGGCAACTTAAAAGTTAGAAAAACACCATGCAAGAAGAGGCTTATCTATGTAGTCCCAATGTTTTCCAATCATGCCGTACCCTCAACATTTTTTTTTTCCTTTTGGCATGTTGCTTTTTATATAGGGTAATAATTGTTGTTTTTATGATCAGCTAATATCATGGCTTAGAAACATCACAACAATGACCAACACTGAAGTAGTTTTTGGACTTAAATCCCAAGGTAAGTTTCTGAACTAGTTTGCAGTGCTGTTAACCAACACTCATAATCACGCCTTCCTTCTTAAAAAGTCACTCTGAGTCTCTATTGCCTCGGCGTGCATATCTGGTTTTAAGTCATTTGTAGGTCAGGACTCATGTTGGTACTGACAGTGCCCTAGGACCTGGCCCTTGCCTGCATGTGACATTGCAGATGTTGAAAGAATATGGGCTGTAGGTAGATGTGGGCTCAGCTGAGAACAAGATTACTGATTTCTGGGGTCAAGTATTATGTGCCAGCAGTTTTCATCTTGAATAGATCTTAGGAAGGCCATTTTCCAAGTCTTGATTAGAAGCCTTTCAAAGAAGGCTACAGCATTATTAAGCCCCAAATATGTTAGGTCCTGTTTTATTACTTGCCAAGAATATGAGCAACGTTCTAAAATAAATACTACAATACGCTCAGAAATTTCTGCGGTTCTTTAAAACTTGAAGCTAAGTGAGAGAGTTTCATGAGAGCCCAGTGAGTTGGCCGCACTGGCTATGTCGCCTGGAGCAAAGGGGAGACATGGAAATGAGAAACTAACGTTTACTTCTAGGAAATAAGCCTTTTCACAAATAAGATATTCTTTCCCCACTTCTGTACTCTTATTAAGTTTTCGTTGAATCCTTTTGGTCTTCCCTCCCTTCCTCTGGTGGTTCCTAGTTACTAATTGAGCTAAAAGCATCACCAGTCCATTCTGAAGTGAGAAAAATTAGTATAATATCGTGGCCCTTACAATCATTTTTTCTTCTTGAAATATTGTTCTCTATTCTGATATTGTACCCTTCCCACTATTTTGGTATTAAAACATTCTTTTGAAATATGGTCACTGTTACAATGATTTTTTTCTTTTCTTTTAAAAAGTGTTCTTACTGGGGGCACCCGGGTGGCTCAGTCAGTTACATGTCTGACTCTTGATTTCGGCTCAGGTCATGATCTCACGGTTGGTGAGTTTGAGCCCCTCAGTGGACTCTCCACTGGCAGCAGGGAGCCTGCTTGGGACTCTCTCTCTCTCTCTCTCTCTCTCTCTCTCTGCCCCTCCCTCATTTTCCTTCTCTCAAAATAAATAAATAAACTTAAAAAATATTCTTACTGGACAAGAGCTTCAAAGGTTGATGACTCTATGTTAATCCCCAAATTTATATTTGAAATTCTGTCAATTTATGAAGTTGAAAGTTGGCAGCCACAACTGTAGACAAACCTATAACTGAACTATAGTATTTATTTCCAGATTTCTCTGAAAGGGGACACACTTAGCAACAGATACTGGAAAATACTCTCAAGAATATGACAGATGATTTTTCATATCAAATAGGTAAGTAAGTCACTTCCTTTCCGGTTTCCACTTGACTACTATCTTTTTTTTTTTTAATTTTTTAACGTTTATTTATTTTTGAGACAGGGAGAGACAGAGCATGAATGGGGGAGGGTCAGAGAGAGGGAGACACAGAATCCGAAACAGGCTCCAGGCTCTGAGCGGTCAGCACAGAGCCCAACGCGGGGCTCGAACTCACGGACCGCGAGATCATGACTTGAGCCGAAGTCGGCCGCTTAACCGACTGAGCCACCCAGGCGCCCCTTGACTATTATCTTTATCCAACATTTACCCTCTCTACACCTCTAATAATCAGCTTTATCTGCCAACATCAACTATACCAGTTTGTATGATATAAAATCATACATTATTTTCTGTCCATATGGATTTATCATTTGCCAAATGCTTCAAAGTCCACAGCAAAACAAAGAAAACATTATATACCATCCATATTTCAAATAACTTTAAAGTTATTTTATTGCCAGAGTTAAGTTATATATAATTTTGTATTCATCTTAATTTTTACCCATAAATAGTCCTTAAAAGAAAGCAATACAGAAAAGCAAATTTTGAAATGAGTTTACAATAATCCTATACAGCGTAGATATGAGCAAAATGTTGTCTTTCAATTTTTTTTTCCCAAACACATTTTAGGGTCTGTGTCTACAGTTACCACAAATCAAATAGCAATAGACAGAATTAAGTTTTAAAATCTGGGGCAGTTTGTCACTCTGTTAAGAGTTGTAGAATGGGAGAAAGAAGCCCTGAGATCTACTTCTGCTTTTTTCTTTAGAAGATAAGACAGCTGGATTCTAACATCTTTAGTATTTCTGCAGCTTTATACTTCTAAGCTATAAGAAAGACGTTTCAAACGTTAGCTGAAAGGCCAGTGAAACAAAGGTTCATTCAAAAATATGAATGTTATTCAACAGCTTTTGAACAATTTGTTTTGATTAAATGCTTTCCATCTCATTAAAAAGTTTGGCACCTCCTCCCTATTCCTTGTCTAATTTGCACAAAAATTCACTTACGCTCTTTTATGGAACGTGTAGCGTTTTGTGTTTTGTGTTTTGAATACAGTGACACGTGTACATTAGCTATCTTCCCTCCAGCAGCCCAGGGACCGTACCACACTGCTCAGCTTTGTAAACCACAACAACGGTGGGCATTGTGTCTTACACAAAATGCTAAGCAAACATTTATTAAATAATTGATGGAACTATTACAGAAGATCTTAGCCAGGGATTTGCTAGGTAAGCTACAGCATTCAAATTATTCATTTATTCATTCAACAAACACTTGCTGAAGGTGTAATGTGCACCCGACTCTGGGCTGGAGGCTACAGACGTAAAGGTAAACACAGTGGCTGGAAGTAAAGGATCTCATAAAATAGCAGGCTGACATTTAATGAAAAAATTCCCATACAGTGTGATGTATCAGCAGCATAGGCAGCGATGGCCTACGGATGACAGTAAAGGGTCCGTGGACCAGAGATTGTTATTTCCGAGAAGGGTATTGAAGGAATGCTACGTGTCTGTGAAGCAGACCCATGTGCTTGCAGTGTGTGTGTGGGTGTGTGTATCGATTCCAGGCAAGGAGAGTGATCTGGGCTTTCGGAGAGGTGAGAAGCAGCATGGCATGTCTGGGGCAGGCTTGGTGGAGGAGATGATACACAGCACAGAGAAGGGGAAGAGGGTGGTGACAGATGAGTCTGAGTAGTTGTGGGCAGAGCTACAACTGTAAGTCACGGGCGACAATGACAGGTTTTAATCAGGGCGAGTGCCCATCACTCCACTGGCTCTGTAGAGGATGGTGTGGAGACCAGAGATTCCAGAAGAAGGAAGACCCGCTTCTAAGTCCGGGTGAGGTCCCGTGCACCAGGGCTCCGCTGGGGTCCGAGGTGCCCGGACTCAGCAGCTGGCCCCCCGGCCACTTACCACTCTGACACAGAAAACGTTAGGTTTTCATGTGCATTAACTTGGCTGGATTTTTTTTCTAGAAGAACATTTGAAACTTAAATAGTAAAAATTATGACCATGAAGCTTTGTGGAAAGTCCACAAGTGATGGTCATAGGAGAGAAAAAAACTGGAAAAAGAAAGACATGCATACTCTATCCTTGCTAATGAGTAAAACCTGTAGGACGCGGTGAAATGATTTTCATGTCCCTACATGTCAAGTCTGTCATAAGAGAACATTTCTGAAAGAATTCAAAACGTACCCCTTCAGCTTAGTTGACTTGATTAGATATGAACTGAATTATCGACATCCACGTATCTCTTTGTGTGCATGTGGTCATTTTAGATTGATTTTCGCCTGCAAATGCAGTCTGTAGCATTCCCCAGAACCTGTACTTGGGAGACGGCAGTGAGCTTCGCGCAGTAGGTAAGGTTTACCCAGCAGCCTGAAAGGGGCGCGGGATAAATGTTCGGTGCATTTGAAGATAGACGTGAGTGAGGAGCAAAGAGCTGTGCGGGTGCTCTCCGTTTGTGTTTCCTGCATCAATCTCCCACAGAGAAATCCGACCCCTCCTGGGGAAGAAACGGAGAAGAAAGAGCCTGAGTTCAGCACTGCCCAACTTCAGCTAGCCTGCCTGATGCTTGGTGGACCCAGAATAAGCGTGGTTTGAATACAATTTAGGTAGAAGTGTGTGAAGGATTCTGTCTTAAGAACAAACTACAAATCATATTGCAAATGAGCTGAAAAACACAAATCCTATATTTCCTGAATTTTGTTAAACAAACCTAAACAGATGTATTTTTTAAAAAAATAACTGTTTATTACTGCTAACCAGATAGTGAATTCTTTTTTGTTTAAGCAAGTACCAGAACTAATTTCATGCCCAAATAAATTACTTATATCTATTCCTTTATTTATCGCTAATCATTAGTAAAACTAGTCATAAAGAGGCATCGTACTTTATATGGTATCCTACATATATTTTTACTTTTTTATTATGGAAATTTTAAATAGCTACAAAAGTAGACACAGCACAGTAAGCCCAATGTACTTATCATCCAGTGTCCACATTCATGATCTCTCGCAATCTTGTTTCATTTTACCCTCTTAACCCTTTCTCTTATTATTTTTTAAATTATTTACTTATTTGTTCTAAATTTATTTGTTTATTTTGAGAGAGAGAGAGAGAGAGAGAGAGAGAGAGAGCAAGCAGAGGAGGGGCAGAGAGAGGGAGAGAGAGAATCCCAAGCAGGCTCTGTGCTGTCAGTACACAGCCCAACATGGGGTCTGTCTCACAGACCATGAAATCATGACCTGAGCTGAAATCAAGAGTTAGAGGCTTAACTAACTGGGCCACCCAGGAACCCCTAAAATTTTACTTTTAATTAATTTTTCTCCCTTTATCATTTTAAAACAAATCTTAAACATTTTCTTTTTAACCTCAAGATTGTAGCATGCATCCCTGTAGATAAGCATTCTTATTTAAACCAATATTTATTTATTTTTGAGAGAGACAGAGAAGAGTGCAAGAGAGTGGGAGAGGGGCAGAGAGAGAGGGAGACACAGGATCCAAAGCAGGCTCCAGGCTCTGAGCTGTCAGCACAGAGCCCGATGCGGGGCTCAGACCCACGAACCGTGAGATCATGACCTGAGCTGAAGTCGGACGCTCAACAGACTGAGCCACACAGGCACCCCTAAGGATGAGGATTCTTAAAAACAAAACAAAACAAAACAAAAAACCCCACATAACTACAGTAAACTTATAGCTAGCTCTTAAAAACTGACAGTAATTCCTTCCCTATATATATCTAGCCAGGGCCCAAATTTGTAGTTATCTCTTAAATGTCATAAATTGATTTTTAATTGATTGAGTCAGGACCCAAATAAGGTAAACACATGCAATTGTGTTTAAGATTTTATGATGTTTAATATTTTAATATGTTTTAGATTTTATTAATCTGTATGTTCCATTACACCTCACTATTTTTCCTTGACATTATTTGGTTAGGGCACTAGGTCATTATCCTATAGTTTTTCCCAGTCTGGATTTTGGGAGTTGTAGCCTCATAGTGTGATTTAGCATGTTTCTTTGCTCTCTGTATTTTCTGTTAATTGGTAATTGTATCTAGAGTTTAGATCAGATTTAGGTTCTATCATTATTATTATTATTATTATTATTAGGAGGAGGAGGAGGAGGAGGAGAAGGAGTATTTTTGGCTAGACTTCTTAATGGATAAAGCTGTGTTTTTTCATTAGGAGGCTCATAACTTCCAGTGTGTTGTCTTATTATATGTTAACAACTGCTGATACACAACACCTAGATCTTCACATACACATTTAAATTTTAAAAGTTTTGATGTAAAAGCTATTCAGATGGATTTTCTGAACAACCAAGATTTGTTGAGAAGAGGTAAGTGCCACCTGAGATTAACAATCACAAAAAAAAAACACTTCTAAAAAAACCATGAATGCAAGTAATTCCTAATGATCCCATCAAAGGTTTGTTTCATTTATCCAAATTATATGCCATGGATCAGCAAGCACCTTGACAAGGAAACTTCTTTATGTGTGATATAAATCACCAATTGCTTCCTTATTTAAAACCTGGATGATGATCACAGCTCTGTGACTCCATAAATTTGAGTTTCTAATATTATGCAGAAGAACATAAAACCTGTTTATGCATTATAATGCAGCAATAATGTATCTTTTCGCAATCATTGGCATAACTAAATCTACTAACTTGCCTATAGCATGCATAATGACAACTTTGCCAAATGATTGGAATTTTAAATTTTAATACACCTTCAATCCAAATCCCTGCAGCAATTAAAGAGAAAACCACACATATCAAACCAACAAACGCCTTTAACTAAGTAAGCTGCAGTTTCCAGGGAGAGTTTCCATATGCCCTTTGAGGCTATAGCAAAACTAGAGTCCAACAGATATAATTGCCTATTAAAATAAGTCCTGATCGAAATGGTTTGCTTCCTTATCTTCTTTAAAATAAAGATTTACAGAAACTCAACATAAAACATAATGTTAGTTTAGGCTGCCCAAAGGGTTATTCTCCCATGTTTTGGGCTCCTTCTGTGGAGGCAAGATTGACGTGGAGAGCTGAGATATTTATCTGGGTCAGGATTTGGCAAATTTCTTTCTGCAAATGTCCAAACAGTAAATATTTTAGGCTTTATGTACCATTTGATCTCTGTCACAACTATTCACCTATGCTACCACAGCAACCTTGGACAACACATAAATAAATGAACATACTGTGTTCCAATAAAACTTTATTTATAAAAAAAAAAACAGGCAGTGGGCCTTGTTTGGCCTGTGATTCATAGTCTGCTGACCCCTAATCTGGATGGTTCAAGCCAATTCTTACTTGTGTGAAGAAAATATTTTTTTCTTCCTCTAAATAATTGAGCTTGGCAGTCCACACTAATTGAGTTCAACAAAAGGGAGCTTAACTTTCCCCTTCATTTGATATGTGTAGACACAGGTTTTGTTATATTTTTAAAGCAAGTCCTTTGAGAAGGCCAGCCACCTGTCTGAGTTTATTAGAATTAATGAGGGAAAAGAATGGATTGTCCTATGTAGAACAAAAGAAATCTGTCAGAAGGAGGTTCAATACTTAATGGAGGCATTGTGCATTTTTACTTGGTTTTATAAAGCAACCACTTCAAAGCTGAAGACCAAAGAAAACTTGAGCACCAGAGAAAAAAGAGAGAGAGAGAGAGAGAGAGACAGAGAAAAGGATTTTAGTTGTCAGGGTCAGAAATCAATCATTAACTGTAACATTAAACATGAACTTTGTATTCCTGTTACTTCAAACAACAACAACAACAACAAAAACCTCACAATTCATTTAAAGTTGGCAACTCACTTTAAAGAAACTGGATGAATTGTTCCATTGTCTGAAATTAAAAATGTTCACTCTATCTTTAATTTGTTTCCAATTAACTTTTGTTACAACACTGATTATTCAATTGTATAAAATAATCATTCCTTGTAAGGAGGGCCTGTCATCTTCAGGGTTTTAAAATACTACATGTCTAATATGCTTTATAAGCCCACATGAATGTATTCCAGAGAGAAATGACCGTTTATTTTAGTCTGAAATTAAAAAAAAAATGTATCTATGCTTTGTCTTGAATTTTCCAAGATTAATTTTTGGATGAATCTGGCAGAGGCTAGATCAAGATTATATTTTACTTTATCTTTTATTTTATCTTTTAAAATATATAGAGGAGCCTAATGCAGACTCCATCGTGGACACAGAAGAAAAGTGCACTTGAAGTTATGACCGATTCAGATGCACTAAAAACCTAGAGATCTAGAAGGAATTTTATTTCTTAGGGTGAAGTGTTTATTTTCTTTGCGGGGGAGCAAAAATCCTTTTTTTTTTTTTGTGCTTAGACTTATCTCCAAAGGACATTTTCTGGAGGTCGTCCAACTTGTTGTGTTAATGTTAAAAAGATAACTCGCAAACATTCAACAAATTATCTAACTCTTGCCATTTGCACTTTCCTTAATTCTCTGAAGTGTCAGGTATTGAAGACAGCTCCAAGGTCCACAGGCCTAATGTTCTGGCTCAAGGGAAAATTAAATTTTTGAGACATAAGGAAGGGTTTTTTACAATATATGTCTTTTCTGTCAAATGAGGCTTGACATTTGAAAACCTTAAGATTGAGGACACAGATAAATGATCTTTTTACATACAGAAGGAAGAAAAGGAATTGGTAAACAAGTTTATAACTGCTGTTTATAAAATCTGCTCATGATCCTGCTAATGGGAGACAGATTAAAGAATGTATTTTCCATGGATTTATCCCTGTAGTGGCTACAGAGAAGAACTACGATTTTGGCATTCAGTTCCCAAGACAGATTTTATAATGGAAAAAAAAAAAAAAAAGACAACACAGATTACACAGTGATGGACACTGTTTGTTAATTATATTTACATAATCATGGACATGGCCTTTAAACTACGTTAGCCTAAACTTGAATTTGGATATAAAAACGTGTTTTCATCTAATGATGAAACTAGAAATATGGAACATGTCCTCAGTATTTGTTCTTGCTTGTGCTTCTGATCTCATCATAGCGATGCTTGTTTTGAGGGCATTTCTGGCAGCACTGTGCTCATTTGTACAGTCTTAGATCTGATGACCTTTAAATTTATGACCTACTAAATAATCTTCTTCAGCTTCGGAGGAAAAAGAGATGGGTCAATAGAGTTTTAATTACGAAACGCCTGGCAGTGACCCTGCTAATAGAATACAGATCCCGCAGTACATAATGCAACCTAGTCATCCTTTACATTGTTACATTTTGTCCTAGCCTAGGATGTGACAAACTTAAGAAATGAGGTTTTTAGAGCAGTGTAAAGAAAAATGGCTCCTATGCTCATTAAGTCTGAGAATATCCTCGTGTGACTGCTTTTTGTGGAAGCACATTTTCCATTGAAGCTACACTGCAGTGTTTTGAGATGCATAGTGTTTTCTGGAAAAACACGTATATGGTCATAGCTATAGGACAGCTATTGCGCGAATACGTTTTTCTGTGAATATCTTTTTAGTTTGCCAGCATTTCCAGCTTTAACGATAGTGTTATACACAAGCGAGTAAGTAAGTTTTGTCTCTGTTGAGGGTTTACATCCCTGAAAGGAAGGGACGTACAGAATTCTGACAGGGCGTCAACAAGTTCTCGCAGATCCAGACCAAGCCAACTACAAGGGGATAACAGCATCCTTTCATGATGTGACGAATGGATGACTTTCAGTTAGAGGCTTTTAGTTGAGGATTACAGTGCCAGGGAAGATGACGAAGTTGAAATGCTTTGGAGAAAAACTCATCTCTGTGTTGCCATTTGCCTTCTAGACATTCTCCAACACATTTGGCCATGGGCTGGGATTTCCTGTAGAACTCGAAGAGTTTTAAAGGAGTGTTTTACTACTAAATAATAGGAATACCCCGCATAAGAAAACATCTTTGGGAAGGGAATTACTAGAGATTTTTATCAAATAATAAGAACTAAGAGGGAGGTGTGACATGTGGTTTGGAGAAATGATTGGCTTTGGTAGAAAAAAACCTCACAATGTTGCCTTTGGAAGAAGTTGTTCCTGATGAATTCTTTTTCCCCCCATGTAATAGTTAGGTTGTAAGTCGATTCTCTGGGTAATGAGGTTGTGCCTACATAGTCAGTTTGGGAATTTCTGTAGAATGTAAGTCAATTTAATTATGTATTTTTTAGTTTTTGAAAACTCTTTATTGTAGCCCACAGAGAAAAGTGCACATAATCTGAGTGTAAACAGCTTGACAAATTTTCACTGTGGTATCCAGCATCCCCATCAAGAGACATAACATTACCAGCATCTGGAAGCTCTGCTTATGTTTCTTTCCAGATGCTTCTCCCACTTCTAAGGTACGACTATTCCTTATTTCTCCATTATAGATTATTTGTGACTTTTCCTAACTTGGTATAAATTGAATCATAGAGAATGTATTCTTTTGGGTCTGGGCGCTGTATTTGTTAGATTTATCTATATGACTAGAAGTAGTTTTAGATTATTTATTTTTATTGCTGCATGTATTTTATTATATGAATATACCACAATTTATTTTTCCATTCAACCATTTTGCGGGTAGTTCCCAGTTTTAATGATTGTGAATAGTGCTGCTATTAGACATTAATGTATGTGGTTTTTGGTAAATATGTCTATGCATTTCTATTGTATACATTTTTGTCTTTAAAAAACACACTTTGTTATAGTTATTTAAAAGTATTTGTCCACTCCAGTACTGAAATCTGTGGTTCTGCATCTAATGATTTATTTTTTCCTCTTGATTATTGGTCATATTATCTTGGCTCCTATATACTTAGTAATTTCTTATTTTATGCTCTAAACTATAATGAAAAGACTCCTAGAAGTCCCAGATGGCTTTATCTTCCACCGAAGGGCAGGCAGACAGAGACAGACTAAGGGGAGCATCACTTGAATCCAGAGATTGCACTGGACTGGGGCTGAATGGGTTGCAATGTCAATAAAATTTAATGACATCCTGCTTGCTGCCATTCCTTGAATGTAGTTGTACCGTAGTTTTGATTGAAAGGCCGTTAATTATCCTTCTCTTCCGTCTTTCCTTAAAGACTGTAAGAGATCCAGCTCTGTGTTTTAGAAATTCCCAGTCCGGCTCTCCAACCACCTTTCCCGGGCCACTTGGAGAGACCGCAGCAATCTTAAGGACAGGACTGGTCATGTATGTAAGGCAGCTCTCTCCCCTGGCCCGTGTGTTTCCTAAGCCCTATGAAACCGCAGGGAATCTCATTCCGTCTTTTAGGAGTTTGGGCCCTGGCTCTACACCCTCCTGCCAAACCTCAGAACTCAGCAAAGGCCCTAGGATGTAAAACAGCGGTGTATTTGCAGCTCCCCCAAGTTTCCATGTTGTCCTCTGGCATCATACAACTGCTAAATGCTCTTTTGGTTTCTCTTCTCCGTGCTAAACATCTCTGATCGGACCCTCGGCTATCCTCAGCCTGAGCCTAGAAGCAGCAAATGCCCTGGTCACCAGATACCCCTTATAATATTTCTGGAATTTTACTTGGTTTACTCTTTGTCGTTTCCACAGCTCTCTGATGTCTTTACACATCTCTTATCTTTGAGGATATCTTTCTTTTTCTACTTTGGCACCACAGAAGCATTGGTCCCTCACAACCTACTACATCTCAGAAACAGAGGTCGAGTAAATTAATTTTAATTACAGGTTGTTGTATATAATTCTTTGTCTTTTGCAGGGTAGGTGCAATATCTCAATTTGCATTCTCGCAGCAATCCCATGACTTCCAATTCCAATTGGAATTTGCCTTCTCACTTCCAATTCCAAGCAGATGTGCATCAGTCTTTCTAGTTTATGGATTAGGGACTAGGGTCCAAAAAATTCAATCTCTTGCGGTAGATCAATCTGCCAAGGGGCAGAGAAGGGCCTTGTATCTTTTAATTCCCTCAAGGCCAGCACTATTTACTGCACACCACAACTATTTTTCACAAATAAATACAAACATGGTCACTGACAGTTTGGCAGATATTTACATGTCAATCACAGATTTGGGATTAGTGCGATAATTTTATATATTTTTTTTATTTGATACCAGTGTGTGGGGGGAAACATAACTGGAAAGCTAACACATGAAGGGGGTTTATAGGACATGAAAACTATAACCCTGATTCTCAAAATTCATCCTGCCCACTGTTGTGGGTAATGCCTAGAACGTCATCATTCTGACTTTAAACCTTTGGGTAAATGGAATCTTCCTGAGACTGTCAAAACACAGATATTCCTGTTTTATACATCATAGTGACAACGAAACTTCCGGAGGATGGAAACCATATGCCCTAAGGAGTGAGCCAAAGTGCTGGAGTGCGCAAAAGCGAAAAGAATGGGTAATGCACAGACGGACAACGCACACATCTCAGAAAGCCAACACAGGTGCAGGTGAACTGTGAATAGCGGATGGTCAGAGAAGACCAGTATGGTGAGGGGTCAGGTACCATAAAATTGTAGATGTTATAGGTGAAAGAAACATGAGCAATAGGTTGAAAAGTCGGTCAGCTAGTAGAAGGTAGAGAAGGGCAGGCTCAAGGTCAGATGATGTGGATGTGCCTGTTTAGACTCACAGCAGAACAACTTTTAAATTGGATATGAATGTCATTAGAGGGCAGTAGTTTTCAGTTGAACACCATCGCCAAACCTTCCTATTATCTTTTGTTCATTGATGTTTCATCTCTGCCTCTTGAAAACATTTGTGCTTATAACCCTTGACTAGTTAAATCATTTTATTTTATAGATGAGATCCTGAGCCTGGAAAGTGGCACGTCCAGCTTAATGAAGCATGTCCTTCTTGTCATCATTCTCAGAAAGCACCTCCTCATATTAGTTCATAACCTATTCATCATTAGTTTACCCAGTGGTTATTTCACTGCACAACATGCTTTATAAAACAAAACAAAACTTTTCTTTCCACTAGACTGTCTCTTTCTTTCCCCACCCACAAAAGACTAGACATTTTTGTTTTAGGCGATTGATATAAGGCCAACGGGCAGAAAACATGAAACAGATTTCAACCTAACTATAGTAATTAACAATCTATAAATTTCAGCTGTCTCAGAAAGGGTTTTGGAATAACACACGCTCGGGCATGGGAAGTGTTCAAGCCAAGATTAGGGAGACTGAAGAAGGAAATCCTATATTTAATGGGAGTTTGACTCTGAGATCTCTAAATTGCCATCTGAGTTAAGAAACATATAGAAGTCCTGATCTGGATCTGTAGAATCTGTAAATTTAGCATCCGTATGCCTACCTCAGAATCGATCTCCATTCCCAAACCCACACCTTTCCTATTATAGCTCTGTGTCTCTCTGTGTATCATAAAACATATACACTCATATGTGCACATATTTATTTCATATAAATGTATCTCATATTTATTGAAAACAACACAGCATTTTTGTGCTGTTGAAGATATAACAGTGGACCAAGATGTTGTTGCCAGAAAATAGCCATGTTCAGTGAGATTCTTTAGGATTAAAGGACACAATTTTGGAATAAGCTAAAAGTGAAAGACGTTGAGGATTCTGTTAGTCATCTTTGATTTAAACTGTGAGTTGATGAAACATTCCCATGTAATCTTTTCTAGGGTTTAGATCTCTATCCAAAGCAGTCAGAGGCCTTGTATTACAGGACATCGTGCTAATGTAAGCAAAACATTGCTGTGTCTGGGCAGAGATTGCAACCCTAGAAATGGTTGACAAAGAGTCCTTTTGAGAGATTTTGTATCTGTGTAAGTAAAGAACTGCAAAGGAGTTCAACCTTTTGTTTTAATTTTCTTTCTTTTTCTTTGTGAAAGAGAAACAAAACAATTTTTGTTCCATTACAAAATTTGCAACTAATGAAATGTTTGGAGATCCATAAGGCTAGACAATATGGCCATGTGGAGTTTTTAGAAAATTTCATTTCTTTAAATAAAATGTGCAAACACATGGAATAGTTTGCAAACTTCTTATAATTTGGAAGCAACTACTTTCTTGGCTCAAAATTTCAATAGTTTGTTTTCCTACAACTAATGTGACAGATTGGAATGGAGAAAAGGAAAGTAGAAAAGGATGGTATTAATCCTCTAGTTTGAAACCTTCAGGAACTCAAAGGTCATGGACTATAGTACAAAGTTCTGGATTGTTCTACTAATTTCTTTTAGGAAAACCATTTTGTAGGGAAAGAAAACGACTTTTTTACCTCATGACACATCATTCCTTTTCCAAATACTACCTGTAAATATGAGCAAATTTCTTTCTAACATCTTGCCTCATGTAGGACCTTTAGATTGTAATAAATATTTCTATGAGGTAGGCTTAAGTCATTGTATCTAATAATCCATTGCCAAATCTGAGGTTATGAATATTTAACCCCTTTGATTTCTTTAAGAGGTTTATAGTTTTAGCTTTTACATTGAGATTTTATCTATTTTGAGTTAATTTTTACATATGATATGAGGTAAGGGTCCAACTTCATTATTTTGGGTACGGATATCCACTTGTGTTCTCCTTAGTATCTTACTGAGAAAGAAAACTAACTTGCTGACCCATAGGAAAACCATCCCATTTCTTAAAAAAATTTTTTTTAATGTTTATTTATTTTTGAGAGAGAGAGAGTCAGAGCGCAAGCAGGGGAGGGGCAGAGAGAGGGAGACACAGAATCTGAATCAGGCTCCAGACTCTGAGCTGTCAGCACAGAGCCCAATGCAGGGCTCAAACTCATGAACTGTGAGATCATGACCTGTGCTGAAGCTGGGCACTCAACCAACTGAGCCACCCAGGAACCCCATTAAAAGCATCCCATTTCTAAATAGCTGTAATTATTAGCAAATTTATTTCTAACATGCTGCTACATGGAAGACTTTTTATACCATGATAAATTTCTAAAAAGTATGCTTGAGTTATAAATGTTGAAATTTGAACTTGACTTCTATCAGTTGAGAGGCTAGTGCATTTCAAGACGTGTAGTAAGTTAGTATTATTTAATAATTATTTGTTGCGGAAGAATTGTTGGTAGAGTGAAATGTACTGAGAGAATATCTTTGGCTTTTGACTTCAAAACCAAATTGCTACTACACATTTCTATGACAATGAGGAAGTTACCCAACCATTCTGAGCTTTGTTTTCTATCTATCAGATGAGGACAGCAGTATCTTTTTCCTATGATGTGTTATGACAATTAAATGTGATAATGTATTGTAAAACTGCCTTGAAAAAAATAAGAACTCAATAAATATTAATTAGGATTGACTTGGCTCTAACACAAGTTTATTTTTAGGATGTAGATCTTCATATATTCTTTTTTTAGAGCAGCTTTGAGGTACAACTGCTATTATAAGCGCACCCATTGACATCAAATTGCACATATTTAAAGTGTGCAGTTTGAAAAATTATGCTGTTTGCATCCATCCATGAAAGCACCACCACAGTCAACAAATAATGTCTTCTTGCCTCCTTGTAGTCACTCTTTCCTGCCCCTGCACCCCCACCCCCCAGTCCTTCCTTCCCCAGGTACCCACTGATTCCTGGCTTGTCATTGTAGATTAATGTGCATTTTCCAGAGTTTTCTGTAAATGGAATTATGCAATATGTATTGTCTAGTTCCTCTCACATATTAGTATAATGATGCTGAGATTCATGCTTACTGTTGAGTGTATCAGTAGCTCATTTATTTTTATTGCTGCTTGTATTTCACTGCATGGATATGCCAGTTTGTTTATTTACTGACCTGTTGAGGAATATTTGGTTTGTTTCCATTTGGGGGATATTAAATATAAAAGATGTGGGAAAGAGGGACGAACTGGTGAAGCACAGAGGAATTTTAGGGAAGCAAAACTACTCTATATGAGTCTATAATGGTGGACGCATGTCAGAATAATTTGTCCAAACCCAGAGAATGTACAACACCAAGAGTGAAAGCTGATGTAAATTATGGACTCTAGGTGATGATGATGATGATGTCAGTGTAGGTTCATTAATTGTAACAAATATATCACTCTGGTGGCGGATGTTGTTAATGGGGGACGTTACGTATATGTAGGGGAAGGGCGTGAATGGGAAATCTCTGAACCTTTCACTCAATACCTAAACCTAAGCCTAAAACGACTCTAATATATTAAGTCTGCTAAAAATTTTTTTAAACATCCATATGCAAGTTTTTGTGTGAACATCTGATTTCAGTTCTTTTGGGTAAATGCTTAGGAATACAATGGTTGGAACATATGGCATGTATATGTTTAACTTTTTAGAAGATTGCAAGACTGTTTTCTGAAGTTGCTGTGCCATTTTTTTTATTTCCACCACTCATGTATAAATTCCCAGTCGCTTCTTTCCTCACCGTCACTTGGTATGGTCAGTCTTTTCAATTTTACTCATTCTAATTGGTGGGAAGTAGTCTCTCTTTGTGGTTTTAATGCACACTGCCCTTATGATCTACCATATTGAGTTTTTACTTATGGGCTTCTTTGTCATTTGTACAAATTTGGTGAAGTGTCTGTTAAAATATTTTACCCAATTTTTGTTTGGTTGTTTTGTTTTCCTGCTGAGTTTTGCGAATTCATCTTGGAGTCCGGATAGAAGTTCTTTATCAGGTATATATTTTGCAAATATTTTTTTGCTAGTTGGTGGCTCATTTTTTCATTCTCTCAGCAGTCCTATTAAAGAACAGAAGTTCTTAATACTGATGTAGTTAAATTTGCCAATTTGGTTTTTTTGTTTTTGTCTTTTTTCTTTTTGGTGTTGCGTCTAAGCAATTTTTGCCTAGCCTAGGTCACAAATATTTTCTTTTAAGTTTCTTAAAGAAGTTTTACAGTTTTAGGTTTTACATTTAGGTCTATGATGTGCTTTAGTTTTTGTATATGATACAACATATGTATCAACATTTATTTTGTTGCATATTTATATCCCAATTATCCTGGTACCATTTGTTGAAAAGATTTCTTTCTCTACTGTGTGATCTTTGCATCTTTCGCAAAAATTAGTTGTTTATATAAGAGTCTATTTCTGGACTCTACTCTGTTCTACCGATCTATCTGTCTACCTTGATGTCAATAACACAGTGCCTTGGTAACTATGGCTTTTAATAAGTCTTGAAATTAGGTAGTATAAATCTTCCAGTTTTGTTCTTCTTTTTACAAAGTTTTTTTTAAAAATTATTATTTTTAATAAAAAAATAATTTTTATTCTAGGTCTTTTGAATTTCTTTATAAATTTTTGCATCCACTTGTGAATTTCCAGACACACAAAAAAAACTATTGGATTTTTTTTGTAAGCTCATTTGGTTGTTTTTCTCATATTATGTTGAATCTATACCTGTATTTATTAAGAGTCAAATCTTAGTATTGAGTCTTTTGACCCATAGAACAGTACATTTCTACTGTTGTTCAGGTTTTATTTCTTTTTCTCATCAGTCTTTTGTGGTTTTCATTGTACAGGTATTTGTCCCTAGGTAGTTCATATTTTTGATGCTCTTCTTAATTGTAGTCCTTGTTAAATTTCAGTTTCCAATTGTTCATCACTAGTCTATAGATGTAACATTGACTTTTCTATATTGATCGTATATCCTACAAACTTGCTAAAATCATGTATTAGTTCTAGTAGCGTTTTTGTACATCCCAATGAATTTTCTACATAGACCATTTTGTCATTTGTAAATAAAGGCAGTTTTATTTCTTTCTTTCCAATCTGGATGCATTTTATTTCTTTTTCTGTGTGTTACTGCACTGGCTAAAACCTCTAGTTCAATGTTGAATAGAAATAGTGAGAACAGATGACCTTGGTATAGTGTTCTTTGTGTTTCTTGAACTTTGTGTTTGTTGAACTTCTTCAATCTGTGGTTTTATAGTTTTAATCAAATCGGAAATATTTTGCCATTATTTCTTCAAATATTTCTTTGTTTCCCCCTTTTCTCTCTTTTCCTTCAAGGATGCCAAAGAAATATGTGTTAGGCTTTTTGATGTTGTCTCACAGTTCACTGATGCATTTTCACTTAATTGCTTTTTTTGCGGGGGGAAGGGTATTTTCAATGCTTTTTTTTCTTCAAGGTCACTAATATTTTCTTCTGCAATGTCTAGTCTGTTGTTATTCTCAGTCAGTGTATTTTTTAGTCCCTTCCCCTTGCCTCCCCCACTAAGGCAATACCCTTCTGAGTATTTTCCCCAGTGCTTTGGAATTATGATGTTTTCCAGTATGACTAGTAGAGCAGGAACTACTTCTTTCTCTGTGTGAGACCCTGGCAGTTTCCTTTTACTCTTCTAATGGTTATTCCCCTTATCTTGGGTGGTTTGGTCACTGATCGGTACTCTCCTGGATACTCAAGGGGCTCTCCACAGATCTCCATAATCCTCTCTCTGTGAAGTAGATGGGCTTCTGTGGAAAGGACACACCTCGTAGAGTTATTCACACTTTATAAACCTGGGGTCAAAAACTTCTTCTGTAAAGGGCCAGATGGTAAATATTTTAGGGTTTGCAGGCCATATGGTCTCTGTTGCAACTATTGATTCTGTCATTATAACATTAAAGCACTTATCATATGTAAATCAACGGGCATGGCTATGCTCCAATAAAGTTTCATATACAAAAGCGTGTGGCAGGCCAGATTTGGCTTATGGGCCTTAGCTTATTGACTACTGACTGTCTTTTGGATTTTGTTTTATTTTGCTTTTATAGTTACTCGCTCCTGGATACAATTTAAGCAGAAAACCTTATTCCAAATTCAAAGCAGAAAGAAGAGTATACTGCTATTGAAAATGTTCAGGCTGGTATATACTGACGCTCGGATTCGTTATTTTTGTCTTCTGTTTCTGGAATGCTAAGTAGTGAATCATTTAAGGCTGACATTTAAGCTAATTGCTCTTTAATGTACATTTGACATACGAAGCAACATATTGCAATCTAAAAATAATTAAGATAAATCATTTGCTTCTATTGCTGTGGAAAAGACAAACTATTTTCCAGCTCCCTCCCTCCTACTGTCTGAACCAGAGTGTGCTGCAGTCAAGATAGAGAATTGGGACTCGCTGCTCACGCTGCACCTTGGTGTCTCCCTGAAATAACCGGGAACAGCACATGCAGCGCGAGTGGCAGCCTCCTGGATGCGAGCTCTGTCATCAGACAACCTCCCCAGATGGGACTGCGTTCCAGGGGCTGCGCTCCGGAATTCCTCTGGAGCGCTTTGGCAGGCAGCCAGCATGCTGTGAAGGATTAGACTCTGCTCCCTCCCTCCTACATAACCCCCAGAGGAGTTCCCTCTTTAAGTTTAAAAGACTGGCTGCAACCAGCAGGTCCAATAAGTGGACCTATTTGTAAGTTGGATATCTTGGGAATTATGCTGCACAAATAGGTCAGAGTTGAATAACTAGTATGTGCAAATTGACTTTTCTCTTAGGGGCGGGTGGTGGGAAACCCTCAGAGTTTTCTCTAGGGGGATTATACCATCATACAACAACTGTCACAGGGGCGCAAGACATGTTTGAGTAGAATGGATCATTTGTTTCTGTGGGCACCTCGCTTTTAGTTATAAACTTAACTGATCATATTTCAAAAGCACGTTGTAATGTATGTTCTTTAAAGGAAACCTTTTCTCCATTTATGCTAAGCAAGTAAAGGTTTCCAACTTTATTCTATGTGGTTACATATTATGAAATCAAAAGGCTGCTATTTCTCTACAAAGCCAATGCTAGTTCCTTGTAAATAGAGATTTTTGGTGAGCTTTAAAATAAAATGCATGGGCCATTTTTCTATACTGTAATTTTTCTTGAAAAGAGGTCAATTCTATGAACAAATTTACCATATTTGATTGAATATATATTTATCACATATTATGTATGATGTGTCTTTGCTACAAAGCAAGCTCTGTCACAGCTAAAATTGTGTACCTTTTCCATTGCCGTGTCCCTAATGGCTAGAGGAACCGGATGCATAGTTGTATCATTAAATATTGGTGCAGTAAATGAATGCATGGATATAACTGACCTCACCGGGTGGGGTGACTGAATAACTACTGAAACATGTCTACAGAAAATAGTAACTTCATTTTTATAGGGTTTAAAGGTGGGAGTCTTCTCTATTGAGCAGAAATTAACTACGGAGTGTGATCTTCCAAGAAGGTCTTTGGTGGCAAGACACTTTACAGAGAACATCGGCGAAAAGAGTCTTACTTCTAGGAATAATCCTTTTTGTTGTTTTTGTTACTCGTTTCTGTCCATCTTGAATTGTGGTCAGAAAATGTGGCTTGTATTATAGCAGTTCTTTGCAATTTGTCTTATGAATCAATTTTTGTCTGCCTCTGCGAAGTGGTTTTCTAACCTCCCCTCCCCGCCCCCATTTTACCCTATCACTGATGCTTATAGCCTTTCTGGGTTCTGGGTTTTGGCAGTGATCTCAGACCCTATACAGACATGAAACCAAAGTTCAAGGCCACCCAAAACTGGCAGATGCTTAACTGCGTAGGACTGTTTTCACTGCATTTCTGATCTTATAGATACTTCCTTATTTTCTTCCCCAAGCTCACCCATTCATCTGTAAGGCAGTATGAATATTTCACATAGCACTCTTACAGGGTTCACAGTGGAATGTCCAGATATCTTGCTGAAATATTGTGAGACAGAGAAATCTTTTCTCAAGGTTCGAGGTTCTTTCTCCCCCTGTCTTTAGGGCCATGAAGGAGGGGTAAAAAGTGAGAAAGCAAGTCATAAGTATTCAGTTTTCGCATTACTGTCTATTCAATTGGAACAAGGTTTGATCACGGTAGAGGTGGATAATGCAGCAAGCTGCAAGAGAGAAATTTGGTTTGGAAAATGTGGCTTATTTTTAAACTAATTAAAACTTCTTGATTGTATTCTACTGGTCAGCCATCTCCTGTGCAAAACGGGAGTAAGGATAGAGCTGCTAGTTTCTAATTCGGCTTGCAATATTTGACACGAGCAAAGTGCCTTTTTAAAAATAATCTTAGAGTTCCATAGAATTTTATCACCTTTATGCCTTGTTGGAACTAATAATAAATTGTTTATTATAACATGTTATAAATGTTACTTTTATTCATGTAAAATAATATAGTCTATTACTATGATTTAGCATTTTACTTAGGGCCATTACCTTGCAGTGACTATAAAAAGATACTGTTCTTGTCTTCCAGAAGGGGGGATGGTGTAAGCTGAGCAGAAATGGAACCATTATCACTAAAGAACAGGCTATATTGGTAGTATACTTTGTGTGTAGTAACATACTTATGCCCTTTATTTGCAAAATTTCATACACTTTTCTCAGTGTGTGTGTGTGTGTGTGTGTGTGTACCTATTTTCCAAGTTGATACATGAATAATAAATAAGGACTACAGTAACACAATGATAGAGAATGGAATATCTTAGGAATTTACGGGAAAAAACTTTTTTCTTACATTTTACTACTAAAGGTGTAAATAACAAATACTGGAAAACCCATATAACAGGAGTTAATAAAACCAAATTTTAGTAATTCAGCAACGACCTCTCCTATACAATACACATTTTACACTTGCAGATCTGGTGGCTTAAACTGCACTATTCAGTTGTGACTTAGTTGTTATTCCAATGAGAGTGAGTCACAAGATTGCTGTTTCCATCATACTTAAACTCAGAATTTTGTGTCGTTTTATGTAACCTACATACTTTCAAGATATTTTGTTTTACCTCCTTTTTCCTTACTGTTTAACTTGGCAACTGTATAAAGCTTCTTAACTTGCTACAGAGTAATCAAGTTCATCTTAAGGCTGAGGCAGGTAACAAGTTGCCAACCGTATTGCTTTTAAGTGCTTTATAGAAATGATCTGCCCATTATAGCATTAAAAAAAAATCACACAGACTAAGAATCCAGGCACTGGAGTATGAGGGGAAGAGCTTCAGATTGGCGTCCTAGCTTTTGCTTGCTGACCACATGAAGATGTAGGTCCGAAAAGGTGAAATACCAATTACGTACACTTCTGCCTAATCCTATCTACATATTACCAGCACATTTCTTTTTTTTTTTTTTAATTTTTTTTCAACGTTTATTTATTTTTCAGACAGAGAGAGACAGAGCATGAACGGGGAAGGGGCAGAGAGAGAGGGAGACACAGAATCGGAAACAGGCTCCAGGCTCCAAGCCATCAGCCCAGAGCCTGAGGCGGGGCTCGAACTCACGGACCGCGAGATCGCGACCCGGCTGAAGTCGGACGCTTAACCGACTGCGCCACCCAGGCGCCCCTACCAGCACATTTCTTAACGTCATGAGCTGTGGTGTTGTCCACTGAAAAATGATGATACTGTTCGACACAGAAGATGGATGTCAGGCATAAACAAGTGTTATATTTTATTACCTTTTAAACCGTGAAGCACTATAAATATATGTTGCAATCATTATGAATTAGTATCATGGATTCTAACTTACATTCTCACTTTAATCCCTGTGATTTTAATTCTATCTGGAAATTACATTTGTATGGATTGGAGCTAAAGAAACGTGACAATATTGGAGGAGCAGAGGTTAGGATCACACACAACCAAGGGAAATGAAAAGGTCGTGTTTTAGGAAAGAAAAAAACTAACTGTGAGATTTTATTTTATTTTATTTTTTTTATGATTGTCAAATAAGTTTTAGAAGTGATTGGGCTGCTCATTTAGGCAACTGGCTGTCTTCATTGTCTTTATCATCACATCCTTATCCTCACCCTCATTCATAGATAAAAACAGTAAAATGGACCCTCTCGTTAACGGTGTAAATTCTTGACTTGGTGGAATGAAGGGAGTCTCCAAAAAGGTGTACAAAGGAGTGATAGTGTTTTCTAGAACTCACTTATGGGGGGAATTGCTAGAGAGGCCTTGTTTTCCTCCTGCAAGAGGAGGTCTCTGCCCAACACCTGGCAACAGTCTACGATAAAACTGTTCACGCCCAGGTTCTGAAATACTTACGGATGACTACTAAGAGATTTTTAATATTGTTATAAGAACTAAGGAAAAAATAGAAATTCATTAATTGCAGGGAGGTAAGCATTTGAAAAAATAGATCTCTCCACGTACACAGGCACGTGGCAACACTGCTCGCTTCCAAATTTACCAAGATGAAGCAAGCTACAATCTGGTAAAGGTATTGGACCCCATGCGTTTCCCATACATTGGCGAGTCTGGGACAATTCCTCTGTGTTAAACCAAAAAATGTCTGTCAGGAAAGCAGGCAAGTATCTGCCCCTAACAGGGCTGGAAGAAAAGGACACATGAGCACAGAAGCTGATGGGGTTGTTTACAAAGTCTCAGACTGGTGGGCATCTCCCAGGGAGAGAAGGGCCAGTGAGTGGAATGGCAACAGACCATAAGGTAGAGCACTGCCCGCCATGATGGACGCCAGCTGGCAGGTGCACTGAGGGACGAGCGAAAGCTGCTCGCATGCATGGCTGCTGTCTTAAATTGTGATGTCACAGCTGGCTTGGGCGTCACAAATTCCCAATTTCATGCTTTCTATGAATAGTTGCTCAGTGGTTAGTACCCAGCCAGCGGAATTCAGAATAAAAGAAGTTTTGCTACTTGTGACACTTCTTAGGATGAGCACAGAAAGCAGAATTTCATGTACCCTCCAGTCAATGTATTGTCTACCAATATACCTCACAGAGAAAAAAAAATTCAGATGGTTTTCAGAACAGAGATCTGAGAGTCTCGAATATGTCAAGTTGACATTTCTAATTGTTTCCAAACAAAGCCTCTAAGGAGATCACAAAATACATAAGGATTTGAAATGATACTCAATTATTTCAACTTGTTTATAGTCATTATAAACATACACTGTGTTTATAATGTGTGTACATAACATATATGTAATTACGCATATAATTACATACAATATATAAAAATGTGTATATATTCATATACAATGGAGTATTGTGGAGCATACAAAATTTTAATGAGTCCCTCTGATATTATCAGTAACATATTGATTTTTCTATTGCCCTTCAAAGATTTTGTTAAAAAAAGATGAACAGAGAGGAATAGTATAATAAATATGAAATAAGTTTCATGACTTGTTTATCCTTAACTTAAAGGTAGCGTAGGTGAGAAACAGCCTCTGGAGTAACACCTGGGTTTGAATTCTAGCACTACCATTTTGTAATAATAATGAAAATAAATTGAGCTAGCATAGAATGCTTACTGTGTGCAAGGTGCTATGTACAAGGCATTATCTATTATCATTATCTATTATCCACAGAATATTATCTATAATCCTTATAGTAATCCTAGGAAGTGGATGATTAGAAAATTTATGGGCTCTTATGGCTACAATTTTTAGCTCCTCAAAGATTTCCCAATTTATACCTCTAGGCCCCGTCACTCTCCCAGTCTCCAAACCTCCATCTCTGCTTGGCTGACAGGTGTCCCAACATTCTCTCAAATACAACATGCCAAACACTGAATTTATCAACTCCCCTTGCCCCCACCAAATTAGTGCCCCCATGCTTCCAACTTCCTTATTTATAGCACACGTACCTGATTTTAATGAAATGTTACCCATCCCCTAGATAGGATCTCTTCTTTTCCCTTTCCTAAATATTTATCCAGTCCAACTTTGCAATATCTCTTTTCATCTTTATTTTCTCCTTTCAATTCCTACCGCTTTCAGGCTTAATAACCACTGGGCTGACGGGCCCCTTTTTATTCTTGGATGTGGACATCAGCTAAATGTTTCATTTTGCCTGGGAATGATACCACATCCAGAGCACTCACTCATTTCATACTTTCTCTCTTCTCAAACCTTCGGCACCCATAGCCCTAACTTTACACTTACGTGATGATGCAAACGGGAGTAGTCACAGAGGATTTCCAGCCTGTGTTGTCCCCCTTGCCACCTGTACAATACACCTGTATATTCTGCTCTGCTTCCTATCAGAAATGTTCCCATGGTAGATAAAGTAGCCCTCACAAAGCTATCTATTTCCTAATCACCAGGACCTGTGAATATGTTAGGTTAAATGGCAAAACGTGATTTTTCAGATGGAATTATGGTTATAGACCTCAATGGAGGGAGATTATCTTGCACTTGAGCCCCTAAAAGCAGAGCACTTTCTCTGGCTGAAAGCAGGAGAGATGTGGCAGAAAAGTTGGTGGAATTCGATGCCTAAGAAGGACTCCATGTGATATTGCTGGTTAGCACAGAGGAGGCAACATGACAAGGAATGCTGGTGACTTTAAGGAGCTGAGAGAGTCTACTGGCTGTCAGCCAGCAAGGAAATGGGGACCTTGGTCATACAACCACAAGGAACTTAGTTCTGCCAACAACGTGAATGAGCTTGGAAGTGGACTCTCTCTCTCCCACAGTCTCCATATTAAAGTTCTCGGTGGCCAACACTTTGATTTTGACCTTGTGATACTGTGAGCAGAGGAATCCGCGAAATCTTCCCAATCCCTGCACACTCTGACCTACAGAGCCTTGCAGATGATCAATTTGTTTTTTTAAGCTGAAAACCTATGATAATTTGCTATAATAGTTGGAGAAAACCAATACAGGTTCCATTTCTGTTCATTTATTCAATGACCTTGAATGCCACAGCCTTCCTTTTTCTCTTTAGCATCATCAGCTTTTCCTCTGGCGAATCATTTTCATCAGCATATGAAATGATATTATTTCTTCCATCTTAAAACAAAAAAATCTCTCTTGGCTCTACGTTCCCCTGCAACTACTGTTTTATTCCTCTATTCTACCTCTTCTTCCCTATTTTTCTTCCCTACCTCGTCTTAAGTTAAAACTCTGAAAGAGTTGTCTCTTTTAGTATTGTGTCTGTGCTTCCCCTCTTTCTGTTTTTCTCTTCCCACTAGAATCAGGCATTTGCCTCTCTCACCATTACACTTAAAATCCACTTGGAAGAGTCACCAGTGGCCTACATGTTGCTAAATCCAAATGTTTAATCACTGTTCTCATATGACTTGACCTATATCCAGCATTTGACACAAGTAACCCCTTCCTCTTCTTTGAAACACTTTTTCGATTCATCTTCCAGAACCCCACAATTTGATTTTCTTCCTAACTCACCACTTTTCCTTTTCAATTTCCTTCTTTGGTCTTTCCTCATTTTCTTGCAGTCTTAATATTGTGTTGTCACAAGACTTAGGTCCTTAGACTTCTTCTCTATCTACACTCATTCCTTTGCTGACCTCATCTAGTCTTTAAATGCCATATATATGGTCAACTCCCTAATTTCTCTCTCTAGCCTGGACCTCTATTCTCAAGTTCAGACTTGTCTATCTAATACTCACTCAGTATCTACACTTGGGTGTCTAATAGTCATCTCAAGTGTAATAATGTCTAAGACTGAGCTCCTGGGGTTGTAGGGGGAAAAATAGGCAAAGGGGATTAAGAGGTGCAATCTTCCAGTTATAAAATAAATAAGACATCAGCATGTAAAGTATAGCATAGGAAATAGAGTCGATCATCTTGTAATTATTTTTTAGGATGACAGTAAATAGACATACTGTGGTGACCATTTCATAATGTATATAAATACTGAATGGAATCACTATGTTGTATACCTACAACTAATGCAATATCGCATGTCAGTTATTCTTCAATTTAAAAAAGTTGAAGGTGATTTTGGTCCAAGATAGCCACATAGGAAGCCCCTAAACTCACCTCTTCCATAGACATACCAAATCTACTTCTATTTATAGAGTAATTTCTCCTGGAGAACTGAGGCCTGACTGAACAGCTTCTGCACAACAAAAAAAGCGAGATCAAATAGTGAATGGCAAGAAAGATGAAAATATAGTAATGAAAGGAACCTGCACACCTGACCCTGGGAACTGCAGTGGGGAGGGATAGTACTAAAGGACCATGAACACATTCATGTGCCCTGGGACATAGGAAAAAAGCTGTGTCTTAAGAGGGCAGTCCTGCAACCCTACCAAATGATAGGAGAGCTGCTGGAATTCTCTCTGGGTCAGAGAGGCTGGTGAGCACCATGGTTTACATTTCCCATCCGCCTTGATAGCATGGATAGGAGCAGGGTCTGGGTGCCCTCACTGTGAGTCCCTAAGCCACACCACCTCCCTAGCCCGCCCACCAAGGTGGCATCAGTGTGACACACACTGGGACACACCTGGTTGGTATTCACTACAGCTACAGCTGTCTCACCAAGGTAACACAGTCACAAAGTATCCTAGAACACTCCAAGCCTGTACCAAGTCAGTTCCTGTTGACTTGCTGGGGCACCCAGTAGTGCACAGTGCTCTGGCATCTCTGAGCTCATGCCTGTTAAGTTCCATCTGTCCCACATGCTCCCCTGCACAAAGCACTCCAGGACACCCTGATCCATGCCTTGCCTTTACTCCAGATGCTCCACCAGTTTGCCCCCTGTGTGGAGAGCCCCAAGACTGTCCAGCCCTTCACCTGCTTTAGCTTCAGCTGTCCTGACATGGTGCTCTATGTGTGGAGAGCCTCAGGACACCCTCACTGGCACCTGCCTCAGTTCCAGCCATCCTACCAGGCTGCCTTCTGCATGGAAAGCCCTGGGACCACCCTGGCCCATGCCCATTTCATCTACAGCCATCCCAGCAGGCAGTCCCAGCATGAAGTATCCTAGGACACACAGCCCATGTCAGCCACAGCTCCAGTCAAACAAAGTCAGTCTATACAGGGGATGACCATACACAAGATCATTCTTTCAAAGTTAGGAGAAATGGCTGTTCTGTCTAAGTCATGGAAACGAAAACAGAGATAGAGGAGATAGAAGAATTTTTTTAATTGTTTGTTTGTTTGTTTAGATAAGGGGCAGAGAGAGAGAGAAAGAGAGAATCTCAAGCAGTCTCTGCACTGTCAGCAGAAAGCCCGACATGGGGCTTGATCTCATGAATCACAAGATCATGACTTGAGCCAAAATCAAGAATCAGATGCTTAACCAACTGAGGCACCCAGGTGTCCTGAGGAGATAGAGGAATATACTCCAAACAAAAGAACAAGACAAAACCTCAGAACAAAATTAAATGCAATGGAGGTAATGAATCTACTTGACAAAGAGTTCAAAGTAATGGTCATAAAATTGCTCACTGGGCTGGAAAGAAGAGTGGATGAACTCAGTGGTAACTTCAACAAAAAGAAAATACAGGAAAGAACCAATTAGAGTTGAAGAATACAATAACTGAAAATATACCAGAGTGAATCAATCGATTAGAGGATGAAGAAGAATGGATCAGTGATCTGGAAGAGAGGGTAATGGAAAACACTCAAGTTGAACAGCAACAATATAAAAGAATTAAAAAAATGAAGATATATTAAGGATTCTCTTAGATAATGTCAAGTGAATAAAGATTTGCATTACAGGGGCCCCAGAAAGACAAGAGAGAAAAGGGCAGAAAACTTATTTGAAGAAATAATAGCTGAAAAATTTTCTAACCTGGAAAAGGAAACAGACATCCAGTTGCAGGAAGCACAAAGAGTTTCAAACAAGATGAACTCAAGGAGGTTTACATCATGACACATAATAATTAAAATGTCAAAGATTAACTATAAAGAGGGAATTTTAAAAGCAGTGAGAAGCAATTAGTAACATACAAGGGAAACCACATAAGATTGTCACCTTATTTTTCAAGAGAAACTTTGTAGGCCAGAAAGGAGTAGTATTAATAGATTCAAAGTGCTAAAAGGAAGAAAACCTACAACCAAGACTACTCTACTCAGCAAGAGTAGGTGAGTATCAAGACTATCAATCAGAATTGAAAAAGAGACAAAAGTTTCCTAGACAAACAAAAATTAGAGGAGTTCATGACCACTAAATCAGCCTTAAAGAAATGTTAAAGGGATTTCTTTAGTAGAAAAGAAAAGGCCATAATTAAAAGTAAGAAAATTATGAAAGAAAAAAATTTCATGAATAAAAGCAAACATACTGTAAAAGTAGTAGACCAATCACATTTAAGCTAGTATGAAAGTTAAAAGAAAAAGGTAAAATCAATTAAATCCAAAAAATTAGCTAAAGGGGGTCACAAAATAAAAATGTAAAATACGACAACATATACATAAAACATGGAGGGGGTGGTAAAAATGAAGTTCTTTCAGAATGTGTTCAAACTTGAGTAACCAACTTAATATAGAGTGTTATATTCTTAGGATGTTATATATGAACCTCATGGTAACCACAAACCAAAAACATATAATAGATATACAAAAAATATAGAGAAATAAAGCTAAGCATAACACTAAAGAAAGTCATAAAACACAAGCAAAGAGAGCAAGAAAAGAAACACAGAAGAACTACAAAAGTTACCAGAAAAAAATTAACAAAATGGAAATAAATACATACCCATCAATAATTACTTTAGTTGTAAATGGTCTAAATGCTTCAACAAAAGGCATAAAGTAATAGAATGGATACAAAAAAAGATTCTATATGCTGCCTACAGTAGGCTTCAGACCTAAAGACACATACAAAACAGACTAAAAGTGAAGATATAGAAATACATTCCATGCCAATAAAAGCCAAAAAAAAAAAAAAAAAAAAAAAAGCCAGGGTAGCAATACTTATCTCAAATGAAATAGACTTTAAAACAAAGACTATAACAAGAGACAAAGAAGGGCTTACATAATGATAAAGTATCAATCCAACAAGAGGATATAACATTTATAAATACCTATCCACCCAACTTGGAGCACCTAAATACATAAAGCAAATTCTACCAGACACAAAGGAAAAAATCAACTGTAATATAACAATAGCAGGGGACTTTAACACCTCCACTTACATTATTACACTTAAATTATAGATCATTCAGACAGAAAATCAACAAGGAAACAGTGGCTTTGAATGACACATTAGACCAGATGGACTTAACAGATTTATACAGAACATTCCATCCCAAAACAACAGAATACATATTATATTGAAGTGCACATGGAACATTTTTCAGAACAGATCACATTAGGCCACAAAACCAATCTTAATAAATTTGAGAAGACTGAAATCATATCAAGCATCTTTTCCAACAACAAAAGTATGAACAAATTTAAAAGAAAAACTTGAAAAAAAACTCAAACACATGGAGGCTAAACAACATACTGCTAACCAACCAATGGGTTAATGAAGAAATGAAAGAAGGAATATAAAAATACATGGAGACAAATGAAAAGGAGAACACAACAGACCCAAATCTTTGAGATATGGTGAAAGCAATTCTAAGAGGAAAATTTAATTTGATACAAGCCTACCTAAAGAAACAAGAAAAGTCACAAATAAATAATCTACCTTTACACCTAAAGGAACTAGAAGAAGAACAAAGAAAGCCCAAAGTTAGTAGAAGTAAGGAAATAAAAAAGAGAGTAGTAATAAATGAAAGGGACTTTAAAAAAAAAGAAAAAAAAAGATAAATGAAACCACGATGTGGTTCTTTGCAAAAAAAAAAAAAAAAGTGACATATCTTTAGCTAGACTCATCAAGATAAAAAGAGAGAGGACCCAAATAAATAAAATCAGAAATGAAAGAGAAGTAACAATTGTTATCACACAAGGACAAAGAATTATAAGAGACTACTAAAATATGATATGCCAACAAATTAGACAACTCAAAAGAAATGGATAGATTCCTAGAACCATACAATATTCCAAAACTGGATGAAGAAGAAATAGATCTGAACAGACTGATTCCTAATAATAAAATTGAATAGATAATCAAAAAACGCTCAACAAACAAAAGTCTAAGACCAGATGTCTTCACAGGTTAATCCTATCACACATTTGAAGAAGGGTTAATATCATCACAAAGGCCACATATGAAAGACCCACAGCTAATATTATCCTCAATGGGGAAAAACTGAGAGCTTGTCCCCCAAGGTCAGGAAAATTACAGGGATGTCCACTCTCCCCACTGTTTTTCAACAGAGTAGTAGAAGTTCTGGCCTCAGCAATCAGACAACAAAAAGAAATAAAAGGCAACCAAATCAGTGAGGAAGAAGTCAAACTTTCACTCTTTGCAGATGACATGATACTTTATGCAGAAAACCCAAAAGACTACCAAAAAACTGCTAGAATTGATACATGAATTTAGCAAAGTCGCAGGATATAATATCAATGTACAGAAATTCTGTTGCATTTCTATACACCAATAATGAAGCAGCAGAAAGAGAAGTCAAAGAATCGATCCCATTTACAATTGTACCAAAAACCATAGGATACCTAAGAATAAACCTAACCAAAGAGTTAAAAGATCTGTACTCTGAAAACTACAAAATACCGGGGCGCCTGGGTGGCGCAGTCGGTTAAGCATCCGACTTCAGCCAGGTCACGATCTCGTGGTCTGTGAGTTCGAGCCCCGCGTCAGGCTCTGGGCTGATGGCTCGGAGCCTGGAGCCTGTTTCCGATTCTGTGTCTCCCTCTCTCTCTGCCCCTCCCCCGTTCATGCTCTGTCTCTCTCTGTCCCAAAAATAAATAAAAAAACGTTGAAAAAAAAAATTAAAAAAAAAAATAAAAAAATAAAAAAAACTACAAACTACTTATGAAAGAAATTGAAGAAGACACAAAGAAATGGAAAAACATTCCATGCTCATGGATTGGAAGAGCAAATATTGTTAAAATGTCTATACTACCCAAAGCAATCTACACATTCAAAACAATCCCTATTAAAATAAAGCCAACATTTTTCACAGAGCTAGGACAAACAATTCTAAAGTTTGGATGGAACCAGAAAAGACCTCGAATAGCCAAAGTAATGTTGAAAAGGAAAAGCAAAGCAGGAAGCATCACAATTCCAAACTTAAGCTGTATTACAAAGCAGTATTCATCAAGACAGTATGGTACTGGCACAAAAGCAGACACAAAGATCAATGGAACTGAATAGAGAACCCAGAAATGGCTCCATGTCTATATGGTCAACTAATCTTTGGCTAAGCAGGAAAGAATATCCAATGAAAAAAAGACAGTCGCTTCAACAAATGGTGTTGGGAAAACTGGATAGCAACATGGAGAAAAATGAAACTAGACCACTTTCTTATACCATACACAAAAATAAATTCAAACTGGATGAAAGACCTCAATGTGAAAGAGGAAACCATCAGAATCCTAGGGGAGAATACAGGCAGCAACCTCTATGACCTTGGCCGGAGCAACTGTTTACTAGATAAGTTGCCGAAGGCAAGGAAAACAAAGGAAACTGAACTGTTGGGACTTTATCAAGATAAAAAATTTCTGCATAGTGAAGGAAACAATCAACAAAACTAAAAGACAACCTACAGAATGGGAGAAGATATTTGCAAATGACATATTGGATAAAAGGCTAGTATCCAAAATGTAAATAATCCAGTTAAGAAATGGGCAGAAGATATGAACAGACATTTCTCCAAAGAAGACATACAAATGGCTAACAAACACATGAAAAAAATTCTCAACATCACTCATCCTCAGGGAACTACAAATCAAAACTATGATGAGATATCACTTCACACCTGTTAGAATGGCTAAAATTAATGACTCAGGAAACAATAGGTGTTGGTGAGGATATGGAGAAAGGGGAACCCTTTTACATTGTTAGTGGAAATGCAAACTGGAGCAGCTAGTCTGGAAAACAGTATGAAGATTCCTCAAAAAGTTAAAAATAGAACTATCCTACTACCAAACAACTGTACTACTAGGTATTTATGCAAAGGACACAAAAATGCTGTTTGAAGGGGCACATGCATTCCAATGTTTATACCAGCACTATCAACAATACCCAAATTATGAAAAAAGCCCAAATGTCTATCAATTGATGAATGGATAAAGCAGATGTGGGGTGTGCATGTGTGTGTGTGTGTGTGTGTGTGTATAATATATATATTACTCAGCTATCAAAAAGAATGAAACCTTGCCATTTGCAATGATGTGGCTGGAAGAGTGTATTATGATACTCAGCAAAATAAGCCAGAGAAACACAAATACCATATGATTTCACTCATATGTGGAATTTAAGAAACAAAACAGATGAACATAGGAGAAGGGAAGGAAAAATAAAATAAGATAAAAACATAAAGGGAGACAAACTGTAAAAGACTCTTAAATACAGAGAACAAACTGAGGGTTGCTGGAGGGGAGGAGGGTGGGAGGATGGGCTAGATGGGTCATGGGCATTAAGGAGGGTATTTGTGATGAACACTGGATGTCATAAGTAAATGATGAATCACTAAATCCTATTCCTGAAACCCACACTATACTATATGTTAACTAACTTGAATTTAAAGAAAATCTTGGAAGAACATAAAGAAGAGTTAATATCTATTTTCTTGAAACTACTCCAAATGATACGAGAGGAAGTAAAGTTTCAAAATACTTAAGTGAGGCCAGCATTACCCTGATATCAAAATCAGACAAAGACACTACAAGAAAACTACAAGCCAATATCCCTGATAAATACAGATGCAAAAATCCTCAACATAATATTAGTAAACCACATTTAATATGCTAAAAGCATCACTCATCATAACGAAGTGGGATTTATCTCGTGGATGCAAGGATTGTTCAATATTCACAAACCAATCAATGTGATAAACCACATTAACAAAATGAAAGATAAAAATCATATGATCATTTCAGTTGATAGAGAAAAAGCATTTGATAGAACTCAACATCCATTCATGATAACATATCTTAATGAAGTGGGTTTAGAGGAAAATACCTGAACATATAAAAGCCCACAACTAATATCATACTCAAGGACACAAAACTGAGAGGTTTTTCTCTAAGGTCAGGAACAAGACAAGGATGTCCACTCTCACCACTTCTATTTGACACAGTACTGGAAGTCTAGTCACAGTAACCAGGCATCCAAATTGGTAAGGAAGAAGAAACACTGACACCATTTAAAGATGACATAATACTATACATAGAAAACCCTAGACTCCACCAAAACCCAGCAGAACTAATAAAGGAATTCCGTAAAGTTGCAGGATACAAAATTATATACAGAAATCTGTTGTATTTTTATACACTAATAATGAAGTACAGAAACAGAAAATAAGAAAATAATTCCATTTATCATTGTGCTAAAAAGAATAAAATACCTAAGAAGAAACTTAGTCAAGAAGGTGAAAGACCTGTACTTTGAAAAGTATGAAGTGTTGATGAAAGAAATTGAAGATGATGTAAAAGAGTAGAAAGATATACCATGTTCATAGATTGAAAGAATTGTATTATTAAAATATCTATTCTACCTAAAGGAATCAACAGATTCAATGCAATCTCTATGCATATATCAATAGCATTTTTCACAGAATTAGAACAAATAATCCTAAAATTTGTATGGAACTACAAAAGACCCCAAGTGCCAAAGCAATCTTGAGAAAGAACATAGCTGGAGGTATCATAATCCCAGATTTCAAGATATATTACAAAGCTATAGTAATCAAAATTGTATGATATAGGTACAAAAACAGATGCAGAGGTCAATGGAACTGATAGAAAGCCCAGAAATAAACCCGTGCACATATGGTCAATTAACTTATGATGAAGGAGGCAAGAATATACAATTAGGAAAAACCAGGCTCTTCAATAAATGGTGTTATGAAAACTGTACAGCTACATGCAAAAGAATGAAACTGGACCACTTTCTAACACCATACACAAAAATAAACTCAAGATGGATTAAAGACCTAAATGTGAGACTTGAAACCATAAAAATCCTGGAAGAAACCATAGGCATTAATCTCTTTGACATCAGTCTGAATGGTATTTATCTAGATATGTCTCCTCAGACAAGGGGTTGAAGGGGTTACCATTCAAAATCTATAAAGAATTTTTACAATTCAATCCACAGGAAACACAGAATCAGATTTAAAAATGGGCAGAGACCCTGAGTAGACATTTTTGCAAAGAAGACATACAGATGGCCAACAGACAAGTGAAAAGGTGCTCAACATCACTTATTATCAGGAAATTGTAACTCAAAGCCATAAGGACATATCACCTTACATTTGTCAGAATGGCTAGAATCAAAAAGTCAAGAAATAACAAGTGTTGGCCAGGTTGTGGAGAAAAGGTAACCCTTGTGCACTGTTGGTGGGAATGTAAATTGATGCAGCCATTGTGGAAAACAGTGTGCAGGTTTATCAAAAAATTAAAAATAGAAATACCATACAATTCCATAATTCCACTACTGGGTATTTACCCAAAGAAAATGAAAACACTAATTCAAAAAGATATATGCTTATGTTTACTGAAGCATTATTTATAATATCCAAGACTTGGAAGCAATCGATGTGTCCATAAATAGATGCATGGATAAAGAATATATAAAATATATATACAGTGGAATATTAGTCACAAAAGAAAGTGAAATTATGCCATTTGCAGCAACATGGATGGATCTGGAGGGTATTATGCTAATAAAATAAATCAGAGAGAGAAACATAAATACCATATGTTTTTAATTACATGTAGGATCTAAAAAACAAATCAAATGAACAAACAAACAAGTAGAAACAGACCTATAAATATGGAGAATTGATGGCTGCCGGAGAGGAAGGGGGATGGGCAAAATGTGTAAAGGGGAGAAGGAGGTACAGGCTTCTAGTTATCGAATCAATAACTCACAGGGATGAAAGGTACAGCACGGGGCATAGAGTCAATGGCACAGTAATAGTGTTGTATGGTGACAGATGGTAGTTACACTTGTGGTGAGCATAGCATATGGTATAGAGTTCTTCAATCATTATATTGTACACCTGAAACTAATGTAACATTGTGTGCCTACTATAGTTCAATAAAAACATTAAAAAGGTGAAGGCTATATATGAGAATCAGAAAAATACTGAATCAAGTTTTATTTTTGACCATTTAACTCCAAATATTAAATTTAATTAAGAAATAATTCAATGATTACTTCATTGAATCAATCAATTCGATCTAGTTTTCTTAGCATCTTGCATACAAAATCCTATTCCCCATTCAGTTCTTAATTTCAAAGATTATACGTGAAAGAGGATACCTGAGTTAATAATATGGAAATTCTGATCAACTATCCTAGTCAATTTAGATGAAAGAAACGTTTTCTTTAATTTCCCAGAGAATGATCTTTTTTATTTTCTTGCATGAGTGAACGAGCCTGAAGAATTTTGACCTTTTGATAGATTTTATAAGGTTACTCTTTAAGTAAACCTATACACTGTGGTGCCAAAAGACAGTGAACTTGTTATTTGTGGAAAGAGCTCAGAGCCAGAACTTGCTTCACATTCTAACTTAGCCACATTCAATATGAGCTTCATGGTAAGTTATTTAATTTGTAAGCCTGTTTCATCTTCTGTAACAGGAAAATCATAAAAACAGCTAGTACTCAGAAATAAAACAGCTACCCGTAGAAATCTGAAAACAATATGTGAAAAGCCCTTAGTAGAATGGTTAGGGTTTGTGCAAATACTTATTTTAACTTTTCATTGTTGTTGTTGGCCCACTTATGTTCACCACCGTTGAATACAAGAAAAACCCCAATTATCACAAAATTTGTAATATGTATGTCCCAGCAATATAACTTAATAAACTATTTAAATATTTTTCTTTGAAATTTTTTCAAATGACTAAATATTTGGTCGCTTATTCTATATTAAAAAAACAAATGCTGATAGTGTTATGATCATGTCTACACTGATTTTTCTTTTTATTCAAAATTACTACCTAGCTAATGTGCATATTTTCAGATAATTGCACAACAGATAATTGTGTGAACTGTACAATTCAGATTGTGCATCTGTAAAAGCACCTGTATACAAAAAGTATTTATCAGAAAACCAACTTTTTGAAATGCATTAAGTGTCCTGTGGCTTATTTTCAGACATTAAAAATTTAGTGTTAGGATATTAAAAATATAATTAATTTATCAGAAACTTTATAAGTAAAAATTTAGAGAAATTATAGATTTAAGTGAATTGAATTGATCACATTTTAAAATGAACAAATAAAAATAGATCAAGGTTGCAAGAAGCAAAATATATCACAAAAGTATTATCACCAAAGTCCTGATAATGTATGAATGTAGCATACGCTTGATTGTATAATTCTAAACATAAATGATACTAAATTATCTTAGTCCTTTATCTTCCTTGAATTTTTCAGGCTTTTTTTTTTAATATTGATTTATTACACTCTATACCACAAAGCAGAAATAAATCAATGGGTAAACTTTGGGAAACTAATTTTCTTCTAGAGCTGATGATTTATATAAACAATAGGTTATAAGCAGAACAATTTAGGGTATCTGCTCTTATAGTTTACTAAAGAACATATTCTAGATAAGGGTATATAAAAAGAGGTCACGGGTATATGTTGTAAGATTTCCTTACAATCACAAATTAAAAACAACTTTCAATAATGCAATGAAACTATTATGTCCTTGAAGAACAGAATCCTTATAATAATATTAGCATCTCTTTGCTCCCTCCCTCCTTTTTTTCCCTTTCTTATCTTCCTTCTTCTATCTCATTCCAAAAATATTCAAGTTGCTTACCTCTATACTAAATGCTCTTGGAAAAAGTGAACTTTTGCTATTAATTCTGTTGGATCCGTATCTTTGTTAAAGTGATTTGAAGAGACTTTATATATAACAATTAATAAATACTGGTTTACCATGTGACGGAAAGAATCAAACGTATTCAAATAAACTAATTTTATTGTAATTATTAATGGAATTGTCTTAGTTGAATTCACTCAATTCCTCACTGTGAAATGCTGAAGAAATAAAATATACTGGGAAAACATGAATCTGGATAAAAATTAGAATAGAGGGTTCAAAGGGACAGGTTGAAACATTAGCAAAACCTAGTTTCTCATCCTATGACGTTATCTACGTGGATGACTTGGGGCAGGTCACCTACCTTGTCTGGACTTGGGTGTTAACACCTGTAAAGTTTGGAGGTAGGAATTCATGATCTGTAAGGATGCTTCCAGCTGACATAAGGTGTCACAGATAGCCAATCTAAGTATTGAAAGGAGGATATTTTACTTTGATTCATGCCATCTAATGCATTGTATTGTCTCTTGTCTCTGATGAAAGCCCCATGAGAACTGCTAATGAGGAGTCAAAGGGCCTCATTGAGCTCTAGCTCAGAACTCTGTTCTTTGGGCCTCTTATCTTCACATGCTAGTGAACAGGTACATGGCTAAAGGGAGAGAAGCCCGAAGCACAAAATGAGAAAATGGTAGAAGGGGAGTATGGTTAATCTCTAACCTGAAAAGTCTGTTGTTGGACAATTGGGAATGGACCACCCACTGTAGCTAATTGCATTCTAATTGGTTGTAGCTAGGTTTTTGTTTTTAAACTTTTCATAAACTCGGTTTATAGGAACTATATATCAGGACATCAGAAATGGATTGTTATGTGCCTTATATATTTTTTGTACTAGAATCCATAGTACGTAAGGATTATTTGGGGGTTTTTTCCTCCCCTTTATTTTTTTATACTTGTTCCTTCAGTTTGGATGAAATCTTCTCAGAGGAAGTGCAAGACTTTTTATATGCTTCAGAAAATGCATTTTGGTGTGTAACTGTGCATAAATAAGTTACAAATTAGTAACAAAGAGCAAAGTGGGAAAGTGAATTAAGTAAAAGATTTGCGATTTCAGAAGATATACTCAGGAATCTAAAAATACATCTTGTATTTAATGAGTATAACGACATGTATTATAAGTACACTGTCGTTTCAGAAAAACACTACACTTGAATTTGTGAAAATAGCCTACTTTATAGTATGTGGCATGCAGTTGGAGAATGAATGAATGAATGAATGAATGATTGGGAGAAAAGAGAGAATGATGGGAAGGTTACTTTATTTATATCAGAGTCATTCTAGGGAGGAAATTGATGACGGACCGTAGAATGTGTACAATTTCCCTTTATGGAGCAATGATTACCAAACATTTTACCGTCATGGATCTTAAGGTTTGAAGAGTTTTATCTGCTAAACACAATAAATTTATTTGGTGGAAGTTTGGTTTTTTTCCTTTCTAATAACAATGACGTAGAATCATAGTATTGACAGACCGATTGCATGTTAGATTCATTACCTATTCAGATAATAGAGCACAGTGTTGACAGCATGGATTTGTAATGGACAGCCATGGACTCTTAAGCCCAGTGCCTTGGTTGAGACCCCAGTTCATTAGCAGTGTGGTTTTAAAGGAGTTTTTAAAAACTGTTTCGTGTCTTAATTTCCTCATCCTAAAGAGGGGGATAATAACTGTTATCCCATGCAAATTCATGTTATTTTGAATTAACCCATGAAAAGCACCCAGAACAGTGTCTAGAACACAGCGAGCACTCCTCATTACATAATCTGAGTGCTTACAAAGATTATTCCCAGTATTTGTAGGAGCATGCCACAGTCAGCATTATGCCCAATTCACAGATGAGAAAACTGAGACCTGCTGAGATTAAAAATCACCCAGGTTACCAAAGACTGTTCAGGTCTAGACCTAAATCCTGTTTCTTTGCTCTTGTCTCTCTTCTTCCTCCCTTACTTTTCCTTTTCTCTATAATAGAAATTCTGATCCGCAAGAGATAACGAGTGCTGCCACATGACATCAATTTAATTCCCGGCAGAATCAAAGGTGCCCAACATTTCAATTAGCCTGTGCAACTCTTTTGAAAGTGAACTTGCAATTTCTGTTTAACTCTTAGAAATACTGGAAATAGCTTAAGGGACTCCTCCATTTCTTTCGGATCAGGGATCCCTTTATAAGCGGTTTATGTAAAAGAGAGCATCCAGTTGGCTATTTCATAATTCCTGGCACTTCAGTTTTAGTTAAATCATTTAAATGTCGCCATAAATAAGATTATAAGGGAAGGTAAAAAGTCTTGTTTATTTTTTTTAAATGTAGGATTCTTGGTTTTATAATGTGCCAAGTATTAAGATCACGGACGTTTTCAAAAGTCTGTATCACAACTGCCTTGAGGTACAACGAAAACTTTCTGCAAATGATGACTTACTCCATACAAAGCCCAGGACACACATTCTTTCTGTTTCTGTTTCAGAAGAAAAAAGCACGAGCGCCATGGCCACCGCTGGTCCTAACATTAACACTGAGGTTTGTAATCCATTTTCTGCCTTTTCTGGCTGCTGCTATTATTAAGGCGCAGGCTGGGCGGGCCCCAGGGCCACACACAGACAGCGTTCGTGTGTGACAGTATCTTTTATGGAGCAAAGAGAGACACACCCTCACAAAGGGAGGGAGGCCAGAAACGAAGCAAAGCCACAGAATACCCCTCATTATCCTAACCACCCACAGAACCGGGAAATGGAAACTCACGTCTTGGCTGGAGCCGGAGGAAGGCAAAGGCTGAATAATGGGTAAGTCCTGCGAAGTTAAAATATGGTGACTTGAAGAATCCAAATACCCTTTTTCTAAAGTAGGACCTACTTATTCACGTCTCTGACTTTGGGGAATGGGACTTCATCGACCCTATCCCTACAGCTCCCCACTGGTTCTGTGCTTTAAGAAAATACCCTCTGCCTTGAGGCACTTACTGGGTCTGAACTCCCGCCCCTTCCGCCAGGCCCAGGTGGCGCTTTTCTTTCCACCTTTCTTTTCCTGAGACTCTTCTGCCTCATACTGCTGTCCTGAGTGGTGGTGTTTCCCTGTGCCCCTCCCTCCCTCTTCTCTGCCCTCTCCTTGGTGTGCCGCCTGCTTTCCCCGTAGTTCGGCCGAACACTTCCACTTTTGTCTTTGAAAAGTCTTCAGGTTCCACGTCCTCCTTTGGGATTTCTGGTCACTCAGTGAAGCAACCTGTCCATCCCCACTGCTTACGGATCTCACTCCTGCCTTCCCGAGGAGCAGCTGGCCTTGCCCCTGGCCTCACCCGGTGGCTGCCTTTGTGATAAGCAGCCCTTTTCCCCATGTGGCTCCTGCTAGGAGACATTGGTCTTGGAAGATGCCCCAGGAGAACTTTCCTGTCTCTGAGTGATATGTTAAAGCACAGGTCACCGGTAAGGATAAAACCACAAGTTAATTTATACCACCAAAGCTGTTGGTGCTTCTCAAATCCCAAAGAATGCAGAGTCTAATACAATCCTGCTGCTTATTTGAGTGAATACATGAACTGGTGATCAAGGTCAGTGGCACGAGAGGTTGGAAGGATACTGCGGACGGTTCACATTCTGTAGAGTTTCACCCAGGGCAGGTGCTACTGGACAGAAAATAAATTCTTAACCCCCGATGTTGATGCCAGTTGTATTCATTAAAGGGCTTGATTTTGGCTGCCACTTTCCCAATGTTTTTGCTGCTGTCATTTTTTGGCTATAAAAATTTTTTTTCTGATTTTTTTTTTTTCTTAACAGAGCCTTAAGCTCTTCAGAGTAAATGTACTATGTGAAGCTGTGAAATCAGTCAAAATGGCAACACAGCTTTATGGAGTATTTTTATTAGTTATATAGTTCATTTTTCCTCCAGTTTCTATATGAGTTCTGGGGTTAGCCTGGAAAATTTGTCCTTTTTTAAAAAAAAATATAACTTATAGGGGCGCCTGGCTGGCAGAGTCAGTAGAGCATGTGACTCTGAATCTCAAGGTCGTGAGTTCAAGCCCCACGACGTAGGGCATGAAGACAACTTAAAAAAAATAAAAATTAAAAACGTAAAAAATAAAAATATAACTCATAAAAATAGTACATGTTCGTGGTAAAGTCAAACAAACAAAAATAAATCCAATAGTTCAGCAGAAGATGAAACATAAAACCTTCCCTCCAGCCTCGTTCTGCAGAGCCGTGGTCCCCGACTGGGGACAGTTTTGCCTTCCAGGGGACATTGGGCACTTTCTAGAGACATTTCTGGTTGTCATAATGGAGAGGGGGTGCTCCTGCTACTGGCATGTAGCAGGGGGGTACAGAGTTGCTGCTAACCATCCTACAGTGCCCAGGACAGTCTCCACAGCAAAGATTATCCAGCCTGACCTGTCATCAGTGCCTCTACGGAGGTGCCCTGCCCTAGACTGACGACTATTAGCTGTGGTTTACATATTCTTCCAGAAAGTGTAAAATGTATATGTATATTTTTTCATTTTTTTAAACAAGCAGATTGAGCGCATCCCCAATAATCTGCAACTTGCTTTTTGCACTCAACAATGTCTCGCTTATTTTTCCATATTGAGACGTACAATTTACCTCATTATTTTAAACGGTCGAATGGCTTTCAATTGGCTCGTTATCCCATAAAGTATTTAACCAGCTCTCAAAAGTAGATAATTTGGTTGTCTTTCATTTATCCTCACTATAAACGAATCTGCCAGGAAGGGTTTGAAAGAGAAAGAGAATCGTACAAAGGGCTGGATTCTCCACGGTGCTTTTGTTTGCTTTACTTTTGCTCAAAGTCTGACTTAGAGGTGACATTCACAATGAGAGGGGCGAATCAGTCTCTGCTTTCCAAACCCCAGTCTTCTCTTGACCGTATCACACAGGAGTGTGGGAGGAGGAATAAGAGCAACTTTTTTTTTTTTTTTTTTTTTTTAACCACACCATGGTGGAGTTTCTCCAATAGACGTTTTTAATGTCTCGCTTACAAGCCAGCAAATGAAGGCAGCTGTGGAAATGTTAGGCTTAGGGGGCTCGCCGTATCTGAATCACATCCAAAACTTTTTAAAGAACCCGGATTAGGTTTAAAATATGCTAGAGATTTAGGTTATCCCTTAGGTTACTAAAGAAGCAACCACTTCAAAGGCAGCCCCTCACTAAGTTTGTCTTCTTTCCCCCCCCCGCCCCACCCTTGAATGAGGTCAGTCCAGGAGTTCAGTCAGCTGACATCTTCTGCTGCTTTCTTGCGTCTACTCTCATTTTGGATTACAAAACTGGGGCTTATACATGTTACATCGTTGGTTATGAAAGGAACATCTGATTCCAAACTACACAGTGTTGCTATTGTTTGGGTAGGGATGCTCACATTGATCATTTAAGGTAAATGTTATTTTCATGACCCCAAAGAGGAGGCTCCCACAAGGAAAATACTATGTAATGATTTCCACTTTGCAAGAACATAACTGACCCCAAGTGCAGTATGTTTTAACTCTTTTTTTTTTAAATGATTTTACCCTTTATTTTTTTAAGTTTATTTATTTTGAGAGACAGAGGAGAGAGAGTGTGGGGAAGGGGCAGAGAGAGAGAGAGAGAGAGAGAGAGAGAGAGAGAATCCCAAGCAGGCTCTGCACTAATAGCATGGAGCCCCGGTTGGGGCTCAACTTCCTGAACCTCACGAACCCTGAGATCATGACCCGAGTGGCAATCAAGAGTCAGACGCATAAGGAAGGAGCCCACCCAGGTGCCCCTGCTTTAACTCTTAAACCATGTGGACTTACCTCTTTCCTCCCACTTCAAGCAGCATGGAATGTGCTTTTCTGTCAAATTTGTTTGTGCTTCTCGTGCCAAAACTGGTCAAAGTTCATAACTGAAGGAATTGCTTTAAAAGAAGAAATCATTGTTTTAAGAAACTCTTGCTTCCCACCTATAGGGGTTGCAACATTTCTCTGTTAAAATGCAAAAACAAAATGGGAAAACTGCTTTCCATTGTCCCTCCCTTTAAATATATTTATATCAGTTGTTACGTCTTAACCTGTTACACTCTTTCTTTAGACTTGCTGCATTTTACCCATGGCAACGGGCCGCCATCCCCATATAAACAGCTTCCTGCTTTTTCCACAGAGATAAAAATAAAAGAGTAAAAGTGACCAACTGTCTTGTAAGGCCTCAAATATAAACAGGATTATTTTTAAGGGCTCTCAGAAATGTCTGGAAGTCGCTGTAGGTTGTGAAGGGCTGGTACTGAACTCCTTGGCTCCCTGTTTATGATTTTGCCGTGCATTCCCTAAGGGCTCTCTCGTGGATGAAATGAAAGGCCACACATGAAGGGCAAGCAGGGTCCAAAAGTCAGTTATTGCTTCCCCTGCCAATGATTCACTAAGTGAATAATTCACTCATTTCTTCCATCTGATAAAGTGACTTGACATGAAGGAGTGGCAAAGTTGTCTCATCTTCTCGGGAGCAGGAAGCTGTCACGACAGGGCCGTAGCCAAGTCTACTTGCAATGTTTCTCCTTAAATTCTTCGTGAGGGCGCACTTACCAGGGCTCCGTGGTTGGAAGACAAGCAGATGGGAAAGGCCTAACTGTGCAGGTAGCAGAGTGAATGGGCAAAAGGGACTTAACACAAGAAGACCGGTTAGGAGAGAACAGGAATGGGTCAAAAGTTTTCTTCATTTGGACTATGAACTTTCCTTACCTTTGAACAATGACATGTTTTAGACGTCATGGCAGAAGTTTAAAAGGGTGTTTAATGATGTCTAAGAAAGAAGTATTCTTCTTTTTTTAAATCCCTTTCCCTGGGGATTAAAAGTCCGGGAAGATTCTCAACGAGGGACCCACACAAAGCTCAGCCGACCGGTCCCTACTCCTGCTCTTCTCCTAGGCTGTTTTCTCACATCTTTCTCAGCTGACTTTCCTCAGAGTAATTGGTGAATTGTCAGAACATTGTATAGCAACATTATCCAAAAACGATTTGTATTTGTTACATCTCACCATCCCTAGGTGGTATTAAATAGCTCAAGAGATAAGACATTCTCTTCCTAAACTTCTATACCATAGTTTAAAATGGTGCCTTGCACATGAGTTAGCCTCTTTCCAGTTAATGTCTTTAGGTGTTGGAGAGTGATAAGAATGAAGAACAAAAAGTGTAATTTCCATGTCCTGCTTTGTGCCATCACAGCATTATTAAAAAAAATAAATAAAAAAAAGAATCTCTTCATTCTCAACTTCAGTGCTAAGTGAACTGAGTTCTTACCAAAACAAAACAGAAAATAACTTATTTGCACAATTCAGGTTTTTAAGTTTGCATGCCTAGAGAGTTGCATAAAAATAGTACAGGGCTAAACCTTCCAGGGAAGTTGTTTTTTTCTAACAGAACAATTACCGAAAATTGGGACTGAAATTATAGTTTGCACATTTGTAATGCACTGAAATTCCCTTCTACTTGACTCTGAAAAGCATTGTACTATATCCAATTGTGGGGATGGAATACAATTACCACAGGAGATTTCTGATAGCATGCTTAAACCAAAATGCTGCCTGTTACACATGGAAACTCCATGAATGGGGAAAGGTAGCAAAGCAAGATGACATTAGTTGAATTAATGCTTTGTGAATTATGTCCTTTCTTAATGGAAAGGAACAAATTTTCCACTTTTTGTACATGTTAAAAATATACATATATGTCCTATTATGCGTATGTACACTATATGAATCCACATATTGTATTTTTGAGTTTACTCTCACATATTATAATTTGGTACTAAAAGCTGTGTCAGGGGCGCCTGGGTGGCTCAGTCGGTTAAGCGGCCGACTTCGGCTCAGGCCATGATCTCGCGGTCCGTGAGTTCGAGCCCCACGTCTGGCTCTGTGCTGACAGCTCAGAGCCTGGAGCCTGTTTCAGATTCTGTGTCTCCCTTTCTCTCTGACCCTCCCCCGTTCATGCTCTGTCTCTCTCTGTCTCAAAAAAATAAATAAACGTTAAAAAAATTTATAAAAGCTGTGTCATAAGGACATATTCCTACAACTTTTTAACATAAAAAACTTTTGAATTAAAAGGGGCTTAAAAAGAAATCACTTTTTTTCCCCCAGAGACAGACAAAATTTTCCATGATCATACACCAGTTATTTATAAACAGTAAATAGCAATGCCCTGGGAAGGGAATCTCAGGGAAGCCAAATTAGTTTTTTAAAAATGACTCCTGATTGATTGTATATTTCATGAAACTATTAGCAACTTGCTTTTCCTTAATATGCAAATGTCCCTGCTCCCAGATTTTCCCCGTAGCCCTATCTCCTTGGTTCTAATAGCTCACTTATTGTCTCATTTGTCAAAATGGGCTGTTAGTATATGTTACCTCTCTGAATGTTATCCATTTCTTACATTTGGTTCATTTCTTGTAAGCTTTTATAAAAGCCTATGTATATGTGTATTACTCACTTCATTTACGGATGTGGTTCAATATACACTTTTGTGGCATTTCTGCCCAAAGTACCTATCTTGAATCTAATCATGAAGAAACATTGGACAAACCCAATCTGAAGGACACTGTACAACATGGATGACATATAGGCTTTGAAAACAATGGCAAAACACACAAGAAAGGCCAAGTGACTAAACAGACAGGAGCATTAGATGTCATGGGTGATCCTGGCTCACATCCTAGACTTGGAGGGGCAAAAAAGCTATAATGGATATTATTGAGACAATTGGCAACATTTGGAGATGGACTATAGACAATTACATTAATGTTGAATTTTGCTTTTTTTTTTAAAAAAAGTGTTTATTTATTTTCAAGAGAGCGAGCCTGAGGTGGGGGAGGCACAGAGAAAAAAAGAGACAGAGGATCTGGAGCGGGCTCCGAGCTGACAGCAGCAAGCCTGATGTAGGGCTCAAACTCACAAACTGTGAGATCATGACCTGAGCTGAAGTTGGATGCTCGAGTGACTGAGCCACCCAGGCACCCCTAAATTTTCTGTTTTTCATAATTGCACTATGGTTAAAGAAGGGAGCACCTCTGTTCTTAGAAATTACATGCTGATGGGGTGCCTGGGTGGCGCAGTCGGTTAAGCATCCGACTTCAGCTCAGGTCACGATCTCACGGTCTGTGAGTTCGAGCCCCGCGTCGGGCTCTGGGCTGATGGCTCAGAGCCTGGAGCCTGTTTCCGATTCTGTGTCTCCCTCTCTCTCTGCCCCTCCCCCGTTCATGCTCTGTCTCTCTCTGTCCCAAAAATAAATAAACGTTGAAAAAAAAAATTAAAAAAAAAAAGAAATTATATGCTGAAGTGTTTAAGTGTAAAGGGGATGATGCCTATAACGTGCTCTCATATGATTTGTAAAAAATTATATATATACACATACATATATATATACATATATATATACATATATATGTATATATATATATATGTTGTATATAATGAGGGACAAAGAGAAATTCAGCAGAGAGGGTAAATGTAACAAACAGTAAGCCTGTATAAAGTGTATACTGAACTTCATGATATTTTTGCAACTTTTGTAAGTTTGGAATTACATGAAAATAAAAACTTACTGAAATGAGTAATAAATATTTAATTTATTGTATTATATTATTCACCTTTCTTAGGACATAACTTAGGGCTTACTATTGTGGGGAATAATAGTCCTTATGTTCATATATATATATTTTCTAAATCTGTTCTTGGGGTCCACATCACGCACCACAAGAGCACCAGCTTTTACAAAACCTTCTGCTAAAATTAATGAGGAATCTGGTGCAGTGTTAATTTTGAATAAAAAAGATGTGAGTTGAATGACAGCACCAGCTGACGGGAGGCATTAATACTGTTTGATTCCATGCTGGCAGAACACATCCAGCTGTGGGGGCCTGGGAGGCCTGGAGGAGAAAAATGTGAAAAGAAGTTTTGTAAAATGCATGTAGTCTGGAAAATAAGGAATGCTAATTATTTTTCAAGAATTTTGGAAGGAAAATTAAAGCCTAGTAGAAGCATGGAAATCAGAGTAGAAAGAGAAGTATGAAAAATATTAAACTCGTTTCTTTTAGCTGTGGTCTTTTGTGCTATTATTTAGCCTTTTCTGTCTTTTACTTTCAATTAAATGCAGCTCTCTCTAGGTTTCGTTGTTATGATCAGAGAACAAAGTCCAGCCCTTCTGACACATTAGGGTGTAATAACTGGGAATATATATACTAGATGATATGTAATGTATATATCATTCAAAAAACATTTGTTGAACATACTGAACTATATATTAGCCATTGAACTAGATCCTAACAGACTCTAAAGATACAAAGACTAATAATAACCTAAGGTCTGTATTTTGTAGGAACAAACAGTGTGAAGTTCAGAGTGGAGGGGACAGTTACACAGATTATGAGAAGATTAAAATTCTGTGTAGTAGACTAAATGTTGTGATGGGCGTGCAGTGTTCTGCGAACTGACGTTAGGGTCATTTGGGAAGGAGTGGTTATCAGGGAAAATTCCAAGAAGAGTCTTAGGTCCAGGGAATAGTAAAGATAAGTCCAAGAAGTGAGCGCGGGGATGGTAAGCATTTCTCCACTTTCCACTTTTCTGACCCCTTGGAAGGTATAATCAAGTGATTTTAGATTGCTGTGTCTGTAATTTGAGTTCAAGCCTTTAGCAGTCAAATTGTAGACGTTCCGCATCTTCGTGTCCTTTCTGAGGCCTTGGCAGACTTACTCTAGGGTTTTTCTGGGTCTGCAACGTGGCATTGGTGTGACCTCCGAAGCCACTAGACTGAAGCTTTTCTGTTTCATGGCATCCACATCTGATGCCCTGCTGGGGTTCCTGGGACAAGTTTGGGGACCAGTCCAGCCACTGATTAAGGAATCACCCCTTTTAAATTACAGATAGCTTTTAATGAGCATGGCCTTCATTGTCCTGGGGCTATCTGAAGCATCCATGTCTAAGATGCCATAGTGCACTCTGCCCACAGGACTCACCATTTAGAAGGCACTCTGTCATTATCTCTTTAATATCACCCCTTCAGCTTTTTTTTGTTAAACTTGGTTTGAAAATATGGTAGATCTTGCTTTCTTTATTCTTAAAGTTTCTTAAACTCTTTTTGATATTTTTCTTTTTCACTCCATTAGCTGAATTTAGGATAGTTTCTTTGGAGATTTCTTCCAGTTTACCAATTTTCTCTTCAGTTGTATCTATTCCCTTTACTCTGTCCATGGAGTTTTTAATTTTTAAGACTTCTATTTGATTCTTTTAAAAATTCTTTTTTCCCTCTGTAGTCTCATGTTCCTGGCTATTTTCAAATTCTTATTTTATTACTTTATGATTACAAGCATAGTTACACTATATTCTGTACCTAAAAATTCTAATATTTGAAGTTATTGTGGTTATTTTCTGCTGTCTTTTGTTTTGGTTGACTTTATCTTGTATTGTTTCCTTGGATGTTTGTGACTCTTGTTACAGGAACTCACATTCTTTTTAATCATGGAATTTCATTAAGTTCTAGATTAAAATAATGTTCCTTCAAAGAGAGTTTGTATTTGCTTTTTTCCAGCCATCCTGGACACACATACTCTTTAACTGCCCCACTTTAAGTAAAATTTCTCTCCTAAAAGATCTGAATCACATAGGTAGGTGAATTTGAACTTAAATGACATAAATTCTCAATATATCTTCCTCTTTAACTTCTCCTTCTTCTTTTGCGTTGCTCCAGGGTTGAGTTAGGAAAATTTTTGTGCCGTCCATTTCTATGAAGGGGGTTTATTTTTCATTTGTCCTAAGGCAGAGCATGTGTAGCTCTTTAGTGTCTCAGCACGACGTGGACATAGCTTCCCATTTACTTTCCCATCGTGGCACGTATTTATCTCCTGTCCTCTACACTCCGTGCAGCTGTCATGGTGGAAAGTCAAGGTTTTCAATGCTTAGCTCAACCCCTCAGAGGGAAAGCTGGCTTTGGCTCTTGCTTAATTCCTGGGTTTCTTCTTTCATTTTAATTTTGGCCTCTGTGGATTCTGTTCATTTGTGCCAGCTTAGCAATGCAATTAAAGATGTATTTTTTTTCTTAATTCAACATTTTAGTCATTTTCATTGGCAAGGTCTTTCAAAATATCTGATCTATAAGAGCGCCAGAAACAGAAGTTGGCTCTAAGCTTTCTAGCAGGCACTGAGAAGAGGGAAATCTAATCAATTACATGGTCACAAGGGCCAGGAGAAAAATGATTCTCAGTTGCTTTGGAGAGATACAACAATTTTTGGCACTGAGGCCAGACTGGGATTTCTCTCAGCAGCCATTCTAACAGGCACCCTCGTCTTTCTTGTTGCTTGGATGATCCAGGAAGCCGTTCCATCAGTCTTTAGAACTGATGTCCTTTAGAGTGCCAAAGCTAGGTGGTATGTGGCAGTGAAGAAGATCCTGGAAGATAAATTGCACTTTCCACTTAGTTTTATACTCGGTAAAATGGGTCCCAAAGTGATGCGGCTCTCCCAAGAGGCTTGTGAATCATCCTGCCTATTCTTACAGTTTCTTAGACATGCTTAAGACAGACTGGAATCTCTTACAGCCCAGGCCCAGAAGGTAATTTTTTACTTAAGCAGCACAGAGTTGGCCTCTAAATGACATGGGTGGAATGGGTCTACATCCATGTAGTAAAACTGAGTCATAGCACCTTTTACAGCCTTCTTTATGGTATAGTTCAACCACCTAAAGACATGTCTCTAGATAAGCTGAAATCAAAGATCAAAATGTTTTGCAATTAATGCTTTCTGTAATTGTGGGGCGCCTGGGTGGCTCAGTTGGTTAAGCATCCGACTCTGGGGTTTGGCTCGGGTCATGATCTCACGTTCTTGAGTTTCAGCCACATGTTGGGCTCTGTGCTGACAGCGCAGAGCCTGAAGCCTATTCGAATTCTGTGTCTCCCTCTCTCTCTCTCTCTCTCTGCCCCTCACCCGCTCACACTCTGTCTCTCTCTCTCAAAAATAAACATTAAAAAAAAAAAGAGAATACTTTCTGTAATTGTTAGCTATTATATGTTTTATATCCTGTTCTAGTTATATTTGAGTGCAGTTTGCTGGTAATTAAAAGTGTATAAGGTGAAAGAATACTTACTTGATGCGATGGGACTGCTAAGATTAAAGAAGTGAACAATTACTAATTACATCAAAATTGGGACAGTTGTGAGTGATATTTGGCTAAACTTGCTTTCTAGACTAGTGAATGGATTATATGGCAAATGGAATTCTAGATTTATATTTCAATTTAAATGAAAATATGTGGAAATATTAAAAAAAAACTATTGGCAAGGCAAGCCAGGTGAATCTCATTCTGAGAACAACACTAAAAGCACAGTTATTTAAAGCTTTTCTACTTGGGAGAATTCAGAAGGAAAAAAGTTTCTGTTATAAAGTAAGAAAAGTTCAGTGAATTGGTGATAGCAATTATCAAGAAGGGATTTTTGGGGTGGGAATAAACTTCAGTCAAGGGAGAAATGACTGCTTTGCAATTTCAGCTGGATTTTAGGAAAGAAACAAAGGGTTGAAAGCAATTGTGTGAGTTCCCTTATCCTGTACAGTGAAAACAGAACTAACACTCTTGTCATATCTCAGAAATAATAAAAATACTGCAAGGTTTCCATGAAGTGAGTTTGAAAATCTGTGAAATAAACCATTCCTTATTGGATCGGACCCCTGCTGAAGAAAAGCCTTTCATAACAGATGGTGATTCTGGCCACGTTGTGAGTTTAACAAAAGCTCTTACCTATTTCTGAAACTGTTGGCTTCAGTAAACTTACTAAATTATACTCTTCGTCTCCATTTTTAACGCAGCTATTGTTTTATCTCTCTTATGGCATGGGTGATAAAAGGAACTTAAAATTTATAGTCAAGTCTTCTGTTTTTCAGGGTTTCTGTGGAGGTTCTTCTGGTTTCTAACCATTTTTCCCCATCTTAGACAAGTTCTCCACCATGGCATAAAGGTGACCCAGCAGGTAGAATATATAGATTCCCACCTTTGCTTCATAAGCAGAAAATTACTGTTCTTGGCTTCAGGGATTCCCCCACCCCCACCCCAGCCCCAAGAATAAGAAATCGTGTTTTGCCAGCTTGAAGAGCTCTGTTCCTAAGCACCAGACTTCACTGTGAATGTTCAAGCCCGTGAGTAAATTCTACGTCTACAATTTTGTCAAAATTTAGAGAAAGAGCTTGAAGAATAACCATTTCCTTTCTCGTCTCCACTCGACTGGAGCTGAATCAGTCCCAATAATGTTACCACATTGGTTTCCCACTGACCATTTTCACACGAATTTGGAAAGCACATAAAGAAATAATTGTTTTCAAGGGTGTGTCCTTGTGAAAAATGCACGAGCTGTACACTTACTATTTGTATGCTTATGGTCATATATTACACAATTAAAATGTTTAATGCAAAAAAAAAAAAAGAAATAATTGTTTAATCCAAAGATGCTTGAAACTGTGATAGGACAATAATCACCCACTTTAAGGGTAGGAATGGCTTTTAGTTTTGAACTTAAGCTGTTATGTTATTTTAAGGGGGGGAAGCAGGGGCGACCATACTGATACTCAAAAGCATGTCTGTAAATTTGGAAATCAAATGGAAATACTCTTTTCAATTTATGAAGTAAAACAATGCGGAATTCCTCATTCACTTATTCATGCGAATGATGAGATTTCTTTGGGTGGTGGTTTTCTTTCCCCACAGTATAAAATCTAATTTAAGTGAATTTCCTCCTCAAGATTTGGGTATAAAACATCAAGACTTACCTGATTTCTCTTCTTTTTTTTAATGTGTATTCATTTTTGAGAGAACGAGCGAGTGAGCACAAGTGGGGGAGGGGCAGAGACAGAGGGAGACACAGAATCCAAAGCAGGCTCCAGGCTCTGAGCTGTCAGCACGGAGTCTGATGTGAGGCTTGAACTCATGAGCTGTGAGATCATGACCTGGGCCGAAGTTGGAGACTTAACCAGCTGAGCCACCCAGGTGCCCCATTTTATTTTCTATTTAAGTATTATATTTTCCAAACTTATGACTTCATATTAGTCACATTTTAGGATTTTCAGAAAATTTCAAAAGGTCCTCACCCACATAAGGAAATAAGATTTACAAATGACCACTCATGCATTGGTTCAGGTATAAATGATCTTTCAGTGCTGATTGGTTTAAAAGTCTTCTTCACAAATGAAAACACATAAAGAACCTATAGAATCAATGCTCTTTACTGGGATAATCTTTCCCACATTGTAGAAATCCGTTCTCTAGGGTCTTAGGTTGATCAGGAGGGTAGAAGGTGTGCAGTGATTGGTGGAAGCTGTAGTTTTTGTCTGCTTAGCATCATTCCCCATCCCCTTCCTTCTACGCCTTCCCCATTCTTAGTGCTCCAGGTGGTGATGTCAATCAGAATGGCCAATCCCCATTTAGTGGGCGAGTGGGTAACCAAGGCTAGCTATTAGACTGCCAAGGATTAATTCAAGAATGTGCATGTGACTCAAGAAAGATAAATTAGTGTCTTTTCTGAGATTGATATAGGGTTTTAATGGGTGGGGAACATATAATTCCACCGTGACTGGTAAGCAGGGCCAATGTGCATCTGGGGCTGATGAACGCCATCATGTCTGACACACACAGGAAAAGCCTGCTTGCGATAACAAGTGGAGATAAGCATACTGAAAGGTGAAGAAGGAGAGAGGCAGGACTCTAAGCACACTGTTTACCTGTGGATCCACCCATAATTAAAGACACATCGACTTCTGACTTCCCGATCACAGAGACATTACATTCTCCCATTTTGGAAGCCAGTTTGAGTTGGGTTTCTAACATGTCTAACCAAAAAGGGTCTTAGCTAATGTAGTCCCTATTGCAGAACTTCTGTTAAGATTTGACTGCAATTCTGCTAACATCTTTCTGTCACTCTCTCTCCTTTTTTCCTATGGTCTGACCAACAGCCACATGAGATACTTTGAAGTTTTTGTGCTAATCTGAACAAATTCACCACAACACACAGAATGATTTCGCAGTGCAATTCAAACATAAATTCCCCATTGAGAAAACACGGAGATGTTTGTAGTTACCAGGGCCTTGTGCAATAACTTTGGGTGTAGTGCTTTTATTTACAGTTACTGTTGTGTAGAGCTGCAAGCACCCTAGGAGTTAACCTATGCAAAGAGGAGCATATATTCTTTCAAGGCACTTGTAGCTGTCATTTTATTTTTTGAGCGTTATGAATGGAGGTATTGTTGCAAACAGCTGTACTGTGAAGGCATTTAAGCCAGTTATTACTGCCTGTGGTGTCTGCACTCAAAATGTTGCAAACACTGAAATTATGATTTACAGAGGTGAAAAATGTAACTTTTATAAGATCTGGCATGCCTGGCTCTGTCTCTTTCTATTATGGGACAGATTCTTTTGCAGTGATGATTCTTAAGCTCAGTGTTTGTAATCCTAATGAATTCAAAAGGGATGGCCAGAATATATCACAGAACATGTAATAACATGTTAATTTGGAAAGCAATATGGTAACACTGATGTTATTTTTAATGTATTTAATTATTTCTCAGTATGTTATATTACATGGAACATAATCTGACGACTTAGAATATAGTAAAATAATTTTTAAATGTTACGTATCTTAGATGATGATGAATTTGGCTGAACTGAACTGAAGTGACAAGTATATTTTGGAATTGGAAAAAAACTAACTTGATGCTTCCTGGAGGAAGTCTTTGATATATTGTCTGACAATTCACTTCCTTCCAGTAAAAATGACCATCCTTAATAACTTTAGATATGCTGTCACACCCAGTTCAGTTGACTAATCTCTGCTAAAGTTCCTTCTTTTCTTATTTGTCACAAATCATGATGTAACCCTTCACCTAGATCAAACTGTCCCTTTGGTTGAGGTCGATACGGGAATTCAGTATTTGGGTTCCCTCAGTGCTTCATGGCTTAGCACAGCAAATCCCACACCAGTTTACATCTTTTGGTTCTTGGACCAGTTAAGAGTTCTCTCCAGAATATCTGCCAAAGAGTAGCCAATAGAAAATTTCTCAGTTAGTTTACAAGTTAACAGAAGGTAAGATCTCTCTTCAATTTGTATGCAGGGCATTGTCCAGATACTATTGTGCTAATCTAACTCTTTAACTTAAAAGATTTTAAAGGTCACTGATTTTTTTTTTTTTTTTTTTTTTTTGAAGGGAAGGCATCTTCTAGTTCATCTAGGAAAATATTCTCTCTTTATAAATGTCTTTGTTAGGATGCTTTGGGTTGCATGTAACACAAAACTGATTCAAACTACCGTTAGTAAAAATGGGAATTCTGGGGCTCATAGCACTGGATGTTCTAGGTGACAGAAGAGGCTTTATCCAGAGCTCAGGCTCTGACCAGGCCCCGGTGCCTCCCCAGTTTGTCGTACAGTACAGACCACAAAACGGGGATAACAGCTCCTTAGCCACATGCTTCCTCACACTTCCACTAGGAAAGAGTCTGCCTTCCTGGTAATTCAAACCAAATCCCCCAAGTGAGTTTTCCTGGCCCTGACTGGCTTGATTTGGGTCATGTGCCACTCTTTCTTTTGAATTAACCTCTGTGATTGATGGGATTGGATTTGCCGAGTGGGCTAAGGGAAACAACTTCCAGTCCTGGAGGTGAAGCCAGGATCAACGCCATACTAACCACATTTTAGGGACATTCGGGTTGTTGTCTTGGGTCATGGATGCTAGAGAGGGAATAGCAAACTGCAAGAGCATAAGTATGAAAGAATCCAAGGGTGTTGGCCTCGCCACATACTAAGCAGCATGGCTGCATCTAGAACCCGATTCAATATCATTTGTCAATAAAGGTACATAAACTGCATATAGTCATACACTAAGCACTCTGTCTTGGTAGATTTGTGGAAACATTGCAGTTGCCTAGCACAGTCTTTATCAACGCGTGTTCTGAGATTCATTTTATAAAAGACATGGGGTGCCTGGGAAGAATGCAGATTCCGGGGCCCCAGCCCTGATTTGTTGAATCAGAATTTGGGTGGGACTCAGGGATTTGTATCTTAAATATGTTTCCTTAGCAAATCTCTTGCATACTAACACATGCACTGCATACGTTGGTGTGTAACCCACAAACTTAGCGATTAAGAAACACTCCACCGCATCTTGGACGGGATTTGGAAATGTCTTCTCTAACATTTCTTTATGTCGATATTCTGGTTAAGATTCTAACTATTTCTCACCAATAATCCAGTCACCTCTTAACCCTGTTAGGAGGATTGTAAGGACGTGCTAAATTTATCAGGTGAGGAGGAAACTCTGCGGAAGACTGACAGGCACAGCGGAAAACCATCTCTGTGCTACACTCTCAGGGAGTGTCCACAAGTGTAAAAATCGTGGCATTAGGACCAGCAGGAAAAATATAAATATATTTGCTATGACAAATACATCAAAGAAAGCATGCTATTACCTAATTATATATATTATTTACTTTTCAGAACTCTTCTCAGTTGTCCTCAGGATGTGATTGATACCTTAACAATTTGCTCAATGTGTGCTACTTAGATAGTAAAAGTAGGGTGTTGACAGTATTAAAAATCATATGAAGGCTGACTGTGACTTAAAATAAAAAATACAACACTCACTGTGCTTTGTCACATCCCTGTTTTTGTCTGACGGCACAGATCCCAGGACAAATTTTCCACCAGTTTTCCTGGAAATGACCTAGATAGAACCTGCCATCTCCCAGGTAGCTTCCATGGAAAGCCCAAGATGACTTTTGCCATCTAATAAGCAGTGTTTCTCGGATATCTATTGGGGCCTGATTCTTAATATTGCTTTTAGAGAGTAAAGAGTGCTTGTAGCGCAACAGGAAAATTAAGATTATCATCAGAGTAAATCTGATTATTTTCACTGCATTTCTTACAATGCTATAGATTGTGAGATGTGATATTGAACTATTGTCTGTTTAGGAAGAAGTTGGCATAATTTTTACGCGCTGCATGAGGAGAAAATAATGTAAACGGAGTGGAGAAATAAAATTCCATAAACAACAGTGATTTGAAATAAAATATCAGGGGTGCCTGGCTGGCTCAGTTGGTAGAGTGTGAGACTCTTGATCTTGGGGTTGTAAATTCAAGCCCCATGTTGAGTGTGGAGATTCCTTAAAAATAAAATCTTAAAGAAAAGAAATAAAATATCAGTGGAATATAGTCTCTCAAAAGAACAATAATTACTGAGTATTTACAAATACCGAGTCCTTAGTCTTACTGAGTATACCAAACCGTATTCTAAGCAATTTACATTGCAGTAACTTATTTAATCATTAGAACAACCCTATGAGGTAGTTTTTGCTATATACCCATTTTACAGTTTTTTCTATATACCCATTTTGCTCTATACCCATTTTACTGGGGCAGAGGGAAGTTAATAAATTTGCCTAAGTTCATACCCCTAGTAAGTTGAGAAATTGGAACATCAATCCAGGCACTGTGGATCCAGACCCGTGCTCTTAACCACCAACCCATAGAATGGTTACATAGAATTTTAATGTGTCATAATAAATCAAGAATTATATTAAAATTTCCTGATAGCTTTTAACAGTGAGTTCAGGGGAGCAAAGGAGATAGAAAAACATAGCAACTAACAGTAGTATATAGCAGTATAAAGATTTTATGGCTCTGATTTCAGGCCATGTTCAATTGCTGACAAATACAAGATTTGGTTTAAGAAAGGCCTCTGGCGTGTGCGACAAGAACTAGATCTAAAAATATGGACCACCGTCCTCTATGATGACAATGTCATTAATCTACCATTAGCTGGCTAGTCCCTCTGAGCTGGTTTCAGAGACGTGCCTGCAGATTTGTTTAAACCGTGCAGAGTTTTTCATCTGATTAAGTGTGGTCAGTGTAGCCCATGTGTGTTGCGAATTCGTGTATGGTTAGGAAACTACACATGATCACCCTAGAATTTCCTCAGTACCTAAAACCTCTGCCTTGTTTTTCTAGCAATTTTCCTAACCAAAAGGCAGATGCTGTGTGATGACAGCAATGCTATATAGCTATGAATGTTTAAAGTTTGTGTTACTTCTCAAATAAACTTTTAATACTAGTGATGAAGATAATATAATCAACTTGAAATCTCACCCATCATGGCAAACAATTATTTGCACTTTTTATGTATCCCCCTTCAGCCTTTGTCTTTCTACGAACAGAATTTTATGTTTATAATCTTGCTGAATATATAATTTTAGATCCTGGTTTTTGTTTTTGTTTTACCCAACATTTCCCAGGCTCCTACAATTTTTTTTAATGTTTATTTATTTTTGAGAGAGAGAGAGAAAGACAGAGCGTGATTGGGGGAGGGGCGAAGAGACAGGGAGACACAGCACCTGAAGCAGGCTCTAGGCTCTGAGCTGTCCGCACAGAGCCCGATGCGGGGCTCGAACTTGCAAACTGTGAGATCATGACCTGAGCCGAAGTCTGACGCTTAACCAACTGAGCCACCCAGGCGCAACCCAGGCGCCCCCCAGGCTCCTACAATTTTTATAGTTGTTATCACAATGGCTACACAATCAACCATTGAGTTGATTATCCTATTTTATAAAACTATGTTCCAATTGTTGACACCGTTGTTTACATTTTTCCACTCATTTGCCACTAATAACACTGTGAAGCTGGGTTTAGGCCACAGGCCAAATCCTGTCCACTACATATTTTTGTAAATAAAGTTTCACTGGAACACAGCCACACACACTCATCTGCATACCATCAATGCTGCTTTCTTACCACGATGGCCCACAAATCCTAAAATACTTATTATCTGGCCCTGGACAGAAAAACACTGCCAACTCCAAATGATTATCGTAGTACCCACATTTCTTCTGCATTTTGGTTAATTTCATAAAGGTAAGTTCCTGGGACTGGATTTACTTGGCCCCAGTGTAGGAACGTCATATGGTCTCAGAAAGATGTTTGCTCCTCTTTAGTATGAAAAAAGCTGTTTCCCTGTATATTTATTAGATGTTTTTTCTTTGATGAAATGTCTGATCATATTTCTTATATGCTAATCTATTAGAGTCCTAATGCTGTACTTGTTAATTTGTATGAGCCTGTGGATGATTTTCTGACTTACATTAAAAGAGCCAGCAATAAGATGTGTTGGTTGATAACCAACTGTACATAGATACATATAATTCATGCAGGCATTCATTAAAGCAGATAGAGAAGTCAGCTCATAATAATTATGAATACCACCTTTTAAAGCTAGAATATCTGTGTTACTGATGTAAATAATACCAGTAGTTCCTTTATGACTCTCTAAATCTGTAAGCTGAACTCCTGTAAGGAAAATATGTCTTCTTTACGTAATGAAAATATTTGCTTATGTAGTATTAAATTTCTCATTTGTGTAGGACTCATTAAAGTAGACACCCGACTCAGTTCTGGTCCTAAATAAAGGAACCTGTTACAATAATCTTTTTCCTCAAGATGCAAAATGTTGACAAGCTTGAGTCTCTCCCACTCTGGCTGCAAAAATTAAAGAGGGCTGTGATAAAATTATAGACGGCAAATCTCTGGCCAAATACAGGACGAATTCCCCAGACTGAAATGCAGAATAGCCCCAAGGAGAGGGAAGTAAGAAGAATTTACTTACAGTTGTTTATAACCCTAAGGAAGGTTTTTAGGCACGTTATCTGTTGGTAATATCTTGAAGATATTAAATCAATGCACTTTAATTTCCCCTTTAATATCATGTTCCCTGCCAGCTTCCTATGTCTACAGATGGACCTTGAGGCTCAGTGCCCCACAAAATAAGAGGACAATTCTGCCTAGAACAAAGATAAGACTGATCAGCTTTGGTCACAGAGCTGAATTTCTCGAGTAGGTAGCTGAGGCAAGAATTTTGAAATCCAGGCTTTGGTGAGAAGATTCCTTTTCTAAGTTTCTTTAGGTCCCATTAACATAACAATGTGGTTGATTATCGTATGCAAAGTGTAACTGGCAATCAGAATTGGAGACGGAGAGAAATGAGAAATACTTCCCCTTTGACCTGAGAGAGGAACTAGCTGAGTACAGAAGACAGAGGGCGGTGCGATAGGTATTACCTTTGTAACTCCTCATCCCTGGGAAATACATTCCCAGACTCCTCCTAGTGGATGCCTGAAACCACAGATAGTACCAAACCCTACAGATACTATGTTTTTTCCCTAAACATACACACCCCAGATCAGGTTTAATTTATAAATTAGGCCCAGAAAGAGAAGAACAGTAGCAATGAAATGGAACGATTATAACAATATGCTGTAGTAACCGTTTTGTGATTGTGGTCTCTTTCTCAAAATATCTCATCGTCCTGTACTCACCCTTCTTCTTGTGATGCTGTGAGATGATAAAATGCCACGTGAGGAGAGCAAGTGGAGGGAATGACGCAGGCATGTGACGTAGCAGTAGGCGACTGTTGACCTGCTGATGCTACGTCAGAACGAGGAGCACCTGGTTCTGGACCTCTTTGAGGTGATTGCATGTAACCGAAACCGCAGATAAAGGGACTCCCGGTTGGGGCAGGACGCAGCCAGTGGCCGTGTTGAGCGCAGTGTAAAGGAAACAGTGCCTAGTGACCGTAGGAGGATGTGCCTAAGGCAGAGGTGCTGGTTCTTGTGCCTTTAAGGGCCACGTGGGACACCCAGGTGTTCTTCCATGCTTCGAGAGAAGCTGGGAGGGCCTACACGGAGCTCAAAAGGGCCACAGTCTGTGGAGACAGGAGTGCCCAAACGCCACGGTTAGGGCCACGGAACCTAGTAGCCCTTGCAGCTTGACGGTCAGAGGGGATCCACTGCCCCCCAGCATTCAGAAGCCTAGGGCGCAGGTGGAACCATCAGATGATTAGAGATTGTAAGGACCCGAGGGACTCATTCTTCTCAGTCCTCTACACACCCAACTTCTTGGTGTCAGCCAAATGTCGTGGCTAAGAGCACGGGCTCTCAGGTCAGGCTGCCCAAGCTTGAATCCTGGTTCCAAAATTTATTAGATGCCCAATCCTGGTAAAAGTATTCATTTTCCTCAATTCTCAAGTAAAGATAGGGTTGTTATGACAGTTTAAATATTTTTTATAAAATGCTTGAAAAGGTGCCTCACACAGGTTAACCCCTCAACTATCTCATTGATTTAGGTGTTCTTGGGGGAGGAGCCGGGTGTTAATTTGAAAGAGGCTGACTCACCAAAAGAGACCATATAAGCTAAAGAGAACGAGCCCATTTATAATAATTATGTTGATTCCACGATGCCCAGTGTAAGATTAAAATAGTTACAGGAAAATAAAGAAGTTGCATTTTGTTTGTGTACCTGGGTGTGGTACTTGAGAATTTGTGATTTCGGCACAGAAACATAGAGCCAAGAACCGTCTCTCATCCCTTTTGTGCCTCTCGCCACTGTTGCTTCTGGACCATAACCAACCTTCTAGACCAAGTTAGGTTCAGTCAAAATTTCCCTTTCCACACCTCCTCAACTCCTGCTCCTGACTTCTCACCTTCACAACCTGAAATCTATGATTCCATCTAAACGGCTCCCCAGCATCACCAATGCTGCTTCATAAGCCCAGCGAAGAACTTATAAACAAGTTTCTACTCTTTATCCTCCTGCTGTGGACATTGTTGTTGTTATTGTTGGGCTATGTGACATGGCTGTTTGTTGTTTTAGTTCTTCCCCTCTAGATGCTTCCTTTAACCTCTTGTAGCCACTCCTCCTCTCTTGGTTCTTGAAATAGTTTTCTGGTGCCATAGTTGGTTCTCGGTTCTTCTTACTCTCTATTTTTCCTAGTGTCCAACTTATGGCATCAGTTGCTACTTGGGAAGCACATCTAAATCTGAAATCTGGACTTTGTTTTTGAGTGCAAATACCACATATTTAATTGCGTATGTAATGTGTCTTCTTACTTGGGCGTCTCATGGATTCCTCAAAGTCAACCTATCTCCAGCTGAATTCACTCTTCATTCCCTACTCCCATTTTCAAAGTTCTCCAACTGTATGGTAAATACAACCCAGAACCTGGTGAGTTATCCTACTTTCCTCCGTCTCCATCAACCCTATCAGCAGCCAATTCTGTGGAGTCTGCCTCTTTGATCCCTTTCCTATCAGACTTTGCCCCTCCAGATCCTATCCTCGGCTTCTGCCTGCTTTGCTGCCCTCATTGAGTCTTGCCTAGAACACTGCAAAACCTCTATATGTTACACCTGTCTTGAGTCAGTCCACCTCCATTCCCGCATCAGAGAGATCTTTGAAAATCTAAACCAGAGCATTTCAGTTTCTTATTTAAACTCCTTTAATGAATCTCCATGCCTTCCAGCAATAGTTGTGAGTTGTAAGTCTGAATTTGTCATACAAAATTCTTGTTGGGGCCAATGCCTCATCCTCTAATCTTGCCCCATGGCCACACCAATCCAGAGATTCGGCTCTATCCTGCTACTGAAATTTATGCAATTTTACACATCCGGCCCTTTGTACCTGCTGTTCCATTTTCTTAAATGCTTCCCCTTAGATAACCACCATACATCTTTCAAAATTCAAATCAGTGTCACCCTGAGTGACCTTTTAAACTGCCCTTACTTCCATACCTGCTTCTCTACCTGCCCCCTGCTCATTATTCACTCATTGATCAGCTGCCTAGTGTCCTCTATGAAAAACCTGAACTTCTTTAGCTATAGTGTTTGTTTTGTTTTGATGCCTTCCCTAATGAACTTTAATCTTGAGGGCAGAGATTCCTAACTACTTCTTTAATGCCTGGTAAATGGGAGGCACAGAGTTAGTGTTTATTGAATAAGTTAATGTATGAGTGAATGAGTGTGGCCTAATGCAGGTGAATGGATCTCTGGGAGATGCACTTGTGTGAGATCAAAGACTAATGAACATCTTTACTCTTCATAACCATGGGAAATGGGCAGTAGCTTAAATAGCAGAATAGGTGAATACAAATGCTCTTAACTTATACAAATCTCTTGCATCTTATTTATGTTCACTATATCCTCCACATATTATTTTATTGTATGTTTATCATATCATTATAATATATGTCATAATTTATTATATTATGGTGCATAAAAAGTATATGTTATTTAACTTATTTTATGTTTAGTCTATAGGCCTTTTTGTAAGAAAAACCCTCTTCCATGTTCCTGTGAATTTATTCTTTGTTGATAGATACTCTTTTAGCTTTTAGCCATGTTTCCTCTGGTATCATTCAGTGAATATATAATCATCCTACAAGAGTTTACATGAACCACATATCATTGTGCAACAAATAATAATTGCACAAGTTAACCTATAAATTAGATTTAGGCACTAACTAGGATAGTGTCTGGGCATGTTAAGTGATGTCTCTATATCCACTGTTTGGGACAGCCATTTGGCTGTCCTATAATTTCAAATGCCCTTTTCATTTTTCTTAAGCCCCAGGAATTTGGCGTGATTTCATTTTTGGGAGTTGACACTTTATTACTTCCTCCTGGGTTTCTTTCTGTCATGAAATGGAACACTTTTTTTTTTTTCTCAATAATCCCTCCCACGATGGCCCAATAAATAAATTGAGAAACTCAACTCTTACAACTTGATGTTCTTTCTTAGGTGTTTTTGGAAATTTTCTTGTTTTTTGTCCAGAGAATCATCCAATGAAAGTGCCCTCACAATCTGGTTCTTATCCTTTTCTCTGGATAGGATATCCAGGTTGGCCCCTGAGGCCCCAGGAATGAAAATAAAACTTCTTCATTGGGCTTCCCCCCAAATTTTTCCCAAAGCTTCATACAGACCTTCAAGCTGTGGAAATTTGTGGAAGTCACCTCCTTCATTCTTAGAAAACTTCTCTTTCACTCCAAGCTTGGAAGCTTAGACCTTAAATATGGTTTAGTTTTTTCACCTTATGGTATATTTTGGTTAACAGCTATTCTTAGCATTAATTTAGTTTATTTTATCAATTACTTTTCCTTAATAGTTTTGTGTAAAAAACTCTTCTCCTCCCAAAGAGACTAACAATATTGTCCTCTATCTACTACTAAAAGATCTAGAAATTGGCCTTTTGCAGTTAAGTCTTTAATAAATGAGAATTGATTACCAATTACCCAGGCATCATTTATTAATCTCTCCCCAAGTAGTCTACAGGATGTCTGATATCAGTCAAATATCAAGTTTCCACATGTGTGATAGGCTTCTGGCATCTGTTTTCCTCTCCATTGGTCAATCTGTCTGTTTGCATGCCAGAGTCACATTATCTTTATAACGTCACATTTATAAGTCTGGATACTTGGTAAGGCAAGTACCCCTTATGTAGTCTTCTTTAGAAATGTCTAGTCTATTGTAGACCCTGTGGTCTTCCATATAATTTTTAGAATGGGCTTGCAAAGTTTATAGGAAAAAAAGTTTCAGATGTTGATCTGAAACGGTGTGGAAAGAATTGACGTATTTACAATATTAAGTCTTCCTGTCCATGAGCATGGTATTTATCCGTCTCTGTCTTGGATACTTCTTGTACACCTCTGCAAGTTCTCTCATTCTAGACATGGCTGCAGTGACCAATTCCATGCCAACTTCAACTAGCTTCACATATGTGGATAGGACAGTGCCTCACCTCACCCTAAACTTATGTCAAGTCTTTTTGCTTTCTAGGCAGGGTCTTTTTTATGGTAAGATGTTTGCGGGAAACCACTCAGAACATACATGTCACATCCTGGAAGATGGGGTGGTTCATACCCTGTTAGGCAACCCTTGATCACTGGAGAATGGGAATCAATAGATGCAACTGCCTTCATTCACAAGGAAGGGAGGTAGTGAGACACTTTTCATAAAGCTTTTCAGATGACTACATGGCAGCAAATATCCAGTTGCCTATAGCAACAGCCAACTCAGTAATTCAGTAATGCAACCTTGCATTGATTCTCTCTCCTTCCTGTTTAACTTCCTTTATCCCTCATTCCTTCCTGTAAAATCAGACTAATAAATGACTTTTACAAAAGGCTTTTTCTCAGGTTTCTACCTTTAGGGGGTGGAGAGACCCAGACTGAATCAAACTTCTTTTAATTATGTTTTCTTGAGTGACTTTTAATACAGATTAATAACATTCTGTATACATCTCTGTGTATCTTTTGTTAGACTTTTTTTTAGGTTATCGTATTTTCTTTTAAACAGTTTTCTCTTTTTTAAAAATATTTTTTTAATGTTTATTTGTTTTTGAGAGAGAGAGAGAGAGAGAGAGAGAGAGACAGAGCATGAGTGTGGGAGGGGCAGAAAGATAGGGAGACAGAATCCTAAGCAGGGTCCTGGCTCTGAGCTGTCAGTGCAGAGCCCCATGTGGGGCTCCAACCCATGGACCACGAGATTATGACCTGAGCCGAAGTCAGATGCTTAACTGACTGAGCCACCCAGGCGCCCCTAGGTTATCATATTTTTATTGCTATTGCAGATAGTGTCTTTTTTTCACAATATTTTCTATTAATTACATTAATTGCTAATGTATAGAGATGAGTTTAATTATGCATATTGATCTTATATCCAGTCTCTTTGCTAAACTCTCTCATCCAATTAAACCTATCTGTATGTCTTTTGGGGATTTTCATGTAGACAAACACATTTTTTCTGTAAATAGTGACTCTTCTTTATGCATTTTATCTGCCTTTATATCTTTTATTTCTTTATTTGTCTTACTTCTCTAGCTCCAGTATTGAATAAGAGTGGTGAAATTAGGCACCTGCTTTTTCCTAAGTTTTAAAAGTAGGTTTCTAATATTTTTACTATTAAATATGATGTTTTCTGTAGGATTTTGATAGATACTCTGTTTTTAGGTTGATAATGTGCACTTCTGTTGCATCTTAAAATTTTTTAAAGTCATGATTTAATATTAATTTATATCTAATGCTTTTTCTGTTTCTCTTGATATGATCTTAATTTAACACGATAATGATGTTTATACATTTGCTACTTTGAAATGAACCTTGCATTTCTGAAATAAACCCAGTTTGGTCATGGTGTATTATTATTATTATTATTATATATAACTGGGTTTGATTTGCTATGATTTTGAATAGGCTAATTGCATCTACATTCATGAAAGAAATTGGCTTGTAATTTCCTTTCTCTTTCTCTTACAGTTATTGTGTGATTTTGTTGTCAAAGCTATATGGGCTTTGCAGAATGAGTTGGTTGGTAATTCTTTCCTTGCTATAATTTGAAAGATATTTTTTAAGATTAGAAAGACCTTGAGGACTTGGTAGATTTTAACTGTTAAAGCATTTGGACTCAGTGTTGTTAAAGAATTATTATTATTTTTTTAGCCACTGATTCAATTTCTTTAATTGTTAGAAAAGTCTTTGGGTATTGTAGATCTCCCCGAGTCTGATTTGTTAGGAAAAATTCTCTAGACATGTATTCATTTCATCAAAGTTCCCAAATTTTTTGGCATATTTTTTTTTCATATTCTCCTGGAACTTTTGCTATCTCCTTACTTTTATTCCAAACCTTTTTTGTGCCTTCTCACCTTTTCCTTATAGTTGTGTTGGAAGTTTATTAGTTTTTGCAAAGTCCAACTTTTGGCTTTGTTGATCTTCTTTATTTTTTTTTTTAAAGTAATCTCTACATGCATGGTGGGGCTCAAACTCACAACTCCAAGATCAAGAGTCGCATGCTCTACCGACTCAGCCAGCCAGGTGCTCCATATTTTATCTTTTAGTAATTTTGTTGATTTATTATTTTCTAACTCCAAACTCTTTCCAATATTTTGTTAATTTGGGCATGTGGCTCATTAATTTTTAGCTTTTCTTCTTTTTTTAAATATAATGTAAGCTGTTGTTATTTTTCAAAGTACCATTTCTGCTATATTCCACAATACATCTCAATGTTGAGCCTTTTAAGTATCTATTCTGATTTCACCTTTGACAACTGAGTTCTTTAGTAGTGTGTTTGACAAACTGGCTTTTTTTTTGTTTATATTTCGTTAATGACACCTAGTTAATTTGCATTGTCTAAAGTGAATGAGCCCATAACATAAACCAATGTTTAAAAATTTTTGAGATATTATTTATGGTCAGTTATGCAGTGAATTTTGCATTGTGCATGAGAAAAATACTTATTTTCCAGTTTGGGGGTGGAGGTTTGGTTAACCGTGTCGTACATTCTTTTCCATCTTAATTTTTTTCTCTCGACCCAAGTGAAAGAAGTGTGTTGAAACCTCCCATCCGATAATGGCATTACCAGTTTCATCCTATAGTTCTATTTAATTTCACCTGCTATATTAGTAGATGCATATAAATTTATAATTACCATTCTGGATGAACTGAGACTTTTATGATCACATAATGACCTTCTCTATCCCTGAAATGTTTTTTATCTTAATCTATTTTTTTTCTGATAATGTCTTCTTTAGTTTAGAATTTAAACAGTCATCTTTTTCTTCATTTATAAACTTTACATGTCATTAGGTTATAGGTATGTTTTTTTTTTCCAAGCAATCTTGCAATCTCTTTCAACTGCCATGTTAAATTTATTTACATTAATTTTCAGTATATGTGCTGTCGAAGCGAGCACTACATTCATTTTCATTATGGATATTTTAAAATTGCTTTACTCTTTTTTTAGGATTTCTAGATTCCCTGCTTCTTCTATATTTCTTGTTTGTTAAATCAGTTAAGTGAGTTATTTTTGAAAATTAAACACCTTATTTCTATTATTTTCATAATTACTTCTCAAATATTGCCATGCATAATAAAATAATCCCATTCTCAGGGGATTAGAACAATTTAACAATTTAACTCAAATTACCTCATTGCAGCTTTTATTCTATTTTTTCAAAATTTTAATTCTCTTTTTTAAAACCCCATAAACTTGCAACATGTTTTATAGAGACAATACCTCTTTATAATTTATTCACATATTGACTTCTCTTTTGCTTCCCATTACTTCTTTGATCTCAGACCATCCTTTTGGAGTAATCTTTCTCTTCAAATATCACTCTCCTTTCTTTTTCAGCATAGATCTGTTTGAGGTTTAAAAAATTTCTCATTTCTTAAAATCTGAAAATGCTTTCATTTCACCTATGGTAACTTAAAAAATTTATTGATGTATAAGTCATATGTAGTTAGGCATATAAATTTTATATATACAGCTAAATAAATTTTGCACATATAAATATATCCATTAAAATTCTGCATGTACACATGCACACGCACACACGTACACACACACGCACACATTTAACCACCCTCCAAATCAAGATATAGAATATTTCCAACCACCTAGCAGGCTCATTTTTCTTGTTTCCATTTAGTATACTCCAAAAGTACTGTTTTGGCATTTATTATTGTAGATTAGTTTTAAAACTTCACATTAAGATAATTTTATAATGTATACTTTTTTTTAGTATGGCTTATTTTATTCAAAATTTTGTCTATGTGATTCATCCCTTTTCACTGTTGTACAGAATTGCATTATATGCAACTGTCATACTTTATTCATTCTATTGTTGATTGATACTTGATTTGTTTGAACTTCTTTGGCTATTATGAATTAAGTTGCTGAAAACTTTTTCTATATATCTTTAGGGACCATAAGCCCTTATTTCTTTTGTGTATATATTTAGGAATGGAATTGCTGGGTAATAGATATAATAGGAATGGAGTTCTTAGTTAATATATTTAAATATATATAAATATTTTATATATATATATGTTTACTTTTAGTAGGTATTGCCACAGAGTGTACTAAAATTGTTATACTAACTCATATCATAGAAGCAGTAATAAGAGTTTAAGTTGGGGGCGCCTGGGTGGCTCAGTTGGTTGAGTGTCTGACTTCGGCTCAGGTCATGGTCTTGCAGTTCGTGAGTTCGAGCCCCGCGTTGGGCTCTGTGCTAACAAACAGCTCGGAACCTGGAGCCTGCTTCGGATTCCGTGTCTCCCTCTTTCTCTCTCCCCCTCCCCTGCTCACGCTCTGTCTCTGTCTCTCAAAAATAAAAAAAATAAAAATAAATAAGTTTAAGTCACCTTCTCACTCTTGCCAACACTTGGCACTGTTTATCTTTTTAATATGCCGTTCTGATATGGATGTGGTGGGATTTCGGTGTAGTTTTAATTTGCATTCTCCTAGTAACAAAAGATTGATGAACATCTTTTGTAATCTTAATGGCCATTTGGAAATTCTTTTGTGAACTGCCTGCTCACATGTTTTGCTCACTTTTAATTTTTTTCTTTTTAATTTATAAGTTTTTTTTTATATATCACCTTTGTTCTTAAAAAGCAATTTTGCTGAGTACACAATTCTCACTTGAAATTTCTTCATGTTTTTATCCTTGATGGTTCATGGTCTCTAGGTGCTGGCTTCTTTTTAATTTACTTTGGTAGGCAAACACTGTGTTCTGTTTTGTGGATTGCGAGTTTCCATGATATTTATCTTACACATTGTTCTTTTCCATCCTTTTTAGTTCCTCATTCAAACGATCCAGTTAGACACATACAGACTTCCTTCTATGCTTCCTATGTCTTAACCTCTTTTTGTGTCTTCCATCTCTGAGACTCACTTATCTGCATTCTTCTTGATTCATAAGCTTTTTTCACCCCTAGTCCACTGATCTCAACTCATATATATCTGTTTTCTATTTAATCTGTCAAATGAGCTTTTAATTTGATATTTTTTTATTTTTTTATTTCTATAATTCCTTCTGGAGCACTTTTCCAATATGCCTGGTAATTTTGGTCTTGCTCAATAATTCAAAACAAGTAGAAAGAATTCTTATACTCCCATACCTGAAGACTTTAAAGGTCTAAATTGGCTGTTTCTGCTGACTTCAAGGTGATTTTTTTCCCCACGTGTGTATGCTGATCTTTCATTGTAAATTCATGCTGTCGATTTTACTCCAGGGTAACCTGGAGTTAAGAGAATTTAACTGACAGTTAAACTTGCTGTAAGACATATGGAGAAGCTTGCTGCGATTATAGAACATGTTCTTTTGCAAAATCTGAAACTTACTAACGTATCATGTAACTTTTTTTTTTTGGCCTGTTTACTAAGTGCCAGATGCATTATCTAAAGTTTCTCCTGAGAGGATTTGCATTTGCTGTTAGTAAGATTCAGGGGGCACTATACATTCTAACTTCCTTAGAAAACACATTCTTAAAATGTACAAGGTATGTTTCTCTCTCTCTCTCTCTCTCTCTCTCTCAGTTTAATATTATCTAGACCCTGCCAAGTCCCGTGGTTCCATCAGTCTGGGCTTCAGCCTCCCTACCTTGCTGCCATGCGGGTCTAAGCCTCATCCTGGCCATAGAGATGAACCGGGCACCTGCAGGCAGGTTAACACTGCTCTTCTCTCGGCCCCTCACTGACCGCTCCAGTTTCCTTTCACTTTGAGGGGTTTGGGGAACCTCTTGGAGATTTCTTTTACCTCTTGTGAGCTCAGCAATTACTCTTTATGCAGAATTCTTTCTGCTGCCAGAAAACAGAAGTCATCCTTTTCCCAGACAGATTATAAAGAGGCCATTTTCACAGTGATGTACAGTGTCGAATGGTGCTCTGTGGAACCCTCAGGGCCACCTTGGTGGGGACAGTAGTAGTTGATGGGGAAGGAGATGAATATGAATGAGGTGGGAACAGAGATACAAGAGTCCAGGCCCTTTAGCCCTGGCTTTATGTAGCATTTTTCAATGTGGCCTGCAAATGGGATTTTAATGACAGAAGGGTTCCAAATCTTTAACATTTACCCAAATCAAATGAATGATTTCATTATTCCCAGTTAAGTTTATCCATTCCACACAGCCCTAAAAGATTTGGAGATGATTTAATGTCCTTTAGGAAGTACAGGTTTTTAATGTCAAAATAGTGTAAACACACAGAAGCAAAAGAAGAAAAATCTAGCATAGGAAGAAAGAAGTCACTGCCTCAGGAGAGAAGATCATACTTTAAGGGAAGATTGGACAGAGAATTGATCAGACAGAGTGGGTAGATTTTAAGAGGCAATAGTAACAATAATAACATTAAACATGTCATAAACTATGATCTTTCTCTGTTTAACTTTGATTCATAGGAAACTACTCATGCCATCAGATTCATTTACTCGTGATATTACAAATATATATTGAGAATTGCAGTTTGTTCAAACATAGTCTTCTTGGAGATCTGCCTCCAGGTAAATTGTTTTGCCTGATTTTCATTCAATCCATTTTTATGAGTCTGTACTAAGTCAAAACACATACTGGAAAAACAATTATATTAAAGTCAAGATTTGTATCAAAATATCACCACATCTCTGAGAGTGCTAAGCTTGCTGTAAGACATGTGGAGAAGCTGGCTGCAATCACAGAACAAGTGCTTTTGAAGGATCCTGAAACTTACTAACATATAAGTCTTCTTCCGTTTTTTGTCTTTTTTTTTTTTCTGGTGTGTTTAGGAAAACCGTGTGTTTACTACGTGCCAGATGCATTATCTAAAGTTTCTCATCCAGTTGTATTTAACACTTACAACTATTAAATTGTATACACTTCATTTAAAAAGAAAACTGGGTGAAAGAAGTTCAACAACTTGATTAACGTCCTGTAGACTGTAAGTGGTGGAACTAAGTTTGAAACTCATGTCTGGTTCCAAAGTTCCTGTGTGTGCGTGTGTACATATATGTATATGTGTATATATATGTATAAAATTTACGTGTACATATGTGTGTGAGGGTGTACATATAAGTCCATACTGCTTATTCTGGAAAAACCATTCTCAAAATGTAGAGGATGCAGGTTTCTCTCTCACTTTTCCTTAAATACTGTTTCTTTATTTGGTCGTCACCCATGAATGTGGTTGTCATGATTCAAATTTCACAGTTAAATAGCATTCTTTTGCATCTTATTTTATAAGATTTCTGCTACCGTAATAGTTTTTTGTTCATAGAAATCTTGTGAGATTAGTTAATATTGCTCTTTATTATTTTTTTTAACGTTTATTTATTTTTGAGACAGAGAGAGACAGAGCATAAACGGGGGAGGGTCAGAGAGAAAGGGAGACACAGAATCTGAAGCAGGCTCCAGGCTCTGAGCTGTCAGCACAGAGCCTGACGAGGGGCTCGAACTCACGGACCGCGAGATCATGACCTGAGCCCAAGTCGGACGCTCAACCGACTGAGCCATCCAGGCGCCCCAATATTGCTCTTTAAATAAAGAAAACAGAATAAAATGGTTTGTGTGAAGTCACAACAGAGACCTGACTGAAGTCGAATCACATTAATATCCTTGGGGAACTTCAGAGCCATCTTCTTACTGTAAGTTTCTTACGTTAAAATGTCAAGGAAAACCCACTCTTGAAATTATTTATGTTAGATAAACCTATGCTTTTAGATAGAAGAGCGGGATTTCTGATCCTTTTTTGGTGCTATCTTTAACAGCTCCAAAAAACCTTCTTAAGCGCATACCATAAATACTTGCCCTTTCTTAGGACTGTCAAATATATTTTATTAACTGACTCCAGGAGCATGTGGATAAACTCTGCATAATGGCCAAAGAAGCACAGTAAATTGTTTTGAAAAGTAGAATGAAACCTTGCTGTTTTTGCATATCATCTTTTCTTTGTCCTGTATTTCATAGTTTTCTGATCTGTATATTAAATGAGAGAAAGGCATTGTAATTTTAGTGAGGTCAACACTAGGATACATAACTATGCCTTTTTAGTTCCTATGGTTCATATTGATAGTTTTAGGTGCTTAAGGGAAGTGACAAAGAGCTCTCTGGTTATGTCATAAAACTAAAACTGCCTCTATTTATGAATTAACTACTTAAATACTTAAAGTAACTTTAAATTAAAAAAAAAAACCCTTAATGGTCCTGTATTTTATAAACAAGTAAGAAGAATACAAGAAGAAAGCAAGGTGAGTGAAGACATTATTTGACCAAGAGACGGAAAACCAATGCCTTGGTTAAACCACTTAAGCCATTTGGCACTTCTTATCTTTTTGGAACAATGAGGAGACTGTACCCCAATAATCAGATCTTTTATGCTGATGCCTACAGCTGGCGAGCCATTTATATAGATGTTATAGGTAAAAACCCAGCAGCAGCAGACTGCTCTACTTGAAGTCAGAGTGTGTGTGTGACGTATGTGGGTGGAGAGTGTGTGTGAGTGTGCCATATGTGTGTATGCGTGCACATGGATGTGCATGCACAGTGTGTGTGTGTGTGTGTGTGTGTGTGTGTGTGTGTGTCTGAGTCTGAGCCCTGGTCTGAGCCCTTTCCTGCAGAGAAACTGCCACAGCATTCCTTGTACTTGCAGGACTTTAATTTGAAAATCATTATTTAGAGAATTTCTAAAATCCAGCTCTGTTATTTTATGAATTCTTCTTGGTTGGTTAAAGAAGACTCACGTACTTGTATACAGTTAACATAAATCTCGAGTTGCCGAAAATATTTTGCTTAGAAACTAGCCATTGTGATTCCTCGAGTATAATGTGAGGCAGTTTTTGATATTCATGTATGCGATATATTCAACTATAAATCAGAGAATACATTAAAGAATTTTACATTTTCCTATGGGAAGTAACTTTAAAATCATAGCTGAAAGGCCAGGAAAATAGGAGTGGCTTTAGGAGTATAAATGAGGCTCACCGTAATTATCACAATCAATTACACAGTGCACGTAACTAAGGAAAAGCATGTGGGGAAAGAATACATCTTACGTGGGGGGAAAAGGAGAAAAGAAGAATGCATTTCCCCAGAAGAGAGAAGGGAATAATAATGAGTAGTTTGGGAAAGTTATTTGTTATAGAATCAAGACTAATATGCCAAGAAAGTGGAACCACAAAGATTATGCTCTCTGGTGTCAGGCAAGCTGGCTTCGCAGCACACTGTGAAAGGGTGCCGTGGTGAACATCTGCTTTCAACAAAAAAAAAGACAAACGTCATGGTACCAACAATTCCAGGCATCTTACCAAGAAGTCTCTTTGCTCAAGCTAATTTATGTGAGATGCGCATTTCCAGTTTCTGCCGGAATTCTAGGCAGTTTGTTGGTTTGGTCAGCGAGCCGATGGCATGGCAGATCAGATGTAATCAAACGGGTTGCTGTCCTCCCTGCGTGCACGGGAAGGACGGCTACTCTGAAGGCCTCCAGGGAAGCTCCTGGGTACATTGCAGAACGGCACCCAACAGAAAGAAGGGCTGCAAGACCGAGCACAAAACCTGCAGGCCTGGGCTTTAGAGATGTTTTAGATATTTTAAAAACACACTCAAGGCTTTTTCAGTCTATTCAGCTTACATTATGCAAGGAGGCAATTAGAAACCTGGTAGCCGATTTCAAACTGTACTTCCTCTACTCCTCGAAGAAGCTCTTCTCACACAAAGCCGCATTCTCAGACATCCTCGACAGTCATTTAGTTGGCAGTAAGGGCCACATTCAGACGCTACGGAAACGCATTTAGAAAACTACGTGAGAGAAATTGTGCCATTTTGCAAGGTTAACACGGTACTGAGACATGAGTATCAGATAAAATCTTTAGCACACTTAAGGCTTTTGTTGCTAATGCACCTGTCTCAATTCTGCTGCCTAATAACACATGCTCAGACGGTCTGCTAAAAAGACCACAATGACGATATTAGTAATAAGTCAGCACAACTATCAGGATGCTCTTAGACACTGAATAGCAATGCAGTCAACTTGCAACTAAGTCTACAGAACTATCTACAGATAGTTGATCTAGAACTGACAGTAAGAAGTCAAACCCATCACAAATGAGAATCCCCAAATTCAAAAATGCTGTATTAATATTACCAACAGGTCCTGGAAGGTAAGAATATAGATGAAAGAACATTTTTCTAAGCGGCTCTGGAGCAGTGACCTGACACGGAGACGGGGGATTAACTGCATTTCGTGCAGCATCACTGAGTACAGTCTGTGAAATGCAAAGAAACAGTAGCAGAGGAACCGCCAGGATGCATGATAGTAAGAAACAGAATTTCCAAGTGACTCACGATAGAGAAAACTAAGTTAACAGGGTAATTGTTTTTTACTTATAAAATTTGTCATTTGTTTGAATCAACAGAGATATTTTACTCATTATTCTAGATAGTCCAAGATACCTGTGGAACTTATAGTTGATGCCCTCCTGCTTTCTGGAACCCATATAAAAACCCTTACCCCTAGCTGCTCCTGGGGCTATGCTCTGTAGGATACTCCCACCCGCCAGCAGAATATGTTTTTCTCCCGTTAATCTCTCTATTGCCAGTTCCCCCACCCACCCCAAGTCAGACCTAGATTGGTGGAGAAGTTTTTCCCTCTCACAACTGCCGCTGCTAGGCACGAACACCGTGGCTCGCACTGCCGAGATCGACATCACAGGACACCGGACAAAGCTGTTGCCTTTGAAAGCAGGTGTAGCCGCAGAGACTACTTGCCCCTCACGGCCTGGCCGCCTGTGCCTAGTTCCTGCCTTTTCATGTCCTCAACTGCTGCTTGAAAGGCAGTGGGTCTGTCTGGTGGGTGGAGCCCCCACCGTGCAGGGTGACCGCTGGATGCCAACCCCCCAGCCGCCAGGGCAAGGTTTGGGCATTTTCAGTTTCAATATTAGTAACTGGACCCTCTCTCAAAAGGTTCTGGATACCTCTTAAAGAAAGAGAGTTTTTTGTTTTTTGGGGTTTTTTTTTCACCTTAAAAGAATAAAACAACTCTCTGAAACACCGTATAGGCTTTGAAATCTGCCAGGCTTCTTTACCTGGATTCTAGGGAAGAGCAATTTTTTTTTTTTTTTTTTTTTTGTCTTTTGGCCGAACATTTAGGAATGCTCATTTCCGATCGTAGACCGGACACAACTCGAGGCATTAAATCTGCGACGTGGCATTTAGCCCTACACATAATTCATGTGTTAAATACCTTGCCTATTAAGTGCAAAGTTTACACGTCACGACAAGATTGCTCTAACTGCCAAATTAGAAGCTCAAGGTGCTATGCTCAAACAATTTTGCCTTAAACATCATTACCAGTAATAATCTGTGGGATCGGAGTCTGGCTGGATGTTTGGCTGGTGATGTGTGAGGTGGAAAGGAATACAGCTGACCGCTCATCAGCTCAATGAGCTAAGCATGGCTAAGCAGCAGAGACTTGCTTTTATGAGCTTGTCCAGTATAGGTCTATATAATTTTTATTTAGCCATTTATGAGTCAGGAGACGCAAAGCTGTCTAATTAAAAATGCCCTCTGTACAGGCTCTTTTCAGACCCAAACCACACTTTCATACAAAGGAATGCATAAATATACATGATAATTGACTCTAATGACAGGAAAAGAATGTGATGAAACATTTCCTGATAAAATCTGGTCTCAGGCATGCAAAGGGGATGAGGACTCCTCTTCAGTCACTGTGATTTACAACATAAAGGGAGAAATTCTAAAGGGTGAGGTAATTTTCCTCTAAATGCAGAATATATGTATGAAGAAAAGCAGAGGGCCTTTGTGTTATCTGGACAAGGAAAAATTATAAATGTTCCCTAGATGGAAAAGGGGAATCCCATTTGACAAGCCAGCCTTCCTTCATGGCCTTTTTAGTTTCTAGGTACCCAGTCAATGTTTCAATTCCTCTTGCAAGTTCGCCGTGCTCCTGATTACAGAGCAGTTAGGCTTTGTAAGCAACGTGAAAAGGACATTGTTTCTGGGCTTTCTTCCATTGTTGTTTTAGAGCATGCCTCTAGACACACGTCCCCTATTCTATTATGAATCTGGCATTCTTCAGAGATATGGAATGCAATTATAATGACCAAGGATCTTAGTGTTTGAAAATGAATCTTTAAAACTAGACACAGTTGTTAGAACACAATGGCAAGGCCTTCAGTAAACATTCCATGCATCTTGGAGGTAGTGGAATTTACAGAGACCTCCTTGCACACATGCTATATATTAATAAAGCCCAATGTGACAGTTAGCAGAAAGATAGTTTATCTGATTTCTTATCTTATAGGCATTCACTGTTGAGCTTCTCACAGAAATAGCTTTGGTTCTCTTAGGAATCGAAATTGAGAAAATACACAAACAAATAAAACTCTAAAGCAATAAACAAATACTTCATCTGATTCAAAAGAAAGGATTTTCGCAATCAAAAGAATCGTCAACAGAGTAGCTTGCTACCTGCATGAATAGCGAGCACCTGAGATTTAGTGTTTACAATGCACATTATATAAGAAAAACAGGCAAAATCACATGTTTTACACATGGATGTGCTTCCTTTGTAACAGTGGAAGTGGTTTTAGTAAAGGATATGGAAATACTCTTAGCTGATTTAAAGGATATGTTTTCAAAGAGTCCGAATTATTTACTGAAACAGAGTTCTTAAACTAAGTGATGGGACTAGTGGCTCACAACTGCACCAAAATAATGGATAATCTTTTACAAATATCCATGCAAGTTAAATATTTATTCTGTTACAAATTTAAGAACCAGATAGTTATGAGTTTTTACTTTTTAATTTTTTTTTAAACGTTTATTTATTTTTGGGACAGAGAGAGACAGAGCATGAACGGGGGAGGGGCAGAGAGAGAAGGAGACACAGAATCGGAAACAGGCTCCAGGCTCCGAGCCATCGCCCAGAGCCTGACGCGGGGCTCGAACTCACGGACCGCGAGATCGTGACCTGGCTGAAGTCGGACGCTTAACCGACTGCGCCACCCAGGCGCCCCTACTTTTTATTTTTTAAAAAAGTGTACTTATTTATTTTGAAAGAGAGAGCACAAGTGGGGGAGGGGCAGAGAGTGAAGGAGAGAGACCCTCCCAAGCAGGCTCCATACCATCAGCCCAGAGCCCACTGTGGGGCCTGAACCCATGAACCTGTGAGATCATGACCTGAGGCAAAACCAAGAGTCTGACACTCAACCCAATGAGCCACCCAGGTGCCTCCGATAGGACTTTTTAAATAATGGCCATCTACAGCCTCAGAGACTCTGTCTTACACTTTAACCTGCTTTTCTCACCTTTTTCATCTTAAAGGACTCTGACAACTGAGCCCTTGGCTTTCTGGTTGACACAGCAGGCTCCTGGAACAACAGGGTCCACTGAGCTCGGAACACTAGCACAATGGTCAATCCGTTGCCTCACAGAATTACAGTGCGAAGCTAGAGGTAGAGAATGTCTGTTACCTCCCCTCCTCCTCCCTGTATCTCCTACTCCACCGCCCTGTCTTTAGATTTCCACTGGTCCTCACTTTTTTCCCCTTGACTTGAGAAAAGCCTTACAAGTCAGAAAAACCTTTGTGTGACAGCATACCTCAGTCCTTGTGGAGGACAGCCTGCATCTAAATAAGATTTTAGGCGGGGGGGGGAAACCTTTTAAAGAAGGTTTCGCTAAAGGAATCTGTCTTTCTTGGCATCTTTTGACTCCCTAGCCCGTCACAACACGTTTCTTTCCTCGTTTTCATTCATTTACTGAATTGGGCTTCCTCTGTCACCGTTTGGGGGCTCCTCTGCCCACATGTTATACGTTGGCATCCCTAGTGTTCTTTCACTTCCTACTGCCTGCTCTTCTCCTTCCAACACTCTCCCTAGTGACCCCATCCATGTTCATGGTTCCAGACACCCACCTGCCCTCCAGCCAACCCCTTTCTCCTGAGCTTCAGATTCATATCCAACTCCTTTCTGGAAATCTTCATGCCATGAACTGAATGTTTATGTCTCTTTAAAATTCAGATGTTGAAATCTTAATCCACAGGGTGATGCTATTAGAAGGTGGGGCCTTTGAGAGGCTAAACCCTCATGAATGGAATTAGTTCCTTTATAAAGGAGGCCCTAGAGAGATCCCTCTTTTGTGCTATGGGAGGTCAGGGTGAAAAGACATGGTCTATGAACCAGGAAATGGGCTCTTACCAGACACTGAATCTGTCAACATCTGGATTTTGGATTTCCTAGTCTCCAGAACTCTGAGAAATAAACTTCTCTTGTTTATAATCCACCCAGTTTATGGTATTTGTTACAGCAGCCCGGAAGGACTAAGACACTTCACCTTGCTATCCTTAAATCATCTTAAATGCAACTTTCTCCAAACAGAATGCTTTGTCTTCTGGACACCCTTGCTCTCTTCCTGGTGTCGGTTGGTGGCATCTACATGGTCGCACAAGACAGAAAACTGATTGACAGCAAAACCTAAACCCAATTTTCAACTGAGCGAGGGCTCCTGGGCAAAGGGAGACACGGGAAGGCCATGAGGGAGTAGAGAATCCCACCTCCTTGTTTTTGAATTTGGGTTTCTCGTTCCAAGTTCTGCTTGACTGCCATGGAGGATGGCCTTGAGTCCAACTAGCTCCCTACAACGAATAGAGACCTGGAGTGGTGGAGAGAATGGGAGTTTCGTTTTTGTGGCGAAGTGAGGCATATCACTTAGTGGCGGTTGCCAGCGATAGAACAGTCAGGGCCTGTGTGATGGTGCCACGATGACTTCAGTGTCCCAGGCCATTGTATGTTTAACTCCTCCATCCTTGGCAATTAGTGCTTATCCTCAAGGTCCACAGAAAAGGCTGCTGAAGCTCCAGCCATCATACCCATGTTCTATTTAGAAAAGAAGGGAGAGGAACAAAGGAACTTTCCAGCAGCTGTGTCCAATGCATTTTTCTAGCTTTTCATTGGCTACTTCTAGAAGGAAAAGTGGCTGGAATCTTTTTCTGTACCCAATAATGTGCATGTTCTATTCAGTAAGAAGATGACTTCATGGATAGTAGGTAGGAAACTAGCAGTATCTGGTACTGGGGATTCTAAAAAGAGCTTGAGCTTTTAAAAACATGTAAATGTTTGTGTCCCCTAGATTCATGTCACTGGCCAAAGCCCCTCCAGAGTTCTCTGGAAGTTTCAATTCCGGCATCTCTTCACCCACCACACGTAATCAGTTGCCAAGACCTGCCCATTTTAATTCCTTGAACATAACTTGAATTCATATCTTCATCTTATATTCCTTCCACCACTCCCCTAGTTCAGGCCCTTGCCCTTCCCAGTTCAATTACTGCAACCACCTCCTGACTGGGTCCTTCTAGTCAGGGCAGGGTAATGTGTCCATGGTGCCAACTCTGGAACTGGAATCCTGGCTTTTCTGGGAGATTTAAGAAGATGATATGTATAAAGCACTTGCACGGCACCTGGCTCCCAGTAAGCAGTCAATGTATGTTAGCATTTATTACTATCTTGTTTTAAGAAATAGAGTTTGTATGTTGTGTCAGAGCAATTTGTTTAAATAACGGATTCTTTCTCTACTAGGCGCCTAAAGGCAGGGACCTTCCTTGCTTATCTTTTCTTCTCCCACACCTAACACAATCGGAAGCACACCCTAGGCTCTAGAATGAATGAGTATCAGTACTCATCAGAAGTACTCATCAGAAGTACTCATCAGGGGGCGCCTGGGTGGCTCAGTCGGTTGGGCGTCCGACTTCGGCTCAGGTCATGATCTCGCGGTTCGTGGGTTCAAGCCCCGCGTCAGGCTCTGTGCTGACAGCTCAGAGCCTGGAGCCTGTTTCAGACTCTGTGTCTCCCTCTCTCTCTGACCCTCCCCCGTTCATGCTCTGTCTCTCTCTGTCTCAAAAATAAATAAACATTAAAAAAAAAAAAGTACTCATCAGAAGTGCTGACACTTCTGAGGACTGATACTCTGCAGGCAGCCGAGCCAACTTCATGAACTCCACAGATCAGACATACGGGTCTGTTATTTCTCTTTATTAGGCTTGTGTCGGCAGCAGTCCACGTGTCCCCAGTTCTCCTATCTTTTTCTTCAAGCTCTGTCTTTATTCCCATTTCAGCCTCCTGATACTTCCCCTTTGAATATTTTTCTAATCCTCTAGCAATCTATCTACCTATCTATCTGTCTGTTATAGTCTGTAAGATATATATTATATATTTTCCAGGAGAGGCATTTTTATATAAGAATATATGTAAATTACATGATATAGATTCATATTTCTTAGTGTAATTACATATTTTTATGCAAGAACAACACACCTAGCAAATAGTGGTAATAATGATGATAACAGTGAATATTTTCAGCCCTTGCATTGTGCTAGAGAATTCTCACAATAAATCTGTGAGGCAGTCCAGTTTTCAATCTCCATTTTCCAGAAGCACAGAGGTGTTCGATAATCTGCCCAAGGTCTCTGGCTAGTAGGTGGGAGAGTAGATGTTCAGTGGATACTGTTTGCATCTCAGTCTCCCCATTTTTCTTCCTCATGACTTTGATCCCCACCGACCCCATATTTCTACATGTTTTAAAGTCTCAGTCATACAGTGTGTCTTAATTTATAAGTCCCTCTCACATACATTATCTTATTTGATCTTCATAACAACTATCTGAGGTGGGTAAGGAAGATTCTGTTGCTTCTACCTGACAAATGAGGAAAACGGCGCTCACTGACATCGTTACTTGGATATTTGGGTATTAATTCAGGAAGTGCCGTAGAGAATATCTAGCCCGGCCCACTCATTAGCCTCAGAGACAGAACTGTCTTTCCCGGTTTCCCCAGCTAGTTGCTGAGCCAAGAGCTTGTGTTTGAGTTCACGGTCAGCCCGTGGAAGTTACATTGACTTTGGAACCAGGGATTCAATCTCTCTGAGCTACAGTTTTGCTCGTTTGTAAAATGGGGGCTATTATCTACCTCATGAGACTGTTGCAAAAAATAAATGCGATTAATAGGGAACATCAATCCAGGGACCTGGTAAGTATTCACCAGATGTCCGTTTGCTTCCTCCTTTCTTTCTAAGGTTGTTGCACGGATCTAATAGAGAAACGTTCTTTTCCGTGTGGTGGATTTTCTCCCATACCGTGGGGCTATGGAACCGGAACCCCCCCCCCCCCAATCCTCTCTGACGTCCCGTCTGAACTCGGGGACCCTTCCCTCTTGTTCACCGCACCGCTTCCTCCCTGTAATCCTCGTTGGCCACAGGCAAACTTCCAGGCTCCATCCATCAGGTCACTTCTTCTTTTGCCAGGTTCCATTTCCAGCGAAACTCTCCAGTCCATCATGTCAATCGCTCTCTTGCCACTGTTTTTTAACTCCCTTGCCGGCTTTGCTCAGCAAAGCTCCGAGCCCCCATCAATCCCGACGCTGGAGGGCCCTGACCACCCCAGGAATTGCGGCCTCAGAGGCGCAGGTGCAGCGGGTGGCCGTGCCTTCCAGGCCCCACGGCTGCCCCCGATTCCACGCAGCAGTGGTTGTCAGTTCTAGTCCAGGGCCTTCCACTGCCTTCCGTGTTCACCTCATTCCTCAAACTCCCGACCCACCCCCTCCCCCATCCCTTTCCGCAAAACACCCTCCCTTGCATTCTGCGGAGAAAATCAAGCTGATCCTGATGAATACACTGCTAACATCAACTGAGCGCTGATTGTATGCCAGGCACGGTGCCAGGTCCTTTATTCACATCACCTCATCTAACCTTCAGCGGATACGGTTATGAAGTCTCCACTTTGGGGTAGAGGCCCCCAGAAGCTGGGAGAAGCTGGCTCATTTACCCAGGGTGGACCAGCGGGGGGTGGCGGACACGAACCCCTGTGGGGTTCTCCAGAACGACCTTTCAAGCATCAGACAAGAAGTTCTTCAACTTTCTCTCCTGTAGACTACAAACTTACCTTCTTTAATTTTTAAAAATTAGGTTTGAAAAAATTTCTCAGAGCTATTCATGCACATAATTTAAAGAGACAAATAGGTCGGAAAAAAAAATAAATAAAACAGCAGCCCCTGATCTTCCTATGCTTAATTTTCTCTTCCCCAGAAGCACCCACTTTTAGCTGACTCTCTGAGCACTTATATCCATATTCCTAAATATCACGCATATGTTGCCATTCACCGATCTGTCCACTTTAGCCGCTTTCTATTGCCTTCCCCAAGGAAGCATGAGGAATTAGCTAATCACCATGGCAAAACCTCGGCCCCATGAACACGTGACCATATTGTCCTTCCCCATGCTGCTACAGGTTATATTCATTTATGTGTTTTAAAATATGAATGCCAATCACGACTGAGCCACAGGTATATTACAATGACTTTTCCTTTCCTGAATGCTGTGGTGTAAGGCCTACAATTAAAGCATAGTATTATGTGCTGCCTTGACATCTGGTGAAACCCGGAGGGCCTCAGATGCTTTCTCTACAAGTTTCCCTTCCCCACTCTGCTCTCATGGGGAAGGTCCCCTGGCCAAACAACTGTCCGTATCAAGGGGACCAGGTGCACTTCCTGCTTATCCCTGGGTAATGAATTTCAGTGCCCTGCTAGCACTTGGAATTATTTTATTTTATTTTTTTTTATTTTCTCTGTTTATTTTTTGAGAGACAAAGAGAGAGAGAGAGAGAGAGAGAGAGAGAGAGAGAGTGAGAGAATCCTACGCAGGGTCTCTGCTGTCAGAGCAGAGCCTAACGTGGGGCTTGAACTCACAAACGGTGAGATCATGGCCTGATCCAAAATCAAGAGTTGGATGTTTAACAGACTCAGTCACCCAGGTGCCCCACACTTGGAATTGTTAAGAAGGCCAATCACATTCTAGGGGCACCTGGGTGGCTCAGTCGGGTAAGGATCTGACTTTGGCTCAGGTCATGATCTCATGCTTCAAGAGTTCCGGCCCCACATCGGGCTCTGTGCTGACGGCTTGGAGCCTGGAGCCTCCTTCGGATTCTGTCTCCGTCTCTCTGCCCCTCCCCTGCTCATGCTCAATCCCTCTCTCTCTCAAATATAAAATAAAACATATTAAAAAAGAAAAGCCAATCACATTCTCGTGTGGGGAGGGAGGGGTCACCTCCCCCTCTTCACACTGCAAAGACTGCCTCTCACAGTCCCTGAGTGCAACCTGGTGGTGGTGCCCTCCTCCCGGGGGCTCTATTTGTGATTAATCAACTGTTGTCAATCTCACGTGCCCGGTGCTGTGTTCAGCCATCCCACAACCCTAGGATGGGAATTCATCCCTCACCAAAGCCATGAATGGGAGGCAGTGAAAACACACATCCCTCTGAGTTTTTAGGATTGATAATAATCAACTTGGCTTCCCCTATCCTCTTCCTAGTCAATCCCTTCAACCTCTAATGTTAATTTCCTCTTCTTGGGAAAGTCTCTTGGTGGAGCCCCTGACCTGTTCCGGTCTGGCCTGGCTGACTGCTATGTCTGCTTTGCAGCCATCACCTTTCTGAGATTTTGCATGTCTGAAAATGTTGTTATTCTCACATTTACTTGATAGTTTGGCCAGGTTTCGAATTCTTGGCCGGAAATTGTTTTTCCTCAGAATTCCGAAGCCATTTTCCATGCCTTTCAGTTTCCAACACTGCTGTTGAGAAGTCCAAACCACTCAAATCCCTAATCCTTCTTATGTGACCTGTTTTTCCTTTGCTCTGTGGAAAAAAAAAAAAAAAAAAAAAAACCCTTTTCTCACCCATCTCCCCCTCCTTTGAATGTACCAATGAAATGTACTGGTGTGGTTCTATTTTCATTCATTCAACTTGGCACTTGCTGGGTCTTTCTAATCTGGAAACTCATATCCTTCAGCTCTGGGGAAATGTTCTTGTCTTATTCGCTTAATGATTTTCTCCATTCCATTTGCCTTACTTTCTCTTTCTGGAACTCTTATTATATAGATTTTGGCTCTCTTAAATAGTTCTCTAACTTATTTTTTCTTTTCCTCCCTGTTTTCTCTGTTTTTCTAGATTTCTACTGATTTCTAGACTTCTTCACCTTCTCTTCCAATCTTTCTATTGAGTTTTCCATTGTTATTGGTATATTTTATTTTATTTTAAGCTTATTTATTTATTTTGAGAGAGAGAAAGAGTGAGGTAGGGGCACAGAGAGGAGACAGAGAATCCCAAGCAGGCTCTACACTGTCAGCTCAGAGCCCGACGTGAGGCTCAAACTCATGAACTGTGAGATCATGACCTGAGCCAAAGTCAGACATTTAACTGACTGAGCCACCCAGGTGCCCCTTATTGGTATATTTTAAATCTCAAGTTTGTTTGTCAGTGTTCTTTTGGGGCATCTCTATGCTGCTGGTTGGATTTTCTTGATAGTGGGTTTCACTGTATGGTGATTTGGCTGGCTATTTTCTTGTAGAATCCCCAATGTCAGTACTTCCCCCCCCCCCCCCCTTGTTGGTGGGCCAGATTCCCCAGGGAAGGCTCTTCCAGACTCTTGCCTGGAGGAATGCCCTATGCTGCCAGCATTCTGTAAGAGGATCCCTCCAATTCTTGGGTCTTCCGCAGGTGGGAGATGTAAATTCGGTTATATTTTAGCTTTCTCTACTTTACGAGGTCTGCTAAGTCAATTACCACTCACTCATCTACTTTTCAGTTTCCAAAATTGTACTGCTGATGTTTACATTCCTTTTGGATTTTTATACTTGCCATGTATTAATTAGCTTTACTGCTATCTAAATAGGATTTGGGAAAGAGTTCGAGGCTAATGCAAGTGTTTAACGTTTGTTCCTTTATTTCTATTTCTACCCATGCTTTCCTCATTTCCTCTTAACTGAAGTCTTTTCTAGTCTAAGGCTCTTACTTCACCTGATATTGGAATTCAATGTCTTAACGTCTCTTCAGAGTTACTGTTCCAATAGTCATCCCTTCCCTGTCTTGTACTTTTGAATCTATATTGGCTCTTTCCTGTCAGCTGTAAACACACGGAGATAATTCTATCTTCAGATATTCCTTTGAACTGATATCTTCCTCATGTTCACATCCATATTTCTGCTTCCTTTTACAGTCAATCTCTTTGAAAGCATCCTCCGTGCTTTCTATCTCTTTTTCCTCTGAGTCCATTTACAACTCCACCCATGGAATGAGACGTCTAGTAAAATTGCCAAATGACTTCTATATTGCCAAACCAATAGACGCTTCCTTCCCTTAGGTCTACTGCTCTACGGTCCTCTTGACCACATTGACCTTTCTTTCTTTCTTATTAGTTTTTGTTTTATTATTAAAAGTAATACATATTCATTATGTAAAAGTTAGAATATAGAAAAAATACAAGGAAAAAGGAAATCCAATCCCTAAATCTGCCAAATGTTAATAGGAGATAACCCCTATTAAACTTAGGATGTATTCTCCTCCCAACTTTTTGCTCGGAATATATTATTTATATAACTGTGTGTGTAGATATAAGCCTCAAACTTAACATTTTCAAACAATTTTCTAGACAATTGGTTACTTTTAAATTTCCTATCTCAGTCAATGAGTAGTATCACTACTCAACCAACTGATAAAGCCTGAATCCCATTTGACACCTTCACCTTTTCCCTCTCCCCCACCTCTTGCAGTTAATGAGTCAGGGAGTCATGAATTCAACGTCTTCAAACAGGTTAGCCACCTATCTCTTCTATCCTAGCATCCTCACTTTAAGTTAGGATTTCACCCTGCGTGCCTGAATTATTGCATTAGCCACCTAATTACAATCCTCGCCTGTCTTTTCAAGTATTATTCAGAATGCTGTCAGAACAATTGCTATAAAATATTTGTCCAGTTATGTCATTCACTTACATAAAAATCCTTTGACGTTCTCCAGAGCCTGATGGATAAAAATTCCTTAGCCTAGGACTCGTGGCTTTTGTGTGTCTTTCAGAAGTGTCCTCTCTCTTTCCCTCGCTTTATTTGTTCCTTTTTCCCAAATACCTCTGATATGGAAACAATGGGCCACACTGTTTCTTTCCTTGAAAACTTTCTTCATGCTCTTCTCTTTTTCTCCCTTCTTATTTAGCTAACTTCTACAAAACGCTTCAAAAGTTTGAGCATCACTTCTCCAAAGAGACCGCTTTTATCTCCTAATCTAATTGAGAAGTTTCTCCTCGGTGCTTCCACATTACCCCCTAAAGTCAGCTATCCTACACTGAAATGATGATTTGCTTTGCTGCTGCTTCTACTAAAGTAGATACATTTTCAGAGTTGCGACTATATATTGTTTGACTTTGTATTCTGAATGGCTTAGCCAGTGCTTGACAAAAGGTGGGCTGGCAATGTTAATCAATGGAGTCGTTTTCCATTCCGATTTTTATACAGATGCGCTGTTTTCAAGGCTAGCCCTTTTTACTTTACAAATTCTCTAAGAGTATGTGAGGAGAGGTTGTGGTGTGGGTATCCAGGAAGAGAAGAAAGGAGAGAGGAGTTCACATAGATCATCACAAAACAGTACTCTAAATCATCCTATGGGTTTGCCATTCTGGTTTTTAGGATAGAGCTAGAACTCAACCAAAGTGTAGAAGCAGGAAGAGATGGGAAGTTACCTCATTTGAAAGTCTAATGCAATGTATTGTGTGTTTTCAAAGGGAAATCACCCCGGAGTCCGCATCATTCAAGTACTTTAATAGGTAATTGTTTGTGTTTGTGTGTGTGTGTGTTTTCTTGACAGATTACATGTTATGACAATGAGAAAAGCCCTACCTCGTAAAACTGCACACTTAAAAAATACTGAATTTCAAAAATCACAAACAAGCTGTCCTTCTCGCAGTTGAGCTGCAGAACCAAGCAGGCCTAAGGACAACCACAAGATCTCTCTAGCTGGCAAACTGTCCTGATCCCCTACTGACCGGTGGGAGTGGTAAGCGCCATTCGGACCCTGGGCTGTGTGGCCTTCGTTTCTCCACAGGAGGCGAGGGACACATAAGTGCAGAGAAATGTGCTGGGGAGAGCCTGGCCTCGAGAGAGGGGAAGACAGGAGGGATGTGGAAGCTAAGTGGTCAGACTACACGGAGCCTGGGATAAAAGGCAGGTAGGACCGGCTTGCTCAAGTGCCTAAAACAAAAGACAACTCTAGAGTCGGTAGTGGGGGGGTGGGGCGGGCCGGGCTGGCAGACAGCAGCTGCGTTTAATGCCATGACTGGAGAAATTAGGATTCAAACCTCACACTGGACACCGCCCCCTGGACCCCAACCGACAGTCACTAATCCGTACGCACACCACCGACGATGTCTTTACGTTGGGCTAAAAATTAAGAAAGCAGTAAGTGACTGCAGAGAGGGGTAAGTTCTAGAGTCGGCTCCAGCGATCCAGGAAACCAACAGATCCTTCAAAGTTTGCTTACCCTGCTTACAAACCACATGAAGTAGGGTGGCAAAGCTGTCAGCTGATTTTTAGGAGTTTGTTTGGAACAACTGGGATTCAATTCAAACAGAGTTTCAAGTTGTGTGGATCTGCAAGTATATTACTGGACTTTTTCTCATTATTTCACCATCGGGATAGGGAGCTTTTCAATTCAGATCACATCTGAAATTATGTAGCAGAACGGACTGAGGCGACACATGTTGGCCTTTCCTCACAGGCTATCTTCCTCCACTTCCCAGGTTTAATCCAGTCCCATTGGGTTTTTTTTCCTTGGTGACGACTTCCGATTTTCTCCTTCACTATCACTCTGCCAGCATGCCATTTCCCAAACTTGCTGCCTAAAAAGAAGAGTGGCCTGGGACCAGCTCTCTTCCCTCCAATTTAACCTTATATTCAGATCATTCTGAGCTTTCCAGAGAGCAAATCTTTTCTGTACTCAAAAGCCTTCGAATGACTCCCCTTTATTTGTATAATGAAATCACCTCACACCTGTCAGAATGGCTAAAATCAACAACATAAGAAACAAAAAGTGTTGAGGATGTGGCAAAAAAGGAACCCTCTTGCACTGTTGGTGGGGTCGCAAACTGGTGCAGCCACTTGGGAAAACAGTAGGGAGGTTCCTCAGAAGGTTAAAGATAGAACTGCCCTACGATGCAGTAATCATACCACTGGGTATTTACCCGAAGAATACAAAAACACTAATTCAGAGGAATACATGCACCTCTATGTTTTTTACAACATTATTTACAATAGCCAAACTATGGAAGTGGCCCAAGTGCCCAGGGATTAATGAATGGACAAAGAAGATATGGTGTATATATACACAATGGAATACTATTTAGCCACAAAGAAGAATGAAATCTTGCCATTTGCAACAACATGGAAAGAGTAGAGAGTATAATGCTAAGTGAAATAAGTCAGAGAAAGACAAATACCATATGATCTCACTCATGTATGGAATTTAAGAAACAAGACAAATACACAACGGAAAAAAGAAAAGAGAGACAAACCAAGAAGCAGACCCCTCCTTTTTTTTTTTTTAATGTTTATTTTTGAGGGAGAGAGTAAGCACAAGTGGGGTTGGGGCAGAGAGAGAGGGAGACACAGAATCCGAAGTAGGATCCAGGCTCTGAGCTGTCAGCACAGAGCCTGACATGGGGTTTGAACCCATGAACTGTGAGATCATGACCCGAGCTGAGTCAGACGCTTACCTGAATGAGCCACCCAGCTGGGACTTAACTACCCTGAAACAGACTCTTAACTATAGAGAACGGACTAATGGTTACCAGAGGGGAGGTAGAGTGAGGGGCTGGAGGAGACAGGTGATGAGGATTAAGGAGTGCATTTATGATGAGATAAAATAACAAGCAAAAAAAAAAAAAAATCCAAATGTGATCCATCTGATCCAGCCTCTGTCCCTCCCTGTACACTGTGAGCTATTGGATAGGGCAGGGAGGGAGGGATATTATGAAAGGACAATGGAGAAAAGTAGCATTAACATTAGGAGCAGACAAGATTACAGTAAAGCCAAGAGATCTTCATATGCCAGGGCTTTGATATCTACTGGTGATTATAATTCATTTTATATACAAAATCCAATATTCATAAGGCTTACACGTTTGCCAAAACTAAGATTATATCTGCGACCAAATGTTCCCATAACATGTGTCAATAGGTAATGCTCAGCTATGAGTAGGGTACGACCATGAAATATCATATATTATCTGAAACAGAGATATAAAAATTTAAATCTGTTTAAAAAAAAAACAAAACAGAAAACCCTCCAAAAGATTCTGTGCAATCACTAACTTTTAATATTTGGAGAAAGTGTGGAAGAAAATAAAATATGATCAAACTTAGTGCCGTGGCTTTAGCTTTTGGATAGTCAGGATGTCTTGTTACCTGCTTAAATTCCTTAAGTAAAAAGAGAGAGAAATTTTTTACTTGCCACTTCTCAATATTTATTTATGCAGATGAGACATGAGTCACAAGGATTTGGAGATGAACTCTGATTTATGACAACATCAGGAAAATGGCTAAAAATAAGTGTGTCTCACGATGATTCAAAGTGCAATAAGGGAATTTCCAATGATTTGGTAACAAATGTAGCAGCCCAAGTCCATTTATTTCTCTAGCGAATATTCCCAAGGAGCATGAAACATGACAGCTGCATAATCTGAACAGTTGATTTTTCCACGTTAGTCAATTCAAACTGTTGTGTCAAGAAAAGAAAGAGAGGAAAGGAAAAGAAAGAGAAGGTGTAAGTAATAGATCAAGTTTGTTTATGAACGACTTGGGAAATAAAATCTCCAATAATCTATCAGTAGCCAAATATTAACATTGGAGCCATTAAGCCTAACTGCATAGAAATGACAGACTGAGGAACAGGATGAGGCTATGATCTGCTGAGCTGCTTATGTGAAAGGCAGAAGTGCAGAACCCCAGGGGCGGGGCGCCTGGGTGGCTCAGTCTGTTAAGCATCAGACTCTTGATTTCAGCTCCGGTCATGATCTCACCGTTCTTGAGGTCTAGCCCCGTATCAGGTTCTGCTCTGACAGCATGGAGCCTGCTTGGGATTCTCTCTCTCCCTGTCTGTCTGCCCCTCCCCACCCTACCTCCCTCAAAATAAATAAACTTAAAAAAAAAAAAAAAAAAAAAAGAAGTCCAGAACCCTAGAATTGAAAACAACGTGCGATATCACTAAATCCAACCTCTGGCCCTGAGCAAGAATTATCTCCAAAACACTGATCTCAGAAGTAGAATTCAGCCTGTTAAATACTTACAGCAATGGGAGGCTCACCACCTGTACCTTAGTGACTCAAAAACCACAAATTTATCATCTTATAGTTCTGGAGACTAGAAACTTGAAGATGTTTAGCAGGAACACACTCTCTACAGAGACTTAGGGAAGATGACATTTCTTGCCTTTGCTAGTTTCTGGTGGTTGCTGGCTTCCTTGGCTTGTGGCCACATCACCCTAATCTCTGCTTAAGTTTTCACATCATTTTTCCTGTGTCTCTTAAAAGGACACCTGTAATATATTCAGGAATCAATCATATAATCCAGAATGAACTCCTCATCTCAAGAGCTCCAACTTAATGACATATTCAAAGACCCTCTTCCCATATAAGGTAATATTCACAGGCGCTGGTGATATAGGACATGGCCCTATCTTTTGAGGGACCATCATTCAGCCTACTGTACAACCTCCAAAAGAAATCCACTTAGTTTTGGACAGATCTTATCAGCGTGCACTTCTGTTGTTTTGAACAGTACCTACCCATTTTTACTACTTGGAAGTAATTCCAACATAGGTGAGAGGTAAGGCTCTGTCTCCTACTCTTGAGCTGAAATGGGGAGTTTCTTCTCTTCTTAGACCCCAGACCCTAGGGCAAGGGCACATGCACAAGCAGAGCCAGTCAGATGCCCATGTCCTATTCCTGCCTAGCTCCTCTTTCTGTCTCCATCCATGACCCCAACCTTCACTCACACCCTGATTACTCTACTCCAGGTCTCATCTCTTTTGAGACACTTCCTCAAGAATACCCTTCTCTCTTCTTTAGATCCATAAATTATGTATTATTAGGTCACCCACGGCTTCCCAATTATTGACCTTTCTTTTTGAACAACTATAATGATCACTTTTTGCATTTTGGCCATACGCATTTGATTACAGTCAACCTAGAACTTTATAGTAGGCTGTCTCAGTTTTTTTCTAATGATTTATTTGCAAGCCTATCTCCCCAACAAAATTGTAGACTCTTAGAGGGCAGGCGTGTTCTTATTTCTTTAGTATAATGATCCAGAGGTGTTTAATGGGCACAATAGATATTTACTTTTTCCTGTTTATGAGCAACCTCATAGTAGAGGACTTATAAACATTTTTAATTTTGCTGAAGCAGGACTTTTATAATTATAAAACTTAAATAAGCTCTTTAAAAATAAAAGTTCCTTGAATTATTCCATCTTTCAGTCCTACTTGATTTTAATTTTGCCAAATTAAGGGTTTCATGTATAATCTTCCAGAAGTTTTCTTTTCAAACACAAGCATAGTGTCTCTTTAAATACCAAAAAATTATGCCCCTTAAAATATTTTTATAAGTATTGCCAAATTGTGTCTTGGAAAGTCTGTAGAAAGCAAGAATTTGAATTTTTAACGGCTGTAAGTTTGGTGGGCAAGGACGAGTCGCTTAACCAATGAGCAGAAGCAGCCCAGTTTTCATATCGGAATGAGGCCTGGGGCTCTCTGCACCTTTATGATGGCAGACCATGTGGTATGCAGTTTAGCTCACTCTCTGGGGAGCGTTTCTCAGAAAAGAAGACAGTGCTGCTGCTGCTGCTGACAGCAATGGAGGAAAAGAAAAAGATGTCTAAAAAAGTGCCGGTTTGGGTCAGAAAATAAAGTTTGGTTTTTTTTTTTTCTTTTTGTTTGTGAGAAAGACACATAGCATGCGGTAATGTGTTCACAAATCCCAAAACCTCCTGCTGGGGACGTTAAGGGTCTTCTGATTTCAAGGGAATGGAATTTAATTTAATGATGAAGGAGAAGCATGGACGCGGCATGTCGTGCCACGGGTCACGGATGGAGTATTGACTAGCGGTGGGAATCTACCCCCCAAACCGAGAGCACACCGTATACACTGTATGTTAGCCAATTTGACAGTAAGTTATATTAAAAAAAAATAAATGTATACATACATATAAAGTGTATTATTCCCCATGATTCAGGTGTGCCATGAAGTATAGAAATTTACAACTATACCACACAACTTCTAATATCCTGACTATTCTGAACCCATTTATTATTTTGAAACTTATCTATTACTTGCATGATATTTGTTGTTAAAAATCACACGAAGTTGAAGCATGTCTCAAATAATTTTAAAGTCCTCTGATATTTCACACAACTGAGAAAATGAATACTAACATTTTGGTGCCTCTATATTTGGTGCCATGCTTTTAAGGGCACAGAATATTTACTTAGTCTTTAAATCTGTAACTTTTATGAAGTACTTTTGTAGGTTTAAAATTCTGATGAATCGGGAAATCACTTGCTCATCTGAGAATAAGAAACGGTTACTTGGTTAAATTTCTTTTCCAATGGATAACTGTGCTACTTGCTGAATTTTCTTCCTATTATTTTGCAATGTCATCATTACCGTATTCTGAATTCCATATATGATCCGTAAAACTTTGGGCTTTATTTTTCTATTCCTAAGCTAGGATCAAATTTTATAATTACTATAATTTAACAGTAGTTTTTAATATCAAGAAATACTTGCTGAGTTATGAAAAAAATGTTATAAAGGTGAATAAAGCAGAAAGTGAATGTTTGCCATGTAATCCTACTTCCCAAAGATCAACACTGCTCACAGGGGCATATTCTGGAATTTTTTTCACACAATATGCATAATGTAAATGGAATCATATTACATCCTGATGTCTAACTTTTTTCACTTAGCAATTTATTGTAGGAAGTTTTCTTTTTTCTTTTAAAGATTTTATTTTTTTAAAGTAATCTCTACACCTAACATTTGAACTCACAACCCTGAGATCAAGAGTAGTGTGCTCCACTGAGTCAGGCAGGCACCCCTACTGTGGGTATTTTGCAAGCCAACACAGATAGGTACATCATATACTTTTAACTGAATATGGTTGGTTTTTAAAACAAATTTTTTAATGTTTTATTTTATTTTTGAGAGAGAGAGAGACAAAGCACAAGTGGGGAGGGGAAGAGAAAGGAGGGAGACATAGAATCTGAGCTGTCAGCACAGAGCCTGACATGGGGCACAGACCCAGAAACCTGGAGATCATGACCTGAGCCAAAGTCAGATATTTAACTGACTAAGCCACCCAGGTGCCCCAACTGAATATGTTGTTGTATGACTATAGCATCATTTATTTAGTCAATTTCTTATTGAATGTTTTTATGGTTTTTTTCCTAATTTTTTTTTTTTTTACTAATACCAAGACTACTCAAAACTTTTCTTTCATATAGCATTGTGTGCTTTATTTCTAAAGGGTAAATTTATTAAAAAAAAAAATGTTTGTTTACATTGAGAGAGGGAGCATGAGTGGGGGAAGGGCAGAGACAGAGGGGGAGAGAGAGAGTACGGAGCAGGCTCTGAGCTGTGAGTCCAGAACCCCACGTGGGGCTCCATCTCACAAACCATGAGATCAAGACCTGAGTCAGGAAATCAGATGCTTAACCGACTGAGCCACACAGGCGTGCCTCTAGACGTAAGGTTGTGTGGTACAATTTTAAATTGTGGCAGTTACTTCCCAATTATCTTCCCAAAAGGTTAATTTGTATTGGTAGAGCAGTGAGGAGGAACTCGCTTAACTCTCCAATGTTCTGGACATTTTTAGAGGGCACAGAGATACAAAAGGAGATATAAAGACTAAAAGCAGAGCTGAGAAGAAGGTGGGTTGAAAGTTATAGCTTTCTCTTGGTTTGTGTAAAAAAAAAAGATGGTGTCGGGAATAAAGGTAGGTTGGATAAGAAAATAATCGATTTAACTCTGTCTTTCCAGAGAAAACCTACTTCAGAGTCATTCAAGTGAGCATAGACAGAATAGTTACAATATTTATTGAGGGAGAACTTCTCTAAAAAAACATGGGCATAATAATTATCTGTTAAGAACCTTTTGATTTTTTCCTGTAATTGTGGAGGTTTTGGTATCTTTAAAAGAGAATTAACAAAAATTAAACTGAAAATGATAAATACCTCAAAGGAAAAAATGACCACGTCTTTCAAGGTAAAGGTAAAATATTGTATTCAATGTGTTTTAATTTAATAGTGTTAAATGCTAGACTTAAAAGGGGAAAAACCCCATCTCTTTTCGGCCTTTGGCTAAGACCAAATGTAAAAGGGTAAAAACCTTATTATAAAATTCATCAGAAGTTTTATTTTATTTTCTGGTGAGCTAATGACCATTCAACATTGTGAAATTGAGAGAAATATTTGAATTAAGACCCAGTCATTCAAAGTTGTGTTCAGCAATGACAGATTTCCTTTCTTTTCTTTTTTCTTTCTCGCAAGCGGGGGTGGGCAGGGGTTGGCTGTTATAATGCGCGCTATCTCCAAGGAACCTTAATCCAGATGTCCATGATGTTAGGATTGTACTTCTTACAAACAAAAAGATTGTGAGGGACTCAGGGGCTTATTTTGTAAATTGTTCCATGTAGAAATTTGCCTGTCCTGGCATCAAGCCCTGGATAGAAGCCAGAGAGAGGGTTACAGAAAGAGATTAAGGTGTCAGTACTAAAGGCAGGAAAAGAATACTGGGCAACGTATTCGCCTGGTTGTACCACACTTCTCATTTCCACCCTGACTACGAAAATCTTAAAATGGGTGAAATGCCAATAGCTGCTCCACTAAGGTGGTAGGTTTTTGAGTGATTTAACTCCTATATTTTTAAATTTTTATGTAATGTCTTACTGTTTTTATAACAAATATTTTTGAATTTTTTTCTGTAAAATATATGCGGGTGCTAATAGCATAAATTATGTAATACACAGAATAGGATAAAATTTCATACATACTGACACATTATTTTTTGAGATTAAATACTAACGCTATGAGAAGTAAGGGAGATGATTCATTTTCAGAAATACTAAAAGAAGCTGTCCTGTCTAGTTAACATTGGGTTTACAACCTATTGGAAATATGTAGGAACCACCCCCCCCACCACCACCCACACACCCAATGGAGTCCCAAGCCCTTAAACACTTCACTTCCTGGTTCTTCTTCCCCTCTCTGTTTCCTGGGCTTATTTTCGCTGGCTTCGCAATGAGCATGCACCAAAGAACAAAGGGAGGAGGGACTGAAAGTCTCTGCCTCACCTTAAGGAATGTACATTTGTTCCAATCAGACTACTCTTTGCCTTATGTGGGCATAGGTGATGTCTGGGTAAGGCTGTAACCTCTCTAGTCATCAGCCAGTGAGGAGCCAGGGGAGGGACCTGCACGCTAAGAAATAAATTGTCTGCTGTAACTGCCCCAAGTGTGACTGACCTTCAGAAACCTGCTCTTGCAAGAACAATGATTAAAGCTTCACTTCACCGTGCTCTGAATCTCCATGTCTCTCCTTTGATTGACTTGGTGAGCTTATTCCTCACAACACCAAAACTAGATAGTAATGTCATTGATAGTTAGAAATTATCTTCACAATACAAATATTTAGAAATCTACCCAAATCTATATGTATAGCATAATCAATATATTCTAAATAATACCTATAATACAATTAATTTTACTGGAAAGATGGATTCAGTGTTAAGGAATATAGTTTCTTGGGGCAACTGGGTCACTCAGTCGGTTAAGTGTCAGACTTCGGCTGGGGTCATGATTCATGGATTCAAGCCCTGCGTTGGGCTCTCTGCTGATCTGTTAGCACAGAGCCCGCTTGGGATCCTCTGTCCTCCTCCCTCTGTCCCTCTACCACTCATTCTCTCTCTCTCTCTCTCTCTCTCTCTCTCTCTCTCTCTCAAAAATAAACATTTAAAAAAAGCAAATACAGTTTCTTTAAGTTATTTCTAATTCCCTACACATTATGCAATGCCATGTAAAAAGGCAGAATTTTCTAATTCAGAGTATTATTTAATTTCTAATTAAGAGTAATTATTAAGTATTATTTAGCAGAAGGCAAACTTTTCCTTCAAGTTTACTAAGATTTAAAAGTTTTCTGTATCACATATTTTAACTCTTAACTTATTTTTTAGGATTAAAATTCATCTTTAGAAAGGTAATAAATATTAATAAGAAAACCTTGGCCAATTAATGAAGAATAAATGGGAAAGTCAAGGCATTTTAAGTGTATGCTTTGTAGATTACGAGGACCTCATGGAACTCATAGGAATCTGTGGTTGCAGAAAAACAAAGCAGGAAACCAGACTCTCCATTTCACTGCTTTAGAGCTAAGAGGTCCCCTACCTCCTTCCTCTTCTTTCCTTTTCTTTCTCCCTCCCACCTTTTCTCCCTTCATCCCTCTCTTCCTTTCTTCCCTCTTCTTCTGCAACATTCTTCTCTGTCCAGCCCACCACCCCTTCATCAGCTCATTAGGTTAGCTACTATTCATCATTCAGATTACATTCAAAAGTCTGTACCCCTGGAAAGAGTTTGCTGGTAGCTTATGTCTGGTTTACTGGGCTGCTTCCTTTCCTACACATTTCCACCAAATGAGGCCTATTACATTATGCTGTTATTGCCTTTCCTGTTATCTGTCCCCCTCCCTGCAATGCTTGTGTCTACTTCATATGGTCCAGTATGTTATTTCATATGGTCCAGTATGTTCACTTCATATGGTCCAGTATGGTATTTAGGACTAGTGGGAGCTGAACATTTTCTTTTTTAAGTTTATTTATTTATTTTGAGAGAGGCACAGACAGCTTGAGTGGGACTGGGGCAAAGAGAGAGGGAGACAGAGAATCCCAAGCAGACTCTGCCCTGTCAGCACAGAGTCCGACCGCGGGGCTCAAACTCACGAAACCGCGAGATCATGACCTGAGCCAAAACCAAGAGTTGGACACTTAACCGACTGAGCCACCTAGGCACCCTGAACATTATTTTTCAAATGAACATCAAACAAATAATAAATAAGCAGCCAAACATAACCTTTTTTTATTTTCAGAAGGCAATGTAAGGGATTTGTTCATCTATTTACTCATTAAATATTTATTAATTGTGTTTGTTATTTAAATATTTACATCAGGAAATGGATAAGATTACTGAAAAGAATGAAATCACATATTTAGATTTTTGTGTATTTTTTTCCTCTACCACAACTTAATCCACTTTTTCCCTCTCAAACCCTTACTATAAAATGCAGAGTATTTTAAATTATTCTTTTAAGCTTTTGAAAAAAAGACTCCACTCTCTTTTCTTCATTCTATGACATAATATTTTTGTTTGACCACTGAGAATGGGTGGTGACTGGCATTTTTAAAAGAGCTTATGGTCTTATCTAAGCCGAGTATATCCTGGGGTGAGCGGTTATAATTTATATGTCCAAAGAGAAGTGACTCATATTTACATGGGTGGTAACTGGGGCTAAGAAATGTGGGAGGTAGGCAGAAAGGAAAACAATGCTGTAGGTATTTTCTTCTTAATGTGTGAGTATGAAAGCTTTTACTGCCAAGATCCTGATGATTAGTGAGTTTAAAGGGAAATGTACAAAGTTGTAAAAACACTGTGCTAAAAAAAAGTCAGCGGTTTTTCTTTACTGTCTTTACTCAGCCTCATGACAGCCGAACTACTGTAGCTGGTAAAGTATAGCATTTTCATATTAGTGAGAGGTTTGCAGACAATAAATACGTTCAATAGAAGAAGGAAAATGTTAAAGACTTTCCTCTTTAGTTGGTAAATAAAGCCAGAAGTATGACCTGGGTGCTCTGTTTTACCACTCAGATTTCTGCACAGTTTATAGCATAGTTAGCGTGACTAAAAGCAATTTACAAGCGGTTTTCTATACAGTGCTCAAGCCGGAGAAAGGCGCGTGAGACGCTTTGAAATGAATTATTCAGTGCTTGTGTCTTAAATGGTGGATGACTTCAGGAACAGATACCTGAGGGAGAGTTAGAAATAGCAGTACCACGAAATGTCTGCAGAGCCCTCATCTATGAGATTAAGGCAGTCGAGGACAAGGTGTAAATTCCTCTCGAGAAATGATTTCGTGCACTACACTGCTTAGAGTACTATGCTTTTATCAGCTAGATTGGACCAAACCAAATCTCGAAATCAAAATATCACCACATCACTCATCTGATGTTTTCTTCCAAATTTAATACAAAGAAACGATAAAATAGTTTGTTTTTTATCTATGGAAGAAGGATGGGAACACTGAAGTAATTATCTGCAACTCAGACCTCAGAACTCCTTTATACCAGAAATACTCATATGCTAAAGCGTTTTCTTTAAGGAATATCCTGGGAACTTCCATCGGTGATCAAGTTCATGTGCTCTGTGTAAGACCTTACACAAACAGCACCACGTGGAAGGAGACAGATTGGGAGCTTCATGTGAGACGAAATATATGTTATAGCCACAGACAACCATCACATGTCACACTGCCCACTCTCCATTGTCTTCATCTTGTCTACTGTCTTCCTCGGGTCATGTTCTTCAGTCAATGCTCCGCTGTATTGACATGTGCTTCCAGAGAAGTCCATTTTCATCTTTTGTAAAAGTGCTGATGAATTATTCCCTTAAAAGTTTTGTTGTTGTTATCTTTTGTCTAATACATACCCTAACTAGGTTTGCCTGTGTTTTCAGAAAGTGGAGGTACTGGAGTGCTTTTTCTCTCTCCTGGTAGTGGAGGAAAACATGTTGGCAGAGAAAAATAGGACACAAGGGGCAAGCGGAGGACAGGGAGTACGTCATATGTCATATATCAAATACTGTGAAGTGGGGCAGGGGTTGGCCGAAAGGGTTTGAATTTAATCGGCACAAGATGGAAGTTATGGCTATAAATGAAGATGCCTGTTCTGAAATGGATAATGAAGCATGTAATTTAGCATCCACTAGTATCTAAGAGTGGAAAATGACAGGTTGACTGAATCTTTCTATTCTGCAAATTGAGAAAAATGACAGTGACCTAAGAGCATCACTGTGAGAAATCAATGAGCTATCAGACATAAACATCTATTAAAGCAGGTGATAGTTTATACTTTCTAGATGACAGTTAATACAAAAAGAAATATTTCTATCAAGTTCTCTAAATTAACTAACTTGGCTTTTCAGACCCATTTCCTTGACATCGAAGGGATTTGGAAAGTGGTTCAAAAGTCAGATGCTCAATTTTGGGAGATTTAGAGGATAATATTTCGCAGCCAGGTCTATTCACTATTGGTCTATTAGTCTGAGGCAGATGTGAGGTCTTCTTGGTAGGTGGGACGGACGTGTTACCAGGATTTTCTTCTGCACATGCTGGGCCTGCCTGCCATAGAGTATCCCCTTGCTGCCTTTAGTTCTGCTGGTAGAAACTGGTGTTTCCTCTAATTTCTAATTTGTTGCCATGTTGATCACTAAAAGAATCTTTGCTCTGGACGTTACCGGACAGGAATGACTCAGTGTTTCTCCTTTGTGCTTACATTCCTGGCCATCATCAGGCCCCTTGAACTTCATGGTTATATGACATGTCGTTGCAGGTGACTCTGATCTGTCTTGTGCACTGCATTACTCAGGAAAATCTGGCACTTTTATTTTCATGTGCTATAGCAGTGACCTTGTTGCAAACATCTGCCTATTGATTTGAAGAGTCTAGGAACTTGATTTAAGTAGGTCTCTAGGAACTGAAGAAAGTGTCCAATCCTCTAACTCAGTGGTCTCAAAATGGGATTTCTGGATCTTGCTCAGATGTGTTCTTTAGGATCTGTGAGCTCTCCTTGAATATTTTTAAGCAGTGCTTGTTCATTTGTTTTGTTTTGTTTTGTTTCGACGATAGGCTAAGAAATTAATCAGCTGAAGCATGTTCTGCATTATCTTGATGGCCTCTTTATAATTAAATCCCGTTTCCAAGCCTGCTCCTAGCTTTGTTTACTGGCTTGCTAGAGCTGTGATAACAAAGTACCATAGCCTGGGGGCTTAAACAACAGAAGTTGATCCTCTCACAGTTCTGGGGGCTAGAGGTCCAGAATCAAGGTGTTGGCAGGACTGGTTCTTTCTGAACCAGGGAAGGGTGGTTACACCAAATGAAAGCCTAATAAATATTACAGCATGTGAAGTTTTCCAATTGAAGAGAAAAGTGTAAGCAATGGTAAAGAAAACCTGATTCATGCTCAATTGATGTGAATGAATGATACCTCACATTTATTCATTTCCATCAGTGGTTTGGCAGTAAAGTTTATGCTGAACTAGAAATTCTTTTCAGGGGTGCCTAGTCAGTTAAGCATCCAAATTTGGCTCAGGTCATGATCTCACGGCTGGTGAGTTCGGTTGGTGAGTTCGAGCCCTGTGCTGACAGCACAGAGCCCACTTTGGATCCTCTGTCTCCTCTCTGCTCCGCCCCCCTCCCGCCCCCTCATTCTCATTCTCTCTCTCTCTCTCTCTCTCTCTCTCTCTCACACACACACACACACACACACACACACCAAAAAAACATTTAAAAAGTTTTTAAAAATTTAAAAAACAATTTTTAATGTTTATTTTTGAGAGAGAGAGAGCAAACGAGAGAGAACTCAAGTCAGGGAGGGGCATAGAGAGAGGTGGACACAGAATCTGAAACAGGCTTCAGGCTCTGAACTGTCAGCAAAGAGCCCTGAGTGGGTCTCAAACTCAGGAACTCAAACTCAGGTAAGATCATGAACCTGAGGTGAAGTAGGATGCTTAACTAACAGAGCCACCTAGACAGCCCTAAATTTTTTTTTAAAAAGAAATTCTTCTGTCTGCAAGCACTGAAAACTAATTTCAGATATTATTTTCTTGATTGATTCCAACAATAACTGGATTGGGTTCACATTTCATGCTTATTTTAATAATTTCACCGTGTTTTTCTTTTTAAAAAAGAAAGTTTAAATTAATCTGGTGGAGAACTTTTTTTTTTCTTTAGAAGTCTGTAGCATACAGTTTAAATTTGAGAACCACTGCTTGATAGGAATAAGCCAGCCATTTGAGGGGACCCTCCTCTCTCTTACCTAATTTTGTAGTCCTAAAATAGCCAGACCTTTGAAAAGCTCTCCTCTAGATGTCGTATCTTTATTGCACTGAATCATTTCTGTGATATAAATTTACTTTCTTAAAATAAAGACTTCCACAAGGGGGAAGGAAAGAGAGGATCGCTCCTATGCTTTAGAGGAGGGATTTAGAGGATTAAACTCAGACATCTGGGGATAAATCAGATATCAGACCTCAGACTGAGACTTATTTCCTAACAACGTGATGACCTAGGAAGAAGCCCATCAGAGATCTTCTCACCTCCTGAAATAGCCAATGATCAGAGACACCACCTGTGGCTTGATGTCATAATATAATAACCTGCTGAGAGCAAAGCTTGAATTAGGCCTGTCTGCAATTTAGTCACAACTATCAGATTTTCTCCCAATGTTGTTAATTTCATTGTTATTTTGTGTTGTCATTTACTCCAGAAGTAATTTATGTGTAATGGCATAATTTTATTTATTTTTATTTATTTGTGTATAGCATATTTTATTTATTTTTTTTAATGTTTATTTATTTACTTTGAGAGAGAGAGAGAGAGAGTGAGCAAGCAAGGTGGAGGGAGAGAGTCTGAAGCAGGCTTCATGTTCAGCTCAGCGCGGGAGCCTGACGAAGGGCTCAGTTTCACAAAAGTGAGATCATGACCTGAGCCCAAATCAAGAGTTAGACGGTTAACCAACTAAGCCACCCAGGCTCCCCATGTAATAGCATAATTTTAATGTAATTAATTGCATGGGAATTCTTAAACTCATAGCAAAGCAACTTACAGTAGTTTTAACAACCTATGACAATGTTCATACCTTTATATATGTATATATATATATTACAGTAAGTCAAGTATTATACACACGTCTATGAGCATATACATATGTTTATGAGAAAAATGATCTTTTTCTTTGTGTCATGATAGAATTCTTAAAAGCTTTGTTTATACAAAAAATTCAGAACTGTATTGTAGTAGCTATCCATGATTTGGTTGGATCATAGTTCTGTAAATTTTAATCTTAGAATCTTAATCTTGCTAATGATTAAGATTCTAAGTGGTGGTGCAGACTTGCCCAGGAAGAAGAAAGTAACTTTATGTCATAACAAGTTATGTTTGTTGATAAAGTATGGCAGAGCTCAAAGGAAAGGCTTTTATGGAATTCTGGCTCTAGCACTTTTTGTCAAAATAAATCAACTAACACAGAAAAGTTGAAGGGTCTCCCTGTGTAGTACACTTTCCTGAATCATTTCATTTGCTTTTGTATTTTCCCTTCCTCCAACCCCTCTATGGGTGTTGCAGTCCCTAAGTGCCATATTTCAGCTACATTTTAGAATAATTAAGCCTTTTTCTATAGAACTTAGAAGACGTCCATGCATTCAAAATATATTTATTCGGTACTTATTGCATAAAACCTGCATGTTAGAGGCTAGAGATATCAAGTAAAGAATCCATAGTTCATAGTCCCTACTTTCAAGACACACAGTGTATGGTGAGAAAGGGAACATAAACATAAACTCAGAGCCCCACCTACCTTATTACAGGGGCACCAAGGACACTACTCCTCACTGTGCCTTGGGAAACCAGGCAAAGCTAAACAGTGGATATTGCATTTGACCTACTCTCTGGGATAAATAGGAACTCAGCAAACAACAAAAGAGGAGAGGGAGTAAAACTCCATTCAGGAAAAGGTGAGAACAAGAGGAAGATCACGGAGTTTTGAAAACCTATGATGTGTCCAAGGACTCAAAATAGCACAACAGTTATTTTGTCCTTCCTTTGCCATATGACAAAGAGAGATGAAACCTAGAAGGAAGATACGAATAAACATGGAGGTATAGAACGCATTTTTAAACAAAAATAATTCATGTTTCCGATTCTGTGTCTCTCTCTCTCTCTGCCCCTCCCCCGTTCATGCTCTGTCTCTCTCTGTCCCAAAAATAAATAAACGTTGGAAAAAAAAAATTAAAAAAAAATAATTCAGAGAGAAAAGGAGGAGATTAACAGTTCAAAAATAAGTGAGTAAAATATCTCATTTCAATCAACTGTAAGTTTTAGCCTGTATTGACACACAGAAGTAGTTAAAAAAAAGAATCACATTTAGGGAGGTAATATAAATAGAAAGAGGCAAAGTGAAAAAGGTGACTGATGTTGGGTACGGCAGAAACAAATAAACCAAAGTCTTTTATTATTGCATGGTAATAATTACTAGCATTTATTGAACACTTACCATATAACAAACACTGGGTAAGCACTTTATTATCTTATTGACTTCTCAGTGTCTCTTAATAAGTACCACTCAGTTAATAGGGATTGTTATTATAGCCACTTTATAGAAAGAAAACTGAGGATTAAGGAGATTAAATAACTCACCCAAGTTTATATATTGATGAACAGCTAGATGCAGGCTATGAGCCAGTCTCTCACTCCAGAGTCCTGAGGGCTTAACCACAACATAAACTGCTCCCTCACGTGTTGAACTAAAATAACCCCACTAAGTGGTAGACTCGAAGTTTCTGTGGCCATGTGGATGCTACAGGGAGGCAAATCTTGACATACAGAACAAATGCAAAATAAAACAGGACACAATAACAAGAGTAAACCTTTCATAGCACAATTTGCACATGTTGGTTCAAATGAGAGCTGGTTGGAGTAGTCATAAAGTGGTCTGATGAGGGCAAAATACAACAAGTTGTTCTACCCTTGAGATTTTGGTCAGAGAGGGATAAAAGCATCCAAGCTTCATAGTGATATATGCTCAATGGAAAACGGTCCTGGGGGGGTGATGTCAATAATGACCCGTGGTAAGGATCCTTGAAGGGAATAAAAGAAAATGTGTGCACAAGTCCATGCATTGTCCTTTTTTGACATTGCTAGTTTTTCTCATCTGCTTAGCATACTTTATCCTAAAAAAATGATTATTTCTTTCAACCATGTGTAGATCTCCTTGTTATTCTCTCTCTAGGCCTTCTTTTCTTTTGTATATTTTTCCTGGGTAAGCAGTATCTATAAATAAGACCATACTCCTTTAGCCACACATCTGAAGTCTGTAGCTTTATGGAATGCTGTGGGAGCTGTGTGCAGGACAAAAAGAATGTTCCTACTCCTGGATGATGGAAGTGGCCAGGGAAGGGATGTGAGGTGAGTGGTTTGTTCTCTGCTGGAGAGGAGAACAGAGAGGTAGCCAGAACACTGGAAACCGCGGGTGGCTATCTCTCCTTTGTGTTAAGACTTACACTTAGTTTCAAATGTATTTCCTGTATATTTAGACAAAATTTATTGCCTCTCATGTTGGTTGGAAAGCCCAATTATCACTCAAAATACAGGTTTGCTGATACAACTCAACACCTAAAAGACAAATAATCCAATGAAAAGTGGGTAGAAGACATGGACAGACATTTCTCCAAAGAAGACATCCAGATGGCCAGCAGATACATGAAAAGATTCTCATCATCACTTACCATCAGGGAAATCCAAATCAAAACCATAATGAGATATCACCTCACATTGGTCAGAATGGCTAAAATCAACAACACAAGAAACAAGAAGAGTTGGCAAGGATGTGGAGAAAAAGGAACCCTTGTGCATTATTGGCAATGCAAACTGGTGCAGCCACTGTGGAAATTACTGAAGCCCAAGTATGGAAGCAGCCTGAGTGTTCATCGATAGATGAATGGATAAAGAAGATGTGAGATATAAATACATATATATATAATTGAATATTAATATACATAATATTAATAATATTATAATATATAATATATAATAATATTAATATATAATGGAATATTATTCAGCCATGAAAAGAATGAACTTGTTGAGGCACCCAGGTGGCTCAGCTGGTTAAGCATCTGACTCTTGGTTTTGGCTCAGGTCATGATCTCATGGTTTATGGGATTGAGCCCCAAGTTGGGCTCTGTGCTGACAGCATGGAGACTGCTTGGGATTCTCTCTCACCCTCTCTCTCTCTGCAAAATAAATAAATAAACTTTTAAAAAAAGAACTTGCCTTTTGCAACAACATGGATGAAGCTAGAGAGTATAATACTAAGCAAAATAAGTCAATCAGAGAAAGACAAACATCATATGACTTCACTCATACGTGTAATTTAAGAAACAAAACAAACAATGGGAAAAAAAAGGAGAAAGAGACAAACCAAGGAAGAGACTCTTAAGTATAGAGAACCAACTGATGGTTACCAGAGTGGAGGTGGGTAGGGGGATGGGTGAAATAGGTGAAGGAGATTAATAGTACACGTCTCATGATGAGCCCCAGGTGCTGTATGGAAGTGTTTAATCACTATATTGTACACCTGAAACTGACATAACACTCTATGCTAATGATACTGTAATTAAAATGAAAAACTTAATAAAATTCTAAGAAACGAAAGATACAGTTTTGGGGGGTGTCACATACCCAGAGGGTCAGAGTGTGAACAAGGCCTTTGTGGGCATGTGCTGTGCAGCTTTCAAGACTCGGGGCCTCCAGAGAGTCAATAAGAGGATACGGCAGTGAGGACTGCTCTGCCTGGTTCCTTCCCATTACTGCATCTGATTTAGACTGCCCTGGGGTGAGGCAGGGGTAGACGCAACATAGAAACTGGTCTTAATAACAAATAAATACTCTCTTTCCCAAAAAAAACACCACGTGTAGAAATCAAATGGGGCTTTGGGCATCTGACAGGGATCATGGGGAGGGTGGGGAAGAGGAAGAGAGGGATTAGCAAATACAAAAGAGGAAGTTCAGATCCCATGAAGAATACAGCAAGAGTACAGCCGAGTGATACAGATCACGTGCCATGGTGATCTTAGACATTCATAAAGAACTTCTCAGTTCCAAACAAAAAGTTTAAACAGACAACTTACATGATTTTTACTATTATAAAGCAGAAACACACTAAGGTGTCAAATGTTAAAACCACTATTCATCACAGTTCAATCGAAACAAAGCAGGGAGGGGTGCAGAAATTGCTGAGAGAGAAGTATTAATTAGCATAGGAGCTTAATGATACCTTTCGTTTACTGGTGTTTTAGCAAGAAATCCTCAAAAGTTATTTTTCTCAGAGTTTAAAAACAATACTATATTCCCAAGAGTTCTAACAAATCAACTTGAAAAATATTCAGAAATGTTTAAAAGTTTCCCAACAACTGTATTCTGTATATACAGTCAAGTCTGATTTTATTAGACTTTGACATTTTGGTTACATAAAGGATTCATCCACACTAAAAATATACTGCAGATAATAGATTTATAACCACATGGTTTCTATTTGTTAGTATTAGTGGACTGAACAAGTGCAGAACAGAAAGAAAATATACTTTTGTGGGGGGGAGAATTCTTTTCACATGGCCTGTCACATTCTGACACCGAAGGTAGTTAATTTCTCCTTCTCAGTTCAGGGAGTTTATTTTCTTAGAATCTATTCTCTGAGTTAGTTTCAGGAACTGGGTTCAATTAAGTGCCATATTGGAAATACCTCAATATATAGCTGTGGCCAAAATAAGGAGAAATTATATCCAGAGAAGAAATTCAAATCTGAGAATTAAAAAAGAAGAACAACAATAAAGTGCTATGTATCACTGAGAAAATGAGGATTCATTATTGTTTAATGATTAAATGAGCTAATGGAGGAAGAGTGTTCAGAGGGCATGCCCGGGCAAAGGGTTTTTCCTTTTATAATTCACACAGAAAGAGCTATCATGAGATTCTCAAAGGCAGCTCTGGTTTCTGGGCTGAAATGTAGTGAATGCTACTATTATATTGCTCTTTGTAGTGAAATGCAAAATAAAAGGAATATTTTATTGGTCTTTGAAAACAGTTTTCATATGGATGTTCATTGGAAGGTTTCAAAACCTAGAAGATTTCAATGCTTTTCTTTTGAGACGTAATAGAAATCTGATGGTAAAATTAACCCAGATTTGTGTCGATTTACTTCATCCCATCAAGTAGTCATAGGGATTATTTACAATTTGAAATAGAAAATAATAGAAATAGACAAAACAATATATCCATTTTTATTGTTCAGTATGACTTGCCTACATAAAAGTCAATGCATTGAAATATCAATCAATCCAGAAATTGCTTTTTTGTTACACGCTGCTGTGTGGGTTGTCGGGGACTGAAGACTTTCTGAGCAACGAACAGGAAATAAGATCAGGTGTGTTATATAAACCATTGATCTGTCCCTGATGAATTCAAGTGAAATTGCACAATTAAAATCACACAAACTACTTTTAAACCATTTCAAAAAAGCTAATCTGCCTGGGTTTGTTTATTTCAAAGTATCCACCTATGTGCACATGTACACAGATAAAGCAGATTAAATGTCTTACTGCTGCTAGGAACTTGATAAGAACGCCATCAAGCTTCCCAAGCCATGGTTTTCCTACATGAGAAGAAATCCTAAAATGTCAAGTCAATATAAATATAAGGATTAATCTTTTTAGAAAGATTCATGCTACGTTTGTTTTCTTTTGTTTATAAGATCAAGGAAAAAATGGCATGCATCACAAATACTGCCAGCAAGAGACACATTTTGGGGTTAAATGGAATAAATAACTTCATTTGAAAAATAAATAGAACTTCATTGCTTTGTAGATTTTGAATTTTGGATTGTTTTAAATTTTTTATTTTAAAAAATGTTTATTTATTTTGAGAGAGAGAGAGAGAGCGCACACTCACATGAGTGGGGGAAGGGCAGAGAGGGAGAGGGAGAGAGAGAATCCCAAGCTGGCTCTGCACTGTCAGCGTAGAGCCTGACATGACATGGGGCTTGAACTCATGAACTGTGAGATCGTGACCTGAACCAAAACCAAAAGTGGGTTGCTTAACTGACTGAGCCACTGAGGCACCCCTGGATTTTTTTTTTTTAATTGGTAAAACCATATATATAATTTGATTCCAAGGTACTGTGTATAGGCTAACAAGACTGACCACTAATATGGAAAGTTTTTCTTGCCAGATTTCCATACACTTGCAAAGAAATTGGTTATTTTCTCTGTTAGTACTTCTAAAAGCAGAAAAGTAGTAGAACATCCTAGGAGTTTCTGATCACTATGAACTTCTCTCGCATATTTGTTCATGCTTTGATATCATAATGATTTCAGGTCACATTGTTAGTTTTTATGTTTTTTTAATTTTTTAAAAATATGTATTTGTTTTTGAGAGAGAGAACAAGTGTATGTGTGTGTGTGGGCGGGGGAGGGGCAGAGAGAAAGGGAGACAGAGGATGCTAAGCAGGCTCTGGGCTGATGCATGGCTCAAACTCATGAACTCATGAGATCATGACCTGAACCTAAGTTGGATGCTTAACCAACTGTGAGCCACGCAGGCACCCCAAGTTTTTATTTTTACAAAATGCTTCTTGGGACAATCCTTTAATTTGAAGATCCTAAATTTTATTCTTACTAATTCAGTTTTGGTTTTTGTTTCCCCTCTCTCCCCCGCCTCCCCCCCCCCCCCCCCCCCCCCCCCCCCCCCCCCCGCCAAGGAGTTTAGTTTTCACATACATTTCACAGTTTTGTTTGGACTGGGAGAAATGGCAAGCTCTAATGAAATTTCCAGTTGCGTTTGCTCTCTTTCCCCTGGTCACATTTTACACACTCTGCACGCAGCCTCGGCAGGCATTACAGGTCTCGGTGGCCCAACTGCCAGTTTCCACAGAGCACATGACAATCAATTCCCTGTACTGAGGCGGATGGAACTCGGCCAGAAATCATTCAATCCCCAAGGGGCTTCAAGATGGAATGATGTGACGTCGGCCGGGTCCTAGGGTGCGGTACAAAGCTGCAGCGGAAAGGACAAATCAAGCTGCTCACACTTTCACGGTGATCTTAGTCCTCACTAGTGTTCATCTGATCCCAAGAGCAGAGGGAAAAAAAACATTCAAACTACCCCATGTCTATTGCAACGTGTTCTAAGAGAAAATTCCCTTCTGATTTCAAATTTTGGCAGACTGTTAAATGTAGGAACATGATTCACCAGAATAAAGCATATAATTCCATTTATAGTCTGAAATCTCAAGTGGGTAATAAAGAAAGTCACATATTTGAAAATTATGTCCCATTGTTTCCTGAGAGTGAGGTGGTAGACTTCAGAATGAAAAATCAGTTTTAAGAATCAATTACTTAATATTTTACCCTGTATTATACTTCTAGACTTGATGGTGCCACATAATAAACTCCAGCAATTCATTATTTAACTTTGCTTTCCAAGTAAAATCTAAGAAATAATTTCTTTGGAGGCAAGATGTTGGCTTTATGAACATGGAATTTAAAAATTCCCTGTAAAAACATACTATAGGCTGAGCAGTTTTTATATATTTTTATGATTGCTAGCATAAAATATGTAAAGATAATGTGATTCTTTTCCATATTAAATACACCAAAGTTTATGTAGAAAGTGTACAAAACATAGTCAACTTATATTCTTATTAAGATTAACCTTTGGGGGTGCCTGGGTGGCTCAGTCGGTTAAGTGTCTGACAGGCTCAGGTCATGATCTCGCGGTTTGTGAGTGTGAGCCCCTCATCAGGCTCTGTGCTGACAGCTCAGAGCCTGAAGCCTGCTTCGGATTCTGTCTCCCTCTCTCTCTGCCCCTTCCCCATTCTAACTCTGTCTCTGTCTCTCTCTCTCAAAATAAATAAACATGAAGAAAATTTAAAGATTAATCTTTGGTTCCATTAGCACTATAGTTTATATTGGTATGTTACTAAACATGATAAGCATTTTATATTATTGAGTTGGAAGTGTTAAGTTCGTTGAATTTATCAAAGATGATAAACACAAAGCTGAAGATGAAGATGAAAAATGGAAATGAAAATTCAAGTCCTCAATATATGGATGTTTTTGGCAAATTTCTACTTCCTAAATAATTGTTTCCATTATCAGCTTAAAACTGTAAAAAAATTATTTCTGAGAACTCACTGAGGTAAATAAACTTGTTTGCCTTAATCTATGCTTTTTACCCAACTATTCTAATTATATGTAAAAACTTAAGCGTGTCGTCCAAAAACTTGAAATTCTCCATTGTTCCTCATATTATCACTCTCAAAAATGACTACATTTATCAAAGTGTTTATTTGCAGTTTATATTTGTAGACTTGTGCTTACAAAATACCATGAGAAATGTGATAACCCTATTTTTCTATATATGAGAAAAACCTTGTTACTACAATTTATCTGAGATAAATTACAAAAAGCAAAATGGTTTTATGAGGACAGTAGAATATTATCATTTAGTAGTTGCTGATCTGTCTTTATACTTAACATTACCTTTTCTTTAAGTTTGTGGCTTGGCAGACAGTTATCCCTGGACATAGATTAGACAATAGATTCCACCTGAACATTTATTTCAGTCTACAAATGTTCCATCAGGCTTTTTCATAAATGTTTGTTTCATTTTGATGAAACCTCTGATAAAGATAAAAGTCCAATGCTATCATTATAAAGAATTTCAATTTCTATTAAAACTACTGATTTCAGGAGTACAACTTTTTACATAGTCAACTAATCTTTCACAAAGCAGGAAAGAATATCCAATTGGAAAAAAGACAGTCTCTTCAAGAAATGGTGTGGGGGAAAACTTGACAGCGACATGTTGAAGAATGAAACTGGACCACTTTCTTACACCATACACAAATTCAAAATGGATGAAAGACCTAACTGTGAGACAGGAAACCATCAAAATCCTAGAGGAGAACATAGGCAGCAATCTCTTTGACCTTGGCTGGAGCAACTTCTTACTAGACACGTCAGTGGAGCCAAGGAAAACAAAAGCAAAAATGAACTATTGGGATTTCATCAAGATAAAAAGCTTCTGTACCATGAGGGAAACAAGCAACAAAAAAGGCAGTCTAAAGAATGGAAGACGATATTTGCAAACGACATATCTGACAAAGGGTTAGTATTCAAAATCGACAAAGAACTTAGCAAACTCAACACCCAAAAAACAAATAATCCAGTGAAGAAATGGGCAGAAGACATGAATGGACGTTTTCCCAAAGAAGACATCCAGATGGCTAACAGTCACATAAAAAGATGCTCAACATCACTCATCATCAGGGGAATATAAATCCAAACCATGATGAGATACCACCTCACACTTGTCTGAATGGTTAAAATTAACAATACAAGAAACAAAAGGTGTTAGAGAAGATGCAGAGAAAGGGAAACTCGTTTGCACTCTTGGTGGGAATGCAAACTGGTGTAGCCACTCTGGAAAACAGTATGGATGTTCCTCAAAAAGTTAAAAATAGAACCACCCATCGATCGGGCTATTGCACTACTAGGATACAAAAATACCCAATGGATACAAAAATACACATTTGAAGGGGTAATGCACCCTGATGTTTATAGCAGCATTATCAATAATAGCCAAACTATGGAAAAAGCCCAAGTGTCCGCCGACTGATGAATGGATAAAGATGTGGTATATACACAATGGAATATTACTCAGCCATCAAGAATAATGAAATCTTGCAATTTGCAATGACATGAATGAAGCTAGAATGTATTATGCTAAGTGAATAAGTCATCAGAGAAAGACAAATACCATATAATTTCACTCATATGTGGAATTTAAGAAACAAAACAGATGGACATATGGGAGGGGGAGAAAAAGAGAGAGGGAAAAATCATAAGAGACTCTTAAATACAGAGAACAAACTTAAGGTGGATGGTGATGGGCTAGATGGGACATTAAGGGGGCATTAAGGAGGACACCTGTTGTGATGAGCACTGGGTTTTATATGTAAGTGATGAATCACTGGTTCTACACCTGAAACCAGCATTGCACCGTATGTTAACTAACCAGAATTTAAATAAAATTTTGAAAAAAAAAGATAGAAAAAAAAAGAAAAAAGAATAGAACTTTTGTTAAAAGAAAAGAACTTTTGTTAAAAGAAAGTAAAAGAAAACTACTGTATAGTAGTTAGAATAAACTTTGGTGTGAATTTTTATTGGGATGATTTAGAATGTGACTTTTAATTCTCTAAAAGACTTTGAGCTGAATCATACATATTCTTTTCAATGTCTCATTTGAACAGAAACTAAGATTGGTCTTCATTGACCCATTATTAAAGAAAGTGTGTGTGTGTGTGTGTGTGTGTGTGTGTGTGCATGTGTGTGTATTTTAGGCACTTGGCGAGGCTTTATTTAGAAGCCTCCAAAACTGGAAAGTGCACTTTCTCTATTCTAAATGAGTGATTCAGTCCCTATCCATAGAGGTGGAATATGATCTTCATATTTGTTTTTTGAAAGAAAATACTATGTATTATAGAAGATGGAATTTTTGGATATAACTCAAATCTAGAGTTCAAGTCCCTGAGGATGCCTGGGTGGCTTAGCTAAGCATCCAACTTCAGCTCAGGCCATGATCTTGCCATTTGTGGGTCCAAGCCACCCGTCGGGCTCTGTGCTGACAGTTCGGAGCCTGGAGCCTGCTTCGGATTCTTGTCTCCCTCTCTCTCTGCCCCTCTCCCACTCATGCTTTACCTCTCTCTTTCTCTCTTTCTCTCTCTCTCTCAAAAGTAAACATTGAAAACATTTTAAAAAAAGAATAGATTGAACTGTCTTCAGTAGTCTGTTATAATACACACCGACTCATGCATTTATGAATTATATTTATTTCAAGGCATAAAATAGGTCTCTGTTTTTTCTCAGTGTTATGAGGAGTCAACACACTAACTAAGATTTTAATTTTAGGGGAAAACCATGTCTGACATAATAAAGCCAGTTTTGAAGCTTAATTCTTTCCACATTATGTAGCTGAAAAAAGAGGTTTTATTTAATAGTATTTTAGTTCATTAAAGGCAAGTGACTTTAGTCACTGAAGTCTGATGATGATTGAATTCTCAATGTCATGAGAATTTAATTCTCTCTCAGTTCTCTACAAGAAGATACTTACCTATTTATTGGTTAAAGGAAGGAGCAAAGTGGAGAGAAAGTTACTGCAAATTGAGACTGACAAAACAGAACAAAACCAAAAAATTCCCGAGTTAAAACATCATTATTGAATTTTATTAAAATAAAAATTGAAAATTGAGAATAAAATCTGCAGACAATAAAAAAGTTTATCTTTTATTATGTATTTTAATAAAAGCATTGAGATTTTAAAAATCCAATTCCAAGTTTTAAATTTACCTTTCATATTCCTTTCTTGAGGTGTATCCTATCCAGCAGTGCTGTGCAGGAGTTAGACTACACCTGGCAGAACAGGACATCCAAATAATATCACTTAGCTGTGGCTCTACCTGTAAGAGTCGCCACAATCTGAGCCTGTCTGTGCCGGTGCCTAGGGTCCTAGGAGCTCATATGGACCAATAGTGTTGGTACGTAATTGTTGTCTAGTTAGTGGGAAGAAATGGAATCATGGTTGGGAACTGGGAAGGGAAACAAAAGTTGAAGCAGCACCAAGGCTTGATGGAAAAACTATGATTCATGAGGCCAGAAGATAGGATGATTTGAAACAGGATAGAGAGAAAATACAAGATGAGTCAAGAGGGTGGTTCAGAACTAAGTCAGAATGTGTCAAAGGTTGAAATGTTGTAGAAGCAAATGGATGAGACAAAGTTATCTGTAAGTTTGAAAGGGAGGCTTATCCCTAAGTAGTTTCCCTGCCAGGGTGACCAACTGTCCTAAAATGAGAGAATATTATAGCCAAGTGGGGTCCCATTTCACATTAAACATGTTTCCCACTTAAAAAAAAGTTTAATTATTTTTGAGAGAGAGAGAGAGAGAGAGAGAGAGAACAAGCAGAGGAGGGGCAGAGAGAGAGAGGGAGACAGAGGATCTGAAGTGATAGCACAGAGCCCGATGTGGGGCTCAAACTCCCAAACCTTGAGATCATGACCTGAGCTCGGACACTTAATGAATTGAGCCACTGAGATGCGCCACCACCACCACCTCCCCCCCGCCACCGTCCCGAATTCCATTTTTTAAAGTAGGCTTCATGCGTGCTCAGACCCCAATGCGGGTCTTGAACTCAAGACCCTGCGGTCAAGACCTGAGCCGAGATCAAGAGTTGGACACTTGTGGGGTGCTGACAGCACAGAGCCTGCTTCAGCTCTTCTCTCTCCCTCTCTCTCTGCTTCTCTCTGCAGAGAGAGAGAGCACGCACTTTCTCTCTCTCAAAAACAAATAAAAAAACTTAAAAGAAGTCAGACACTTAACCGACCGAGCCACTCAGGTGTCCCAGTCCCCACTTTTCAAATAAAGAAAATGAAATGTAAATTTGTCAAAAACCAGTTGTATTATTATTCTCTTTTTTTCAAGGTTAATTATAATCTGTGCTATTATTATTAGTGTGGTTAATATAAACAGCCAAGATTTTCCAAGCACCACTGTGAATAGAATATATGGTGTGCAGACAGTTGACATGATTTAAGAGAAGGCTTTGAACTGCGTTGTGCAGCATATGGAGTAGCTTTGGGTCTTTAAAGTAGAGTAAAACATAAGAGCATTGGAAGAGAGGGATAGAACATTCTGGTGAGGGGGAAACTGAAGGAAGGGCCACAGGTGGGAACATACTCCTAGGAATCTACTCTCAAGGTGGAGGATTAACTGGTGGGTAAGCCTGGCTTATCTGGTTGACTCATTTCCAACTTGAAAGATGGAGTAACTTAGTGTCTGCCCAGCTGGACCTGGAGATTTAGTTCAACGCAGGCTCTGGCATCATTCTGGTTCTCAGAATTGAGGGCATTTAATTAGAATTTGACCACAATAAATCAGTTGCAGTTTGCTGCTGGTTTCAATATTTCCTTATTCTGTTTCATGGGGTGTCCAGCCTGTGACTTCCCGGGGGTAACTGTGTGTGTGTGTATGTGTGTGTGTGTGTGTGTGTGTGTGTGTGTTGTTCCCAGGTCTGTGAACTGTTGCTCCTAAGCCCTACCTTACTTCTGGAGTTGTGGGCTGAGCCTCAGTATCTCCAGTTTGAGTTTTAGATACTTGTTTTAAAGAGACAGATGATAACCACAGGCTGTTGGCTGAACATCGAGGGTACTTTGACCCAGATACAAGAAAGAAGCTGCTGTAACTTGTTGTGTCATCTCCTGAAATAGTTCAAAAGTTTCAGCAATCCTGCACAGTCAAGATAAGGCTTTAAATAAGTGAATGCCTGTTAGAATTCTTCTTAACAAACAATACTCTATAAGTAAAATTGTAATAATTATAGCTGGAAATTATCTCTCAGCGCCCCACTATCTTAATAAATCAACTTTATTCATTTTCTCCATTCTCCTTTTTAGTTTTTACTCAATGAACATACAATTTTTACTTAGTTGTAACCATAGCTGAGATGCAAATGAGGATGTCAAATCTAGTCCACAGACAAAAGGTAAAGGCTTGTCTTTTACTACCTGCTATTCCCTGAATGATCGTGTCTTCCTAAAATTCACTTGTTAAGGGGCGCCTGGGTGGCTCAGTCGGTTAAGCGTCCGACTTCAGCTCAGGTCACCATCTCGCGGTCCGTGGGTTTGAGCCCCGCGTCGGGTTCTGGGCTGATGGCTCAGAGCCTGGAGCCTGCTTCCGATTCTGTGTCTCCCTCTCTCTCTGCCCCTCCCCTGTTCATGCTCTGTCTCTCTCTGTCTCAAAAATAAATAAACGTTAAAAAAAAAAATTAAAAAAAAAATTCACTTGTTAAAATCCTAAGCCCCAAAAGTCATGGTATTAGGAGGTAGGACCTTCAGGAAGCACTTAAGGCCTGAGGGTGGAACTCTCATAAATGGGATTAATGCCTTATGAGAGGCTTCAGGGAGATTCCCCACCCCTTCCGCCATTAAGGATACAATGACAAGTATGTGACCCATAAGAGAGCTGTCACCTGACTACAGTGGCACTCTGATCTCAGACTTCCTGCCCCTAGAATGATCAGTCATGTATCTCTGTCCTTTACAAGCTATCCAGTCAATGGTATTTTGTTATAGCCGCCTGAACAAATGGATTAAGATACTACCCAAGATGCTGAAACAAAAATAACTTATCAAAGTTATTGCTGAGCAAGCCGGTGGGTACTGTGGCTCCTAGAATGCCTATTTTGGTAAGTGGAGCTGGACTTCCTTTGTGGGAAAACGATGATTTCACCGCCACTGGTAGGAGCATCCTTGAGAAGTGTGGAAACTCTTTGTTCTACGCATTGCAAACATCCTGTCAATTTTATCTGCTACTTTGGCCCTAAACTTTACCTACACTCATCTTAAAAATCAACTTCCTGAGGTTTTATTCACCATCATATTCTCCTTCCAGGCATGGTTTTGAGAGACTAGGGAACAGTCTTTCAGTAAGGAAAATGCAGCAGTGATGAACACAGCCTGGGCTATTAGGAAAGGGCTACTAAGCCCTGGAGAGAGGCACTGTTGCTGCTGTCATTTCTCGGGGTATTTCTGGATGATGTTGCATTACTTGAATTTTTAAGTTTTTATTTCAATTCCAATTAGTTAACATGCAGTGTAACATTAGTTTCAGGTGTACAATATAGTGATTCAATACTTCCATACCACACCCAGGGCTCATCACAAGCACCCTCCTTAATCGCCATCACCTATTTCACTCATTCCTCTTTGGTAACTGTCAGTTTGTTGTCTATAGTTGAGGCTGTTTCTTGGTTTGCCTCTGTCTCTTTTTTTCCCTTTGCTCCTTTGTTTTGTTTCTTAAATTCCATATATAAGTGAGATGACATGGTATTTGCCTTTTCTCTGACTGACTTACTTTGTTTAGCACAATACACTCTAGCTTCACCAATGTCATTGCAAATGGCAAGATTCCATTCTTGATACCTGAGTAATATTCCATTGTACATATACGTAGTAAAACCTTGGATTATGAGTAACTTGTTCTGTGAGTATTCTGCAAGACAAGCAAACTTTTAATAAATTTGAACTTGATAAACGAGCAATGTCTTGCAATATGAGTAGTATGTGACACTGAGTATCACATGATCACAACTGAGCCAATGGTTCTTACAACTTGCTTTGATATACAAGTGCTTTGGATTGTAAGCATGTTTCTGGAATGAATTATGTTCACAAACCAAGGTTTTACTGTAACGTATTTTCTTTATCCACTCATCAGTTAATGGACACTTGGCCTGTTTCCAGAATTTGCCTATTGTAGATAATGCTGCATGTGCATTATTTGCATTTGATGACCAGGTAACACAACTTTCAAAGGTGCACATAAAAATTGTTCTAAAATATAGAAGAAAAACAGAATTTTGGTGATGGAGATCCCAGTCTGGAGGATAGGAAATGAAGCTAGTTTTAGGCAAGTTGGTTGATGTAAAATTTGTCTTTGAATTATTTTATCCCTTCTTTTTCTACTCTTTCTCCTTCCTGTTCTACTCACTGATATCATGTATTCCCAAACTATACAGAGTTCTTCTTGACGGATTAATTAACACAGAGGTTTTAGTGGCTTAATTACCAGCCGTCTGGAAGGATATAAATTTTATAAGGAGAACCTCAGGGGACAATATTTAACCAAGTGAGTAGTTCTCCAATAGCAGAATTTCAAGAGCTGCGTTCCTGGAAGGGGAGGCTTTGTTGGACTTCCTGACCTGCAATTATATCATATTAGAGTAGAACTGCTCAGTATGTATAAGGACACCTTGAAAATATTCAGGATCTTTGGAGAGGCAGTGGGGTAGATAATTTTAAGACTTAGAGAAAAATTGGAAACAGGAAATTGCAAATCATCTTTACTGAAAGAAAGTGTGTTGTGTCTGCTATGTGATTGCTGTATGCCTATCATCCCTCCTACGGAATGACAAGGTCAATTCCGTGATTTTCCGTATCCATCAAGGCAAATATTTCCCTCCAGGGATTTAGTAAGCGATTAAGTGAAACCACTTCTTTGAACACTCTTGTAATATCAGGACTTCTTGGTTTTCTTAACATTATATTTTTCTTTAGCAATTGGTTCAGGAGTCCTAAAGTTCCTCCCTTAAGGAACATTCAAAATTCTTTTCTGGTAACTAAGCCTAAGCGTAGATGGAATCATTGCCACATCCCTCAGAAGTCCCAAACTCTGCTGGGGTACAGAAGCGTGGCTAGGTTGGTTCTTTGTCCTCTGGGGTCTTTGGGTCATGAGACGTGTTAGGGGACAAGGTGATTTGGGACATATAAAGAAACAAAAATCTGCAGTTGGTTTCTTGATTGCTTTGTAGTTGCTAAAATAGTACATATCCACTTAAATAAAATTCAGAGATATGTTGAAAGAAAAATGACAAAAATAGTAATATTTATTTGGTTTTATAAATACATTTACCGGTCTACATTCATTGGAATTACATATAAACATCACTACACCCCTTAAGCCAATTCATGAAGGTTTTCTTCATTTCCTTTCCTAAGAAATATATTGACACAAATAAAACAATACTGTTTAGAAAAAGTACTTATGGATTCAATTAATTAGAACCTTTTTCTCACACTAATTTGGTTTTAAGAAGGCAGCTCATTTATGTGTTCCTATAGCAGTTCACATCACAAGCAAATTAAAATAAGAAATGTCTACTTTTAGAAATTTTTCTTTTAACCATAACCACAATCTGCCATAACCGCAATCGAGAGAAACATTGCTATAAAAATTCATACCATTGCATTTGGCCAAATACAAAAAAATTGCCTTGGGTTATTGGGTATCTAATAGTTAGCGAAACTTATATTCATTGGTATCTAATGCTTCATTGTTATCTGTGTATGGCTTTATTTGGCCTCACAGGTTAAACTGGCCTGTGTTCTTTCTAAGGCTTTCAAACACAGAACAAACCAGGTATTAGCTTTCTGTCGGTTAATTAGTGGCAAACTGATGAGATTTACATCAAATCATTCTTGACCAGAATTCACGGTTGCTCATCATTCGTTCAAATGATTTTTATTTCTTTCTATATGCTGCAATTATATTCTTGGCCAAAGATATTTTTCTCCACTTGGGAAATAATCATTAGTTTATTTATCTTCAAGGCTTAGAACCCCACAAAATTATGATTAAGGATGGGAAAATTAAATACATACCCCAGGTAATGCTGCCTTTTGCATGACACTTCATGGCGAAGGAGTGTTTGTATGCTCTTTGTTCAGACAGTCATGTCAGCTGTAATGCATCAGTGTGGGGAGCTGACAATTGCCTGACCTGAGTGAGCCGTCTGGTTTAGAAATTCTTTGTTCTTTGTGGCTCTGTCCTGTGACACTCTGCTATTTCCTTTTAAGTGGAGGCTGGCATAATGGACTGTAGAGAGGATGACCTGGCATAACCCAACCTACACAAATGGACTGGCCTTTATTCAGTTGGACCCTTTGACGTGCCTTTCAACATGTTACTATCTCAGTATTATTTTGGAATGGAAGAATTTAATTACTTCGGTAACCAATAGCCACTCCAGACATTTTGAAACAAGTTGAGCGAGATAAACTTGCTACTTTTTCCTCCCTCCATTTTTAGACACATGACTCTTTAAGGGAAATTTAATCCGTATGTTTCTGATTCCTTTACACTTAACTCATCAAAATGTTGTTTTGTAAGAGCCTTTGAAGTCAAGGAAGCCTTTTAAGTCATTTTTTATGAGACTTTTTCAAGCCTCTTTTCTTAGGAACAGGAAGTGGCATTTAGCCAACAGTTAACAAACTCAAACACCAAAAGGTTCAACTTGGGTTTGAATCCCTGAACCCACAAGTGTTTGGATGGACTTGTGACATGGCCCATCTTTGCTGTATATGTAGTGCCAACAGACATCATAACAGTTCTAATTACCAAGATGACTCCAGGATCCTAACTGCCTGCCAACTTGCAAGTGTTTCTCTAATCAATCTACTTCATGCTAAATTATGACTCATTTAACTTTAAAGGAACTACTTTATTACCCAATCGGCCTAGCGTTTTCGTGACTTCTGGTGAGAGCTATTTAAATTGTCACTCTCACAAAGCTAGCTAGCTAGAACTTTAAAATCTGATCACCAGTAAAATCACACAAGAGTTCAAGTTCACAGGACAAGTGGGCGTTGATTGACCATGAAGCGTTCTACCCGACACAGAGATTATTTCAGCCACTCAGTTTCTGAGTAAAGAAGATAACACGGATCCTGCAATCCTTTAGAAAATACAATGTACATTAAAATAACAAATGAAGCATCTGGCTTCAGAAGTTCTCGCTTGATTTATACTCAACAGTTGTTGTAAGTAGAAACTAGCCTCCATTTCTCAGGAAATTTATAGCCCAAACAAGCACAGAACTGCCATGGTAGTTCCCTCTGCCTACTGCATTTGAAGTGATTCTGTCCGGTACTATTTGAAATCACCCCAGTAAGTACTCATTCCACAACTTGCAAATTATGCAGCAATGAACATGCCAAACAGCAACAGCAGATCTACGTGGTTAAAAGCTTTAAAATAGTCTCAAAGATAGCCCATAAAGGAGCAGTGAGAATTAATTCTAGAAACAAGAGAGTTTTAATAGTTAACATTAATGTGAAGAGAGCTCAGACAGAATGCTATGCCTCTTTTTTAGGGGTGATGTAACTCAGTGCTCTTTCGACTGTGTTTATTATCCAGGCTAAGGAGCCTGGGACAGCCCAGACTACCTTCTTACAGAGTATCGGGAGAGCATTGTAGCTAAACGCCCAGGGGCTCAGGATTATGACCATCTAGTTCACAACCTGACACCATCCATCACTGCATCTGTGATCTTGGGAAAAGGGGATAATAATAGGACCTATCTCACTGGGCCATTGTGAAGATTCCATAAGATGATACAGGTGGAGTGCCTTGTGGACATTCAATAAGCTGTGATGTTGAAGCTATGATGATGATGATGATGATGATGATGATGGTGGTGATGATAATGTTGCACAAGACCAGGAATGGTATAACAGGAAAGCAGTCAGTTAGGTATAAGTCGCACACTAGAAATTATGAGCCCTTCATGTACTTGAAGTCTTCCTTGTAATTCTTGTCCATGTCCATTGCTTTCAGTGACACTCATTTCTTGAGGATTCTCAAATCAATGTTCTTCCTCCAGGCCTCTCTCAGACAAGGCTTACAAGCCACTAATAGCCTCATCTTCAGCTCTTCTTGCTGAACTACAGGCCTTTTGTCCAAGTTGCTTGTGTTTCTCATATTCCACAATTTGGAACAAGATGCGCCCACTATTTTTAATGACCCCAGTCCTTGACTGTCTGGCAAAGTCCTGCTCATCCATCAGTGCTCATGCACCATGTTCTCCATAAAAGCCTTGAACTCCTCTTTTGCTGATTTAGGTGCCTGCACCCCCTTAAATGCTTTTTTTTGCACCTCACTCCTACTTCGTTATAGCATTCATCCTATCGTGCTGGAAGTCACTTGTATATTTATCTGCACGCTCCCCTGTGTGCTGTGAGGTCAGGGACTGCATTTTACATCTTTGGATGCCTGTACCCAATATAGCACTCTTGTGCAGAGATTCTATGACTAGGTTGTTCTCTTCAACCATTTCACAACCTTCCTGTTTAGCTATTGTGGTTCCAAGGGTTTTTATAAAAACCAGAAATCATAGCTTATTAATTGGTCATGAAGCTAATTTAAAAATCAAATAGAATAGAACACGCCAGTATACTTTACATAGTGAGAGTAAGTATGTTCCATGAAGCTTCTGTGTCATTTAAAAATTTATGCCTTGGAGCACCTGGGTGGCTCATGTGGTTAAGCGCCTGGCTTCAGCTCAGGTCATGATCTCACCGTTCAGGGGTTTGAGCCTCACGTCGGGCTCTGTGCTGACAGCTCAAAGCCTGCTTGGGATTCTCACTCTTTCTCCCTCTCTCTCTGCCCCTCCCCGACTCGTGCTTTCTCTCTCTTTCAAAATAAATAAATAAACTTTAAAAAATAAAATACTTACGCTTGTGTGTACGCTTGTTGTGGGGGATGGGTGGTAGGCATGATGTGTGTATGATGTGCGTATGATGTGTTTGCTGGGTCTTGATGCAATATTTATTTCTTACTCTGGGTTGCAGTAAGAATAGTTTGAAAGCCGCTGTCTTAGAAACTCTGAAGCAACCTGGGTTTTGGATGTTGATCAAGGAATCATAACCACCCTGTAACACCAAACAACTAAACTGGAATATGGCTGGGCACAAATTGATATATGTCACGTGGCTTTTACCAGTGCCAACTCTCAATTATTCATAGAAATGGAAGACCTGAAATTTACAAATTTCAGGTTTCTCGGTTATAATTTTACTCATTTTTTCCTTACTTTGAGAAGTATCTATTGCATATAGTACTGTCAAGGGCTATTCTAGATGCTAGGGAGATAACAACATAAAAGTCAGTCACTGAATTCATGGAACTTAGGACACTTGCAAATAAAATGTCTTATAATTCTGAGTTACAAATTGTATTACTTTTTAAATCTCCTTTTCTCTAGCTGTCAACGTTTTCTGATAAAAAGGCTAATGAACAGAGATTGGTCAAGTAGGTGAACAAATGAAAGAAAAAAAAAGAAAAATTTAAGCCTGGAAAACACAAAATGAGCTCCTTGGTACTCGAGGTAATAAGGGAAGTAATAATGCCATCACAAGTTTGACTTCTAAAGTTGGCCCCAAACCCCGTATTGTTAGTTGTATGTGTGAGTCCAGAATCTCTGAGGGTTGTTGTGGCTATTGTCACGGACATCCTGGGTTTTGCTGGTAGGAAGCAAATGAGAAGACCCACATTCAATTCTGATGCAGACTTTGAATTCTCTGGGACTAAAGCTAATATTGCAAATTATTTTCCCCCTGGCTATTTATTTTTCCCTATTTCTAGTTGCTCTGTGCTGGATTGTAACATTTAAGGATCACTGTGTAAAATTCCTTCAGTATAACCAGTCATAAACATTCCATGTTTTCTTAACTATAAAAATAAGGAAACAACATACTTGCTTTTGAAGGAGGAAAACAGTATATGCCATGGCCTCTAAAGGCCTCTAAAACGGCTTTTCCATGTTTTGTTTACATTGGAATTTCAAAAGCTGACAATATCTTCCCTTCCTTCCTGCTCCTTGATGTAGTGAAAAGCTTCCCATGTTAAGTCTGATCTTTCCAGTTGAACAGATTTATACAGTCTCTCATGTACGCAAATACTCTTCTGCAACAGAATTCTACGGTGTAAGGGCTTGAGAGTTTCTAAACTGTTATTTTTTTCCCTCAATAAACTTAACTTGTCTTAACTATCATATAATTTAACTTTATGATCCATTCCACATTCCTGCAGGAAATCTTCTTTTAAACATGATTATACACTTCGAGAATGGAGCTGCTAATTTTTCCCTGAGTTGCATTTTTTATGGTTGCTCCCCTACTTCCTGGTAGCATATTTTGGATGACACATCCATAGCAACAGTAGTTTTGTTTATAAGTAAACTGAAGGAGAAACATGGACTTTGGTTTGCCTGGGCATACAAATCACATCCAGACTGCAATTGTAATTATGTCCACTGGTGGTGATGTGGGCCAGAGTTTATCAGGATTTCCACAGAAACCTGTTCTATGGGAGGAAATCTATCAGCCGTCAAAACACAAAATGAAACAAGCTGGTGTGGAAATTTCCATTCTTTTAAAATATATTTTAAACTTAGTGTTTAAAGATAAATGTAAGTTGAAGAGGCATCCATGTGGCTAACGAAGTTAAGCTGTCACTATTTGCAGATAACTTAGAAAATCCTAAAGACCACCACAAAAAATACCACAAAAACCAAAAAAAAAACCCCTATTAGACGTAATAAAAAATTTCAGTAAAGTGGTAGGATATAAAATTAATACCCCAAAATTGGTGGCATTTCTATACGTTAACAACAAAGTCACAGAAAGAGAAATTAAAAAACAACACCATTTAAAATTGCACCAAAAAGAATAAAGTACCTAGGATTAAACTTAACCAAAGAAGTGAAAGACCTATAAAATATTGATGAAAGAAACTGAAGATACACAAGGAAATGAAGTTATTCTATGCTCATGGATTAGAAGAACACATATTGCTAAAACATCCATACTATCCAAAGCCCGTTATAGATACAATGCAATCCCTATCAAAATACCAACAGCATTTTTCATAGAACTAGAACAAATAATACTAAAATTTGCATGGAACCATAGAAGAGCCAGAATAACCAAGGCAATCCTGAGAAAGAACAAAGCTGGAGGTATCACAATTCCAGATTTCAATATATACTACAAAACTATAGTAATCAAAATAGTATGGTACTGGCACAAAAACAGACACACAGATCAATGGAACATAATAGAAAACCCAGAAATAAATCCATAATTGTACAGACAATTAACTTATGACAAAGGAGAATGAAGAGAATTCCATATTGAGTGAGTAGGGGAATAAATGCTGATTTTCCATTTTGACTTGAGAGTGCAGAGAGAACATCCAGCAGGCAGACTGGGGCTCAATTTTGATGGTCTTGAATGTTATGGCATAGAGTTTACACTTTAACAGTGTGTAGAAAAGGAAAGTTCATGAAGACTTTTGGTTTTATTTTTTGTTATTTGTTTTCATGGTCTTAAATTTTTTTTGTTGTTATTTTGGGTTATTTATTTATTTATTTATTTATTTTCTGCTTGTTTTCTTTTGTTTTAGAATGGTGAGCAGTAAGTAGCTGGGAGTAACTGGTAATGCATTATAAGAAAGGCTGGAGGGAAGGTGTCCAGTTTGGACGTGATCCTAATAGTCTATGGGAAAAGGAAATTCAATATGTAAGTAAGAGGACAATGCAGGAGAAGGACAGACCTTGGTAGTCAAATGGCCCAGACCTGGCAAGTGATGGACTGGTAGTTGAGGGCGGGTAAGGAGAAGTACGGGTACAATCTGGATTCCAAAGCTTTTGGCTATTTTGACCTGGTAGATAGTAAAATCATAATGAACTAATGGCTCACTGCAAAAGGAAGAGTATGTTTTGTGGTAGTTGTGGGGAAGGGAGGGATGACTATTTTTGCTTTGGCTGAGATAGATGGAAATACATATTTAGAGCAGTGATTCTCAGATTTTCATACAAATACAGATCACTGGGAGGCTTGTTAAAATACAGATTCTGACTCAGTAGTCTGAATGGAGCCTGAAATTCTGTTTTTCCTCTTAGCTCCCAGGAGATGCCAATTCGGTTCATGTGACACAAATCTAGAGCCTGGGAAAGAAATGAGTTTTGGAAGATTTGGAGCCATTTTAATAGAGGTCATGATTAAAGTCATGGGACCAGAAGGCATGAACATTATAGAATAGAGAATAAAAAGAGATGTAGGAGGGGGATGGACAGCAGATGTGCCCAAACAAGAGGGTCAGGTGGGAAAGGTGAGCCAGTGAAACTATGAGGAATAGCCAGAGGTGTTTTAAGAAAACAAGGGATACTTATAATCATGGAAGCCAGTGGAAGAGTTTGAAAAAAATACAGTGGTTACCAGAGTCAAATGCTAATTTGCTAATGAGCAAATTTAAAGTGACTTTCAAGATACTGCTCTCTGTGGAAAGATAAGGGCATAAACTGGGTGACAGAACTAAATGGAAGGTAAGGATGAGCAAAAATGGGTATATATTTTATTGTTGTCAGACAATGGCTTGTGTATGGAAGCATACGCATTGACAGTTTCTTGGATGTATTATTGTTTCAAAAGGGGCTTTTTTGTTTGTGTTGGATGATAAGACTGCAAGACCATGGCACATCATAAGTGAAAGGAGGCTGTCTGTTTGTGTTGGATGATAAGACTGCAAGACCATGGCACATCGTAAGTGAAAAGAGGCTGTCGAGAAACAAAGTGTTGACTTCTAAGAAAGATGAAGAGAGATCTCAACAGCACAGAAGTTAGCTTTGGAAAAGAGGGACTTTTAGATCTGTGTCAGTCATGTATGGCTGTCTAACAAACCACCTCAAAGCTGGTTTAGAGGCATAAAGCTATACCATTTTATTACTTGTCCCCCCAGACGGCTCCTCTCCGCTCCAGTCATCTCAGCTGGCCCATCAGACACGGCCCCAGTTTGTATGAGGATCCAAATTATCAGACTCCTTTGCCTCCCTGCCTTGGCTTGGATGCTGAAATGCTGAGGCCTCTCTTTTCTCCCCCTGGGTCTCTTTTTCCCTTGGTCTTTCCAGCAGCATAGCCCTGGTTTTTTTACATGGTGGCTCAGGGAAGAGACAGTTGTAAGGTCTTTGTGGGTCTAGGCCCTGAAATTGACACAGCATCGCTGACGTCAGATTCTTTAGGTCAAAGCAAAGGATTCCATAGGTCACAGGCAGCTGAGGTTCATTGTGAGAGAGGACAACACAAGGGCACAAATATCGATGCACAATAGCTTAGGGCCATTTTATAATAGCTTACCACTCTGCTTCTAAGACAAAAGGGAAAGAGAGAAGACTGGTGAAGATAAGAAACATTTTGAAATGCAGAGGGGAGCTGAGGTAGTTCAGGCTGAAAGGCTTTATTCAGAAAGAATAAAAATGAAATGAATGAAAGAAGCTCATCTCTTCAAGAAGTTAGTCATGACAGCATTTTTATGAGTCAGAGTGTGATTCCTTTTTTCTTATAAAATTTCTTATGAACTCTGGAATTCTGAAATAAAGCTGATGTTAGAGGCTGTAACATGATACTAAACTTGGTTTTAACAGAAATTTCAAAATTTTGAGTCAAGTATTTTTGAAATGCATGTATCATTTGCACCTTCATACAAAATGTGGGATACTAGTAAAAATAATGACAAGGACTGTGAAGGGTCCGAGATTTTACTCAAATTGCAGACTAAGAAGGTAGACTGCCACGATTTCATGGATGCTGGCAGAAGACACGAGCCTCCAGTGTCAGAGACAAAGGACTTTCTTATTCACAGCAATAGCAGTTTCCAGAATATTTGCAATCTCTTGGGCTGCTTCCCTCAGCCCTAAGCCTCACAGGGTAAGGCAAAGAAGGCCAGGTGACATCTGAACACATGGGGGTTGTGTTAGAGAGAAGTCTGACTTTAGGAAGCCTTATATTTTATAATTGGCATTAGGCATGCTTGCTATTTTTAGGAGGGAAATACCATTTTCATTATAGTGTACATGAAGCATGTCTGTCCTCTCTCATGACAGGAGATGCTATTGTTATCTTCCATGGCTGTAAGTAAGTCTATCCTTTGCTCCAGAGAGAGATGCTATCTCTATCTTCTCAACACTATTTATTATACAAGGAATCCTTGAAAAGACAGCCCAGAGCAAAGACAGCCATTGCCTATTTGCAAGACATGTGGAAGTGTGGGAGACACATGGAGAGTTGTCTCCCAACAATTAATTTTGCAACATTACTTCATTGTACAACAAATGAACAAAATAAAATCCAAATAAATTTCTACCATGAAAAAATATCTCATAGGAACCTTCAGTGAACTATTACTTAAAAATATTCTTTAAATTTATGACATGTTTATTTATATATCAAATTTAATATCAACAGACTTTTTATGTAGGCAGTGAAAGTACAAATAAGGCTCTCTTATCATGATTCATACTGGAGCCTGGGTGATCTATTGGGATTTTTTAAATGGAAGCTTTAAAATATGGTTAGGTGTACATCAATTATCACTATGGTAGGCCTTCTGTAGAACACATCAATAGAAAATACGGAATAATCTTTAACATATTTTTAGATGTCTGGGTGGCTCAGTCAGTTAAGCCTCCGACTTCAGCTCAGGTCATGACCTCACAGTCCCTGAGTTTGAGCCCCATGTCGGGCTCTGTGCTGACAGCTCAGAGCCTGGAGCCTGCTTCGGATTCTGTGTCTCCCTCTCTCTCTCTGCCCCTCCCCACCCATGCTCTGTCTCTCTCTGTCTCTCAAAAATGAATAAAAGTTGGGGCGCCTGGGTGGCGCAGTCGGTTAAGCGTCCGACTTCAGCCAGGTCACGATCTCGCGGTCCGGGAATTCGAGCCCCGCGTCGGGCTCTGGGCTGATGGCTCAGAGCCTGGAGCCTGTTTCCGATTCTGTGTCTCCCTCTCTCTCTGCCCCTCCCCCATTCATGCTCTGTCTCTCTCTGTCCCAAAAATAAATAAACGTTGAAAAAAAATTAAAAAAAATGAATAAAAGTTAAAAAAAATTTTAAATAAAAAAACATATTTGAAGCTGTGTTGTATTGAAGACTGAATGAGTGAATTCATCATGCACATTTAAATAAGAGATATAAGGATGAGAGTGTCATAATAGAAGTTGTAAGCAATTTAGGACACTGATTTCAATGTTTAGCAGCTCGATTGAGACTTTGGGGAAATCACAATCACCAGGGTACTGGTGGGTCTATTGGGCATCTGTCACCAATGCCCGCTCCCCCCCCCCCCCCCACCAGGATGGTCCTGTGCAGGTGTCCCTGACTTTATCTGAACTCCAGCTCATCTCTGGGGCTTCCCTATGCCTCTTATGGAACACCTGGTACCAGTTAGGATTTAGGTAATGTCCAAGTCTACAAATGCTCCAAGGGGTTTGTTCCAGCCCAACGTATGGGGTGAACACACAGGGATATGATATGGATTTACATTTCAAATCCACCATGGGACAGTATGGGTGTGATGAAATCCGAGGAGTAATGGGACCCAGAGATCTCTTTAAAGCAAGGATCCGAAATTTAGGGTGCCCATAGAATGCTTTCACTTATTGGTGAAGTTTGTAGACAGTATTTATTAATCATCATGGAGTTATATTTTTCTAAAAGCTTTAAAGACACCAAATATATTTTATCTACAAACAGATACTTATCCTTTTGCATATTTAATTTTGCTCAAGAGGTCATTATGGCGGAGGGTTGTTAATTCTGAAACACGGGTAAATAAGTAAGCATAGAAAGAAGCGACACTTAGCAAGGAAGGAAGGACATGAAATGGAATTCAAAATGTTCAATTTCTTACTTCAGGCTTGCAACACAAACAATAATTAAATTTCCTGTTGTTGTTTTCTCCTAAATTTGTGTTTGCAGTTCTTTTCATTGGTTCAGTTCAGTTGAAAATACAATTTTATATTAAGGGGCAACGATAAATCAATTATTTATCTTCCTAATGTTCCAGTAGTGTCTGGTAAGTTGATGAAATACTGAAGTGGTTTGGAATATTGCATTAGTCAATATAGCAAAAAAGAATAAGGAAAGAAACCAGTGGAAAAAATACATACATCAATATTCACTTTTTTTTTCCAGCACACAACCTGCTTACTTTTTCTCCTGCGACCACATTAACCCTTGCTAAATATTGGCTGTCTGGACACGCGACTATTTTCATATTACTTTACTTATTTAAACATTTATTTTCTTATTATTTACTACCTTTCCTTTTCTATCTACTGTCGTCTTCTCTCCTTTTTTCCCCCTTTTTTCGAATACCTACGTTCACTACCCCGTGGTAGGTGAAATTGGGTAGTTTTAACCTTTTTAAGAGTCGAGACATTGCTACTCGAATGAGAAAGAAATGGGTTTGGAGACATTAATTAATACATCAGTTGTTAGTTCTGTGAAAAACATTAGTTCCCTGGAAAGTAATAAACGTCGGTCTGTGGAAAACCTCATGCTTCATGTTAGGAGATTTCGGTTTCCAGATGGGGACCTTTATCATCTGACTGCTCTGCGGCTCTCCTTGCTAACTTTTAAGATTGAGAACACTGCCCAGACTCACTGCGGAGCATGATCATTGAAAGGCACACTGGTTCACAGACCCAAACTCTCACCCCATACAAGTGACATTGGTGACATAAAAGTGAGAAATAAGACCCTTCTGCAAAACTTTAGGCTTCTTAACCAGTGTTATCAGGCTCTTCTACAAAGCACAGAAATTATTCACAAAGAGTGCCTGGTATTTGGCCACACTGACAAACATCAGAGGGCATGATTTCTGCTGGGCTAGTGATGCCAAGAGGAGCAGGCAGGGTCAGTAGAGGGAGCTGGAAGAGTAGGACTATGAGCGGAGGAAAAGCTTCAGGGAAGAACCAAACATAATTCAGATGTTGCCATTGTAGTGAATTGGGGGGAAATGGCTGTTGTTAGAGTCCTTCCCAGGAGCACGAAAATCAAATGTGGCTTTTTGAACCAGGAGCACCTCCTGACTGCTGGTGTCACAACGTAACTATTCCAAGAAGTTATCACTCTGTTACCTTTTTCTCAGGTTGAAAGGACCTTGGGGTCATGCAATCCTCTTTCCTTGAACCCCTGTGCCTGTAGACCGCCGGATAGAGACAGAACACCGTAACGTGGTTGGCAGCAATGGGTAGGAGGGCAGGAAGAAGGCACGGAACCTGACGGTCTGGATGAAATTGGGCAAGTCATAAAGAACAGATGTCATTATTTGATTGACTGCTAAGGGTCAGGCTCAGGGCTAGGATGTGGAGAACTGAGTCAAGATGAATTGAATCTCTGCCCTCAAGTTTGTAGTGTGATGCAGATTAGCCAGAAAATAGGGAATTCACAGGCGCTGGTGGTGAGCCCACGGCTTCAAGATGCCAGACGAGACGAGACAAAATGTCAGAAACACAAGCAGCAGATGCTTTAGGATGGAGATCTTGAAAGAAAAGCTGTTTCTTCTTCAGCCAAGAAGTCCTGTTCGGTATGTGGAGGGGCAGGAACCTGTCAATGGATGTAATGAACCAAGGTCTTGTGGAAGGGAGCAAAGAGGCCAGGCAAGGGCAGGGAAGCAGGCTGAGCTGGAGGAAACAAGGAGAAAAAAGATCCAGCTCTACTCCTTTTCTTCTTAATCGTCTTCATTTTTCTTCCCATCCCTACTTCCCACTGATACTTGAGGCTCATTATGTCTCAGGAAACTTGCTTGCGGCTAGGGCAGTTTGAACTTGGACTTCACCAGTAAGAGGGTCAGTCTCCATTAAGGGAGGTGGGAACAAAGGAAGACAACACTGTGCATTTAAGTGCTAAGGGAGGCATGTCCAAAGTATAACCCCGAAGGTGGAATCTCTAATTCAAGGGGAGGAATTTTAAGGGAACATCCAAAGAGGAGGTGACATTTATGAAGCATTCTGAAAGAGACAACTATCATTTGTCAGGTGCATGGTTCTAGGGGTTTGGAGAGAGGAAAAGATATTCTAGGCAGACACAGCCCACGTGAACATAAAAAGAGGTGAGAAAAAACAAGGAATTCAGGATATTACAGGACTTCTGTTGTATCAGAAGAGTTAGAGAAGGGAATGAGGCTTATAAGGCAGGCAAGGGGCAGATAAGAAAAGGCTTTGTTTGTTGCAGTGTACCTTACTGGGGGCACCTGCCCAGACCATGCCTTTCTATGGGGCCTGCTCATCATTCACAACCTTGCTTAAGATGTAAATCAACCTAACATGTTTGCCTCTGGCTGCCCCTGGCCACAGCTGATCGGACGGAAGGCGGTCACATGACCCCAGAGGAACCAAACCATCGAGGAGACCAAACCCACTAAATACTTCTCGCCAAAAATATGAACTGAGAGTCATATTGGCATGTGATGGGGATGTGCGCAGAGGTCGCCTGGAGCTGGGGCTGAGGCAGCCCTTCTCCCCTGTGTGCCTCCCAAAGTAGAGCTGGGGGGTCTACAGAGAGAAATAAGCTTACTGAACAGGTGCTCAGAGAGAAGCAGAGACATGATGCCATGTGACTCAGGGGAGAGGTTCTTGAGGTGACTTCCCACCTTTGTGTGCCATGAGATACCACTGTAACTTTTAATAAAGACACCTTTTGGGGGAAGGCGAGTTATGTTCTTTGCAAACAAACAACCTTAAAATGCAAACTCTCTAAAGAGTTTGGATTTATCTTATAGGTATGGAGAAACTACACAAAGAATTAAGCAAGGGGTAACATAATCAGAATTTATTTTGTTGTCATAAAATAACTTGGCTGCAACATGGTGAGTGCTCAGAGAGGATTCAAATAAGAAGGAGAGAAAAATTCTAGGAATCCATGGGAATAATCTGGGCGAGAGCCGAGGAATTAGTGAACTAAGGAAAGGACATGAGGAAGATGATACAGAGCTAAGAGGTATTTGGAAAGTCCAGAAAAAAGGACCCAGTGAATGACTGTTGTCAAGGATAAAGGATAGAAAGATGGGTGACGAATTAGCTTGTGCGAATAAAAAGCTGGTAATGATGATAAGGACTTTAGAGGGGGAGATAGATTTGCAAGTAAAAAAAAAAAAATGAGATTAGTTTCAGAGACCTTGAGGAATGCATGGGACACTTCCAAGGAGTGAGAGCTTTGAAGAAAGTTCTGAGCTTCCATAGACATAGGGTCGTTGAAATGATGGGTATGAAAGTGATTGCCGATAGGAAGTAATGTGGAGTAGGAGTATAAAGGTATAAAACCGAACTCAGAAAAACAGTGCTTAAGGCACAGGCAGAGAAATAAACTGAGAAAAAGACTAAGAAGGGATGAATAAGAGGTAGAAGAAAAGCCAGGAGAGCAATGGTCAGAGAAAAAAAAAAAAAAGATACTTTAATGTAGACATTTTGAGGGCCATGATAGAATAAGGCAGGCTGAGATCTAAGGAACAGACTTTGGGGAGCCACTGGGCAGAGGTTAACCTGTAGGAGTAAGCAGGTGTCCTCAGGCCTGGGTCAGCTGCAGGCTCGATGTCCAAGAAAGCAGGAAAGGCTGTTAAGAATTTGTTGAACACCATTTTCAAGTCTAGAGACTTTTTTTTTTTTTTTTTTTTTTAACCACAGGCTTCCTTTACTCTGAAATTTAACAACCTAGCTATCTAAGAGCGTTTAAGAACTGCATTTTTTCCCAGGCTTATGAAATGCAAAAGGGCAAACCTCCCATTTTGCTAATGAGAGAATACAATTACTGTCTAACCGAAATAATTTAAAGGGCTAAGTAAGATAATTTAAAGAATCTGGAAGAGTCATAAATGCAAATGAAGAATTTTATATAATGTTTACCTACCCCTCCCAGCTGAAGTCACTGATCCCAGGATCTATACATCCAGCTCTATTCAGTCCTGATGGGACTGTGCCCAAGGCTCCAGGGCTCAGTCAGCTGTGGGGTGAGCCGGGGGCACCCCGAACTGCAGCCTCCTGCAGGTAGATCCTGGGGCTTTTCTGTCTCTCCTTTCCTATCTAGACTCAAGAGCACTTGCCACCTATACTCCTACCGCTTTCTTATGTGGTCTGATAAGAACGCCATGGACCCTGACATTACCCTGACCCGGACGTGAATTAAGTCAGAGTTTCCCCCATTACTCTGCGACCTCAGCATTGACCCCACAATGTGTGTTTCCCACAGTTTTTCTCCAGCTGCCTCCACCTCTTGCTTTGGCTGTGTTCCTGAGGGCTCAGCCTGCTGGCCCCCATTCACTAAAGGGCATGATTTTTAATCACAGATAAATGGCTACTTTCACAGAAAAAGCATTCAGTTTGTTTCGTATTTTTCCAGAGACCAACTGAAGAAAAGGAATGAAGTATCTATCACATTCAACCTAAAATGGGGACTTCCTTCAAAAACTTTGCCCAGATGTCCCTATTTTTTCAGAGACAGGAATAAATGAAGGAGAGGATGTGAACATTTTTCAGGGGAGTTTTGCTGCTCAGCCGTGAACAAAGAATACTGAGGATATTTATGAAATTCTTACTTCAGGATAAAGAGTCCAAACTAGTGTTTGTTTAAAAAAAAAAACCCGTTAAAGGGAAACCTCAGCTGTGACTGATAGTCTGTTGTAATTTGGTTGGGAAAGAATCCTGTCTATACATTTTCTTTGAAAACTTGGCATTTTTCCTGTTGTAAAAACTGATATATCAAATTAAAGAAAGACAAATTTTATTGTTTTCTGAAGCTATTTTTACATTTAAGATTAGAGCTATCAGAGGAAAATATATTATGGTAAAAAAGATGTGTGAATTTTTAAAATATATCATTGCAATTCAGCTGATTCTGTCTGGGGATAATCTGTTCTTTTACCCCCTCCAACCTTAAAAAAAAAAACAAGAAAAAAAAAAAAACCCCTAAATTGTGCATACTTTAATTGGCCTTGGGAACATTTTTGGCTTCAAAAGTTAAAGATTAGTGTTTTGGTTTGTTTTTTTTTTAAATAATGATTATTGATCATTTCCAGTTTGGAAATGTTTTAAGATTTTTTTTGAACATTAACTGATTTTACTATGCCTTAAAAAAAAAAAAAAACAACCTCCCTGTGACACCAGTATTTTAGAATTGCAGGTATATCTTCTGTGCTGATGAACTATTTGGGTGGTTTCCGGCCAGAAGGGATGAATAGAATAGGGGTGCCAATATATATTTGTCAATATACTGAGATACTTTTTATCCCCAGAACACAAATGTACAGGGGAGGGGAGAGCATTGCTTTTAAGGAAAGAGTCCTCAACCACTAAAATTAGCTCATAGAATATGAAGTCACTAAAAAGACACCACGAGCTTCTCGTGGGAAAATGACAGCCCTGTGAGTGGCCTTCTGTGATAAGAAAATTTCAAAGTACATTAGGGACTGGGCTGGGACATCAGACTGGCTCTCATTCCTTCCCCCAGAGGGGTTCTTTTGGAAATGCTTACAGATGACAGAAACATGTTTGCACACGAAATACTCAGAAGAAAACACACTGTACTGGCTGGGCTAGTGACAGTAAAGGCAGCATTGCTCTCCCAGCATTCAGATCAGGAGAAATCAGATTAGGAACTTCATTAGCTTCTCAAATGCCTGGCGGTGAAGCCTGGCTAAGTGAGGTGAAGGGAAGCCAGAGAGAAAACCAAGAGCCGCCGGAATTAGTGTAGATCGCGTGGAGTGTGCCTTGCGGGTGACCTGAGCCATTCGAAAGACCTCAGAACACACTTTCTCCTTTTCCTGTCTCCCATTAATCCCTGGGCTCGCCTGTGTCTTGTATTTCTTACAACAGAAGTGTCCACTTGGAAATGATCTTCAGGTTCAGTGCTCTCCGGGGGTATTTGGCTCTTGTCATGTTTCTGTGGCTTCCCCGTCCAAAGGGACATCGTCCTTTCCCACGGGATCTCCAAGCACCTATTCCCTCCAGCCATAGAGTCAGCGGTGGTCAGGCTGGCATCCAGGAGGGGTGGCAAACTGGGAGCATGGAGGGGCTCGCTCTGGACCCCCTGGCCTCCCGTCTCAGGCCCCACGTTGGCAGCAGTGCCCAGCATAAGGTGGGGAGTGATGGGGGTGGACGAGAGGAGGCTGGGCTTCTTCAGCCTCAAGCATCATGTCTGTCAGGATGTCCTTAACGACACCGGCTTCCCTGCTCACTCACCGCCCTAAGCAGACTGGACCCGTCACATGACTCTGAGCTCAGGGCGCTGAAAGCTCTGGGTGTTGCTGTGCTTGTTTGGTCACAACAGAACCAGACGTCCAGTGAGTGCCGGGAATGGAAGACAGACTTCCAACCTTGCTAATCGGACAACCAGAAACTCCATCGGAAGTAATGTCGGGGAGAGCTAGAGAGTGTATTCAACACGAATGTCTATTTTTCTGGAAACATCATAGTCACTTGTTTCCGGTCCCCTGTAGGGGTAGCCTTTAGAAAATCGGAGCAGGGGCTCATTCAATTCTTACAGCTCTCAGAGAGAACAGTTGTAGCAAGGGAAGAATTCCCTGCAGACACCTCTGGGCTTTCAGGTATGAAAGCTACCTTGTGGCCCCTTAGGACATACATAAACATCAGTATAGCCTTGTGTCATCCCTAACAGCCATCGTATGATCTGATGGCGTACATCTTTATAGAAAGAGCAGTTCAGCCTTGGTTTGAGATCCTGCCTCTCCTCCTTAGTTACTAGAATTAAGTCCACAGGCAGGCACTGAAAAGCTCGGAACTTCACTGTCCCCACCTGTACAAATAGGGGTAGTAACACTGTTCAGGAATTTTATTAGAAATAACGTACCGTGCTTATTTCATCTACCACGTGGCAGTTATTCAGTAAGCCAGTAGTATGCGTAATTATTATTCATTGAAATCTCAGGTACTCCTATATTTTATACTCCTGGTAATCATTATAGAGGCATGGCCTCTACTTCCCAATCTTTTTATATCCTCTCTCAGGCTACCTTATAGACAACTGAATTTGAATCTCCAAGCTTGTGGGTTTCATCTTTTACTGCTGAAGAATCACGGAACATTCGCTAAAATGCAGGTTCCCTGGCCCCACCTATAGAGGTTCTGATTCTGTAGGTTTGCAATGCGGCCCACCATTGCATTGTTAAAAGCACCCCAGGGTCTTTGGCCAGGTAATCAGACTGATCAGTTTGAAAAACCGGACCCTGTGTATGAAATGCAGGGCACTCACCTGAACCTCTGGTATCTCAGGATGTTGCTACTTGGCTACAGTTTACTGAGTAGCCAACTATGTTCAAGGCAGTATGCTAGGATCCTGCACACGTTATGCTATTTCATCTCGATAATAATCCTATGCTATGGTGATTAGGGTCCTGGCTTTATGTTGAGAAGACAGAACTGGAATATCCCTGGAGCTCCTTCGTTCACATGTCTGGCCGCTGGGCGGAGATGACTGGAGGTGCTGCCTGTTTCTCTTTATTTTGTGCCAATCCCTCTTTTACATATACACAAACAATATTCGTACGCTTTGTACATGCACATACACACATAGATACGTGTATGTATTCCTAAGCAATATGTTATTACGTTTGTAAGGTAGATTTCCTATTGGCATACATTCTACAGCTCATTCATTTACACTGCTATTTAACACACAAGTGAGTGAACATAATGCATATTGAAGAATAACCAAGGATTAAGAGCAGTATGTGATGAGTGTGAATTTAATTTTTAGAACGGCATTATTCTTGTGTGAGTTTAGTGAGTCTTTCTGAAAACTCCTTCCAAATAAGTTAGGGTTCTGAAAGGCACTTTTTAATGGAATACAGAAGGGAATTGAGAAGCCTTTCTTGGCATGGGTGATTATCATGGCCTGATGGATTTGGGGAAGGCATTAGATCTGGTCCAGTTCTCTGCAAGGTTGGGGATGAGTCACAGAAGGCTCACGTAGGCTTAGGGTCAGGCAGCAGTCAAGTATGTTAGCACACGTACAAGATTGGGCAGAGATTTCTTTTAACATGAAGTTGAATTAACCATTCCCTTTGTCAGTGGATGGTTGTGTTGTTCTCTGATTCTTTGTTTTCCATTAAAAATAATGCTGCTGTGAGCATTTTGGACATGTGTCCTGATGCACATGGGGAACTTTCTCAAGAACTATACCCTGGAGGGGAAGATTTGGGTCACAGTGTATGTGTGTTTTCAAGTTTATTAGATAATGCTAAATTGTTTTTGCAAAGAATTTGTGCTAGTTTATACTCCCATAGCAGTGTACCATACCTGCTGCTGTACATTCTAACAACACCTTGTTCCTTCTGGCTTGTGATGAATGAATAGATCCCTTCCAAGTCAATTTGAGAAGTGATAGGAGAGCTGAATACATGCAACATTGTGAAATCTACACAGAAACAGCATTAGAGATCTTCAGGGAAGAGCTTAGTTTATCTTTTGTTTGTATCCAAATGCGTTGCAGAGTGCTGGCACTTACAGGCTTAACAAATTCATATTTACTTGCTTGTAAAATTCTAGTCCCTGAATTGCCTTTCTATCTGGTCGGTTACATTAAAAATCCTTAAAAGGCTTGCTTGCGTTATAGATGCTCTGAAATAGGCATAATTCCAATCTATCATACAAGATTTTTGTGTGTGTGTGTGGGGGGGTTATAAAAATGGGCTTAATGGCTAAAGAGCATACATAATGTATATATAAATAATGAGTTTGGTACATCAAAACAAAAGTGAGCGATGCGTAGAGGCCAAGTTAATGAGAGAAGACATAACACACACGTGAAATCTTTGAATGCCTTTAAGTACAGTAAAATTTCAGATGCGTACTTATTTAGGGTGAGCCAGGACGCAGAACAGCTGTGTCTGCCTAGCTTAGCAGGTGCCGGGTCCTCAGCCAATCTCTACAGTGGTAGCAAATTAAGGTCACTGGGAAAGGCAGCTCTTGCTGTTCCTGTCACTTTCTAACCATATGAAAAATGATGCAACGTTGTTCTGCAGGAAGGCTAATAAGCCTTCAAGGAATCATACAAGGATATGGAGAACTCGCAATGTCCAAGGGGCATGGGAACACTAGGAAGAAAAATGTGGAATTTATCCTCTTCGCTGTTAACTTTCCGGAATGATTCCTGCTCGGGCTGATCATGACTCCGAGTTAACGTCTCTGTGCCCGGCAGCAGCCTGTGAAATGATGTGACTCAGCTCTGTCTTTGAGAGACAGGTGTCCACTTTAGAAAATCACCAACCCACTCAGCAGCCCTCATGACAAAGGCAATCAGTGACTGAGTAGTCAGCGTCTGAGTCGACTGCAGGAAGGCATCTCTGGGAGAGGGAGAACAGAAGCAGCTAGCCTTCTGTTAAAAATAAAATTCAGTTCAATCCAAGAAATTCATACTACATTTTTATTATGTTCACAGCAGTGAATTGGGCATTGCAGGGGAGACAGAGAAGGAAGACAAGGCGTTTGCTTCAGGGAGCTTGCAATCAATGTTCTTTGCTTGAAGAGGGCAGAGAGGCAAGGAGAAAAAGAAGTCACATTTGTGATCAAACTGAAGCCTTCACCCTACCTTGCTGGCAAAATTATAATTTACCAACTTAACATCAGTGATTTTCAGAAAAAGATGGGCAGCATAAGTAAGGAAATTGGAACTTTCTTAGATGTATTTTTCCAGCGAAAGAGGGGGAAAGTATAGAACAGAAGTCTTCTCTGAAAACGGACAGCTGGGGAAAAGTAAGGACTCTCATATCAAAGAGATAACTCTCTTTGGAAAAGCGTTGCTTGCTTCTGTGTGTTTGACACTACAGTGGGGGTGAACTGGACCAATGTCAACCCAGAAAAATTGGAACAGCCTGAGTATATCTGGAAGCAAATACTCCACAGATGGAGAGAGATGTGGGAGGTTAGCTCAGACCACTTGATTTTAATTAAACGGCTTTCAATTTTGTGAATGTGGAAAAGAAAAGGCAAGCAGAACTGATAAAGTCCATGTGACCTTGACTCTCTTTCTTTAACACCTCGATAAAACACAAGAGCAAAGTCTATTAGTGCTAACTGTTGCAGTTCCCTTTTCTAGGAAGGGTGGTGTTCATGTTGCTGGGGTGAAGTGTGAAGCATTTGAGAAGCACAGAATCATAGAAGGAGGCTTGAACCATCGTTGGCATGTATCTGAAGGAAGGATGGACGTACCCGTGGTATTTGCTATTTAGGGATGTTTGACAGAACACCTCTGAGGGAGGGAACACGGCTTCACGGTTAGTAGAACAGATGGACCGAAGGGCAGCTCCAGCCCTGCTTCGAAAATTGACTCCAGGACTCTTGGGTAAAATTGAGAATGCAGCCATTTGGAAACATTGCGAGGCCAGATGCAGGAAGCTTGCCAGGGTCCAGGCGTACACAGGTTGGGGGTGAACTAGTTTTTTGCTTACAACTTAAGCTGGCTCAGGTTCTCTTTCTGCTGAAGGCGTTTTAAGACCCCAGTGAAAAAGGGAGAAGGAGACACAGTCTACGGTAGCCTCCACCATCTTCATTCCCATCCCTAACATTAATGCCAACATTTTCTTCAGCATCCCATATTCTTATTTGAACATGACTAGCCAGAAAATACAAGTGCAGCCATTACAGACGTTCTAACATTGAATGTATGAGGTTTTGGGTGGTTGTCCTCAACTAGGGGTGATTTCCCCCCACACGGGGACATCTGGCAATATCCAGAGATGTTTTGGGCTACCATAGCTGGGAAGGGCATGCCACTGGCATGGAGTAGGTAGAGGCCAGTGATACAGGTAAACATCCTACCATGCGACGGCCGGCTGGCTCCCCACAATTAAGGATTAGTGGGCCTCGAATAACAATAGCACCAAGATTAAGAAACCCTGGGCTAGGCGATGATATGATTTTTTGCTGAAAACATCTTGGAAAGGTTGAGTGGGGCTGGATGAAGCTGTGTTGACTGTGACCTAATTTTATAAGGTTGATTTTAGGCTTTATTTTATTGGCCATGATGTATTAGCAGGCAGTTTTCATGATGTTTTTGTCACAGGTTCTTCTTATTGCCTCAATCATTAATCTTTTTGAGAAATGTTACAGATCACACTTGTGAACTTCATCTGGGCTCTACTGACTGCTGACTTTGACGTACAAGTGAGACTTCCTACCTAGCCTTCAAATCTAGATTCTCTTATTTTACGTAAGTGGGAAGAATCTCCCTGTCAATGATCTTTTTTTGCTCCTGAGGAACTGATATGCTCAGCAAGAATCAACATATTTTGGATGGCCACTGCTTAAATATTTCCTGTCTTTTCTTTTATTTAAATTTAATTGAAATATTTTTTATTTATAGCCACGTTATTAATATTGCAAATACATTTTTTCAGTAAGGTAAATCAAAGGGTTTTCCTGGGAAGCCTGCAGAAAGGTCCTACACCTGTGTTTACTCTTCCTTCAAGATCACTTAGAGTTACTGCTGCTTCTAGGGCAGATGGCACGAAGGCTCATTTTGCTGGGCTGAACGCCATTACTTGGTATATGGCAGAGATTTGGAGATTTCGTGCAGATGCCCAAATATCTGTTGCCCTTGAATACAAAGCATTCTTTGATCCTTGAGTTGTTTGTTTGTTTGTTTGTTTTCTACCCTGAACAAATGAACATTTGGGGATGTAGGTAAACTAATCAACAATGGAACTAAAAATATATAATAAATCTAGTTCTCTGTATGTATTTAAAGTCCTATTATTACCTAATATAATAAATGAGCAGTATTTTTTCCACTTCTAACTTTTGTAAAATAATTTAGTCTCACTTGTCATGCAGATTTTTAAATGGTAGATTTTCACCATCACCAGAGCTACTCTTTGAGCTTTCTCCTCTCATATTTTCTGTGTTATATTCCATCCATTTTTGAGAAGTGGGAGTTTTGAATTACATATGATGTTATCATTGGAAATTTTATTCCACACCACAGATGTCCATTCACATAACATTAAGAATTATTATTTTCCATTGTATATATATATATATATACCACATTTTCTTGATCCACTCATCTAACACTGGACACTGTGGTTGCTTCCATATCTTGGCTACTGTAAATTATGCTGCAATAAACATAGGGGTGCACATATCTTTTTGAATTAGTGGTTTCATTTTCTCCTGCCATTTGCAACACATGGATGGATCTAGAAGGCATAATGCTAAGTGAAACAAGTCAGAGAACGCAAAATACCATGTGATTTCACTCATATGTAGAATTTAAGAAGCAAAACAATGAACAAAGAGGAAACAAAGAGACTGACAAAAAACATAGACTCTTAACTACAGAGAACCAACAAGTGGTTACAAGAGGGGAGGCGGGTAGAGGGATGGGTGAAATAGGTGATGGAAATTAAGAGTTCATTTACTGTATAGAATAATTGAATCACTATTTCACACACCTAAAACTAATATAACATTGTATATTAACTGTACTGGAATTTTTAAAAAAAAATTTTTTTCATTTATTTTTTAAAATCTATATTTACAATATTCACTTGTAATTGGTCACATATTTCCAGGAATAATGATGATATCAATTCAAAAAGATTTCTTTAACCAATTCTGAAAGTTGACTTCCATAAACATCAACAACTAGCACGACAGAGGTCATATCAGGAAAATTTGCCATAAACCGTATTTTGTTGTTCGTAATAAAGTAATAGATACGGCATCCTCTAAGTTGTATGATTTGCTATTTTCTGAAGTACAATTTTTTTTAGGGAAAAATCTCTGACCTTAATGTTTGGATGTACAAAGTATGTAAATGTATATTTATTTAATTTGGTTCATTAGGTGTTATTATGAGACTAACACTTGGCTCTAGTCTGTGAAACTACCTGGCTATGAATTGGATACACTGAGAAGAATCTAGTGTTACAGTTGGAAACTGTAACTGGCTGAAGAATATACATAATTTTAAATATATATTTTAAATATTTTTACATATTTTTAAATATGTTTTTAAATTCTAAACTCAGTCAAATGGTACTTAAATAATTCCTTGAAAAGCTACTACTTAGATTCATCCTAGACTCTGTTCCCATCCCTAAACTGTAAAGAAGACTCCTACTTATTGCTTAAATAAGAGCTCCCTGAATAATACCCACATGGGGGAAACCACAGAGCCCAGGTGCTACGTTTGTATGACTTCATCCTGAAACTACCACATGTGCACCCCAGAGAGGCAGCAATATGTTTCTAAAATAATATGTAGATTAAAATAAAGCGTTAAGGTAAAAAAAAAAAAAAGAATAAAATATCAAGCCAAAGTACATGGGTTCCAGGTGCACATCTAAGATGGCTTTTTGACAGATATAAATATTTCCTGAGAAATTGCCCGTATTGTGATATGTATCTTAAGGTCATTTGCGCAACATAAATGCTGGTAAGTAAGGCAGTAAAAAAGAGAATTCCACCTGGAGTTTAGCCTCAGCTGCAACATTTATTACCTGGGTGACTTTGGACAAGTCACATGTCTGTTCAACTTTCTTTATCTCTAAGACTGCTTCTTGAGGTAGTCACCAAAACATGAGAGATAATATATTTGGAAATGCCTGGCACATAAATATCAGTTAAAACTTGTTAATAAAAGTATAAAACTTTATTGATAGTTCAGTATTAGTTATATCTTTGCTTGCCAATAGTTTATTTCTACCATTTTGACTGTAAGGATATGGAGGGGTTTTTTGAGGGGCTGCAATAATATTCTGCATTTATAATTTGGGGAAGAAATATAAATAGTTTTGCTTTCAAAATATGTAATAGCAGCTAAGAATTTTTAGGTCATTTCAGGCTTTTTCCAGTGGAGTTTTTCCCTGGTTCAGTTTTCAGTGAATATGGGGATATATAAATTTCCTCCCAGGTTGTGGAGTGTTTTATTTCCTGGAAACTTTTTACATTAAGGCATCACTTGTTCTGTGTTCACTTGGGCCTATGGCCATGTCTGAATCTGGTTGGAGTATAAACTTTTTGGCCAACATACTAAGATTTCTGGACAAGACACCAAACTATTATGCAAGCTGGCTTTTCTCTAAGCTCAACCAGGAAACACTACACAAGTAACAAGAAGAATGATTGAAAACAGAATCGGGGGCACCTGGGTGGCTCAAGTCGGTTAAGCATCTGACTCTTGATTTTGGCTCAGGTCATGATCCCAGGGTCTTGAGATTAAGACCCATGTCGGGCTGAGTATGTAGCCTTCTTGGGATCTCTCTCTCCCTATGCCCCCCCTCCCCCCCACTCAGGCTCTATCTCTCTAAGAAAAACGATAGGAAAAAAAAGAAGAAGAAAAGAGAGCCGAACCAGTTGAATTCTAGTCATAACAAAGCCTATCAGGGCCTTTTTCTGAGAAGAGAATAGCAATCCAAATCTGAAGAGAACCAGATGCCACTACCTAAGGGCTGCTGAGAAGGAGTGTTCTAATTGTCCTTATCTCTTTATTCTACACTGCCCCCGATAAATCATTGTTTTCCCCAATGCCCTATAGGGAGGGGACACAGCAGCCTCATGCCAACACCAATGGATGAGGCAGTTAATATGAGAGTGGAGGAAGGAACACTGAAAGCTTCTATCTCAAGTGGAGAGGCAAGCTCCTTCTCCTTGTTTAATGGACAAGAAAGTTACAACAGAGGGAAGCAGACCCCAGAAAAAGCAGTCTGTATGCAGAAGAAAAGGGGAGCTCCGCGAAGGGCAGGATTGGGGCTTGTATGGAAACAAAGGCTTCCAGATTTGCAATAGTAGAGGCTCTTGTAAGTCATTTCTATACCTCCTAAATGTACCTGGAAGAGAGCACACACTAGGTCTAAGGTTTCATCAGTATTCCCACTACTACTAGCTAAGGTGATCAATAGTCCTAAAAGAATTTGAGTGATAGTGGAAGGAGCACAAAGATAATTGAGGAGGAATACTAGCTCTTTATTTACTTGTTTCTTTCTTTTTAACTTTTAAAGGGTTTATTTTTGAGTGAGAGAGAGAGAGAGAGAGAGAAAGGGAGAGAGACAGCATGAGCAGGGGAGAGGCAGAGAGAGAGGGAGACACAGAATCTGGAGCAGGATCCAGGTTCTAAGCTGTCAGCAGGGCTCAAACTCAGGAACTGAGAGATCATCATCTGAGCTGAAGGCAGATGCTTAACTGACTGAGCCAACCAGGCGTCCCAGGAACATGAGCCCTTTAAAAAACAAATAGGTACTGAAGGACCTTATAAGAGGGAGTTGAATTAATGTCCCACCCCCAAACAAGAATGTAAAATCAATACCATAAATATCTTCAGAGAGGAGGGGGAGGAGATACTGCAAATATGAAGCAATCAGTGAAAAACAATAGGATCGAATGGAGTTAAGAAACATATAATAGCAGAACAGATATAGCCAAAGAATAAATCAATGAGATCAATGATATAGTAAGAGAATTTTCCTGGAACATGCAATAAAAGGACAGAAAGATGGAAACTAAGAGAATCTAAAACACAGGGAGAGGATAGAAATAGGTCAACTTTGACCTATTAGATAAAATGAAATGATGCAGAGAATTGTCGTTGTTATTGAAATCATGATTGAGAATTAAAGAAAGATGGAAGAGTCAGATCAGAAGGACCCATAAAGCAATAGACAACACTGATGAGGAAAACTCTAAATCTTGACCCATTATACTATCTTAGAATATAAAAGACAACTTTCTAGAATCATCTAGAAAAAAAAAACATTTCACTCTAAATTAATTGACATCAAAATTCTCACTGTAGAATAGTAAAGTAACATTTTAATATTGAAGGAAAATAATCTCAAACCTAGAATTTTATATGACTCAGCTATTATTTAAACACTAGATTGAATAAAATGAAGACATTCTGAGCTACACATACACAAAGACGCATAAGACCTTAGAGAAAACTTTCTATAGGAGGTTCTCTATAGATAGAGAAAACACATGACTTCAGAAAGAAATAAGCAACGGCCAAAAAAGTGTGTGTGATTATTTGTACATATCTACAACAGTGCTGTCCAAAAGACTTTTTAGTTTTGATGAGAGCATTCCATTTGCATGTGCAATATGATAATCTACGATCATATGTGGCTATTAAGATGTTGGTGAGTGTGGCCAAGGAGCTGTTTTATTTTACTTAATTTTAATGAATTCAAATTTGAGTAGCCATAAGTGGTTAATGGTAACTGCACTGTATAATGTAGCTCTCTAACAACCTAGATATAAAGTTCTAGATCATACCAATATATGTTAAGGGGTAGGGAACAAGCAGAGATTAGAAGATAGATAGCAGGCTATGGTCCTTGTCTTGTTCAGGGGGAAAAAAGAGAGAAGAAAAGAATGAAGTGTAAGACTGAACACATTAGCAGAAACCAACCAAAAGATAGACAATTTTCATTTTCATACCAAAAGGAAAAGTCTAATGAATGGCAGAAAGGAAAAAAAGAAAAAAAAAAAAAAGAAGGGATGGTACATAGGAAGTATGAAATAGACTCACCATAATAAATCATAATATGACAATAATCAAAGTAATGTAAACAGATTAAACATGCACATCAAACCTCAGAGAGTCTCAGGGAAAATAAGATGCCATAAGACATTGTCAGCAGGAGATAATTAAAATGAAATAGATTGAAAAGAATTAGTTAAAAATGTATGAAGCTATCATTAACTTTAGTAACGGACAAAATACAACTTAAGCTGTCAAACTATATAAGTAAAAAATGAATACTGTTTATATTAGAAAAAAAATAGGAGATAAAAAAAAGTGACAGGAAAATATATATATCTCCCGGTATTATGAAGAAAGATACATTAGGAGGGAAAAGCAGCAAAATCAGCAATTGCAGCTGGAGCTGGTAACACACTTTTGATCAGCTGATCAAGAAGATAAAAAATAAAAAGAAAGATTTAGAAGATCTGGAAAAACTCTGTGATCAATAAACCTAAACCAACAGATGTATACAGAATTTTATACTCCAAAAACATAGAATGTACATTCTTGCTGCACATACATGGATATTAATAAATGCAGTATCATACTCTATAAAGTCAAAATCATAAAATAAGGGATCAATAACCAAAACATAACTTTTTAAATACCTTCAGATAACCGCATGTAATAGAGGTCAAAGTATGACAAAAATAGATCATGAACAACAGAATGGCTAAAAATTTGAAAACTAAGATGAAATGGGTGAATTTCTCAAATTACATACAATACCAAAATTATTACAGGATTAAATAAAAACTTGAATAAGAATTATCAGGGAAGAAATTAAAATGTAATCAAATAACTCTTCCCTCGCAAAAGAGCTCAAGACCAAATAGTTTGAAAAGTGTATTCTAAGCAGAAGTTAAGTAACTCTCAAGGAAAAGATCTCTATCTTATATGACAAAAAGCTTCCAAACTCAATTACATCTAATAACATGTTAAAAATACATAATAACTGAATGTATTTCTTTCCCAAAGAATATGATATTTCAATATCAGACATTCTATTAAAGTAAATAACCTTCAGCAGTGATCATACCTATTGGAAAAGCTTTAGTTTTATAGTCTTTAAAAATGGAAAAAGGAAAAAAAAAAGATTTCCTCTATTATTGCAAATGTTTAACATAATATCAGAGGTGTTTGGTAAGGCAAGACAATAAGAAAAACAAGTAAAATAAAGAGTCAGAAGGAAAGCAACAATAGTCTCATTTATTTGCAGATGATAGGACTGTCTAAATAGAAAACCACACAAAAACAATAGAGAAATTCAGAAGTGATCAAACCGAGCAAAATTGTAACACAGGATAGACATGTCAAATCAACAGCATTTGTTAATACCAAACTTGAAAATACAATAACAAAGATGATACACAGTAACAACATTTCTAAAAGTTTTCAAGACTTAAGATAATTAAGATCGCAATCTTTTCTATAGTTTAGGAACTGGAGCCAGGACTAGAGTGAATACTTATTTAAGCAAAATTTAACTGAGCTTAGAATTTAAGAAAATATGTTCTTAAATCCGTTTCCAACTAAAATACCAGATTCTTCTCAGTGCATTCAATTTATAGCCAGGTAATACAGAAGTTACCCAGAGTAGCACCCAAGTATAAGTGTCATAAAATACCCAAATGATTGCCAAATTATATAGGCAGTGTGGTAGGCAACCTTTAACAAGGCTCTCCAAGAAACCCTGCCTCCAGGTATTCATTGCTTCACGTAATTCTCTCACACTGGGTGTGGACTGAACCTACTGCCTGTCTTCTAACACAGAATATGCAAAAGTTATGGAATATCACTCCAAGATGAGCTTACAAAAAAAACTGAGGTTTGTATCTTGCTTCCCTTCTCTCTCATTCTCTTGCTGGCGTCCTCTGAGGGAATCCAGGCGTCATGCCATGAGCAGCACTATGAAAAAAAGGCCCATGCGGGGAGGAACCAAAGGAAGCCTTTTGCGACATCCAGAGGGAAAGAATCCTGCCGGCGATCATGTGAATGAGACTGAAAGCCAATCATCCCTGAGTTGAGCCTTTAGACGAGGCTGTGGGCACTGCTGACAGGCACTGACTGCAGCCTTGTGAGACAGACCTTGAGGAAGAGAGTCAGCTGGGCCACACCTGGATTCCTGATTCACAGAAACCATGAGATAATACATGTTTGCTGTTTTGAGCTGCTAACTTTGGTGTAATTTGCTATGTAGCAATAGATAACTAATGCAGACGATTATCTATAATAAAATAAACAATTAGCTACAGAAGAATGTTGATCATTATCCGCTTCAAAATGAAAACTATGATTTACTTTGGGTACTTATGGGCTAACTAAATAACAACAAAAACAAACCCAAAATGTGGTCACATTTCCATTAAGGCCTTAGAATCATTGGGTCCATGTGGCACAAAAGTGTGTCATGAGACATGACGGATACTGCAGATTGACTCATTTAACACTCATTTGAACTTCTTCATTTCTTGCCTTATACCGTGGAGCTGAAAGAAAATACTGAATTTCCAGCTTTCCTTGCAGCTAAAAGTGATCATGAACACAGTTCTGGGCAATAACACAATGGCAGACGTTCCCCGGAAGATTTTCATTTTTCATATGAAAAAATAAATCCTTCCCAGGGAGTGGATTTTGCCTTACCCCCTGCATGTTCTCCCTGCTTTGAACATGAAAGTGATATTGAGAAATACAGGGCATTTTGCAACCATGGCCACAGGGAGAAAAACCCATGTGCTAAGAATGTGGAACAGGAAGTTGGAAGGCTCCTGGTACCTAACAGCATTGTTGAGGTGAAGGACTAGTTTAGACTCTTTATTGCTGTATCTAATATACGACTTATTGTTGAAGCCACTGTGGTGGGGTTTTCTGCTATTCACAGTTGACTGTATTCTTTTTTTTTTTTTAAGTTTATTTATTTTGAGGGGGGAGAGGGGAGAAGAGAGAGGGATAAAGAGAATCCCAAGTGGACTCCATGCTCACAGCTGAGTGTATTCTTAACTGAAACAGAAGAATGATTTTATATTTTTGTATCAAAATTTCCTGTGGCATATAAACATAATTTAAATTGGATACTTTGAGAGAGGCATCAATTCTCTCAGTTTATGTTAGTCAGTAATAGGTAAAATGAGAATATCTGAATGTTCATTCCAGGTGTCATTTTTGCTTTAGCAGAAATTAACCAGAAAGAAAGCCATGAAAACCTAGTTGGAGCACCAAAGACCTAAATCTTTACTTGGTGTTGGTTTGCTTGTGGAAGATCCAGTGAATCTGGACTGAACTGTACCCAATTCCAGGAAGTTTCAAACTCAACCCAGGTACATAATAGCTGAAAAGGGGTCCTCTTTTATTACTGTATTTAACTTCAGGGATTATTCCAGGCTTATTAAATGGAATTCCTATGACAAGCTGAAATCCGGTGTTAGAATGAGACCAATCTATTCAATATAATGAATCTAGCTCTATTCTACCAGTTTCTTTTGGTTCCTAAGAAATATATGTAAGTTATAAATTGAATGCACCATCCAGGAAATAATACACTAATGGCTTAAGAGCCCAATAAATCTCCCTATTTTACTCTGGATACTTTGTGGCTAGAAATAGAAGCCAACTTTGGGTGGTTTAAACAGAAAGCATTTTATTAAAAGGATCTTGGATAAGTCACAGAATTGCCAGAAAGGAGGGAGAATCAGACATGAGAAATGGGTAGGCACCAAGGGAGGTGGCCGATGACAACCACAGCCAAACTTCCATCTGGGACAGTCTGGCAGGAATACTTCTCTCCTTGTGAAGGGACGATGGATGTCAGGGCTGGTCCTGGATAGTGCAAACAATCTTTGCCTCTCTTGTCTTGGAAAGAGCAAAGTGCTACTACTGCTTTTGGAACAGAATTCTCCTTTGACCTAGCTTCATTGCTCACTTGCTCCAAACTCGTGGTTATCAGTGTCTGTCTGAATTTAGCAATGAGATTAAGGAAAACTTTTAAGGAAATGAAAGGTGGACAAAAGTTAGTACTTACTATGTCCCAAAGGACTGATTTTTAACTTATTCCCTTATCCCCAGATTATTTTATTAAAGAAGGGATGGTGTAAGAATGGGGCAAAGTAATTTTTAAAAATTATGAAAAATGATTGATTGTTGAATAATTAAATGAGATAATCAAAGATTGCCAGAGACCTTAGTGTATTACACACATATATCAAGAATCTAAAACGAGACTCTGGTGCATAAATTGGAGTAATTTGGCTTTGGGTGTAGGGCTGACACAGGAAAAGTAAATAAATATGTATCTAAGCTTTCTCCTTTTTCTTGTTTCAGGCAACTCAGTCAGATGACTTTTAAAAATTCCACGGTGATTGGGCATTCAGACCTTCTTCTTCTCCTTCTCCTTCTCCTCCTCCTTCTCCCCCTCCCCCTCCTCCCCCTCCCCATCCCCTTTCTTTTTAATACAATTTAGAATACTGAATACCTCTGCATGGCCATTTATACAGTTCAGTGTCTTTGGCAAATCACTTGTACTGTTAGATTTACTTCCTCAAGACCTTTCCCTTTCTTTTTTGTTAATTTTGATTTATTTCTTTCTGTCCCCATCACCTCATTTAACTTAGTTCACATGATATTCTGAGTAATAACTCACTGTTGTAATTGTCATCCGGGATTAATCCTGTTTGTACTGGAGAGTTACGAAAGTTCCTACCAGAGGAGATGCTTTAGCAAGTTTGCATTATTCATGTGTAAAGCAAACACACAAATGTTAAGAGTTGGGAGGAAAGAAAACCAAGAATTTGGTCTAAAGTTCTTTCTGTAGAACTGAGGAAGACAAATGGCCTGGAAGATTTTTGGTGTCAGATCTGAACTCTAATCAGTCAAGGAGAGATATTTGCAGAGCTGGGTGGTCAAAATGGCATCTCAAGAATTTTCAGATTTCATTCTTGAAAAAAAGAGCCTAAAAGTCAATTCAAAGAAATGCTCACCCTCAAGCATTTTTATGCAAAATGACGAACGTTAGAGGTAAATTAGAAACAGCCAAATTCTGAAAATTATACACAATGAATAACTGTGGTGTGATCATATGTGTTAGTGCCGTTAAGTGTTTTGGGGAATTTTGTTTGACCCAAACCAGGATTCTTTCTTTTCCCAAATGACTAGATCAGGTATTACTGATATACATTCCCATGGTGCTCCTTTGCTGCGCTAATAACATATGTAATTTCTTTATTGTTTGCCCTTCCCACTAGTTTGTAAGTTTCAGAGGATAGGAATTGGGTCTACTTTGTTGTCTGTATTGCTGTCACCTAACAAATACGTGCACTGGCATATAGCAAGTCGTTCATTATTTGTTGACTGATTGGCAAATAGGAACATGGAGGCAAATGAGTTATATTCAGAAATTTCATCCTGAAGATACTCACAGAGAGTAGAAGGCAGAGGGTAAATATTCTGTTGAATTCTGTCTCATTTCCTCACTCCTTTAAGCTCTTGCTAGCCTTGACTCAGGTCCAAGATTCTGTGTCTGGCTTGTGATTGTCCTCTGCAAGTATTTGGAAAGGACTAATCCTTGTGTTCAATAGACTTTCCACAAATATTTATTTTTGGATATTGTTTATTGTTGACCAATCTGACAGTCTTGGCTGCAAAGTTTCAAATTGAGTTTTGTATGCATTTAATTGACTATGGAATCTGGAGTTATCTTGAGCAGCTGTTAAGCCTAGAATTGATTCTAACATATATGATATATAAATACATATAATTGGTTCTAGCATATTTATATATATTTGTTACATATATAATTGGAATCCACTAGATTTGAGATAATCTGTCTGAAACTGGAGCAAAACATCCCAAATATTCCACGTACGTTACCTTTTTCCATTGGGTGTTTTGTTTTGTTTTGTTTTGCTTTTTTGCCTAGTGGTTTGCAGAAGCTTTTATTTTTTAACATTTATTATTTATCTGTTATATTCATTTCAGATTTTTGCTGATCTTTCACTTAGGATTTAACATTTCTGAATGATGTCAATTTTCTTTATTTATCAAAATAATTTAATTTTTTACTGTATAGTTTATCAGTGATTTTCTCTTTTGTCATGATCTCTAGGTTTTGGTTGTAACTTCCAAAGACATTTTTTAGCTCAAGATTACAATTTTTCTGTTTTTTTCTTATACTATGATAGTTTTGCTCTATAACATTTAACTTTTAAAACAATGAGACTTTTATAGGAGTATGGTGTAAATTAGAGGTATTCTTATTTTCCAGATGAAATGTTAAATATTTCATTACAATTTGTCAAGTTAGTCCAGACTTTTTTTTCCTCATGTACCACCTTTATCATCATCTAAATCTATATATTCACTTGGGTTTATTGTTCACCTGTCTACCTGGATCTATTGATCCATTTATTAATTATTGGAACTTTACTTACATATGTGGTAGGTCATGTCTTCACTCACTGTACTTACTTTCAACATTTCTTTTACTGTATTTGTTTTTCTATTACAGATAAACCTGTGAATAATTGTCAAGCAGCTTAGAAACATTCTGTTTGGGATGTAAGATTGCCTAAAACTTATGAATTAAATTGGGAGAACTGACTTCTGTATAATATTGAGTTTTCTCAACCATGATATTTGTACCCATTTCTATTTTTCACATCTTTTCAGATGTATACAACACAATTTTACAGGCTTTGTGTATAGAACTCCTTTTCTCATTAAGACTATTTCTCATTTTCTAAAAAAAAAAAAAAAAGACTATTTCTCATTTTCTGTTTTTTATTGCTATTGTGAATAGGATTTTTTTCCTTTTATATTTTCTAGTTGATAGTAGACTGTTGGAAAACTACTGTGTGTGTGTTTTTTTTTTTAATTGTGTATGCTTACTTTTGAGAAAGAGAGAGAGAGACAGTGCAAGGGGGAGGGGGGAAGGGCAGAGAGAGGAGGAGACAGAGGATCCAAAGTGGGCTCCATGCTGACAGCAGAGAGCTCAATGTGGGGTTCGAACTCACAAACTGTGAAATCATGACTTGAGGTGAAATTGGACACTTAACCAACTGAGCCACCCAGACACCCCAGAAAACTACTGATTTTTATATGATGATATTGAATCTGGCCACTTTAAGGAGTGCTGGTACCTTTTTATAAAACTTTACCTTCTTGGATTGAACCTCTAGACAAATAATGAAATAATATAAATACTGAATATAGTGAATATAAATAGTGAATATCTAGAAAGATAATGCTATCTCTTTTACAATATTTATGCTTTACTCTTTATTCTGTTCCTACAGAATACATTGATGATGAGGGTGATGAATGAGGAGGAGGAGGAGGATGATATGTGTGAGGGGTGGGTGTATGTGTTTCATGGTCTCTTATACAAAATTGGACTTGACAATCTGAAAAGAGACTTGCATTAAAAATAGAACAAAAATACAAGGACAGTGAAAAGTTAGGTCACTGTGATACTAATTGGTGCCTGTAAGACAAAATTGAAAACAAACATATGGCTGTTTGCCAAATTTTGAATATAAGAACATAATGTGCTTTACATACTTAAAAATAGCCACAAATAATAATAAAACAATAATACATGCCAAAAGACACTGTTTCATAATCTCTCCAATTATTCATTATACTGACAACATTGCTAAAGGAATTCCAAACATAGACTCTTTCTCCAAAAATATATAGCAATGAAATGTATTAGTCATTGGACATGAATGGCCTAGTCCAGGAAAAGACAATAAATAGACAAATATGTAACGAGAATACTAGTCAAGAGTGCCAGGACAAACCATGATAGTTTAAATTAACTAATACACTTTAAAAATCTAGAAAGAATAGAGATGAGATTAACTAAGTAAACCAATTTCTGCTTGGTTGGATGTTTTCAGTAGACAAAAATGAAATGATAGGATTTTCATGCTGCCCTGAGTGTATCACTAAGGGTGAAGGGCTCATCCTTTTGACTTTTAATACGAAGGTGTGTCTTCTGTAACCTACTCATCATTCAATGATCAGTTGTTATGACCTTCCTTCCTCCCTTTTTAATTTTCTTGGGACAATACATGTATTTTTAAATATAATTTACTATCAGGTTAGCTAACATACAGTGTATACAGTGTGCTCCTGGCTTTGGGAACTATCTGTAGGTTCCTTTAGGATAATACTCTAGAGGCTATTGTGATCAATCATCTACAAACCTGTAATAGTCCTTGTTGAATCAATTTCAGTGAGAAATAGCTGAAGAATTGTTATTAGGATAAAGCTTTAAATTCACAAAGAGAGATCAAAAGACCCACACTGAAAGATTCAAGTAAGACAGTTTATACCTAACAGAATTGGAATAATATTGTCAGGTATAAAGAAAAAATGCAACTGAGCTTAGTATGTTATACATTTATATATATAAATATGGTACTACTTAATATGTTAAATATGTATGCTTAATGCTAGACATATATGAGGTTCTATAAGTTAGTTTTCATTCTCAAATTATATTGTAGTGTATAAAAAAGACATTTATGGGGGCGCCTGGGTGGCGCAGTCGGTTAAGCGTCCGACTTCAGCCAGGTCACGATCTCGCGGTCCGTGAGTTCGAGCCCCGCATCAGGCTCTGGGCTGATGGCTCGGAGCCTGGAGACTGTTTCCGATTCTGTGTCTCCCTCTCTCTCTGCCCCTCCCCCGTTCATGCTCTGTCTCTCTCTGTCCCAAAAATAAATAAAAAACGTTGAAAAAAAAATTTAAAAAAAAAAAGACATTTATGAATAATTCTAGATTCAAAATTTTTTATCCTGTAAAAGATAACTACTTTAAGAAAAATTAATCTTTATTTGAATCAATTCAAAAGTGACACTGTTCTCCCACTTTTCTTAACATATATAAAAAGATTGGATCATAAAAAACCAAAAACAAAAAACCCTCAAACTAAGGTTTGAGGAATTCTCAAATGAGGAATTCTGGGGATAAAAAGTTAAGGATTATTTAACACCATTTATGAAGCAACTTTTTCTCTTAAGTTCTTCAATAAGTTAGTGTGAAGAACACAAGGGCTTGTTTAATAACAGAAAGCATAACCCTTAAATCTCAAGACTTCTGCTTAAACTTGGCTATGCAAAATATTCTTCTTTACCAATATTGTAATATTGTCTACATACGATAGTAAACGATTTAGCACATTATCATTATAATTTAGCATTCTTCAATTTAATTTCACATAGAATTCATTAATTGTAGATTCACGAGTCTTTCTCATTATTTGGCTTCACATAAATCCTCAATCTGAGGCTTTGCCTGCAAAATCACTTTAAGATATAATCCACCTCACAAATGTTACAAATCCTGGTATAGTAGTTTGCCCGAGATTCTGCACACATTTTTCCGGTGTGCTATGAAGCAAAGATAACTGAAATACTATATAGTGGATGGATTTGGCATGACAATCAACTGAAAGACCTACTAGGGTATAGCAAGGCATCAGACTAGGTCAAATAGGAACTCACAATATTTCAAAAAGATGAATTCCACACAGACAGTTTTCCCCCTCTCTCTATAGTAAAAGTTTAGTGAAAATCTCTGGAATGATTGTATTGGCAGTACGCAGAATATCAAATAGTCTACTGGGGATTAATTGTTCCTAAATGTGATATGAAGAAATTTCCTTAGAGCTCCTTCTGCTTTCTATAGATAGCTGTAATATGTGCTATGCTTGATTAAAAAAGGATGCAAAATGACTTTTCCATATTCAACTGTTTCTCAGACACTACTCAAATTTTAACCAGTAATGAATTCCAGTGATGAGAAATGTGATTGTCTATGAAATGGACTGCAGTACGTATTTCCACTGCTTACAATCAGGGAGTAGTAGAAAGGAAAGTGATCACAGAAGTAATTTGATTCGTTAATTAATTCTTTACTTAGCCAAGTTATTTGAGATATTAAATAAAAAGCTTTGCATAGTAACTCCTAACTTCACTATGTCCAACTACCCTACAAATCCCCTCTAGATACTCTGTTTCTCATCTTCTCTTTTCCCAGCCAGAGCCTGGATTTGCACCATTTGAAATCAGTTCTCCATAAACACATGTGAGATTGAGAGGAAGAGATAAGAAAGTGGGGGTTCCTGAGATTATGGTCCTGATGGTTTGAGATGAAAATGTTACCCATGTGAATTTTCCTCAATTCCATTGTCCAACTCTTTGTTGGAGTGGCCCTTAGGCAGAAAGCCAATATATGGAAATGCAAGGGAATCACAGAAGAATGTCTCTGAAGGTTTCTTCATCCATTATAATGGTTCTGAAAGTGTGATCTACGGTCCTTTGAGGGTTTCTGTCAGTAGCTCTCAGAGGATCTTTGAGTCAAAACTATTTTCATGGTTCTACTAAGACACTATTTGGCTCTTCCACTAACATTTATACTAGTGACAAAAAAAAAAATGGTGGATAAAACTGCTGGCACCTTAGCAGAGATGAAGGTAGTGGCCCCAAACTGTTGTGGCTAATACACTTGCATTAAACACACACACACACACACACACACACACACACACACACACACACACTATTTTGGCTTAAAAATACTCTTGGTGAGAAGATGCTCAGCATCACTCATCATCAGGTAAATAAAAGTCAAAACCACAATGAGATACCACCTCACACCTTTAAGAATGGCTGAAATGAACAACTCTGACAACAGATGTTGGCGAAGATGCAGAGAAACGCAAACACTTTTGCACCGCTGGTGGGAATGCAAACCGATACAATAGTTTGGAAAGCAGTATGGAAGTTCCTCAAAAAATTAAAAATAGAACTTCCCTATGACCCAGCAATCGCACTACTAGGTATTTATCCAAAGGATACAAAAATGGTGATTTGAAGGGGCACATGCTCCCCAATGTTTACAGCAGTGCTATTAATAATAGCCAAAATATGGAAAGAGCCCAAATGTCCATCAACTGATGAATAAATAAAGAAGATGTGTTTTACACATACAATGGAATACTACTTGGTGACAAAAAAGAATGCAAAATTGCCATTTGCAACAACATGGATGGAACTAGAATGGTTCCAGTACATAGAATAAGTGTACTTTTCACTTATGCTAAGTGAAATAAGTCAGAGAGAGAAAGACAGATATCATATGATTTCACTCATATGTGGAATTTGAGAAACTCAACAGATGAACATATGGAAGGGGAAGAAAAATAAGATAAAAACAGAGAGGGAGGGAAACCATAAGAGATTCTTAAATACAGAGAACAAACTGCAGGCTGCTAGAAGGGAAGTGGGTTGGGGAGAGGTGGGCTAAATGGATAATTGGCATTAAGGAGGGCACTTGTTCGGATGAGCTCTGGGTGTCATTTGTAAGAGATGAATCACTGGGTTCTACTGAAGCCAACACTACACTGTATGTTAACTAACTTGAATTAAAAAAAATTCTTGGTGAAGCAGTAAAAAATTATTAATATTATTAACCTCGATCTTTGTATACGTTTATTTCTGCGGGAAGAAATGGGAATATATACATGAAGCACTTTCACTGCTGACTGAATTATAATGGCTGTCTTTAGAAAAGTCCTCAAGCAATTGTTCAAGTTGCAATCTGGCCTAGCAACTTCTTTTATGGGACACCATTTTTACTTAAAAGAATGACTGCCAAACTATGACTAATCAGCCTTGTGTATTTGGTAGATGTTTCTTGAAAATTAATGAAGTGAGTGTGTCACCTCAAGGGAAGAAAAATCATAATGTTTGTTGCTGGTGAAAATTTAACTTTTGGAAAACTTGTGTCTGCCCCTGTGAATTTGACTACTTCCTGTACTTACAGACTTTTCCAATGAGATCAGTGATGATACTTAATTAAGGGACTTCTGGGGAAGACGGCAGAGTAGGAGGACCCTAAGCTCACCCGTCCCATGGATGACACCCACATTAGTGTAAATAACCCAGTAAAAGTCCCAAAGATTGGCAGACCAGACTCTCCACAGCTAAATGCAGGTAAGAGGCCACATTGAAAAAGGTAAGAAGGGTGGAGATGTAGTCAAGAATCAAACTGACCCATGAGACTGTCAGCAGGAGGGAGGGACATTTCAAGCACAGAAAAGGGAGAGGAGCGGACCCCACGTAAGGCACATAACATTTGGCTTTGAAAACCAGAGGGGCTTAACTTTGCAAGTTTTTACAATCAGTGGGGTTTAAACCTGGAACTTTAAAAATCAGCTGCTGGGCTCTGAGAGAGTCAGATGGCAATAGGAAATGGAGTCCCTGCCTTTAAAGAGACAACATAACAAACAATCCCACTGAGATACAACATAGAAGCAGCAGTTTGAAACGTGCTTGGGGCATATGGAAGATTTATTTGCTGATCTCAGAGCATGTGATGGGGGGATGCAGGGATCTTCTGCTGCAGCGTAAAGATTTTGGACCACTGTGTTTTCATTTTCATTTGTCTCTATGTATTTTTTTATTTTCTCTTTGATTTCTTGGTTGACCCCTTCATTGTTTAGTAACATGTGATTTAGACTCCGTGTATTTGTGCTCTTTTCAGATTTTTTCCTTTGGTTTATTTCCAATTTCATAGCATTGTGGTTGGAAAAGATGTATGGTATGACTTCAATGCTTTTGAATTTGTTGAGACTTGTTTGGGGGCATATTATGTGATCTCTTCTGGAGAATGTTCCATGTGCACTTGAAAAGAATCTATATTCTGGTGTATTTGCATGGAATGTTCTGAATATAGCTATTAGAACCATCTGGTCCAATATGCCATTCAAAGCCAGTGTTGCCTTGTTCATTTTCTACCTGGATGGTCTATCCATTGATGTAAGTGAGATGTTAAAGTCTCCCAGTTTTATTATATTACTATCAATTTCTTCCTTTATGTCTTTTAGTAGTTGTTTTATGTATTTTGGTGTTCCCATGTAGGTGCATACATTACATGAACAAGAGAAGGGATAAAAACCATATGATTATTTCAATAGATGCAGAAAAAGTATTTGACAAAGTACAACATCCATTTATGATGAAAACTCTCTACAAAGCAGGTTTAGAGGGAACATACCTCAACATAATATAGACCACATATGAAAAACCCACAACTAACATCATACTCAATGGTAAAAAACTGAGAGATTTCCCCCTAAGATCAGTAACAAGATAAGGATGTCCACTCTCATCACTTTTATTCAACACAGTACTGGAAGTCCTAGCCACAGCAATCAGACAAGAAAAAGAAATAGAATGCATCCAAATTAGTAAGGAAGAAGTAACACTGTCATTATTTACTGATGACATGACACCAAATATAGAAAACCCTAAAGATTCCATCAAAAACTATTAGAACTGATAAATGAATTCAGTAATTGCAGGAGACAAAATCAATGTACAGAAATCTGTTGCATTTCTATACACTAATAATGAAGTGGCAGATAAAGGAATTAAGAAAACAATGCTATTTACAATTGTACTAAAATAATAAAATGCCTCAGAATAAACTTAACAAAGGAGATGAAAGACCTGTACCCTGAAAACTATAAAAATTGATGGAAGAAACGGAATATGACACACAGAAAAATGGTAAGATAATCTATGCTTTTCGATTGGGAGAACAAATATTGTTAAAATGTCTATACTACCCAAAACAAAACAATCTACAGATTTAATGCAATCCCTATCAGGGGACCAACAGCATTTTTCACCAAACTAGAAAAATCCTAAAATTTGTATGAAATCACACAATATCCCAAGTAACCTAAGCGATTTTAAAGAAAAGGAAATAAAACTGGAGGTAGGACAACCCCAGATTTCAAGATATACCACAAAACTGTAGTGATCAAAACAGTATGGTACTGGCACAAAGATAGATACATATAACAATGGAACAGATGCTCAACATCACTATCAGGGAAATGCAAATTAAAACCACGATGTGATATCACCTCACACCTGCCGTAATTGTTAAAATAAAAAACACGAGAAACATCAAATATTGGTGAGAATGTGGAAGAAAAAGGAACCCTCTTGCATTGTTGGTGGGAATGCAAACTAGTATAGGCACTGTGGAAAATAGTATAAAGTTTCTTCAAAAAATTAAAATAAGGTTACCATATGATCTAGTATTCTGCTACTGAGTATTTACCCAGTACAATAACACTAATTTGAAAAGATATTTGCATCCCTCTGTTGCAGCTTTATTTATAATAGCTATATTACGAAAGCAGCCCAAGTGTCCCTTGATAGATGAATGGATGAATAAGTGGCATTATATATATAAATAGATATATTTAGTTGACACAAAGAGGGGAGGGTACTGCTGCCTCTGTTGGGTAGGGGCAGGGATTCTGGTAAATATCCTAAAGTGAACAGAACAGCACCCTCCTCCCAAAACAAAGAATCCCCTGGCCCATAATGTCAATAGTGCTGAAGCTGAAAGACCTGATTAAAAGTAAAAAAAATTTCCTAATACAGTGTTCGCTAATGGAGTATGGCCTTTCCCAAAGGCTATTTGTATGACTCAAATTGCAGAAGTAGAGATTTACTTTATATTTACCTTCCTTAGGAGAAGGTATGATTATGTCTGTTTATTTCTTCTTGGCACAGCTTACAGGAAGTCATGGAAGAAAATAATCAATTTCATTGATTTGCCCCCAGAAATTAACAAAAGTAATGAAGGGAGAAATTCTATTTGTTAGTTTCAGAGTTCTGGTTTATATCAAATTAATTTGACTGAAATGACTAAACCAAACCTTTAAACAAGTTCTACTATACCCCATGTTTTTATTTACAATACAGCTCTGGATAAAATGTTGAACAGGCAAAAGTTTTTATTCCCCGAATTTTACGGAGCTGCTCTCAGCACTGAGTATATTTGCACCTTTTAGCACAAAGCCAATGTGTTTATGAGTGGTTCACAAGATAATTGCATTAGAGAACTTTATGTTCTGGTTCAAATAAACACTGATACTTTGTTACGATATACTTAAATTTCAAAGAATAAAACATTACTATAAATCAATTAATTAATTAGCCTTGACTTTGACCTGGAATGGCTCATGCTGAGTGCCATGTATTCATGGAAATTAGGGACTTTTCATTTCTTATAAGTGTTAGTAGGGCTACTGGTTGCATTATGGTATTTTTTCTCTCTCTAAATTGTCTTGTCAGAGTGATAGCTCCACTACGTGTTATGCCCTGTGGACTAAAAGCATTTTCAAATTCTTTGCAAAGAAAGAAGCTGCTTCTGCTTCTTCTTTTTTTTTTTTTTTTTTCTCCATACAAGCTCTTCTACTTTTATTCATTTGTCTTCACTCCATTCTAACCCCAAAACTGGGAGCAAGAATTCTTTTTGGTTTTCCTGTTCATGAACGTGCTTTTATATAAAATGTCTCACTTTTACAATAAAAGATTAATTGGCAATAGGCCTTTTGGCTCAATAGCTTGTCTTTTGTTCTCCAGCTCTATTATCATTCCTGGCCCAAGTTCAAGCATCTCCTTTAGCATCTCCTTCTGTGATGTGTCCTGTCTTTGCAGGTAAGAACTCTAGGTGTCTGGTCTTAAGCCAAATATTCTCACCATAAGTAGAACTGGCCCCGTAAATTCCTTTGATTCTGCCCTTAAAGCAGCTCACCGTCAGCTGCTCCGGCTTACCGTGGATTACATATTGCACGGGTTTAGGTAATGGATAAAGCACGAATATGTTCCAGGCATTTTGAAAGGAAATATACTCTGAGAATTGAATGGCAGGTATGCTTTTCTTTTTCTCTAGCAGAAATCACAAGAAATTTCTCGGTCGTCCTTTTGGTGAATTTGAAAAGTGAACACAATAAATACAAATGGAGTCATGGTCTATTTCATTGCTTTGAGAGGTCTTTTTTTTTTTTTTTTTAAACACAGATTTGCGGCTTGAAATGTTGACAATCTAATATTTCCTCCTTTAATCTCTAAATATAATGGGTTTTTGTAGCACTTTTCCAGTTCACAACTCAGAAATAGTTTAAAACTGGATTACAGACCATTACATTTCCTTATTATCTAAAATGTGCATTGCTGATACAAATTTTACCTGTAATGGCCATACTTCTAACTATGGTTTGTGTAGTAATATATTGATTACAGGTGTTTGCTGGAATTAGAATAAGATTTCTGAGATTAGAAAAGCTTCTGTAACTCAAACAGTCTGTCATTATGGGTATCATTAATAAGCTGTATTAGAAATTATGTGTCACAGTGATGATTAGCTAATGACATTTGAAGCAAAGACTGTCTTCTGCATATTGTGCATTCTTTTGTTTTTCATAATCCCTAGTGAAAAATAAAATTTACTATGTAAAGATTGGTTGATGCTTTCCATTTAGTTTTTTTCAGAAAAAAAATTTTTTTTTTTTTTTTGCCCCAGTAGCTTATTGGTTTGGATACTGCTTATTTTGAAGTTTCTTCTTTCGCCCACCTGCCCCAACCCCAGTTTGGTGTAGTTGTTACCTAAGTGTCAGAGGCAAATGATGGATGGTTGCTCAGCTTCTTACAAATGCAGCATGTTCTAGTGCCTTTTCATACTTGACTTTCATCGCTAGTGTTGATTGATGATGTGTTATTTACCAGACATTGAGGGGCTACTAGTTTATAACATTCAAGGTACAATGTTTGAAGCAGTATGCAATGCAGAAATTTTCTTCCACTGGGGCAGGTTAATGGCTTATCAAAAGAGGAAAGATCCATGCGTGCTGGGAATGGTTCACATCTTCTGAAGCCAAGATCTACTTGTGGGGTATCCTTTTGATAACTGAAGTAGTAGATTCTCATCTGTTAATTTCCCTCAATTGCTTTAGAATGGAAATTTGGGAGGATTGGTCATTAATAGTCTACTTGCTGAAAATATCTATACAAAACTTGTGTTTAGGAACCAGATTACTTCTTTTCTTTCTCTATTTTGACAATGTTGTTGCACATAACACGTACTCAGTGTTTGTACAGGGGATACATTTTTATTGCTTGCACTAGGGAGGCAGAAGACACACCTTCTATTTCACTTTTATTACCCAGACTATTTAATACAATATGGGTTATGTGACAGAGAGCACAATTCCTAAATGTTAGTGGCTTAGTGAATGACTGACAATGAGTGATCTAAATCCTAATTTGTCAGTCTCACTTTATCTTTCTACTTTGAGAAAATAAAAAATGTCATCAAGGATCTTGTTAAAATATGATTTTTGGATTCTGGATTGAGCATCATAAATTTTTTTTGGCTATTCCATGGGTATACGATAGATGACAGAAAGGCGATCGTGAATCAAAGTGGGGAAAAATAGAAAATATATGTATGCAGGCTGAAGTAATTTGGATAGTTTGATGCAATGAATGTGAACAGCAGCTCCACTGGGCACTACTTTGCTAATCTAGCACTTTAAATTTCTTTACAATTCATTTTCAGGTCATGTTTTCATTTTATGTTTCTTACAAGAACAAATTAATTAAGCATCAAAAAACATTGAACCCTTTTGGATAATATAGGACTTCAGGTAATCTATCTTAGATTTTTGAAAGCAAAGCAGCACAAGTAAACCAGAATTTCTATAATCTTGACATATAATCTTGAAATATCATTTGTTGACTTTTAAGCAAACTTGAGATTGATTTGTTTTTGGGGAGAAGACCCTTTTCTATCATTACGAGTGGGCATTTGCTGGCATTTCCAAATGGTTCCAACTCAGTGGAATTAATAGCTAATGTGCCACTTAACATATACAGATTATGAAGTTGGAAAAAAGTACTAACACAGTGTAATGTGAATTTATCATCAATGTCACAAAATGAAACTGAAGAAACTAGTTTTTGTTCTGTTTTAAGGAAATCCTATCATTATTAAATGATACAACACTAAAGCTGCATTTTGGAAATAAATCATCAGGTATGTTACAGGTTCAAAGGATGACTAAAGACTGAGAAACTCTCATATAGCGGATAAGAATTCATAACAAGTTCTGACAACATTGTTAACTGATTAAAAATACCTAATAAGGCTGCTGGATTCATTAATGGGTTCCTTTAAAGAAAAATTGGCAATAAAACAATAGCATTTGTTTAAACAGAAAAAAAATCCCCTGCATTCTTTCTTTTTGAAAAGAAACAGCCGCATTATGGGTGTTCTCATAGTTTTATGTTGAAACAAGGCACCTTTTCAAAACTATCAAGTTCAGTGCTTCAAAGACATGCTGAAGAATTAAGACAGTGGGTGTGTAAATAAATGTGCTGATTGCGTAAAAATGGTTTTCTAGTTTTGCTCAAGTGATTGTAGAGCTTCTGAAGGGGTATGGTTTTAAAGTGAATCTCTAGGTCAGTAATTTTCCTTTAGTTATAATGTATATACAAAGTGACCTTAAAATGTTCCTTTGCCTAAGAATTCTCATCAATTCAGGACACAGTACTGTAGATCAATCCCTATTCTTTAATTCTATGAACAAAAGTCTAAAAACATTCCCAAATTTTTCCATTGATGTAAGAGGTTCCAGTTTAAGTGAGTTATATTCAAAGTAGAAGAAAATTCAGTTATCAACCAAAACATCAGGACGAAAGGCACCTGGCTGGCTCACTGGGCGGAGTACGCGATTCTTGATTGTGGGTTTGTGAGTTATAGCTGCACATTGGGCGTAGAGATTACTTACAAATGAAATCTTAAAACAAAACAAAAAACTCTTTCCAACATGACATAAGTGAACTGAACAGAAGTGAAAGGTATCTTCAATTTCACTTAAATAACTTGTAATTTAATTGGTAAAATTGATCAGTATACAAAACCATTAGAAAAATGAATCCATAAATAGTCAAATGATAGTTAAGTTTTTGAAGACTAAATGTCAGGTATTCTATTTTGTTGCATGTCCTCTAGGAAGCTCAACCTTATGTTTGGCTGATTCACTACCCTATTGAATCTTTGGCCTGACTTAAAAAAATAAGCAAAAACAAATAAAACAAAAAAATTTTAAAAGACCCAACAAGGACCAGTCTCCTGCCACCCACCTTCACCCACTGTTAAAAACAAACAAACAAACAAACAAACAAAAAAACCCACAGCAATAACAACAAAAAACAAAGTACTCAAATGATCATGGAACATTTTTTGAAGTTAAATTTCTGGACATGTAATTATTTTAACTTAATTTTTAAAAATATACTTAAAAAGTGATCTCAATGTGTAGATTTAAAAAAATTAGGTGAAGCTCACATAACATAAAATGAACCATTTTAAGGTGTGCTAAGGTGTGCAATTCAGTGGCATTTAGTTCATTCACAATGTTGTGCAACTGCCCCTTCTATCCTGTTCTAAAATATTTACATTGGCCCAAAGGAGACCCTGTACTTATTACACAGTCCCTTTCCACGTTACCCTTCTCATAATCCTGACAGCCACTCATCTGTTGTCTCTCTCTATGGATTTACATAGTCCAGACACTTCATATAATTAGAATCATACGTTGTGTGACCTTTTGTGTCTGGCTACTTACACTCAGTATAATGCTTTCAAGGTTCATCCATGTAACAGCATGTATCAGTATTTCCTTTCTTTTTATGGCTGAATAATTCCATTGTACGGATAAACCACATTTTGTTTACCCATTTGTCCCTTGATGACATTTGGGGTTTTCCCACCTTTTAGTTATTGTTAATAGTGATGCTATGAAGATTCATGTACAAATGTTTGTTTGGATGTCTATTTTCAAGTCTTTAGGATACATACTTAGGAGGGGAATTTCTAGGTTATCTGGTTTATATAGGTTTAATTTTTGAGGGAAAAGTCAAGCTATTTTTTTACAGTGGCTGCACCATTTTACATACCAGTATTGTATGAGGCTCTAATTTTTCAAAATTCTTACCAGTACTGGTTATTTCAGTGTTGTTATTTTTTTTTTTTAATTATAGTGGGTGGATATGAAGTGGTATCTTATTGTGATTTTGATTTGTATTTCCCTGATGACTAATGATTTTGACCATCTTTTCATGTGCTTGTTGACCATTTGTGTTACCTTTTTTGGAAAAATGCCTACTCATGCCCCTTTTCCACTTTTAAATTGGTTTGTGTTTTTTTTTTTTATTGTTGGTACTTTTTTCTTTTGAAATATATATTCTGGATATTAGACCTTTGTCAGATGAATTGCAAATATTTTCTTCTGTTCTATACATAGTCTTTTTCCTTTCTTGATAATATTCTTTAATGCACAGAAGTTTTAATTTCGATGAAGTCCAATTTACCTATTTTTTCTGTAGTTGCTTTTGCTTTTGGTATCACAAATAAGAATCCATTACCAAATTTAAGGTCATCAACATCCTTATGTTTTCCTCTAAGAATCTTAGAGTTTTTGGTCTTACATTTATGTCTTTCATCCATTTGAGTCAACTTATACATACAGCATAATGTAAGGGTCCAACCTCATACTTGGTCTTCAACCTCATACTTGAATGATCTTCATACCCTTGTCAAAAATCACTTGACTGTAAATACAAGGGTTTATTTCTGAGCTCTCTCTTTTATCCCATTGCTTTATATGTCTATTCTTATATCAATACCACACTGTTTTGATTACTATAACTTTGTAGTAAGTTTTGAAGCCAGAACATGTGAGTGGTACTAGTTTGTTTTGTTTCAGCAAGATTACCTTCCCCATTCGGGTTCCCTCGCAATACCATATGAATTTTAGGATCTGTTTTCTAGTTCTGCAAAGAAGGCTATTGAGATTTTGACAGAATTGCATTGAATCTATAGATCATTTTGGAAGTGTTGCCATCTTAATAATGTCAAGTCTTCTAATCCACAAGCACAGGATGTTCTTCCATTGATTTACGTCTTCTTAGAATTTCTTTCAACATTATTTTGTAGTTTTCACTGTACAAGTCTTGTACCTTCTTGGTTAAATTTATTCCTAAGTATTTTATTATTTTTATGCTAATGTCAAGCAGACTTTTTTTTAAGTTTCATTTTTGATTTATTCATTGCTAGTCTATAGAAACACAACTTTCTGGGAGTGCCTGGGTGGCTCAGTTGGTAAGCGTCCAATTTCAGTTCAGGTCATGATCTCGCAGTTCGTGGGTTCAAGCCCCACATCGGGCTCTGTGCTGACAGCTCAGAGCCTGGAGTCTGCTTCAGATTCTGTGTCCCCTGCTCTCTCTGTTCCTCCCCCACTCACACTCTGTCTCTGTCTCAAACATAAACATTAAAAAAAAAAGAAAAAAAAAAGAAACACAACTGTTTGTGAGTTGATTTTGAATCCTGTGACTTTGTTGAATTTACTAGTTCTAAAAGCTTTTTGTGGTTAATTTTTTTGGATTTTCTACATATTGAGCAGCACCTTGTTACTGATCTTAGAGGAGTTTTCAGTCTTTACTACTACTGAGTATGATGCTAGCTGTGAGTTCTTCATAAATGCCCTTTATCAGGTTGAGGAAGATTTCCTATTTTTTGTTTGTTGAATGTGTTTTATCATGAAGGGGTACTGGATTGTTTAAAATGCTGTTTCTTCATCAATTGAAGTAATCATGTGACTTTCCCCCCTTATTTGATTAATGTAGTATATTACCTTGATTGCTCTTTGTATACAGAACCACCCTCACATTCAAGGGATAAATTCCTACTTGGTCATGATATACAGTCCTTTTAAATATGCTGCTGGATTCAGTTTGCTAGTAGTCTGTTGTGGATTTTGCATCTGTATTCATGAGGTATATTGGTCTGTTGTTTTCTTTCTTTGGGATGCCTTTGTCTGGCTTTGGTATCAGAGTAATTTTGACCTCATAGACTGATTTAGGATGTGGTCTTCCTTTTCTATTTTTTCAAAGAATTTGAGAAAAATTGGTGCTAGTTCTTTAAATGTTTGGTAGCATTCACGAGCGTGAAGTCATCTTTAGAATTTTATTTTTAAAAATGGGCAAATATTGGGGCTCCTGCGTGGCTCAGTTGGTTTAGTGTCTGACTCAATTTTGGCTTAGGTCATGGTCTCATGGTCATGAGATCAAGTCCCACGTTGGGGTCTGCACTGGGCATGGAGCCTCCTTGGGATTCTCTCTCTCTCCCCTTTTCCCTCTGCCCCATCCCCTCTTTAAATAATGATAATGATAATGATAATAATAATAACAAAAATGTGTAAATATTGACAAGCTTAAGGCTCAAAATTAGATGGAAATGTTTTGGATTTGACAATACAGAATTTATAAACATAAAATATTTCTGCTAAAATAATGACCCATACTACTTCCAAAATTATATATTTAGAAAGATTAAAAAGGGGGGGATAAAATCATTTTTAATACCATACCCAAGATACAGATAAAACTTAACTTCCATGAGGTAAACTCTACATGTATAAAATATGTTGGAAGGCAATTATCTAAGTAAATAGGAATATAACTGAGAATTGAGTGTTATAACGTATTCAGACCTGCACTTTGATTCTCTGTTTCACTTATTCATATACAAATAATCAGAATTACTCTTAGTTGGGAATTTGTTTAAACTAGTAAGAGAAGAATATCTCCAAATAATTTTATAATTTTATTTTCTTTCCTAGGTCCATTATTTTTCTGAAATGTCAAGTTAATCTTTAAAAAAAACTTTTAAAAGCTTACATATATATAGATGTTAGCAATATACATAATAGTTGGTCATTCAGATATATAACTAACTGTATTTGAAAATTTTAAGTTATGGTTTATACATCACCTATAAATCTCCTAGATACTTGAATTGACATCATCATCATCATCATCATCGTCGTCATCAGTATTAGTTCCAGAAAGTGTAGCTCAGAGAATGTGCTTGGAAAGACACATGGGAAGTAATGTCTTTCAAAATTTTTTTAAAAAAATTTTTTTTAACGTTTATTTATTTTTGAGACAGAGAGAGACAGAGCATGAATGGGGGAGGGGCAGAGAGAGAGGGAGACACAGAGTCGGAAGCAGGCTCCAGGCTCTGAGCCATCAGCCCAGAGCCCGACGCGGGGCTCGAACTCACAGACCGTGAGATCGTGACCTGAGCTGTAGTCGGACGCTTTTGCCGACTGAGCCACCCAGGCGCCCCAATGTCTTTCAAATTTTTGAGTGATGATGATGAACAGCCATGAGAATAATGAACCTGAGTATCAATTTGTTTTTGAGTGAGTGGTAATGATGTTAATGTTTAGCTGGTTCCTGTCAGCATTAAAGAGATAGATAAGCAAAGACCAAACTTCAGGGGCAGGAAGTTGGTAATTTTGCTCCCTCTTGAAATGAGTATACCATACAAAAAGCACTATTTGCCTGCTTGAAATTTCAGAAATGTAAATACTTTGAACTGGCATAATGTTTGGGGTATTAGCAAACCTTTTAGAAGGAGAAGTTTATAGGTAACTTCTGGGTGAATCATACCAGCTTTTCTCAAGATGAAGGATTAGTATCAGAAATCCTGACTCATGACATTTTATGTGGTTTTCTATTATTAAAACAACTCTAAAGGTTTTTTGCGCATTCTTTTCAGGGTGTTACTTAATAGTACCATACGTCAGGCCCTGGACTTTAAGCTGCTCATAGGCCGAGTTCACATATTATTTTGAATGGCTGGCACATGTACAGCAAGTGTTTGACAAATACTTATTGAATGAATGATCCTATTGTGAAGAAGCAGCATGAACTGGGAAGCACATTGTCTTCTAGTTCTAAAAGCTTAAGAACATGCTACAAAGTCTGCCTATTTAGATCTGCAATCTTAACTTATCCAGACTTTGGTTTTCCTGAATTAAGGAGTTGGGCTAGCACATTTCTTAAATCCCTTCTACCTCCTAAGTGTCATGACATGGGTCCAAGACTAGATTTGTGAGTATCTTTTCAACTGATCTCAGTTTTCAATGTCTTTCATTAAACCTTGTAAGAAATAAGTCATTGAGTAGTCTTGCGATACCACTTTTTTTTTCTTTACCTGAATTGCTGTAAATGTAGTTGGAATTAATCAGCACCTACAAATGCAGGGCCTATACGCAGACATTTTTCTAAGTATAATACATGGCCTCTACCCTCAAGGAGCTTAGAATCTGGTGTAGAAAACAAATATGTACCAAATGGTGTAACTAACACAAGGAAACTTAGGGTGAGATGAGCAAGGCTTTAAAATGACTTTGCTAGGGACCGAGATTTAGTTGAAACTTGAAATGATGAAGAAGGAAATAGCAGGAGCTAGGAACAAAAAGAAACCCATTTGCAAAGGAATAAGAAAAGCCTGTATTTTAAAGAGCATAGCACTAGTCTCTGAATCCAATCTAAACTTTGGTTTTTCTGCTGTAAGCTTCCTGCAGATAAAATATGTGACACCCTCTAGGGCAGTTTTTTTCAGATTTTGGTCATAGTTTGGTTATACTGAAGTATATTGATGGTTTTTGTCTCTTACCTTTTCTCCCCCTATGTATGTAATGTTTTCCTGTGTACTTTTCTATGTACTTAAAGTTTTTTCTTCAATTGACTTATTATTTTTACTTAAGCAAATGAATGCTAGTAGTTTTATGGAATCCCACATCATTATATATAGATGACAATTATAAAATCAGCTCCAACGAAAATAATATATTATTAAGTTCTTTCTGGGTACCGTTGCCTTCTTAAAGCTTCTGCGACTACTTGAATCTTGTTATTCCCTTTTTTTTTTCCCCAGCTCAACTGATTGATTTTCTCCTGAAAATACTTTTGTTTAAAGCCCCCATGGATTCTCCGTATCTCTATCCTTTACTACATTATATTGGATGCATTAACATCATCTTCCCTAATTCTATCCTCTTCACAGTCATTCATGACCTGAGCAACTTGTCAAATTTCTTCCTGTAAAGTGCCATATACTTTATAAAAGTCCTTGAATATTCAATACAAGATTGTTGAGTAAATAAAATCATTATGCAAATAAAACATTGATATTTGTGAGATGGTAATATTTTTATATATTCTATCTTTAAGGCTTTATTCTTCTTTTTTTTTAAATGGAAACTTAGCACAAAGTTAAAGCATTTGGTAAAAATGTATTGTCCCCAAATGGAGACTTCCTTCTCAAAGAATTCAGAAGTGCTAAGCAAAGTTGAAAAAAATGGAAAGAGGATAACTCTATGGCCACAGTCTTACGATCTGGTGGCTTTGTTTATGCATATTTCTTCTAAAAGGAAGATGTGCTTATCTGCTGGGAGGCTGGAGGAAATGTTAATAATGTTTCCATAACTTCTGTCAGATGTTAAACTTGAAGAGATATTCTGTGGGTTTAGGGATTCACAGACTGAAAATAGGGATTAAGACAACCAGCAGTCAGATTTTCTAAGTTGTTAAATATAATTACAGTGGATTCTCTACTTGAAGCTGAGTAAAACAAGAAAATGTACCATTTAAATTCATTTCCTTTTTCCTCTTGTCACCTGTGGTGAATTTTCCAATGATAAAATCAATTGACTTTCCTTTATGACAGAGAGGTCGGGAAATAAATATAGGAAAACTGGGAATTGAATGTGATTTACAATAATTGGACTTCACTGATAGCAGTGATAGACACTTGGGATTTAAAAAAATATAATTTAAAATATTCTTAATTTTTGAAGGAAAAAATACACACACTGGCAGGTCATAACTAAAATATTTCAAGTACACATACTAGCCCCTGATGAGTGAGACTCTTTGCTTAGAGGCAGTGGTTATTCTTGTTCAACACTAAGAATCCCCAACTGTGTACTTGAATTCAAGTCCAAGTTCAATGATGTAATCAATATCATCCTCGTTACAGAATATATCAAAATATTATCCAATTTCTGGGGTTTACCTTTAAATTTAGCCAATATTTGAGTATTGTGTACAAACAAAATATTATGCCAAATGACAATGGGGATTAAAAGATGTGTGGGGCACAATTTCTGTCTTCTAGGAGCTTATGATCTACAACTGTAATAAACTGTAGCAAGGAAGGACAGCACAATGAGGGCCAAAGTCATGTTGTGGGGATATAAAATAAGAAAGGAGCACACTGACACATTAGGTGGTTTTATGGAGAAGGTAGCATCTGATGTGGACCATGAAGAAAGAACAGGCTTTTGACAGAGAGTGAGGCAAACTGCAGGGCATTTAGTAGGTATCAGTGACAGGGACACAAACTGTAATAGCAGTGGGAAAGCTTGCGATGTGTTTGGTGGTTAGTGAGAAGTCTAGGTTTACTGGAATGTAGTGGAACAGGGAAAGTGCAAATTAGAAGAACAAGCTGGGACAACGTGAAATAAAACAGATTCATGACTAACACAGAACACAGCCAGCCAATCACAAGATTCAATGTGGGTGTGATGTCAAGGACAGACCCAAATGATGGCTCCAGTATTAGAAAAGCCACATGGCCCTTCCTTCATCACCACTGGCAGAACTCTTAGATAGGTAGTCATAATGATAACAATTACTATTTGTTGAAGGTACATCAAGTGCCAGGCATGATACTAGGTACTTCACATATATTATATGGTTTAATTTTTACTGTAATTCTGTGACATAGATGCTATCTTTATTTTTACAGTCAAGAAAACAGAGCTTCTTAAAAGGCTTGAAGTTAAGAAGAAACAATTTATATCAGTCTAGTAATAGACACTTACTTTAGTTTATTATGCAGGTATCTTTGAGAAAGAGTGGGCTCATAAATGTTATGTAGTTACATGCGAAGTCATAGAACATCTCCCAGATGAGATGCCTAAGCACTTCTTCCAATCTATAATGTTTGGCAATAAAATGTAAATGACAACAGCAACAACAACAATAAAAGAACCCAGGGCCATTTAATAACCATTGTTAATAACAAATTACAAGTGTTCTCCAAAGAAAGCAGCTTATTAAGAATTGCAGTCATGCTTGATATGGTCATCAGCCATTTTTCAAAATGCCACATTTCAAGCAGAGCTATTAATAATCCCATTTCTTGGGTATTTCAATCTCATTTCACAATGTGAAATTGCTAAGAGACATACATTTATCAAATATGTTCTATAATATTACTTGCTTGGCATTACTTCCCTCAGTACATTGTATTTTTGTTGCAAGATCAATGTGAGAGTCTTCTCTCTAGAGAAGGCAACTAATCCCCTTGCCTAGTTTAAAGTGGGTGACTTAAAGCCATTTACAGAAATCCCTCTGGTTACTTTTCCTTCCCCATCCTCCTTCCTTATCCTCAGACTCTTTTATAAATAAGCTTGTTTCTTTTCTTCATTGTCTGTGGCCTCAAAACATGAACGCTTATTGGAACACCAGATTTAGTTAGTAGCTGTTTCTACTAATGGACAAGGTGACCTTGGTTTCGTCTGGACTCAGAATATTTTCAACCCGAGATGAGGAGAGACTGTAAGACTTCTCATTAAAAATGATAAAAAGTGGTTTTGATTTCTAAGAGGAGTATATTATTCAGGGTTCTCCAGAGAAACAGAACCAATAGGGGGTGTGTGTGTGTGTGTGTGTGTGTGTGTGTGTGTACATATACAATTTAACTTAAGGAACTGGCTCATGTGACTATAAAAGTTTGGCAAGTCCAAAATCTGATAGAGGTGACTGGCAGGCTGGAGGCCCAGAAAAGAGTTGAAGTTTGCATGCAAAGGCAGTCTGCTGGAGAATTCTCTCTTGCTCAGAGGAGGTCAAACTTTTGTTTTATTCAGGCCTTCAAATGATTTGAAGACACCCACCTGCCTTATGGAGGACAATCTATTTTACTCAGAGTCCCTCTGATTTAAATGTAAATCTCCTTCAAAAACACCCTCACAGAAAAATTCGGAATAACGTTTGACCAAATATCTGGATACTGTGGCCTAACCAAATTGACACATAAAATTAACCATCACAAGAAGGAATCTATCTTTGAGGGATATTTTCCTCTTAACCTAGAAAACCATTTTATAGCTATAGGTAGAGAAAATTCTGGTCTGGACTGGAGAGGTCTGAAGCTATGTCTCCAGAAAACTAAACTGCTCTGAATTCTCTGGTTAAAGGTCATCTCTACAGCTTTTCTTCCTTTTGGGAACTGTTTTTAAAGTCTAGATTTAGACTGTCCTATGAATTTTCATCATTGCTTATTCTTGGAAGGCCTGTGTGTGGGTTATCTGTCTAGATAAGGTATTTATTGATAGTCTAGGAGCTGGGCAGGAAGGGAATGGTGAAATGGGACTGTGCATTCTCCAGAAGTCATCCTTTGGGTTACCTTCCCCCATTACTGTGGAAACTTCAGCAGATCGCCTTACACATCACAGTCCCTTGGCTGTTGTGCTATGGAAGATTAAGATGGGAGGGCCACAATAGAGTGGGGATAGTCCATGAAAGAGCTATTCTCCCATGAAAGTATATTCAACTCATGTTTTGCGTTGAATGTTTGTGTTCCTCCAAAATTTATATGTTGAAATTCTAACCCCCTTGGACATGAAGGCTTTGGGAGGTATTGCATTAGTAAGGGCCAGTCCTGATGGAGGGGCAGGGAGAGGATGGGCTGGGATGCACTTAGCATTAGGGGCGGACTCAGAGAATTGCTGAATCAGGGCCCCCAGGTGCTGCAGCTGTGATCACTTTTCCTAGACGAAGCTTCATCACTTGGGAGCTCTACAGGTGGATGGGTGTGTTCTGTGATTAGAAACACCTGGATGCCCTGGGAGCCAGAGGCCCCTTATCCCAGACTCATCCATAAGGAATGTGACTCCCACCACTTATCACACAAACATCAATGACTGTGGATGCCTCACCTCTTCCCTGCCTCAGTCATCTTGCCCCAGAGGCCAGGATGGGTGTGAAGAAACGAGTTCTGGCCAAAATGCTACATAGGTGAGAGAGACTGCTAGAGTCCAGAACAAGGAGGAAAACACACAGGAGCAGGCACAAGTCCATAGCCTTCCAGGAGCCAGAAGGACCTGGTAGCAAAGCATTCAGGCTTCTGGTGCAGAATCCTAGGGGACGATCCAGTGTCTGCCAAGGTCCAAGGCTGCAGCAGTATCCTAAGGTACTATTCCATTATTCTCAGGGCCAATTGCTGATTTTTGTTTTTGTTGCCTGTGCTTTTGGTATATCCGCAAAATCATTGCCAAGATTGATGTCAAGGAGCTTTTTCCCTGTTTTCTTCTAGAAGTACTATAGTTTCAGAAGCTCTTCTATTTAAGTCCTTAGTCTGTTTGGAGTTAATTTTTGTGAATGATGTAAGAAAGATAGGGTCCATTTTCATATTTTGCATGTGGCTGTCCGGTTTTCCCAACATCATTTATTGGAGAGACTATCCTTTCCCCACTGTGTGTTCTGGGCTCCCTTGCCACACATTAGTTGACCACATATGCATGGATTTATTTCTGGGTTCTTGATTCTGTTCCATTGGTCTATGTGCCTATCTTTATGCCAGTACCATACTATTCTGATCATTACAGCTTTGTAATACTGTTTGAAATTAGGTCAATTTCTTTTTGTTAAAGTCACCAGTTTCAGAAATGTTTAATCTGAACCAGGCTCTCATTTTGGAAAGACCAAGTGGAGAGCAAATGGCTGAGAGTAAAATGATCACTTTGGATGTGCCTCACAGTGGACTGATGTTGGCCTTCGTGAATCCCAGCCCCACAGAGTAAACCCAGTTGAGCTGCCATATTCTCTTGAACTTGTTTTCACGGCATATGATGTCAGAGTACCCTTAAGCTAATGCGGACCTCTGACTCGCCAGCTTCTGGGTTTAATCCTCTGATGTTGGATCTGCTGTAGATTTCATTGTGAAACCTGCTATGCACAAACAAGTGAGAAAACGGCCACTTGGATGCCAGTAACAGCTGTTCCTCTGAAAGTACATGCTTGCCTATTAAAGCAAAGCTCCCATTTCTCAGGGATACCACTAGTCCAGAGAGGAAACCTGCTAGAACTGTGACATATGGCCACTTTGTGTGTGTGTTGTCAGCCTCTTTTATCAGAACATCGGAGGCAGTGCTCTCTTAAAGAATAAAACAAATGGTGGCTTAAAAAAAAAAAAAAAACTACTTACTGTCATTTTTTTGTTCCTATTCTCTGGTGCATCTCAAAATCACAAACATCTCTTCTTAAGACCTTTGGCTTGTTACCCCAATAAGAACTGAAAGGTCTGGGCTGTCATTATTTTCAATTTGGAGGCAAATGTCAGCCTCTTTTCTATTATGAGAATAAATGTGCAATGTGGAAAGGAGGTTCACTTTGGCATAGATTTATCTTAACTTAAATTGAAGGGCTTTTGTGAAGATTACTGAATTGATGTTTTCAAATTCTTTGGCATCCTCAGATGAAAGTACTAAGAGTTATTTTTACTATTACGGTGGTGTTATAGTAAACAAACTGCTTAGGTGTTTTCAAGTTTCAATCCTTCCTGCCTCCAACATAGCAGGTGTGGTTACGTGACACATGTTCTTCTCAGTTGTGAGGTGATGAGAATATTTTGAAATATGTAAGATTTTTTAAAAATATTTTTTTAACATTTATTTCTTTTTGAGAGACAGAGAGAGACAGAGTGTGAGCAGGGGAGGGACACACAGAGAGGGAGACACAGAATCCAAAACAGGCTCTGAGCCGTCAGCACAGAGCCCGATGTGGGGCTTGAACTCATGAACCATGAGATCATGAGCTAAGCTGAAGTCGGATGCTTAACCAACTGAGCCACCCAGGTGCCCCTGAAATATGTAATATTTTAAATGTTAATTATACATGCACATAATGCCTAGTTAAGTTTTGAATGTATTTCATACTTTGGAAGGAGAAGTAAAGTAAATATCTAATCCTGTTGCTTATTCTATGATTCTATAGAGCATCTTTTTGGCCATTTCCCTAACTGAATCTAAGAGGAGATGTTCTTTAACATTGAACTTATTCTAATTCTGAAATGAGAATTCCAATAGTATGGGATTGTTCTATTCTATTGTGTCTCCAACGCTCCATGTTTTCTTCATGTGTCTAGCTTATGATAGAAAAGGATAAAAAAAATACCAAACACACAGAAAACCAAAAGATAGCTTTAGAAAATTATGTGCATTTCATCCTTTAAAGGCTTTAACCTTTGGAGTTGGGAAAACTCATTTTTTCTTGTCTTTTAAAGATATATTAAATAGTCACCCTGATTGACTCAATGGACCTTGAGCATATTATGCTAAGTGAGATAAGTCAGACAGAGGAGAGGTACTGTATATTATATGAGAAATCTAAACATGTCAAATTGTTAGAAAGCACCATGGTGGTTACCAGAGGATGAGAGATTGGGGGGTAGGACAGATGTTTAAGAGTACATACTTGCATGGAGTACTCAACTAGCACTAGGCATCTAATACCCAGTATAGTGAATATAGATAACAAAATTGTATTATAATCATCAAGCTTTCTAAAAGACTAGAACTTAATGCTTCTAACCACTAAAAAGAAAAAAGATCATTATGTAGTGTGATAGGCAGAGGGGCTAATTATGTCTACAGTGGCAATCATATCACAATATATATCAGATTAATATGTTGTTCACCTCAGATTTGTACAACGTTGTATCTCCAATATATTTCAATTAAAAAATTTAAAATGGAACAAGAAAAAAAAGAAACATCTTTCATGTAAGAGATATAGCAGAGGCTTCAAAGGGTAAAATAATAAATGCCCAAATGCCCAGTGCAACCATTTAACTGAGATGTAGGCTTTTTTTTTTTTTTTTTTTTTTTTTTACAAACAATGGACCAAAACTATTTCTGCTGACATTATTCCATGGCCCAGCCCAAGATTTAAAATAATTTTGTTGAAAAAAAGAAGTCACATCTGTTTGCTCTGAATTTTCCTCGATAACGATATACTTCCTAGAAGAAACTGGCATACTACTGACCTTGTAGGGGTTTATGATTTCACTGACAAGAAAATAATTACATACATAAAATAATTATTAAATATTAAAACACCTTATTTTAGAATAGGCAATCATTATAAGACGCTATTCCAACCTATTTACTCTAAATGGCATAAGATTTCATAGAAAGGTATATTCAAAGAAAAGCTTCTTGGGGATGATGGTAGTAGCGTTCATGACACAAGTTATAAAAATGATGCGGAAGCATTGGGAATATAGCAGCACCCAGGATGCCATGAATCGATGTGCCTGAAAATTTTCAACAATACCAATTTTAGATTTTATATCAGAAGAAAGACCATTTTCAATGGAGAAAAATATTTTTTTATAAAAACAGGCTTTGAAAGTTATAGGTATTTCACAAAATGAGAGACTATGGCCAAATAATTCACACTAAAGATGCTGATTCCTTGGACAAAAGCTTAATGAGTTCCTGTTAGGTACAGGGCAGAGCTAGATCATTGGAGGATATAAAAATGAACCTGCTGGTAAAAGAAGATAATCTAGAGATGAATAAAGGTAGCTAATCATGTTACAAATTAACTTATGATACATGCAAATGAGAGGCCATTGAATCATAAAAGACATGATAAAAATTCCAATGGAGGTATATGTCAAGATTCAACAAAGGTTCTGAGAGCTGCAGTATGTAAGAACCTGATTTAATTATGAAAATCTACCACCTTAACTATTTCCATGAAATTCAAAAGCTATGTTTATAAATACATCAGTGGACTTGGGAACAAAAACTCAGAACTTTAAGAAACTTCTGGTAATGTCAGGAAATGTTTAAGTTCTTAGGATAATGTGCTTTATTTTCACTAAACTATAGAACTGGTTATGATCTCAAGTCCAACCTCAGGTGAGAACACAGACAAATGTTTAGATAAAAATAGTTGATTCCAGCTGGATTCAGCTACCTTTTAAGTAGCCAGTCCTGTAAAAGGTAACTACTTGCTGTGATGAGCACTGAGTCTCACGAGTTACTAATGCTAGATAAATATTGACTGGTGAAACTTATTCCAAAGACAAGTGATATGGCAATTTGGTGGTTTGTGGATGATACTGTGTTTTGAAAAATACCACACTGCATCCAATTCCATTTCTTCTGGTCTATACTCCTTCCTAGCCCACAGAGACTCTGAATTTGAGACGTCCTTGCTGGGCACATAGTTAGACAAGGAGCCAGTTAAAACTCACTGTTGTGGTGGGAAATAGATACGTGATTGACTTAAAGTAATAAAGAAGGTAATTTCAAAAACAGAACCAAGGCTAACAAAAAAATATTTTGAAAATGAGGTAAAAAAAAAGTTCATGGTTCAACTAATTGTTGAAAGATTTCAGTTTAGTGAGGAACAAATGAGAAACAGCTCAGCTTTTCTCATACATAGGCTGTATCTAAACAAACTTGATTATTCATGGAACTACTTTTTTTATTATTAAGATATTTTTACTATATAGAGAACAGGCATAAAAAACTGCATACTGGATCTCACTTTTTGCAGATAGGTAACAGTTAGTTTTAGAAGAAATGTGATAATTAAATATAGAATCACATAGTGTTACTCAAAGCAAAAATTTTGCTTATGTAATGCTTCTTGCATTTGCTCATTGAGCCTGATATGTTCTCTATAAAGGTTTGACTATGGAATATATGAATCAGTAAATTTTCTTTCTCTTTATGGTACATATTCAAGCACATTGACTGGCCATATTTTCTTCCTACTGCCTAAATCACTCCCTAGATGTGATTTAGCTGCTTGAATATTTGTATCTAGTTCATTTTCTACTTTACTAAAGCAACGCTTTCCAAGAGTAAGGAAAAAAAAATGAATTCCTGAAAAGAATTAGCATATGACCAGACAGAGATTTACAAAGTTTGTGTTCAACATCTATCTTTGGCGTAGTTAGGGGTAGGGGTTGAAAGTTCAAGTCCTAAATAGTAAGTTTAATTGCTATGTCGTGTATCTTCTTTTCATCTCTTCACTCTCCACCCTTCTCCACCCTGCTCTGGGCTCTGGAGGTTGACCTATAGGTTTCCCATCAATGGGTCTTTCTTGTCTTCAGGCTATGTGTTGGGCACACTGGAAGGAACGCGGTAAGCTCACTTCATCTCTTCTACAAAGATCTGTGTCTTCCTGGTGCTTGTTTCATGTTCTCTCTTTCTTGGTCTCTCTCTCAGGGCTTTGCTCCCTCTTGTTATCCCTAAAGGCCTAGTGTGGTAACTGTACCCTGCCATTCCTGTCTCCAGAATATTGCTCTCTTACAGTTTCCTATAATCTTGCCTTCACCTTATAAATAGTCCCTCTACTATACTTTTAGCAAATTTATTGCTTCACCACTGACTATCTGATACCACCTTCAACACAAAACTCATACTACTTGGCCAGTGGATTAATGATATTTGTTGTGCATCCAATGGCTTTCAGGTACTGCTGCACTACTTATTTGCAAGATAATCAGAAAATTTATCCCCATTGTGGGACTGGGGAAGAAAAACAAACATTTATTGTTCAAAAGAGTGTAATTCAGGCATGGTTTTTGAAACTACATTAAGGTTTTTGATAAAAACCATAGTCACAGGGTCTCATGTTCTATTTATTTCCAATTTTAAAAGCACTTTGAATACACCCATGTTTCATGGTTCAGCTGAATTCAGGAAAAGTAAATACTTGTATGAGAAAACAACTTGAGTCAAAGAAGCTGTTGGGTAGTTGTGAAGAAAGGGAAATTAATCTCTCTCCCCAAATACAAACATCTGCAATACATCTATACTATATAATTTTGATATGGAGATACTGAACACATGGTCAAACGAATTCTACACAATGTGATTATGGGGATATTCTTCATCTATCCATTGGTCTGCAAAAGATTTCGAAAAATAGGGCTACCCTTAAGCATTCCAGACAGATTTAAAGAATTCTGGAGTTTGCCAAAAATCTAGAAGATATGATACAGTCTGTTGGTCTGATAGGACATTATATACAAGGTAATTAGGTTTGTTATGTTCTATACAAGGAAGACTTTCTGATACTACTCAACTGAAAATCTCAAATTTTTCACTGGATGCCCACTTAATTATATACAGATTTACATGAGTATTACATAATAATATATTTCTTATTTTGAACCTAATGAATTGGAGCATGGTTTTAGTCTAGTTTTCATTATATTGTTATTGTAGAAAAAATTCACACGGCTTTCTGTTCACAGCACTATTGTTTTTCAGTTAGCAAATGCAGATATAACTTCTCATGTCCTCTTTTTTAAATGTTTATGTATATTTACTGAGAGAGAGAGAGAGAGAGAGAGAGAGAGAGAGAGAGAGAGAGAGCGCGCGCAGGAGTGGGACAGAGAGAGAGGGAGAGAGAGAATCCCAAGCAGGCTCCTTGCTGTCAGCATGGAGCCCCATGTGGGGTTTGATCTCATAAACTGTAAGACCATGACCTGAGCCAAAATCAAGAGTTGGATGCTTAACTGATGGAGCCACCCAGATGCCCCAACATGTCCTTCTTTTTTTTTTTTTTTTAATTTTTTTTTTCAACGTTTTTTATTTATTTTTGGGACAGAGAGAGACAGAGCATGAACGGGGGAGGGGCAGAGAGAGAGAGGGAGACACAGAATCGGAAACAGGCTCCAGGCTCCGAGCCATCAGCCCAGAGCCTGACGCAGGGCTCGAACTCACGGACCGCGAGATCGTGACCTGGCTGAAGTCGGATGCTTCACCGACTGCGCCACCCAGGCGCCCCAACATGTCCTTCTTTTTGAAGGGAATTCAGCTGCATTTTTCTATCGAAAATGGGACTTTAATAGAAATGAAAGATTTTTCTTCTACTATACATCAAAATGAGGGCTGATATTGTCCAGAGCTAAAGTAAATGGTAATGATTTCTCTTGGGTGTCTGTAACTTTATACATTCTTAAGTTTTCTTTCTTCTCTGGTATGAAAACAGAGAATATATGTATCTTCTCAATGCCCACTCTGGTAACTATTATACCTAGACCCCTATCCTGCCACCCTGTGAAACTATCCTTCCCGGCCCGAAATTCCCCCTTTCCACCACTGCATAACCAGCTCCAGTATCTTAGTCTATCTTAGTCTGGCAAACCCAACCTGATGTCCCTGCAAACAGAACTTGTCATTTGCTGCTTTGACTCTGTGCTCCACATTTCTACTATGCATGTATCGTACTGCAACTTTTCTATGTCTGTTTCTGGACCATCCTGTGAGTTATTTGTGGGACTGAACCTTGTCTTTGATGATTAGCAAACTCTTTAGAAAGTCAGTAGTAGGCATGCATGCTAAACTCTTCAACACTATTCTGCTTCTCATTTATGCAGAGAACATAGAATAAAATAACTTTTACTGGGTTTATGAGAACCAGAAATTTAACTTGAGTATAGTTTTTTTTTTTTTCTACAGTGTAAGCTAAGGGAAAGAAACTATGTTTGTGATTGTATCTCCAGGAAAATGTATGTCCATTAATAATCAGTGAATGTTTGTTAACTAAAGAAGAAATAAAAAACCACAAACTTTTACCATGTATCTTCCTTCATGATATAAAATCCATCAATTTTTCCACTAAAAAAAACCCCCAGTTTTTAGGGGGTCCCTGGGTGGCTCAGTGGGTTGAGCATCTGCCTCTTGATTTCAGTTCAGTTCATGATCCCAGGGTCATTAGGATCGAGCCTTGCATCAGGCACTGTGCTGAACATGAAGCCTGTTTAAGATATTTTCTCTCTCTTTCTCTCTCTCTCCCTCTTCCTCTCTTCCCCTCTTCCCTGCTCTGTCTCTCAGAACTTAAATTAAATTAAATTTACTTAAAAAAACACACAATTTTTAGCCTTTTGCTGACTCGTTATTTCCATTCAAGCTTGTGAGCATTTCCCCATGGATGGGGTTCACTTTCCTTTCAATATATTTCTCATTTCATATTGACTAAAAAGGAAAGGGGTGTGTGTCTGTGTGTGTCTGTGTGTTGTGCGTACACGCAGTTTATCAGGGAGGAGAAACGCTCCTTCCCTGATCATGCTGAGTTCCGCACAGTCCCTGACAGCAGTTCCACTGACCTCTGTTTCCGGAAGCGGAAGTGGAAGTGCAAGTAGGGCTGTCGCAGCACCCCTGCCGGTCTTCTCCTCTGAAGATGCCGCCCCTCATCACACAGAGTCTCCTAGAGCTCTTGCTGCCCTTCCAGATGGCGAGCTGCTCTTTTCTCCTGATCTAGGGACTTCCTTTACCGAGTACCTCAGGACCGGAAGGCTAGGCCTGGGACACCGAATTTGTTCTTGAATTTATGAACTGTGCCCCGTGAGAAACTTAAGTGCTCCTGTTCTTCAGTTGCCATTACAGATATGGGCAAAATAATCATCCTTTTTATCATCCCACAGTCCGTAAAATGAACACCAATTCATGGTGTGGGCATAATTAAAGGAAATATTAAATTAATTGGACAGACACCGATGTAAGGTCTCAACAGTAACTGACTGTGGCTAAGTGCATTGCTTTAACTCTCAGATTGTATTTCAAATGACTATTGCTGAGAGAATTCCCAAATATATTCTTGGCCAATATGATTTCTTTTCTTTTCTTTTCTTTTCTTTTCTTTTCTTTTCTTTTCTTTTCTTTTCTTTTCTTTTCTTTTTTCTTTCTTTTTCTTTTTTTTTTTTCAACGTTTATTTATTTTTGGGACAGAGAGAGACAGAGCATGCACAGGGGAGGGGCAGAGAGAGAGGGAGACACAGAATCGGAAACAGGCTCCAGGCTCTGAGCCATCAGCCCAGAGCCCGATGCGGGGCTCGAACTCACGGACCGCGAGATCATGACCTGGCTGAAGTCGGACGCTTAACCGACTGCGCCACCCAGGCGCCCCAATTCTTTTTCTAATTAAAAATAATTTTTTTTGAGAGAGAGACAGAGCAAAAGTTGGGGGGGGGGAGGCAGAGAGAGAGGGAGACACAGAATCTGAAGCAGGCTCCAGGCTACAGGCTGTCAGCACAGAGCCTAACACGAGGCTCGATATTATGCACCGTGAGATCATGACCTGAGCAGAAGTTGGACACTTAACTGACTGAGCCACCCAGGAGCCCCCGTGTTTATTTCTTTCCTTTTTTTTTCTTTTTTTAAGTTCACCGCTCTACTGGGCCTTGACAATTACATTAAAAATGATATTTTGAGCCTCCCCACAATTTTTCCTATGGCCTCACTGAAAAATGTTTGCTTTTTTGCAAGGCTGCAGCGCTTAGAACCAGGACTAAGGATTATGGCCACTAAATTCCAAGTCTTCTTTTATATGTTTGCTTCAAAGCAGGCTTATATTTTCTTAGTATCTTTTATTAGTGTATCAGTCATCAATAAAATAGAAGAGGATAATTCTGACCAAATTAATAGCCATTTTTCCTGACATATCTGATAATGTCCTTTAGATATAAAGAGTTATATGCACTTAGAATAATCTCTTGAAAGTCTTTCTTCAAAAAATATATATTTTTTTGGTGAAGTCTTACGTTATCTTTCCTTTTTAAGAGTCTAGATCGTGTATAATAGAGAACATAAATTCCCTTTCCAGAGACTGCTATGTTCATGCTTCTCATTTTATTTTATTCATTCTATTTTATGGATTTTGCAAAGCTGACTTTCAGTTAACCTTATGCTCCCTGAGGCTAAACTTTTGATTTAAAATGATCTGAGGCTTTGAACTCTGGATTCCCTGGTGCATACAGACCCATCTTTAGGTGACTCAGAGCTGGAAGCCCAGCTTTCAGAGTTGGCATCGACCCTGGGTGCACTAGGTGGCTGAGAGTTGGACAGTGTTATCCTGAAGCTCAGTGACCGTGCTAAGAATTCCTTGTCTAGGGCCACATGATGCTACAGACACAGCTCCAGTAGTATGCAGTCCATTTCAACCTCTTCGGCATTTGGCCAAGCAATTTAGGGAAGACCTCATACCAGCACCATAGACTTCTTTTTCCCTTAACCTTCAATGTTGATCATTGAGCCAATTCTGGAATATCCACTTCACCTCCCCCATCAATGCCCTTTGTTCTTATACCAAGCTTAAAAGGTTTGAGAAAGCTCCAGACCTATTGGACCCAGTAGCTCTGTCTCCCTCCCTCAGTAAGTAATTTGTATTCCTATTTCACTGCAAAGACCCATGTCATCTCTGGCAAGTCTGTTTTCCTAATTTGCCCTGAAATCTTTATCACTAGGTTTTACATTTATTCGGAGTGTTCTCCCTATAACTGAATAAGTGATTCTCTCTTATTAACCTCAAACTCAAACTCACGTGCAAATTCAAGTTTGTCTTCCATGTAAACACAATCTAAAGATACAGGAGCCCATAATTTGAAGTTGAAACACTTGAGTTTGGGACCCGGTTCAACTTCTTGTAAATTTAGGTGACCAACATGAAATGTGACCAGCATTACTAGTACTACATGTGTTATAATATTTTTCCCTCTTCCTTTTAATTTTTTCGTCAGTGTCTAAATCATCTATTCACGGAAATCCCAGACATGGCTTTGTGAAACACTGCTTTGATCAACTCCTTGCCCAGAGTCAAACTCCTTGGTGTAATGCTTAAGAACTACCTCATATTTACCCAAAGATATGCTTTCACATCATCATTTTTCCTTCAAAATTCTCTGCTTCCCAGATCTGCTATCTCTTGAAACCAATAACAGACTATGATTACTTCCCAATTACACACCACTCTCCTTCTTTTTGCCTTGCTTACTCCAATTATTCAAGCCCAATCTGACTATGATGTCCCATATATCAACCTATTAATTTCATTTAATATCTAGTTGAAAAAATCACACTAACTAGGATTGTGCTTTATTCCTTGTCTAGAGGCCTTGTCTAGAGTCCTGAATTGCATTATTATTATGTTAATTATTTTATAGCCCCTTGCTTAACAATTTATGCCAAAGAAAGACTTTATTTTCTTTGTCCTGATTTTCTGATACGTAATATGAGGAACATTATATTTTTTTCTCTTTATAGGTCTTTATGGGATTTTATAGGTTAACTAAAGCATTCTGATGAGCTTCTTGAATAAAGATTAATAAAGATAAATACAGTAAAACCTTGGTTTGCAAGCATAATTCATTCCAGAAGCATCCTTGTAATCCAAAGCACTTGTATATCAAATTTCCCCACAAGAAATGACGGAAACTCAATTCATTCCACCCAAAAATATTCATATAAAAATGATTACAATACTTTAATATAATATAAAATAATAATGAAAATACAAAATAAAAGAAAAATAAACAAATTAACCTGCACTAACCTTTGAGAACCTTCATGGCTGGTGTGAGGGAGACAAGTGAGAGGAGGATTATTGTGTAGGATGACCTTCCCTATCACTAACAGAATCACTGCTATCCATTGGCTCAATGGAATCTTTCTCTGCTTGGGGGCCTTTGTATATGCTTGCATGGAGGTTGACTACAGTACAATACTAATAACCTCTTGTCCTTTACTGTATTTAATGTAACTAGCAATAAGACAGCAGAGGAAAGGGTCCATATCTGCAGGTTCGAATGAAGCAAAGCATTCCTAAGCTCATTCTTGTATGGAAAAGCAAAAGACTGTCCATAAGGGCTCTGAAATGACAAAAAGTACGCTAATGCCAGTTGTGGGCACTTTCCAATGTTCTGAAAAATCACTGATTTCTGCCAAACACCATGGCCAGAGACCAGGCATCCAAGCAAGGGAGATGATCACCCACAATCCATCGGGGAGGGGGGAGAAACTATTGGCTCAGTTGTGATCATGTGACATTCAGTGTCACTAGTATTACAAAACATCGCTCATTTATCAAGTTAAAATTTATGAGAAATGTTTGCTCATCTTGTGGAACACTCACAGAACAAGTTACTCACAATCCCAGGTTTTACTGTATTTTTATATTTGCCTGTCAGTTTATTTCCCTGTTTATTAGTGTCATTTATATCAAAGTATTTGTGAGAAATTTATTTTTTCTCAGCTTTTAAACATCAATTCATAAATGAAAGGTCAAACTGTGGCCAGTTGCCATTGTGGTGTAGATGGAGTAAAACAAACACATGTAAGTTTATGTGTATTTGTTAAATATACTAAAGAAGAAAGAAAGGAAGGAAGAAAGGAAGAAGGAAAGAAAAAAGGGAAAAATAAAGAAAACAAGGAAGGGAAACAAAAAGAAATTCTCTAAGGCAAATGACTGAGAATTTGCTAGCAAGTTTTCACTGAGCTCATTTACTTAAACTCTGATTTAAAGATAGAATATTTTATAATAGAACCATATATGATCCAGAAACCTAATTGCATCTTTACTCCTGGAAGCAAGTGGGTACAAAAATCCCCCTTCATCCATGGTCTTGCTTTCGCAGTTTCAGTTACCAGAGGTCAGTCCCAGCCCAGAGACAGATGACCCTCCTGATGTATCATCATCAGAAGTTCAATAGTTGCCTAATGCTACATCACAACGCTTACATCATTCACCTTAAGATATCTTAAGGGAGAGAGACACTACATTCACATGACTTTTGTTATAGTATATGTTGTTATAATTGCTTTATTTTATTGTAGTTATTATTCTTAATCTCTTACTGTGCCTAATTTGGAAGTTAAACTTTATCATAGATATATATGTACAGCACTTGTACCCCAATGTTTATAGCAGCACTTTCAACAATAGCCAAATTATGGAAAGAGCCTAAATGCCCATCAACTGATGAATGGATAAAGAAATTGTGGTTTATATGCACAATGGAGTACTAAGTGGCAATGAGAAAGAATGAAATATGGCCCTTTGTAGCAACGTGGATAGAACTGGAGAGTGTTATGCTAAGTGAAATAAGTCATACAGAGAAAGACAGATACCATATGTTTTCACTCTTAGGTGGATCCTGAGAAACTTAACAGAAGACCAGGAGGGAGGGGAAGGGGGAAAAAAAAAGTTAGAGACGGAGGGAGCTGAACCATAAATGACTCTTAAAAACGGAGAACAAACTGAGGGTTGATAGGGGGTGGCAGGGAGGGGAGGGTGGGAGGTGGGTATTGAGGAGGGCACCTGTTGGGATGAGCACTGGGTGTTGTATGGAAACCAATTTGACAATAAATTTCATATTTAAAAAAAAAACAAAAATAAAGAAAAATTAAAAAAATATATGTACAGGAAAAAAGCATGGTATATATATGGTTCGGAACTATCGGCAGTTTCAGGCATCCCCTGGGGGTCTTGGAATATATTCCCCCCATGAATAAGGGGGGCCATTTATACTGTGGTTCTGTCTGTTTTAACTCGGTCTTGAAAGAAAGAGTAATCTGCAGACAAATAACAATATCCAGTTTATAAAATGCTTATATTTTTCCCCAAGATGAAGACCTTTTCTGTGTCTGCCAACAAGTTTTCTTTATCTGGTGACCAGTGAAGGTACCTGACAGTTTTCATAAACTGAAAAGTTTTTGGGGGATATTAATTTCAAATTGAAAACCTCTAAATATGATTCAGTTTGTTTGAGCAAAAACAGCTTCACTTTTCTGAGTCCCTACACTCTAGCCCTTGCGTTGATCTTGCTAATGGGTGGCAGTGTGTGATCTCTTAATCTCTTTGGGTCTCTAGTGCTTCTGGAGGTAAATCATTCCTTTTATAAATTCTATATAATAGGCATTCTTAGCCTGGTTGGATAATCAATACTTATAAAAACCTGATAAAAGGCATGACCTGCCTTCTCAATATATATACTACTACTTCTTTTTTTTTTTTTTAAGATGCTCATATCTTCTGCTGGATAAGCAGCCATCATGCAAGAATTCGTGGCAATCAAGCCCCATCACCAACCTGGAACTCAGAATGTGCAAAGGCCCATTGTGGTCTCTCAGCCTGCATAGACAGTACGCTGGCACTTACCCTAAGCTCTGCCACTTGAATCATCTCACCTAGCCCTGGGAGTTTGTAGGTAAAGCTAGTGTCACAAAGAGACAGGGATTACTTTGCATTTATTCTGAACATTCAATGTTCCAGACCAGTGGTGAAGTATCGTGTCTGTTGGCAGTGGGGTCCTAATCAATGCCTCCTGTGGTGTGATTTTCACTATTGCTTTGGATGTTTAGCTTCCTTTGTTTTTGTAAATGATTTACAGACTCTCCAATATCTTTCTAATAAATTCAGTGAAGTATCCAATATCCTTCAAGTAAATTCCTTTTTTTTAAAAAAAAGCAAAGTTAATTTATTTATTTTCAGACAGAGACAGTGTGAGCGGGGGTGGGAGAGACAGAGAATCCCAAGCAGGCTCCGTGCTGCCAGCGCAGAGCCCAACACGTGGCTCGAACTCACAAAACCAGAAGATCATGACCTGAGCTGAAACCAAAAGTCTGATGCCTAACAAACTGAGCAACCCAGGCATTCCCACACCCCCAGTAAATTCCTTTTCTAGGTAAATTCACCAGAACTGATCTCTGTCGTTTGCAAACAAGAGCCCCAATACACATAAAGGTAAGAAAAAATCCAGCCTATAATTTCAGTGTTTTAACAAGCCCCCGTAAGCCTATCCACGGATTCTGCCTCCCCCTCGCAGTCTAATGGTGTTGGTGATTTTGAGGGGCTGTGGAAATGGGGGAGTAGCAGGAAGGGCTGGTTAAGGATGTCTGCTCTAAAGTGCATCCAGTTTATTTTTATTTTTTTTTAAATTAGGGGTCTGAAAGTTTCTCAGTGCATTAATATAAGAAGAAAAGTCACGAGCTTATGAATATCAATTCTAGAAAGCCAAATTTATTTAGGAAGTATATACTTTTCTTCCCAATTATGTACGTTAAATCTTAGTTCTTGTTCATTTTGAGCTGAGGAACAGGGCAAATCTCTGCTCACTGAACAAAGTTAATCAAGAAAGGTCCTTCATTAATTCTTCTGTAGTATGTACTGAAGAGGTTTTTTTTTCTTTTTTCTTTTTATTTTTTTTAACGTTTATTCATTTTTGAGACATAGAGAGACAGAGCATGAGTGGAGGAGGGACAGAGAGAGAGGGAGACACAGAATCCGAAGCAGGCTCCAGGCTCTGAGCTGTCAGCCCAGAGCCCGACGCGGGGCTCGAACTCACAGACTGCAAGATCGTGACCTGAGTTGAAGTCGGACGCTCAACTGACTGAGCCACCCAGGTGCCCCGTACTGGAGAGGTTTTATTAGTGAGAGACAGCGCAAGCACTTACATATGGGTTATCAGTAGACTCACAGTGAGTCAACACTTCTCCCACACAAGTCTTTTCATAAAGAATTTCAGGAAGTTTTACCATGTGAGTTAGTCTCCCTGATATATTCTACAAAGACAAGTTATAAAAATCAACTTCAAAATGTTTACAGAGTGAGAGATGGCCTGCTGTTGAATGTCTAAGTTAACATATAGTCAGCCTACTGCATATCTCAGTGACCAGCTAGACACAAACACTGTATAGATTTTGTTAAAATATAAGTAATTGGCGTTTGGGCTAACAAGATGAATAAGTGGTGTGTGTATGTGTGTGTGTGTGTGTGTGTGTGTGTGTGTGTGTGTGTGTGAAAACTCTTTTCCAAAGTCATCAAACTCTCCTCGCGGAACTTACAGCAGCACTTGTGAGGCAACTATTATCATTAAAATTGTGAACAGGGGCACCTGGGTGGCTCAGTTGGTTGAGCGTCCAACTTCGGCTCTGGTTATGATCTCGCTGTCTGTGAGTTCAAGCCCCGCGTCGGGCTCTGGGCTGACAGCTCAGAGCCTGGAGCCTGTTTCAGATTCTGTGTCTCCTTCTCTCTCTGCCCCTTCCCCACTCATGTTCTTTCTCTCTCTCTCTGTCTCTCTCTGTCTCTGTCAAAAATAAATAAACATTAAAAAAATTTAAAAAAAGTTGTGAACATAAAAGAAACCAGAAAGTATGGAATCCAGAGAGTAGGTGAGCTGGGCAGGTGACATGACTTCAGAAGACGGAGGCAGAGGGAAAACAATTTTCTTGATGCTCTTTTGTGCTTTCTCTTGTGATTATGTAATCTTCTAGATGGGCCCCCCAAAAGTTCAAAAGTAGTCTTTCCTTTCCCCCTTTCAGAAGCCAACTTCCTTGGAAACACAGAGACAAAATGTCTGCTGGCTACCTTGTTTGTTTATTAAAATGTATGGTTTTCCCTCCACTTATACCTCAGCTACTGGTAGGGAAGGCCAGCAGCACCTTCTGCCTGCACGCACTTCTTGCCCGCAACTGGCTAAGCACCATCAGCAGCGGCAGCCAGCGGATGCCGCTGGTGGGAGCCTTAGAATTATTCATTGTACACAGAATTTATCTTAATGCCTACGGAAGTCTCCAAAGTGAGATCTGTTCCCCAGGCAGGCATTACGTACAGGAAAGCAGACCTTTCCCACTCAGGCTGGAGCTGAGTGATCATCTCCACGACAGAGTGATTCTCCATGAGAATGGAGTCTTTGGCTTCTCTGCTGTCAGGGGAGTTGTTTATGGCCATTTACACTTTTGGTATAATGAGGACACCTGTTTGCTAATAACTGAACTGAGGGTATCACAACACAGGGTATTAAAAACTGACACGGGACTACACTGCAGATCACAAACAGAGACAGATCTTTGCTCTTGGTAGCTTAACAGACCATAGCTTTCCTAAGTAGCTAAATTGTCTTACAGATTTTCTAGTATTTATTGCGTTTCACTTTAATAAGCAGTTATTATAGTTGAATAACTAATTATTTTATAGCAGGTGTAACAAATACCATGGAGGTGTCATCAATTAAAGTGTTTTATCGCTGCTTTTTCTGTGTCGCAAGGTAATAATCAAAGGCAGGGCCTAAAGGAAATAAAATGAGTTCCATTAGTGAAGCAAATTAAGATTTCATTTTCAGTGAGACTCGTATGCTTCAATGCTACATGCTTCAATTCAATACTAGCACAGACCAGAAACAATAATTTTACTGAAGTGATTTGTGCTGAATGTGTGAATAAGCAAAAAAAAAAAAAAAAAAAAAAAAAAAGATCTGCTAAGTCCATTCAGGGGCCATCCCTCCTGGAGGCGAGTGGCATTTGGGTTCCTTTTCTCTTTTCACTGGAAGATTGTATAGAGAAGACAAAGTCTTCCTCAAGTCCTAATTTGTGACTATGGTACGGAGGATGAGACTGAGAAATTAAGACAGGTTAGAAAAAGGATACCTCGCATACTTCCATGGGTCTATATGGAGGTGATATTTAAAATTAAAAACTAAAATCAGAATGCTAAAGTATTGATTTTTAAAATGTCTGCAGCAAGGTATGTCGATTAATATCCTTTTTGAGGAGTCAGGGGTCAGACAAACTGTAATAGGAATTTACTAGTTCTCTCAGGATATTGATAAATATAACTGTTGATGCAAAACATCAAAAGTAAAAGTAACCAAGCAATCAAAGGACTTAACTCCCAAATCACCAACCCCCTTTTAGATGACATATATTTATGTAATCATGTGTATTGAAGTATTTATGCATCTGTGTGTATAAATATATAAATAAAGTATATATACACACACATATATACTGTATATATATACGTATATATAAATATATATACATATTTGTTTTTTAGAAGCAGTTAATGGAATCATGGAATATTTGAAATACAGAACTTACAGGAAGTTTTGAGTATCACATTATCACAGTATTTCTCTATTTTTTGCAATAAAAAGGTGAGGACAGAGAGTTGAATTGACGTGTCCAGTTCCCACAGTTAATGGCCAGGGATAGCACTTCCTTAGTGTATAATGATATTTGCACACAATTAATAATCTTTCTATGTCTCTACTTTAAAATTTCAGCTTAACTCACTCTAAAAAAATAATTTTAGTTTGGCCTCAAACTTAATCTCCACGTTTACCAATATAAAGAGTATCTGCAGCCTCATGTAAAGTAAAAAGTTAATTTAAGTTGCTTTTGAAATTCATTTAGTGCTTAGTATCAATATTCTGACCTCTGTTATCTTGAGAGTCAAATGCGATCATGTTCACATAGACTTCCGACTCTAATGAGCTACAAATGCCCACCTGGCCAGGCAGAACCTCAGGACCAGTCTTTCCTCAAGTGATCTCAAGAATCCCCAAAGTGGGGCACTTGGGTGGCTTGGTTGGTGAAGCGTCCGACTCCAGCTCAGGTCATTATCTTGCGGTTTGTGAGTTCGAGCCCCGTGTCAGGCTCTGCGCTGACAGCTTGCTCACAGCCAGGAGCCTGCTTCCGATTCTGTCTCCCTTTCTCGTGCCCCTCCCCCCACTCACACTCTGTCTCTGTCTCTCCCAAAAATAAATAAACATTAAAAAAAAAAAAAAAAGAATCCCCAAAGTGGCAATGATTTACTCAGGAACACAGCTCTTGGTGTTCTTCATTTGCAGATTCTTCCTGGAGGTTTGCTGTCCCTAAGTCCCAAGCCTCTGCTTAAGATGCTACTTGTCCTGTTTCTCTGCAAGCAAGTAGGGAGGATGTGTGTGACCGGTCCCTGTGAGGTTACTTGGGCCTCAGTACAACGCTTCCTGTGCTCAGAGTCTCACAACATCTTCAGGACACTTTTACTGCATTCTTCAGATGGAGTGTTCAGATTCCAACGCCCCCCATTTTCTCCTTTCTCCCTTCACTCCCTTCTAGCCCCGAAAACCTTCTCCATCTTCCAGAAAACATTATAAGGTAAATGAATCCTGGCAGAAGAGGAGAATGCTGTTTACCTGCCCACACTGAAGAAACATTCAGGTTCCAGCCTCACCCTGCCAAGACAACTTTTGGGGAAAATCTGGAGACGCATTTTACTTTCTGAGAAACGGCACAAAAGATTGGTCATCATTACTCTAATTATTCACTTATATTTGTAGGGATGATGAAATTTTTTTGTGGTTTGGCCAAAATATCCAGGCTCCATTAAGATATACTTTCTTGAGTTACTTGAATAAAAACCATCTCTGAAGCAACCTCGAAAGGAAAACTTTACTTTACTCTATGCTTCTAGTGCCTTACTTTCTAGAAGTTCCAAATGGACCTCAAGACTTTTTCTGGGCCACTGACATGGAAAATGATAGTTGACAGTCAGTGGCCATTAAAAACCATTCTTGCTGTGCTGCCGTGGCATTGGGCAGCCATTACTGTCATGTTGTGAGTAAAAAGGGTAGAATCATGGTATTTTAAAAATGGAAGGGAACTTAGAAATAATTTTGTTCAACTCCCTTGTCTTATAGATAAAGGTAGTCATGTAACAATTTGTCATTTTATACCCAATTTGGAAGCTTGCAATATTCTTCTATAAAATGAAAACATACAATCAAATACGGCACAATTCCTTGCAGACATGCTTGACTCAAGCATCACATTTTTACTCCATTTAACGACTGCAGTGGTGTATACAGTGGTAACTCTCATCCTTGATTTATAACAACTTTGGGTGCACGTTAGACTCCATCCATGAAATTATTGAAACACCTCAAAAATAATTCACATTTTAGTAAAGAATTCCACAAAATTCTTTCATAGTAAGGGAAAATTTCACAATAAAATAAGATGAGATAGATAAAGCAGCTCCTAAAAAAGTGGGATTCTTGGAGCACTGATAAAATTAGTTGAAGGCCGAATGAATATCTCGATGTGTGAGGAGGAGAGCAAAGATAAGGAAATTTACTTTACCTTTTCCTGGGTAAATGCAATAATATTTCAGTTTCTGAAAATTCTATCACTATGTTAAAATTCATTTCCAACTCATCTGATTGCCTAGTTTCCCTTGTATCATGTTATACCAGCCTTGGATCTTCATGGCTCCCCAGTGAATTTCCAATTCCTTGCCCTTCATAAGAGCCATCTGTTGTATTCGAGTTCGCACTGGATCTGACATAAACATTTACGTGTGAGTTCCTCTTGAGGAGGGATTGTGCCTACTAAGTCCTTGGAACTTGGTACCAACCAATACATAGTTGCTAAGTTTATTTTTCTCAAGGTATCTTCTCTAACAAAGGTTACGTTACAGGGCCAATTTAGCTGAGGCCAGCACACTAATTTTATATAATTAATTAAAATGTTTGAAGTGGTGATCAAAGCATTCATTGGTGGTCACTGACAGCCCTAGACCATAAGAGGTCTTTTCTCAGGGGTTGAAAAATCTCTACTTAAACAAATAAAATGGTCATAGGAACTGAAAATATTTAGACAATATTTTCCCCATGAGTCAAATTCTGATAATGGAGATCCCCTAGAATGACTGCGTTGACACAGTTTATATAAGGGCCATCAAGGTACCATTGACTGGAAGCAATTTGGTTATAATTCACTTGAGAATGTTGTGATGCCTGCATTGTCTTCTGAAGTCGACTTATAAAATCAACCAGCATCCTCATAGACATATTTAATAATGCATTCAAGCAGGCATTTTGCCAAATCCCTTTGAGACAGTATTAAATAGGAAGATGTTTTAAACATTCATTTTGATGAAGGGCACGTAGGTAATGACCTTCTTCAATCCACAGAGCTGATACACAATAAAAGCACTGGCTAACAGAGAATTTATTATAGTAAGATGGAATTCATTTTTGGTACACTGTGTGTTCTTTATTTCAATTTTAGAGGAGTTTTTTTTTTCTAATTGTGAGATTAATACATGCTCACTGTAGAAAATTAGGAAAATACAGAAAAAAAGGGAAAGATAATAAAAATTAACTCAGTTCTAAAAAATAATTACTTACTGTTGCATAAATCCTTTTAAATAAAAAATATACATATATATGTATGCAATTTTTCTAACATTTATTCATTTTTGAGAGACAGAGACAGAGCCCAAGCAGGGGAGAGGCAGAGAGAGAAGGAGACAGAATCTGAAGCAGGCTCCAGGCTCTGAGCTGTCAGCACAGAGCCCCATGTAGGGCTTGAACCCACGAACCAAGAGATCATGACCTGAGCCCAAGTCAGACACTCAACCGACTGAGCCATCAGGGCACCTGGATGGCTCAGTCGGTTGAGTGTCTGAGTCAATATATATTTGTTATATTTTCATACTGGCTTTTATATTTAGTTCTTTAATTTTATTAAAGATTTTTATATTTATTATTATCAAATTAAAATTGAACAGTACATACTATTGTATAATTTAATACTTTTAAATATAATGCATTTAATGGAAGTATTAATTATGTTAAGCAACATAATTAATTTCTCTGACTTTCTATATTTCATCATTTATATAGTTTCCTTGTTGTTATTATGAGTAATTCTTTGATGAGGGGTTTGTTATTATGAGTAATTCTTTGATGGACATTTGTGTATTTAAATATTATTAGCTCCTTTTTAATTACATAAAATTTAAGCATACCAGAATATGATTATACCTTGTGTCAAACTGCTAGAAATAAACATCAGTATAAAGGGGTGGGAGAACCGTTAAACACTCTTGATAGAGTCAGACTGTTCTCCATAAAATTTGATCCAGTTTTTTGGATGACATTATCAGTTTAGGAGAACCTGTTTCCTGCTCCTTAATAAATTGTATGGTAATATATGGTATATATGGTAATTACTCAAAATTTAATAAATTTTATGGTAATATATCATTTAAAATCCAGGTATTTGTATGAGAGAAAGATATTGTTATTGATATTATACCGCATAAATATTATTTTAATAAGGTTTACTTTCCAAAATAAGTATTTGTATTTATAATTTATGGGGAATTGTGGTAGTTCCTTCTTCCCTTTCTAGTTCTTACCCTTTGACTTTTTGTTTTGTTTTGTTTTGTTTTTTAAATTTCCTCTGCTCTTCATGCTAACTGCTTTCAGGGTCCTGAATAAGCCATGATTTTTGTTATCTCTGGGATTCTGAATATTTCTCCATTCTTCTGGCCCATTTTCTCCTGGCCTCCTCCTTGGCCACATTTCATCCTACTCATTGTCTGAGGCATCCTCTCTGTCCTCCTTGGGGTGGGCTAGGTACCCCTTTTCTGGGTTCTTAAACACTGGGTGACGCCTCTAATATAGCATCCTCCCCCTCTCTCAGAAATCAAATGCCTGTCCAATTGATTATGCTCTTTGTGAGATGGTGAAATACCCAAGGACACAGAATTTTATCTGAATGGGATAGAAAAGTACTCAGTACAAACTAGGCTTTCGGTGAATGTTTGCTGACTCCCTTGTGCATTATGTAATTTTTTTTTAAGTCACCATGTAGATTAGGGTTTTCAGTCTAGCACTCAAGAATATCTGCAATTTATTTCCAGAAAAGTTCTTGAAATTTGTATAGCCTATCACTAGATTTCCAATAAACTTAAATAAATTTAATAAATTAAATGTTTTTTATACAATGACGCTTAAGAGCAAGAGCCTTTAGTAAGGCATAAAAATAAACATTACCTAGTCTAACTAGTAAAACATGGTTAGAGAAAAATTTAAATATGTGTATCAATCCCTCTAAAGATGATTATTGAAGAACATTTTAAAAACGTTTTTGTAATTGGATTATCTAAATGACTATCAACAGGACTTGAGTTGTACTGGCATGAAAAGAGGGCCACGTGAAGTTGTCAGGGAAAAACGCAAGCTGTCGAACAACATATACAATAAGATTTGATTATGTATGTTGAAAATTGTTAGAAAGCATATGATAAAAGCACTAATAGTGTTCACCTCTGAGGAAGTTGATAAATGGAACATGTGCATTTTTTACAACCAGTATTAGTTTTATTATGAATAAGCAAACAATTGTAGCTTATACTTAGAACACAACAATCTGCAGTATATTCAGGTTGAGTAAATAAAATATTATTGAATAAATAAAAATTATTTACAGATGTAATTTGCTCACTTGAAGAGAATGGTGAATAAATGTAAAGGTTCCAGGGGGTAGGGGATGCTACAGGGGATGCTGAACTATTAACAACATGTAAAACATAATATGTGGGTGACAAAGTAAAGGAGCTAAGATTACTTATTTGAAAGGACATATGGGAGTGATTTCACAATAACCATTTTGTGAGTGGTTACTACACATAATGCCCCCACTGGGATGGCAATGAACAGAAATCCCAGACTCATGGAAACTTGGAAAAGGTGTGTGTAATTAGGAATCGGGATCTGTCCATGATCTGGAAGGCAGACCTCTGGACACAGCCCAGGGACAACAGTTGGTCTACATGTGAGCAGATATTCTGAACATGGAACACGTGGGGCAGCACAGGTGTGGGCCAATCAGAAGGGACACAGGCTGTCACACTGGGGGAGAGTCCTGGAAGCCCATTTATGGCAGCATTAACCTTTTAGTTGCTGGACAGAGATCAGCTAGGGGATCACAAGGCATAGGTCTGGGCAGTACTCAGTGAGCCATGAGGCTATGTCCTTATAACAATCCTATTTTTCAAGGTTTGTAATGCTTACTCTTACTATTTTTTCATATTCTAGAAATTGTTATTAGATGGTCTGCTCATGAAATATGTGTTAAATTAAGACTACGTATGTATTAAATGAAAACACTTGTAGATTCCAATGGCTTAAATTGTGGTTTTCTCCTCGGGTTTCTCTGCCTCTTTAACTCCCAGTCACGTAAATATCTTTGTAACTACTCTTTGGACCACTTTTACCCTGAATAAAATGGCCTACTTGGATGTCATTCACCTTAGCTACTTTGGCATGGTTTCTAGAAGTTGGTATTTCTTTATAATAATGACTTTACAAACATGGGGAGTTTAGAGATGTCCTCGGGGCTACTAATGAGTTTTGCTATTGTAACTTTTTACTTTAAGAACAGCTAAAATGTTTCGAACTATGTTAGTTAACAATGTATTTATTTGTAAATATAGTTCTTGGTGGGTCCCTCACAATAACTCTTAATTTTTCTATAGCATTTCACAAGACACTTGGTATGTAATATTTCATTTACTTATTGTAACAATCTTTTGAAATAGATAATATTATTCATATTTTATAAATAAGGAAACTGAGACTCAGAGAAATCAAACTATTTGCCTAAATGTACATGACTTGTAAGTTGCATAATTACAGCTGAAAATCTGTGACTTTTTTCTACAAATCTAATGTTCTTTCTACAGCATTCTACTATCTTATGAGTTTGCTCTTTTTTTTTTTTTTTTTTCATTTTTCGCATTGACTACAAGTAACAGTTATACTTAGTTTGGCTTTCAAAGAAGATGTTTTAAAGGATTTATCAATTTTTAATGGACTAAAACCCTTTTCCTTTCAGGATGTAATAAAAATTCTCAATTACATAAATGTTGATTAGTTGGTTTTATAATATTGAATAATAGCCTCCATTGAGAAAAATGTATCAATGCACTCTCATTCCCTTCTTTCACATCCCATTTTCATTAACAAACCTAAAATATGCGACGTGGTATGAATTCCTCTATGTATTTCATAGTCCATTGGGGTTTGTGCTGTAACTGTCACCACCCTCTAACCTACAGAAGCTGATGCCTGATGAATTCTAGATTTTTGCATAGCAGAAGTCAATGGCCACAAGTCCATTTGGATTTTAATAATTCAGAACAAATTTAGTACAATTAGAGTGGGACAGTTCCATCTTACCTGGCAAAATAAGAAAAAGGTAGACAAACAATTAATTTGGTTAACTCAGGAGTATTTTAAATAAAGACTGAAATTAAAGTCTACTGATTCCACTCATCAGTGTAAGCACTGTACGTCCAAGGGAAAAATCATGTGCAGATGACAAGGATTTGTCTATTTTCTTTCCATTAACAGTAAAATATAGGCACTTTTGCAGCCAAAGAATCATATGCTATATATCTATGGAATATGAAATGTCTATTAGAATATAAAATATCTTGTACTATTGTGATGGCTAATTTTATGTGTCAACTTGATTGGGCCAAGGGAAGCCCAAATAGCTGGTTAAACACTAATTTGGTTCTGTGAGGGTATTTCCAAAAGAGGTCGGCATTTGAACAGGGAGACTGAGTAGAGCAGATATCCACACACACCCCCCCCACCCCCCCCACGCCCGTGAACGGGTGTCATCCAGCTCACTGAAGGTTGGAACAGGACAAAAAGGTAGAGGAAATTTGGATTTGCTCTCTGCCTGCCTGATTAAACTGAGAATTAGATCTTCTGCCTTCAGCTGTCCTGGTTCTCAGGCTTCTACACTCGGACTGGAGTCTACATGACCCACAATCACCCCGCCAGTTTCCGGGCTCCCAAACTACACTACTGGCTCTCCTGAGTCTTTAGCTCACAGATGGTAGATTGTTGAGACTTCTAAGCCTCCATAATCGGGTGAACCAATACCCTACATTAAATCTCTTTCTACATATATATCATAATAATATATAATTATACTTATAAATTATATATCTGAAAAGAGAATTAATGTAAGAGATGTAATTATAGGTGTTATATATAATTATATGTCTAGAAAGAGATTTAATATAAGATTTAAAGGTATTTAATATGGCATTAATTAATGCATAATATATATCTTATATATATCTTATATATATATATCTTATATATATATCTTATATATATATCTTATACATATATATATTATATATATATCTTATATATATATCTTATTGGTTATGTTTCTTGAAGAATGCTGCCTAACACAACCATAAACATCCTTATTTGCTGGCTGTGCTGGACTGAATAATAATGCCTCCAAAAATGTCTATGTTTTAATCCCAGAAACTCGAGAATGACCTCATAGAGCAAAAGGGACTTTGCCAATATGATAAAGGATCTCCCTATGGAGAGATTATTCTGGTGGGCCCTAAATGTAATTACAGGGTCTTTACAAGAAAGAGGGAAAGGGGGATTTGATTGCAGAAGAGGAAGGTACTGTGATGCTGGAAGCAAGATGCTATGCTACTGGCTTTGAAGATGGAAGAGGGGCCACCTGCCAAGGAATGTACTTGGCTTATAGAAATGGGAAAAAGTAGGGAAATGGATTGACCCCTAGATCCTCTAGAAGGAACCAAGTCTGCTGACAGTTTGCCCTCAGTCTCATGAGACTGCTTTCGGACTTGACTTTCAAAACTGTGAGACAATGTAACTACATTGTTTTAAGCTACTAAATTTGTGACAATTTGTTAGAGTAACAAGAAAACTAACACAGTGGTGGAGCCTAGTCTGGATTTTGTACTCTCCTGATAAAATCCCTATACTCTGTTTTTTAGACATTATACATGGTACATTTGCTCCTGGACATTTTAATCCCATAACACGGAGGAGGGCATATGGAGAGGCCCAGGCATAGACCCAGGGCTTGATGAAAGTCTCACTCAAAGCTGGAGACATTCCAGGGGAAGGTAACTGTGGATCTGTGGGTCTGGTTGGGCTCTAGGCAAGCCTGCCTTGCTGAACCAGTGTTCAACAGCCAGTCCTTGGGAGAGAATTGTCCAGCCTGGGTGCTGCCCACTTACATATCAGTACACACAAGCAGATCACGGATGGATAAACCAAGAGAAGAAGTCACATTCTCTGGTAAAATATCCCTATAAAGTACGATCAATTACTGGACTCATCTGATCAAAGGAGACAGACATGCAGAATAATGAAGCCCAGGAATTGCCCAGAGAAGGAATTTAGCATAATTTAAGAGTGAGTTTTTTGGGTACAATTTTAACAGAGAAGAAATACAAGAAATACCAAAAAAAAAAAAAAAAAAAGTGGAACACCTGAGGTTTGGGAACACATGCTTTATTTGCCCTGTGCAGCATCCTTAGCTTTTGCCAAGTCAGAAATGGCAAGAGAATGGTGACCGCCAGCCAGCTACTCTCGGCAAGCAGGCTGACCACAAAGGAGCTCAATCATTTTAGGGTGGATTTATCAACTCTCACTTCTTTTTTGGTGGCTTAAGACTCGGTAAGCTGTTTCATAAACCAATAAACCTAAACTGCAAGCACAGAGTCTACATTTCTATGTGATAATCGGTTTACCCCTGGGCACTCTGACTTTGTTTGACACACCCGCTGCTTTGCCTTGTTTCCCTCTGAGTCATAATCTACTTGAGATGCTTCTGAAGTAACTCTATTGTAGCCCAATGATTTAGAGAGACTTCAGGATTCAAGGTTTTCACCTTTGACTCACAGCTGTCTTTTTCCTATGAAAATGGGCTGGGGATAAATTTAACTGATACGGCACTCAATCATTACTCATTTTTGAATCTCCTAAGAAGTGTGGCCAGTCAGCTTATAAAGCTGTAGGATAAGTTCTGTCTTAGAAGGATCCTTGACCACAGATTCAAATAAACCTCCCAGAGGCAGTTTTGTGCATTTTCCATACCTGACAACGTGTTTGAGTCCTAAAAAACCAAGTTATTTTCCAAGAAGATTTTCAGCCCAATGAGTATAGACGTCTATTGGACTCTGCTATCAGTCTGTAGTGTTTGACCAGAAATGGACACAGAGGGAACATAGTCCGTGCTCAAGCCAGATTGCTATTACACATGTAGGAAGGACAAAGCACAAAAGGGTTTGAAGTGCAGTGCCTGTAATGAAGACTTTGTGTAGCCTATGATGGAGGCAGCTCAAGGGCACACGGGGCACTGTGGAACACCTGGGAGAAGGGCTTTGAAGCACGATGTCCGCACTTCCATTTGATCTGTACTACATGAGACATCACCTAATACTCTCTGTTCTTTCATTCAATGCCCTGATTTTTGGCTCTTTCTGGATCTCTACCTCTGATCATTATCTCCTGCTTCTTGGCAGAGAGAAGAGGCATTCAGGTGAGAGAAAGCATGGGCAGAAGGGGACTATCGGTATAACGATGAGACTGGTTTCTGGGAAAAAATTATTTTTCTTAATTAAGATGCAGATAATTCAGGCTGAACACATGGTGGAGAGGGTGAGGACCTGAGTGGATGTACCACTGTGGATCTCAGGTCTCTGAGTGTTTGGAATTAGTATCAGTGATCATCAAATACGTGCCAAGAATATTACCATTGTTTATAGATTGAACAAATACTATACGTCAATTACTTGTGCTACTAATTTTCAAATACAACAAAATATAAATTCATTTTTAAACACTAGTAAATTCATATGAACTTAATACTTTTCTACTTTTCATTTGTTTCTCAACCTACCACATAAAAGTAATAGTACCATCATCTGGACATCTGTAAAATAAAGAGGTTTTTTGCATTTTTTTTTTTTTTTTTTACCCTTCAGATTCTGGAAAAACAGGAATAGACAAATTATCACACCTTGAAGGATTAAATGCTTTTTGGATAAATGGAGCCATATTTTTTTCAAGTACATATAGATATTCTGTCCACACAATATAAACCTGCCACTGCATTCATGAAAATGAATGCATTAGGGAATTAAACTAGTTTCTTTCTTTCAAAACCAGTTGTCATCAGGTGCATCATTTAAAATGAAAACATAAACATTTCTTTTTTTCCTCTTAGAAAAATAGTAGATATTTAAAATATAGATATAGGTAAGAAAAAGGGGGAAATTTCTCACAATTACACCACCCTAGATATTTACTATTAATATATTAATATCTAGGTATATATCTTCTAGAACCTTTTAAATATACATGCTTATGTATGTTATTAAAACAAAAAAATGTTTTTCTAGGTTGTATTTATAGCCTGTTGTATTTTTTCCTTCATTTACCAACTTAGGATCAACATCTTCCATGAGAAGACATGCTGTTAAACTCCGGAATTCCCTACTAAATAATTTTCTTTAAAAAAAATTTTTTTTAATGTTTATTTATTTTTGAGAGAGAGAGACAGAGAGAGCATGGGCAGGGGAGGGGCAGAAAGAGAGGGAGACACAGAATCAGAAGCAGGCTCCAGCCTCTGAGCTGTCAGCACAGAGCCCCACGTGGGGCTCGAGCCCACAAACCCTGAGATCATGACCTGAGCCGAAGTCAGGCTCTCAACCGACTGAGCCACCCAGGCGCCCCCTCTACTAAATAATTTTCTTTTTTTTTTTTTTTTTTTAAATTTTTTTTTTTCAACGTTTATTTATTTTTGGGACAGAGAGAGACAGAGCATGAACGGGGGAGGGGCAGAGAGAGAGGGAGACACAGAATTGGAAACAGGCTCCAGGCTCTGAGCCATCAGCCCAGAGCCTGACGCGGGGCTCGAACTCACGGACCGTGAGATCGTGACCTGGCTGAGGTCGGACGCTCAACCGACTGCGCCACCCAGGCGCCCCAATAATTTTCAAATAAATCTGTGATTGAGGTAAATTCTGGTTTCTAGAGACAAGAGAATTCTTATGTTTCACTTTGAAATCATGCTCGGAAGGTATGACAAGTTAATGTGACTGCACAGATTTTTTTCCCAACACAGCTTCCTCCCAACTAAATAATTATAATTTCTTTCCTTATGCTACATGTTCTTTTGTGCTTTTTATTCTTTGTCTGTGATTAAAACCTTTTTAATTAGGAGCTAGAGAATTCACTCTAATTTAGGGTTCATATAAAAATCAGTGGCCTGGACTTAACAATTCTAATCTTTCACTACTTATGTTCCTGTACTAGGGTGCTTTTAGGCAATACATAGCTTCCTATTTCTAGAAATAAAAGGTTCTTTAAAAGCCTATTAAAAGGGCCCTATTGATATCAAATAGCACTCTAGTATTACACAGATTTTAGTTTAAATGAGATAGAACCATGTTAACTAAGTTTCCTTTAATAAAAATACAAGCTTGCAAATGCAGACCTGTAACATTTCCACAAGCTGTAACCTCGGGAAGGGCAAACCACATCTTCAGAAGATAAATTTCAGACTGAAAGAATAATGGAAGGGACTCCAAAGAGAATTTTAAAAAAATAATTAAGAGTATTAAAATTATATTTATGGAGCAGCTGACAGGATTATACTTATTACCTTTGGTAAAATGGCTATTAGTGATTACAAACACTACTTATAATGGCAAATATGTTCTACGTTGACTAGTGACCAGCTATTAACCAATGCAAGAGACAAAATGAGAACTAGAAGCCTTGATATAAAGACTTAGGTAATATCTCTCTAAAAGGGGATTTTCAAAAACCCAAAGTCATTTATTAGAATGAAAATGAATTTGGCAGAAAGTACACTGGCCCACCTGGAAGTCAGAGATGTGAGTTTTATTTGGCCACCGCCACTGATTCACCACGCAATCCCTCATCTATCCCATTATCTCCCTGGATGAGAGTTTACTTATCTTTAAAATGCAATGATGGAACTAAGGGCTCACGAATATTCCATCAGCCCTGACATGCTCTGATCAGGGTACTATCATTCTTACCAGTGTCGCAGAGACTGTCACCTGCTTCCTCCAACATCCATTTTTTCCCTTCCTCCTTAGAAACAAATCTTGATACTTTTAACAGGGCATAATTTGTCCTGGAATAAAAGAGAACATTTCTCAGTTTTCTTGTAGCATGGTGTGGTCATGTAACAGATCACATCATGGAACTAAGGTCATGGAACTAAAAAAAAAAAAAAAAAGAAGAAGAAGCAAATGAGTTGACATGGGACTTTGGGAAGCTAACTGAAGCTTTTTCCTCCTCTAGGTCCAAGACTCAGATGTGCTGGCTTAAGCCAGAGAATCACCTTGGACATGAACTGACTTTGAGAATGGAAGCCATTGCCTAGATGACAGAGCAAGGGCAACATCCTGGGTCTCCCTAATGGTGCCACAGAGTCGCCATATATGTCCTGGTGGCCTGTTCTGTGCTGCTTTTACATGAGAGAGAAGTTCACATCTCTCTTCTTCAGGCAACGACATTTTTTTTTTTCTGTTAAAGGCAGCTATATTGAATTCTAATTGATGCAGTCAATAAAATGTGATTACTCGTTGTTGTTGTAAAATAACTACAACTACCAATTATTTTGCACTTAGTAGATGCCAGACACAGTGCTAAGTGTTTTATGGACATTGCTTGATTTGATTTGCACAACGAGAATACTTATGAGTTAGGTATTATTATCTATAATTTACAAATGGGGAAATGCGAGCTTAGAAATATTAAAGAGTGTCTACAAGGCCATGTAGCTTATGTGACAGAGCCTAGATTCTAAACCAGATTGGGATGATTCCAAAACTTATTTTCTCAATCAGTATCACCAGTTTAATGCAGTCATTATTCCCTGTGGGTCAAAGATGCACAAAGAGCACAGCGTTAGCTAGTATTTCAAGAAAGCCTTATACAATTGTCAAGACATAGACAACATTAAACGCAATCTATTCCCTGAACAAAATGAGGAGACAAAGATCCATCATGGTTACTGTAACACTGATAATAACCGTCCCCAAACCTTACCTACCTAGGTCATCAAACATTTTACCTTTATGAGGTTAAAAATAGAAAGTAACATTATCTAATATTAAAGATTCTGTTGGGGATTAAATATGACGATGTACAGAAAGTGTGTAGAATACCAGGTTCACAATAGGTGCTCAATAAATGGTATCTTGTAGCATTATTATTTAAAAGATCCATAGTGATGTTGTGAAAACTTGGGAGAGTCAGAAATATTAGGTTCGAATACAACCTCTGCAACTTGGTGATCATGTGGATACAGTCCAGTCATTTAATTTTTTGGCATGTAGTTTCCTAAGGAATGGGTTACTTATCTTACAGAATTGTAATCAAGGACAGCGTCTCCCTTCCCGATGGCCGACATGTTTCAGAATCCCAGCAAATGGAAACATTAATATTATTATTGTCCTCACAGGATTTAAATCAACTTATTTGCCAACAGTTCTTTTCTTGGAGGTGGGGGTGTCGCCCAACTCCCATGGGAGAGTGTTTGCTGTGGGTGTGGCTGCACTACAGCAATGTGTGTCTGGAATTAAGAGGCCACTGAGGTTGGCTTCAGCTGGAGGCTGCTGGCTGCAGTACATCCTGTGGCAAGGCGGCACCCTGGGCCCTTCTGCTGGGCCTGCCTGACTGCTTTGGAATTCAGGTTTGTCTCCTTCAATTTTTGTTTCTGTATACGAGATGGTCTCCTTTCTACCTTTGCACTATAGCCAAGGCCATTCCAACCTCGGTGGGGCAGCGGGAAGACTTTGCGGTCCTTGTGGGAAACAGAGCGTAACTGCTGTGGGAGAGAAGGACCAGGCCAACTGTGACGGTACACAGAGGGCACTCCATGTGACAGCACTGTCATGTATTTGTTACTCGTTCTCTTGGCAAATCTTCACTTTCTTGAGGAACTTGTTTCATAGAAATCAAATAAGAAAATAATACAGAGTGAAAACAAGGCTTTTCTTAGGTAAATAACACTTACTTAATTCCTTCTGACACGAACAATTTATTTAGAACGCTATTAGAAGTTCTAAAGTTATTAAGTTACTAAGTTAAGTCAAAACCTCGTGCAAAGTTCTAAACTAGTAAAAAAACAAAAACAAAAACAACAAAAACAAAAAAACCATTTCCCCGTCTCCCCTTCCTCCTTTCCCCTCCATGCCAGGTGTTTATCTCAGGTCTAAATATCCATAATACCACTTTTTCCATTTTAAAATTCCCAAATTTGTCCTCCTCGCTGATGGAAAAAAAGGGTGACTCTAAACTCCTGCTTCTAGGCTGCTAGGGATTAGCTGGAATGCACTGGAAGCCTGGAGAGGACAGGTGATTACTGACTCTACCCTTGCACATCACAGCTCTCCTCTCTCAACCTACTGCCCCAGGAAAGGCATGCTTTGCCTGTGTGGGAGGGAGCTGAGGAAGTCTGAGCCATCCACAACCGACCATCTGAAATCACTTTCCCAGGGAGCCGAAGACGCACATGGCCAGACACTGCTCTGCTTTTCAAAGAGGTGAGTCCTTTCTTGTTTCCTAACTGCCACTTAAAAACTCCAGACAAAAATTAAACTGTTGATACATGCAACCGAGCCTTAGCATGGAATAACTTCTTTCAAAGAGATAGCAGTTTGTTGGGGGTGGGGGTGGGTGGGTTGCTAAATTGTGATGTGAAATCAAGGTCAATTTTCTTTGATAATAAGATATGTATAAATCAGAAAGGCTGATAATACTACAACAGGAAAAGAACGTAGAGCATTTGGGGACTTAATTGTGCTTCCATTCTTTTTTACAACTGTGTAGTTTGAAGGAAAATGCCAAGTTCCGTTTAGGTTTTTTTGTTGAAAATAATTTCCAAAGACCTACCTTACCTGAGTCTTTCTGCTGCTTTGCTTTTCTATTACCATTAGAATTACCCTGCCGGGTATTAGAATTAGAATTAGAATTAGAATTCTGCCCCTGCTGGGATGATATCACAAACAGCAGTGGTGTTTGCTTACTTCTAGCCCATTGCACATCTTCTTTAACCTAGAATTACCATGTTTTATTTAAATCATCAGTGAATTAACCAAACTGCAAAAAGAATATTTTAATCTCTGTTCAATGGGTTTTCTCTGACCTAGAAAAAATATGCTTTATGATGGAACTCATGAAAACTAATACATGGGGCGTCTGAGCGGCTCAGCTTGTAAAGCAACCGACTCTTGATTTTGGCTCAAGTCATGATATCGTGGTTTGTGAGTTCGAGCCCCCCATTGGGCTCTGAACTGACAGCATGGAGCCTGCTTGGGATTCTCTGTCTCCCTCTGTCTCTGCCTCACTCCCTCTCTCTCTCTCCCTCTCAAAAAATAAAAATAAAAATAAAAATAAAAATAAAAATAAAAATAAAAATAAAAATAAAAATAAAAATAAAAATAAAAATAAAAATAAAATAAAATAAACAAACTTAAAAAAAGAAAACCAATATTTATCTCTGGCTTTCCTCTGCTCTGAATGTTGTGTTACTTTTAAGGCATCCAAAGATGTCTAAGCCAGTTTATACCTTGACTTTTCTTAGAACTCTATAGTTTCTTTTGTGGTATCTGAAGACTGACCTGGGCATAGAGTTTCTGTGCGCATGCAAAAAGCATGAGCGCCAAGACCAGAAACCAAAGTCCACACGCCTGTCTTCCTGTGGCAACTTCTGTCCCCCACACTGGGCCCATGTCCCAGCCCCTGGGGTTCCAAGTGAGCAAATGGCAGCCTTGCTTTCTTTTTGCTCCTGGGCATGAGTTGGTTGTGGTCACAGTCACACAGTCATCCTCACTGGGGTCACCTTTCCCCCTCCGGACTATGTCCCCAGGTCTCCCCGCTTCCTGGCCCCTTCTGCCTCAGTTTCCCAACATGCTCCTGGTCTTTAAAGATCCCAATGGTTATGACTCCCAAGGAAGTCAAATGACTAAAATGTACGCTATAATATCTTTTGAGTGAGATGGCAAATATGGGAGAGATAAGGGTTAAAGATTTACCCTGGACAAAACTCAACTTTGGAATTTTCATACATTTGTTTATATATTAGCTCCTGTCTACACGGGTGAAGGTAAGGGAGAGGAAGGGAGGGGCCGGTGGCCAGGGGAACAGAGGGAGGGAATCCTGCAGAGCTGCTTTCTGCAGCAGCTCAGAGGCCTGGGATGTGGGCTAGGCTGGGCGGCCAGCTAGCTCCTCCTTCAGACAGACAGTCTCCTCCACTCCCTCCTTCTCGGCTCTGGCCCTTACAGCAGAGAGTGTGGAGTAAGCATTTTCTCTCACTGCCAGGGGGCATTTACGAAACTGGCTCATTCTCCACACACCCCACCCCACCCCCAACAACCCCGCGTATTTTTTTTAATCACAAACTGGAGTGAGGGGAAATACTCATTGTTGGGAAGTTAGATCTTCTCACAAGGTCAGTTTGTGCCTATTACCCACTGAGAAGAGAACAATTTGAGCAAATGATCACATTTAATTAGAAAAAGAATGAGGCTTAGCTCATAATGACAATGGGCAATTTGAGTAATTAAAATTATTTTAGAAAAGCACTGATTTCTTCTAAATTAAAATATGCCCAGAAGCAATATATATATATATATATATATATATATATATATATATATGTATATATATATACAGATAACTTTTTTGTTATTCAGTCTTTCTCATTTTAAACCACTTGTGAACTGACTTTTCCATTTATGCAAGAGGATGTTCTATATCTCAGAATAATAATTGAAAATGCCCCCATAAATACTTTAAATTTATGAGGTTCTCACTGGCTAAACTACAATTCCTTTAGTGTAACAGCTGAAGAAAAGCATAGAATTCTAGAGAAAACAGTTCTTGGCTTTAACTTCTTTATGTTCAGCAGCCTTATTATTGTCAAAATTCCCCAAATTAAAATGCAAAACTCCGCTTCTTGGCTGGGCTCGGTTACTTAACCTTAATAAAATATAAGAGTCTGTTTCATTAATCGGAAACATACCAGACACAGTGCATGAATTTTATCTTCCACTCTGTCCTCTGTATTTCAGAATGATGATAATAATAATAATAAAAATCCTAGGATTTGGCAGCCAGACAATTGTGTTCTCTTTGTTTCTATCATGTTCCTATGTAAAATGAATTTCTCAGACAGACTAAATGCCTTAAGGGGCAAAAATTCCAATGATCCTCTCCCCTGGAAATCTTTAAAAATAGAATAAACTTTCATTTGTCTGGGTGTGGTTTAAGCACCGTCTGTCTTTGGCAGAGGGATGGTTTAGTTGACCTACTGATGTTGCTTTAAGCTGCATGATCACTTAGGGGGAGAATTTTCCTTTAATCCTTGCCAGATTTAATTTATCACAACAATGCATGCTCTTACAGATGTAGTAAAACAAAAAAGGGGGTGCAATCTTCTTTTCCACTGTAAAGTAATAAAACAGTTTCTCAAATTTGAGAAACTAAGATTAAATCAAGAAAATGTCTGATTTTTTTCCCCCCTCTTCAAACTTCTACTGAAAGATAGTGAAATATGATAAATAGCATGCTATTTAAGACAAGATGTTTTCAAACAACTGGACCAAATCAACAAAACGGAACCATATGCTTCATGAAGACCACCTTCATATTCCTCACAGGAACCTGAAGCTGGGCATCTGGACAGAGGTGGGGGGAGGCACTGACCATGCCAAGGGGTGCTGATGGGCACTGACAGAATGGGGAGTGGGAGAGGGCTGGGGAAAGTGCTGTCACAGATACGGAACCACCAGTGTCAGCCCAGGCTCTTGTTATATGTGCGTCATGTGCCCTTCTGTTGACCTCCCAGACACTCTGCGGACAGCCACAAATTCCCCAGAAGGCCAACCGCACGCCCCCCCCCCCCAAACCCTTGCAATTGGAATCATTATATAATGAAAGTTTCCACTTTCCTCAGAAACACCAAGGGAAAAAAATAGTGTTATGTCAGTACATTGCTCATTAACACATATACACACATGGAGGCCTAAGAGTGGGTCAGTTTTTTAAAACTATTATTTATAGTCAAATTCTAAGTCAAATGTATTCAAGTGTTCACCAATTCCTTCTCTCTCTCTTTTAAACTTTATTTTGAGGGTTAGGGTTAGGGTTAGGGTTAGAGAGACAGAGAGAGAGAGGCAGAGAGACAGGGAGACAGAATCCCAAGCAGGCTCTGTCCTCAGGGTTTGATCTCAAGAAGGGTGAGATCATGACCTGAGCAGAGATCAAAAGTCAGACGCTTAACCAACTGAGCCACCCAGGCACCCCTTTTTCTTTCTCTTTCAAGAGAGAAGCCAAAGTTTGTTTTTAACCATCAAGCTTTATTTAGGTATTATTTACTTATCTGAAAATACACCCATTGTATGTGTGGAGATCAATGTTTTTTAGTGAATTTATAAAACTGTGTAATCATCACTACACCCCAGTTTTAAAATGTTTTCCTGCACTTCAATAAGTTCCTCATGTCCATTTGTAGTCAATCGCCTCTCCGATCCCCAGCCCCAGGCCAAGCACTGACTGCTTTCAGCTCTACAGATATGCTTGTTCTAAAAATTTTATACAAAAATTGTTTCTCGGCCTTTTGGCTAAGATCATGTGTAAAAATTTTACACAAATCAAATAATACAACAGGGGGTCTTTTTTTGAATGCTTCTTTCACTTAGATGATTTTGATGTTCACCTGTGTTGTATATGTGTCAGTAGCTGATGCCTTTTTATTGCTGAACAGTATGAACAGTATGCCAATGTATAGATACACAGCATTGCTTTTGTTATCAGTTCACTAGTTGGTAGACATTTGGGTTTCTGATTTTGGATTACCATGAATACGCTGCTGCGAACATTCAGATGCAAGCCTTTGTGCAGATTTAAGTTTACACTGTTCTTGGGTAGACAGCCAAGAGTGGAATTTTTATTCCAGATGCTAAGTTTATATTTAACTTTTAAAAAGAAACATTGCTTTCCAAAGTGATTGCATCATTTTACATTCCCTTCCGCAATGTATGAGGAATCCAATTGTTCCTTGTCAACACTTGTTATTATCTGAATTTTGATTAGAGCCATTCTAGAGTGTGTGAAGTTATGTCTTACTATGATTTTGTTTTGCATTTACCTAAAGATTTATGATGTTAAGCATCTTTCCAAATGCTTACTGGATATTTTTTATATTTTCTTTGGACAAATGTCTATTCATATCCTTTACCCATTTTTAAATTGGGTTGTTTGTTTTAAAGTTTTATTTTTTATTTGAAAGGGACAGAAGCAGTATGAGTGGGGAGGGGGAGAGAGAGAGGGAGAAAGGGAATCCCAAGCAGGCTCTGTGCTGCTGACACAGAGCTTGATGTGGGGCTTGAACCCATGGAACCGTGAGATCATGACCTGAGCCTAGACCGAGTTGGATGCTTGACAGACTGAGCCACCCAGCCACCACAGGGTTGTTTGGTTTTTTTATTATGAGTTGTAGATGCTGTCAACTGAAAGGAAGGCACTCAGGGTAGGTTAGTAAATGCTTTATTCATTGTCTTAGTAAGAACACAGCCCAGGAAACAGTCCTTCGCATTGCTCTGAAGAATAGCTCTGGAGTTATAGGGGATTATATGTCAACAGGGGAATGGGATTTGCACGCCTGCAAGCACTTCTCCAAATATTTGTGTGTCACAAGGCATATGGTTTGGTTGATAAAATTAAGGTTTACTGATTTCCACATAGACATGTGTAAGACCCCTAGGTGATCTTAATAAATTATGTTTCTATCATAATTGATTATTCAAAAATATCATTTGCATGCCTCTGCTTAACTGATTTTCCAGTTCTTCCTGTTATGTTTTTAAGTTTTTATTTTTAATTCCAGTTAGTTAACACACAGTATATTAGCTTCAGGTGTACAATACACTAATTTAACACTTCATACATCACCCTGCATTCATCACAGGTGCACTACTTAATCCCTATCACCTAGTTCACCCATGCCCCACACACACCTCCCTCCCTTCTGTCAACCTTTGTTCTCTACCCTTAAGAGTCTCTTGGTTTGCCTCTCTCTTTTTTGTTTCCACTTTCCTTGTTTGTTTTGTTTTTTAAATTCCACGTATGAGTGAAATGATGTGGTATCTGTCTTTCTCTGACTTATTTTGTTTAGCAATATAATCCCCAGCGCTGTGTCATTATAAATGACAATATTTCATTCTTTATGGCTGAATTATATTGCATTATATAATGCATTGATAGGCATTCTTCTTTTGTTGTTGTTGTTGTTGAAGTTTCCTTTTTCTTAATAATTTATTTATTTTTTAATTTACATCCAAGTTAGTTAGCATATAGTGCAACAATGATTTCAGGAGTAGATTCCTTAATGCCCCTTACCCATTTAGCCCATCCCCCCTCCCACAACCCCTCTAGCAACCCTCTGTTTGTTCTCCATATTTAAGGGTCTCTAATGTTTTGTCCCCCTCCCTGTTTTTATATTATTTTTGGTTCCCTTCCCTTATGTTTACCTGTATTGGATCTTAAAGTCCTCATATGAGTGAAGTCATATGATTTTTGTCTTTCTCTGACTAATTTCACTTAGCATAATACATTCGAGTTCCATCCACATGGTTGCAAATGGCAAGATTTCATTCTTTTTGACTCCCAAGTAATACTCCATTGTATATATATACCACTTCTTCTTCTTCTTGGTGATGGAAAGTATGGCTGTTTCCATCATTTGGCTATTGCAGATAATGCTGCTATAAACATGTACATCTATCCCTTTGAATTTGCATTTTTGTATTCTTTAGGTAAATACCTGGTAATGCAATGGCTGTATCACAAGGAAGTTCTATTTTTAACTTTTTGAGGAATCTCCACACTGTTTTCCAGAATGGCTGCACCAGTTTGCATTCCCATCAACAGTGCAATAGGGTTCCCCTTTCTCCACATCCTCACCAACATCTGTTGTTTCTTGTGTTGTTGATTTTAGCCATTCTGACAGGTTGGGGTGATATCTAATTGTGGTTTTGACTTGTATTTCTCAGAAGATGAGTGACATTGAGCATCTTTTCATGTATCTGTTAGCCATTTGGTTGTATTCTTTGGAAAAATGTCTATTCGTGACTTCTGCACATTTTTAAATTGGATTATTTGATTTTGGGTGTTGAGTTTTATAAGCTCTTTACATATTTTGGATAGTAATCCTTTATTGAATATGTCATTTGCAAATATCTTCTCCAATTCTGTAGGCTGCCTTTTTTTTTTTTTAAATTTTTTTTCAACGTTTATTTATTTTTGGGACAGAGAGAGACAGAGCATGAACGGGGGAGGGGCAGAGAGAGAGGGAGACACAGAATCAGAAACAGGCTCCAGGCTCTGAGCCATCAGCCCAGAGCCCGACGCGGGGCTCGAACTCATGGACCGCGAGATCGTGACCTGGCTGAAGTCGGACGCTTAACCGACTGCGCCACCCAGGCGCCCCTGTAGGCTGCCTTTTAATTTTGTTGATGTTTCCTTCCCTGTGCAGAAGCTTTTTATCTTGATTATGTCCTAATAATTTATTTCGTTTTTGTTTCCCTTGCCTCTGGAGACATATCTAGAAAGAAGTCGGTAAGGCTGATGTCAAAGAGGTTGCTGCCTGTGTTCTCCTATAGGATTTTTATGTTTTCATGTCTCACATTTAGGTCTTTAATCCATTTTGAATTTATTTTTGTGTCTGGCGTAAAAAAGTGGCCCAGTTTCATTATTTTGCATGTAACTGTCCAATTTTCCCAACATCATTTTTTGAGGAGACTTTTTCCCATTGGATATTCTTTCCTTCTTTGTCAAAGAGTTATTGCTATAGGTTCATTTCTGGGTCTTCTATTCTGTTCTATTGATCTAGTTGCCTTTTTCCCCCCAATACCATACTGTTTTGATCACTACAGCTATGTAATATAACTTGAAGTTGGGAATTGTGATGCCTCTAGCTTTGCTTTCTTTTCTTTTTCAAGATGGCTTTGGCTATTTGGGGTCTTTTGGGTTCCATACAAATTTTAGGATTGTTTGTTCGAGCTCTGTGAAAAATGCTGTTGGTATTTTGATAGGTACTGCATTAAATGTGTAGATCTCTTTGGGAAATATAGATATTTGAACAATATTTGTTCTTCCAATCCATGAGCATGGAATGTCTTTCCATTTCTTTGTGTCCTCTTAAATTTCTTTCATCAGTGTTTTATAGTTGTCAGAGTACAGGTCTTTCACCTCTTTGGTTAGGTTTATTCCTTGGTATCTTATTTGTTTTTGGTGCAACTATAAATGAGTTTGATTCCTTAATTTCTCTTTCTGCTGCTTCATTATTGGTGTATAGAAATGCAACAGATTTCTGTATGTGGATTTTGTATCCTGAAACTTTATTGAATTCTTTTATCAGTGCTAGTAGGTTTTTGGTGGAATATTTCAAGTTTTCTATATAGAGTATCATGTCATTGGCAAATAGTGAAAGTTTTACTTCTTCCATACAGATCTGGATGCTTTTTACTTCTTTGTGTTATCTGGTTGCTGTTGCTAGGACTTCCAGTACTGTGTTGCATAATAATGGTGAGAGGGAACATCCCTGTCTTGTTCCCCACTGTAGAGGGAAAGCTCTCAGTTTTTCCCCACTGAGGATGATATTAGCCGTGGATTTTTCATACATAGGCTTTATATGTTGAGGTATGTTCCCTCTAAACTTACTTGGATGAGCTTTTTTTTTTTTTAAATCACAAATCGATGTTGTACTTTGTCAAATGCTTTTTCTGCATCTATTGAAATGGTCATATGGTTCTTATCCTTTCTTGTATTAATGTAGTGTATTATGTTGATTGATTTGTGAATATTGAACCACTCTTGCAACTCAGAAAGAAATCCCACTTAATCATGGTGAATGATTTTTTAATGTATTGTTGGATCCAGTTTGCTAGTATTTTATTGACAATTTTTGCATCCGTGTTCATCAGGGATATAGCCTGTAGTTCTCTTTTTTAGTAGTCTTTACCTGGTTTTGGTATCAGGGTAATGCTGGCCTCATAGAATGAATTTGGAAGTTTTTCTTCCTTTTCTTTTTGGAATAGTTTGAGAAAAATAGGTATTAACTCTTCTTTAAATGTTTGGTAGAATTCACCTCTTAAGCCATCTGGCCCTGGAATTTTGTTTGTTTGGAGGTTTTTTGATTACTCATTCAATTTATCTTCTGGTTTATGGTCTGTTCAGGTTTTCTATTTCTTCCTGTTTAAGTTTCATAATCCATATGTTTCTAGGAATTTATACATTTCTTCCAAGTTGTCCAATTTGTTGGTATCTAGATTTTCAAAGTATTCACTTATAATTGTTTGCATTTCTGTGAGTGTTGGTTGTTATTTTTCCTTTCATTTGCAATTTTATTTATTTGGGTATTGTCTCTTTTTCAATAAGTATGGCTACAGGTTTATAAAATTTATTATTTTTTTCAAAGAACCATCTCCTGGTTTCATTGATCTGTTCTATTTTTTGTTTGTTTTTTTGTTTTAGTTCCAATATAATTTATTTCTGCTCTAATATTTATTATTTCCTTCCTTCTGCTGGCTTTAGGCTTCGTTTATTGTTCTTTTCTAGCTTCTTTAGGTATAAGGTTAGGGCGTTTGAGATTTTTCTTTCTTCTTTAGGTAGTTCTGTGTTGCTATATACTTTCCTCTCAGGACCACTTTTTTCCTGCATCCCAAAGGTTTGGGCCATTGTATTTTTTAAAATTTTCTTCTTTGATTTCCTGTTGATCTATTCATTGTTTACTAGCATGTTGTTTAACCTCTATGTATTTGTGGTCTTTCCAAATTTTTTCTTGTGGGTGACTTCTCATTTATAGCATTGTGATCAGAAAAATTTGAATGGTATGATTTCAAGTTTTTGGTATCAGGGTAATGCTGGCCTCATAGAATGAATTTGGAAGTTTTCCTTCCTTTTCTTTTTGAGGCCTGATTTGTGACCTAATATGTGATCTATTCTGGAGAATGTCCCGTGAGTACTTGGGAAAAATGTGTATTCTGTTGTTTTAGGATGGAATGTTTTGAATATATCAGGTCCAGTGTGTCATTAAAAGCCATTGTTTCCTTGTTTGTTTTCTGTTTAGATGATCTGTGCATTGATGCAAGTGGAGTGTTAAAGCCCTCTACTATTATTGTATCAGTATCAATTTGTTCCTTTATGTTTATTATTGTTTTGTATATTTGGGGGCTGCCATGTTGGGTGAAAAAATATTTACAGTTGTTAGATCTTCTTGTTGGATTGTCCCTTTTATTATGATGTAATGCCCTCCTTTATCTCTTGTTACAACCTTTGTTTTAAAGTCTAGTTTGTCCAATATAAGTATTGCTTTCTTTTGCATTCATTAGTGTGACAGACGTTTCTCCATCCCCTCACTTTCAGTCTGCAGGTGTCTTTCAGTCCAAAATGAGCCTCTTGTAGGCAGCATATAGATGTGTCTTCTTTTTTGTCCATTCTGACACCCTATGTCTTTTGATTAGAGCATTTAGTCCACTTACATTCAGAGTAACTACTGATTTATATTTACTGTCATTTTATTACTTGTTGTTTCTGAAGATTTTCTGTAATCCTTTCTTGTCTTTGTTACTTTTAGTCTCTCCTTTCCACTCAGTGAGTTCCCTTTAATATTTCTCGCGGGGCTGGTTTAGTGGTCATGAACTCCTTTAGTTTTTGTTTATCTAGGAAACTTTATCTCTCCTTCTATTCTGAATGATGGTTTTTTTCTATTCAGCAGATTCAGATTTTTCCTATTCAGCACTGTAAATATATCAAGCCATCCCCTTCTGGCTTGCCATGTTTCTGTTGAGAAACCTCCAGTAAGCCTTATGGGTCTTCCCTTGTAAGTTAAGGATGGCTTTTGCCTTGGTGCTTTTAAGGTTTTTTTCTTTTTCACTGTATTTTGCAAATTTACTTATAATATGTCTTGGTGTTGACCTGCTTTTGTTGATTTTGATGGGAGTTCTCTGTGCCTCCTGGATCTGGATATCTGTTTCCTTCCCCACGTTGGAGAGTAGTTCAGCTATTATATCCTTAAGTAATTTTCTGCCCCCTTTTTTTCTCTCTTCTTCTGGGATTGTCATTACGTTTGATAGAGTCACTGACTTCCCTAAGTCTATTCTCATGTTCCATAATTCTTTCTCTCCTTTGTTCAACTTCATTATTCTCCATTATTTTGTCTGCTAGGTCACTAATTTGTTCCTCTGCTTCTTCCAGCCTGCTCTTCATTGTATCAAGCCTGTTTCCAATCTCATTTTTTAAACTCTTTTATCTCTGTGGTAAGGGTATCCCTGATTTCTATCCTTTCTCAAACCCAGTGAGTATCCTTATGATTGTTGCTTTAAATTCTCCATCAGGCATGTTACCATATCTATTTTGCTTAGATCTCTGGCCATGGCCTAATCTTATTCTCTCATTTGGGATAAATTCCTCTACCTTGGCATTTTGTCTAGGTCTCTGCCTTCATCTGTGTATTAGAAAAGACACTTATGTTTTCTGCTGTTCAACATAATGTCTTTATGAAGAAGAGCTCATGTAGTGTCCACAGCCTGGCACTTCAGGGAGTGTCTCTGGTGTGTGCTGCCTGCACTCTGCTGTTGTGTTGTGGCTTCTCTGTCCTTCAGGCTGGTCGTCTGCAGAGGCTCTCCTCGCCTGTTGTGGGCAGTGTTTGGTCCTTGGCCTGAGTGTGGTGAGCTTTAACTAGGTGTGCTCCGGTCTGCTTGTGAAATGATATCTGATACTACTTTCAGGAGAACTAAGGCCCTGCAGGACTCTCTGGTTGGGAGATGTGGTGTGGGCAGGGGTTTGTGCTGGTTTTCTGGGGGAAGGGCCCGCCCCATTGGGATAAAGGCAGACTTGGCAGAGAGGGGTAGTTTCACCACAGCACATGGGGTTGGGGCTTGGTATAAGCAAGTTAGGCAGCCAGTGTAGGTGCTGGCCTGCTTTCTGCAGGTGGCTCTATCTTTATGCTGAGGGGTAGGCGAAGGAAATGGCTCCAGCCAGCTCCTTTTTTCCCTTAAGAGGTGTCTCCATGAACACTGCCTCTCAGAGACACGCTCCAAGAAATCAAATAATCTCCCAGCTGTGTACCCCAGGCGTTTTTCAGATCACTGTTTCCATGCTGTCTGCTTCCGGGGTTTTTGCCTGCCTACTTTCCAGGAGCAGCACAGTGCCCTCCGTGCTCTATCTCAGTCAAACTGCTGACTTTTAAAACTCTAGACTTTAAGCCCCACTAGTTGCAAGAACTCACGAAATTTAGCCCCTCTCATTTCCAAGCCAATGGCTTTGGGGAGACTTTCTCCTTGTGCATTCCCCTGCGTGCTCCTCTCTCTCTCACTCTTCTCTGTGTCCATGGCTCCCTCCTCTCCACAGTACCCACGATCCATTTCTCCCCTAAACTACATCTCTGCCCTTCCTATCATCCTTGATGTGGCCTCTTCTCTCCCATTAGTCAAGGAGTTTGTTCTGCAAGGCTTCAGGTCTATTTCTGGGGTATTTAGGATGATTGAATAATTATCTAGTTGTATTCATGGGATGAGACAAGCCTCAGGTCCTTCTACTCCACCATCATCTCCCTTCTCCTATAAGCCAGTTCTTCCTGTTATTGGTATCTCCTTCAGGTATCAAGGAGTCACAGAAGGCACGGGGCATGGAAAGGTCACAAAAGGCCGACATCAGTCACCTACTACAGTTTTAGTGTACCATGTTCTTCATAGATTATGGATACAAATCCTTTATAAGATACATGATTTGAAAATATTTTCTATCAGGCTAGGGCTTGTCTTTTAACTTTAATGGTATCTACTGAAAAACAAAAGTTTTAACATTTTGATGCAGTCCAATTTATCAATTCTTCTTTTATAGATCATGATTTTAATGTTACATCTAAGAAATCATTGCCTAACACAATTTCAAAAATATTTTAGCTCACATTTCCACTAGAATTTTTACAGATTTATCTCTTACATTTAGGTTTATGATCCGTTTTTCGTTGATTTCTGTGTATGGTGTCCTGTAAAGATTTAAGATTATTATTATTGCTTTCTTTGCATATGAATATCCAATAATTCCATTGCCATTTGTTGAAAAAAATATCCTTTCCCCATTGAATTTCTTTGGCTCTGTCAAAAATCAATGACCATAAATATTAGGTTTATTTCTGAACTTTCTATACTGTTCCATTGATCTGTATGTCAATTTTTATGCTGATCATACTGCCTTGATAATTGTAGCTTTATAATAAGTTCTGAAGTTTATAATAAGTTCTGAAGTTCCCCTTTGTTCTTTTGTAAGTCATTATCCCTGTACTACTTCTTCCACTGTAGGCAATGGTTTAATTTCTAATCCTAGAAGATTATGAAACAAGAGATCATCTTTTCCTTTACACCTCTCTCATGTGTTAGGATCTTCTTCCTGGCTCTTATGTAAATCAGTTTTTGCAACATAACATACCACCTCAGAACTAGTGGCTTAATAGAACACACATTTATTTAGCCCACAACCCCAGGAGTCAGCAATTTGGGATGTGCTCAGCTGAGCAATTTGTTTTTCTCTGGCTCTTTTTCATGTGTCTGTGGTCAGCTGCCAGCCCCTTTGGTAGTTCTCCTTCCGGAGGTTGACTGGATGGCAGCTGGGGCAGTGGTGGGTAACTGGGTCATGTGTTTCTCACCATCCACCAGGGTAGCCTGAGCTTGTTTCCATGGTGGCAGAGTACCAACAACTCTAGAAGGAAAACTTTTCAATTCTCTGCTAGCGTATCCTCTGTCCCATTGGCCTAAACCAGTAAGAAAGCCAAGACTAACAATAATTTGGAAGAGTTTTGCCAAAAGTGAATACAAGGATGTATGAACTAATCGAAGGAACTGCTGGGGTCAATCTACCACAGTTTTTGGCAACATGGTGAAATTACCTGCTTCAAATATGAAGAGAACCAAGTTTCTGAGTATGAACCAATCAAAATTTAGCAAACCAGTTATTTCAAAGTAACAGTTTTGGGTCATTGGGACTTATTCTTCCACAGATTTCCAATCCATAGAGCCCACATCTCATCCAGTAGCTAACACCAAAGACTAAGGACATAGGGAAAGAAAATGGTTCCTTATAATTTTCCTTAGGATCACAAAACTTTTAGATTGGGGAAACTAAAAGAGTCCAAAATATTTCCTCAATTAGAACATTTAGGGACCTTCAATTCCAACCCTTCCTATCTTAACATAATTTACTTTTAGAACAGAATAATCTTAGAGATCTTCAGGATCATAAAGACCAAATCTGAAGGTTGTACCTTAGAGCTTCATTGAAAGGGTAGTGCTCTTTACCTAAGTCTAAGCACCAGGGCATCCTGACATTAGGATTCACCACTCCTGTATAAATAATCAAACCACACAAATGTTTTCCTGTATTTTTTTCTGGAAAAAACATCACAAGCAGCTATCAGCGTTTTGGTAGGAGATGAAGCTTTAATTCCTAATTCATTATAGTCAAAATTAATTCATTTTTATCTTTTTTCTCACTATCTATGCTAGACTCTGTGCTGCCATCACTGTTATGAAAATATTTGGAATATTTTAGCAAATGCGTGGGCTTGGAAGTAGATGAGAGGCAGGAAGCTGCACGGTCTGGGCTCAAATTGGTGAGTTAAGATTACCTGCTTCAAGCTGTAAGTATTTGGTGAATAGTTTCAGTATGTTAGAACAGTAGCTATGGATTAAATATATTCTTGAAAAAAATTTTTAATGTTTATTTTTGAGAGAGAGAGAGAGAGAGGGAGAGAGAGAGAATGAGTGGGGGAGGGACAGAGAAAGAGAAAGACAGAATCCAAAACAGTCTCCAGGCTCTGAGCTGATAGCACAGAGCCCAACATGGGGCTCAAACCCATAAACCGTGAGATCAGGACCTGAGCCGAAGTTGGACGCTTAACAACTGAGCTACCTAGACGCCCCTAAATATATTCTTTGGGTCAACCAGGAAAACTCACCACCTGTGACATTATATTGAAAACAATAATCTAGCAAATAGCTTTGCAAATATCATCTCTTTGAAAACTGGGGTAAATCTGAGTTGTCTTTATTTCAGAACATTATAGATAAAAGCTGGATCAATATGAGAATTTGGAAAGACTTTTCTGGCTAACCTAACCAATTAAATCAATTCCATCCAGGAAATATAAGTAAAGTTGATTTTCTCCTCCTCAGGCAAGTTTGTTGATTAAAATGATTATTTTAGTATTTTATGGTGGGATTGCAGATGTGGAACTGGACCCTACAAATTTAAGTCATTGCCAGTCCAGATCACTTCAGGTGCCTAGTAAGACTAGTTGTTGTTTTTGTTTGTTTGTTTGTTTGTTTGTTTGTTTTTTAAGGTTTATTATTTATTTAAGGTTTATTTATTTATTCTGAGAGAGAGACAGTTGGGGAGGGGCAGAGAAAGAGGGAGAAAGAGAATCCCAAGCAAGCTCTGATACAGGGCTCAAACCCACAAACTGTGAGATATGACCTCAGCCGAAACCAAGAGTTGGATGCTTAACTAACTGAGCCACCCAGGCACCCCAGGACTAGTTTCTTAATGTTGGTTGTCCTGGCTGTCATTGTATAAAGAAGCTTCTGAGGAAGTGAAGGCTTGTCCTTCGTCAGAGATGGGTGTAGCTGCCGCCTTGTAGAATGGAGGTTTAATTGAATCACCTGCGGGCTTCAGACTCTGTTTAAGTACGTGGATGAAACAAGAAAGATGATGCCTGACAAAGACGAGTGGCTTTGTTAATTAAATTAGCAGTGGAAAATTTACAAGCTTTAATTAGTATAAAATAAGCCACAGAAATAAAGATAGTGATTAAAGCAGACTAATCTGATTAGAATCACAATGTGCGTTGTTACAGGCTAGTTGATGGTAGAGACTCTCCAGCGGAGTCTGGCCAGATGCAGGAACCCACTTGGAAGAAAAAGGTACTTTGCACCCAAGCCTGGAGCTGCCTGTTGGATTGCTAAATCATTTGGGGGGGGGGATTATGCCAGAAAAACACTGTGAGAAGCGTGGGCACTGGTGAATTGATAAAAGCCTTCTTTCTGGGAGAAAGCCTATAAAATCCATGACCACCTGCAGTGAAGGGAGCTAAAATTAAACTTCAGAACCCTCACTAGCTGAGCAAGATTTCAACCAGCCTCTCAAAACTTCAAACTTATGAAAAGTCTGGAGAGTCAGAAGGTGGTTAAGTTGTCCATACTTTCTTAGTTCACACCCACACAATGAAAGCAGTGTCCATTCGAGACATTTAGACAAAGAATATCCAAGTATCCTGTGTGTTGAGAGAAATGTTAAATTCAATGCAGTACAAATCACAACATTAAATTACCATGTAAATCCTCTCCAATGGTCATTTTCTTGATCTAACTTCTATCAAATTAATTTTAGTTTATGAGTGTAGGTAGATGGAAACTGTCCATTTCCCTTCCAGCAATTCCCAGTTCTCCCCCTATTTTCTGGTTTGTAAAGCTTCCAATCACCTCAAAGCCGAATCCTAAAACAGGTCACGTGTCTCCATTATTTTCTTTTTTAAAAAAAAATTTTTTTTTCAACGTTTATTTATTTTTGGGACAGAGAGAGACAGAGCATGAACGGGGGATGGGCAGAGAGAGAGGGAGGCACAGAATCGGAAACAGGCTCCAGGCTCTGAGCCATCAGCCCAGAGCCCGACGCGGGGCTCGAACTCCCGGACCGCGAGATCGTGACCTGGCTGAAGTCGGACGCTTAACCGACTGCGCCACCCAGGCGCCCCAATTTTCTGTGTGCATATGCGGCATCGTGCATGAGGCTCTCGTAATATTTAGATAGTCATGCACCAACAGAAACCGTGACAGAACTTCACTTTTCAAACAAATCATAACCAAAGTTTTTAGAAGATATTCAATTATATATTAAATAAAATGGCCTGGTTTATATTGACTTAGGCTTCTAATATTTGGTATCAACTATTTTAAATGTTTATTCCTTCAGTATGGGTTTATTATAAGAATAGATTTTCCTTCGGTGTTGCAAATGCTGAGACATAAGAAGAAATTCATTTTAAGTGGGTTGTCTTATGACAGAAGGTTATGGCCATTTCAAATCAAATTTAAAAAAAATAGACATTTTCATTGTTAATTTGATGGCATAGATTTCAGCTACAATTGTGTCACCGTGGTCTACTGAGACGATTTAGTTCAAAATAAACCAACATTCTTCACTATAGAGTTTTCATTAAAAATATCAACTAAAAGAAGAGAATTTTCTTTGGTGCTTATGGCCAGAATACAAAAAGGTGGAGTGAACGACTGCCAAAATATACTTGGATTAAGTTTATTAATTCGTTATCTGTATCTAATTCATCAATTATAATTCACAACATATAATTGATGGCTATCACAAAAGATGGTATGAAGTTCAATTTCAATTGCACTGCTATGCATTTGATAACAGAAATGTTTTTTTCTCAGCCAATGAATGTTTGTTGAGAACCCCAGAAGATGCAGTATTCTGTCCTGTGCGTTGGTATCTTTTTCAAAGAATATATGTGATCTGGTGAATAGATAGGATACTTATCTTTCTTAGATTTTTAATAGAGACACACTGCTAATGTGTATTCAATACAGATATTTAGAGATACAAATAACAGCTAGGTAGGACATTGATTCTTTAAGTTCAGAGTCTGTTCTCCCTTCCTCCCTCTCTTCTCAGTCTGAAAGCTCTTAGGTGGGGCTGAGCAAAGCGGGCAGCTGTAAGTGGCAAAGGCAGTGACACAGGACAGGTGTTGCTTGAGCAGGTCAAGGATGGGGTCTGCACTGACTGGGGTGGGAAGTTGAAGCCCCACTGAGAGGGGTTGGGATAAGCAGTTTTCCTGCACAGGGAAGGACAGGTAGAATGCTTACGGAAGCCCCAGAAATGGGTGGAGAAGACCGACTGGGTGAAGAGTCCACCTGTGGGATGATTATGGCCTGGCCTGTGGCGTTGGGGCTGTGGAGGGTGCAAAGGGCATGTGCATAGCCTGCCAAGGAATACAGAGCCCAAGAGGGGGGAGGAGGCTCCCTGTGTGCGGGCACCGGTGGTGTGAGCCACCACGGGATATGAGGGCTGAGAACAAGGTGAGGAGGGCACCCTGGTGGGAGACAAAGGTGATGGCAGCAGCATCTGTGTGCAGATTGGAGCCCTGCATGCAGACGGCACCTGTGCAGGGGTGAGGCGACTGTGGAGGGGGTAGTAAGAGAGCATCCACATGGGATTAGTGGTGCGGTGGTTTGCTGGGGGCACTGGTCACCCTGTGGCAACTGAGTGAATAAGAGAGTATAATGAAGATAAAGAGAGACAAGTTTCTCATTGTAAGAAACTGAGAAAGATAAAAAAAAAAAATGGAACAAACCCATGGGGTTAATTTGGAATTATGGTATTGGTTTGAACTCATGGTTTTCAGTATATAAGTATAGATAGATATATACCTATATAAATAAATATTGATCAGGATGTACGTGTGTGTGTATATCTATATCATATGTGCATGCACACACACACGTATATTTACTACCTGTATCCAAAGAGAGAGCTTAAAAGCAATGATATTCTTGTGTCACCCAGATGCTGAAACCTAAAATCCATGCTCCAGTAAAAGAACTGGGATGCCTTGGAGAAATGGCTGATTCTAGGACGGATCAGGATAATTACATAATAAATGTGAGGTATCTCATTATGATGGAAGACAAGGAAGTACTCGAAAGAAGAGGACATTTCAAAAAGACATAGAAATCCAGATGGCCAAACAAGAGACAGGTTTAGCATCAAAACAAATAATAATAGTAAACATGTTCCTTACAGTAGACTACCAACTGCTTAAGGTATAAAAAGTAAGAGGAAAACCATGTGGCAACCATCGTAATAATAGTTCAGGCAAGAAACATCAATGGATGCAATGAAGTGGTAGAAAATTTGATGAAGAGTAGAATAGGCTCTTAAATTACCTTCACAAAGCGATGAAGAGTAATTTCTTCGGTAAAGAAATCTGCCACACAAAACAACCAAGTGATCAAGGTGAACATTAACATACAGGACAAAGCAAAATTACATAGCGCTTGATAGGGTGCAATGAGACCATAGCATCACATTCGCGATATCTCTGCCAAAAACAGATAACCCAAACATAATCATGAGGAAACATCAGACAGCCAGAGTGGAAGATATTTATCTGAACAACTGGCATGTAATTTTCAAAGTTACCAATGTCATGAAAGCCAAGGAAACCCCAAGGAACCTTTTGAGATTGCAGCAGATTCAAGAAACATGGTCACCAAATAGGGTCCTCAATTGGAACCTTTTGCTAAAACACATACTCTTGCCCAGTTGGGGAAGCTTGTATGTGGATTAAATGGTGGTAAAAAATTAATATTAAGTTCTTTATTTTGTTTATTTATTAAAAAGATTTTTAATGTTTATTTATTTATTTATTTTTAATTTTTTTTTCAACGTTTATTTATTTTTGGGACAGAGAGAGACAGAGCATGAACGGGGGAGGGGCAGAGAGAGAGGGAGACACAGAATCAGAAACAGGCTCCAGGCTCTGAGCCATCAGCCCAGAGCCCGATGCGGGGCTCGAACTCCCGGACCGCGAGATCGTGACCTGGCTGAAGTCGGACGCTTAACCGACTGCGCCACCCAGGCGCCCCCTTAATGTTTATTTTTGAGAGAAAGAGAGAGAGAGAGAGAGAGAGAGAGAGAGAGAGAGAGAGAGAGACAGAGTGTGAGCAAGGAAGGGGCAGAGAGAGAGGAAGACACAGAATCTAAAGCAGGCTCCAGGCTCCGAGTTCTTGCACAGAGCCCGCCTCTGGCTTCGAACTCATGAGCTGTGAGATCATGACCTGAGCTGAAGCTGGACGCTTAACTGACTGAGCCACCCAGACATCCCCTAGGTTCTTTATTTTGATTATTATATTGGGACTTTGCAGGAGAAAATATTACTTGTAGGAAGTACATTCTAAAATAACTGAAGGTAACAGGACATAGAGGCAGCAAAACTATCCTGAATGTTTGAAATCATTTCAAATCATTTCATTGAAAAAAATATATCAGGAGTCTAAAACAGTCTGTTTTCCAGAACTGCCTGTGTTATGACCTGGCTGTTTGAGGGAGGAGGACAAATCACTTCAACTCTTTATGTTTCTATTTCTTCACCTCTTAAATAAGGGAGTTGGACTAAAGCACCTCAAATCTCTTTAGAGATCTAATACCATCAGGTTCTCAGGTGTCAATCAGGAACATTGTACTCAGGGGTTAGGCAAGAAGGGGTAAGTGGTAAAAAGCTCTGGAAGAGGAATCATCCCGGTTGCATTTTGTGAGAGTGGAGATTCGCTGTGTGCCAGAAAGAGGAAGAGGGATTGTGCAGGCAAGGAAAGTGCTCAAGCATACAGTCTGAGCAGAAGTTACCCAACAGGAAGAGACAAGATCTTATCTTTTTGCTGAAAGGCTTCTTGATTCCCCTCCCTCTCTTCATCCCACCTTCCTTCCTCCCTCTAGCAGTTATTAAGCAGTTCCCACATTCAAGGCACTGGGTGAAATACTGTGGAGGGTAGAGGCAGAAAGGATAGTTTCTGCTCTCAAACTGTCTTCAGTCTGGTAGAAGAGGAAACACACAGATAAAGCAACAGCAACCACAGCACCAAAATCCCCCCCAAACTCTGCTTAAACTACGCCAAGTTTGCCACTCTGAGGTTCAGAATTGAATTAGCCTCTTTCTTGTTCAACAATCATTCTCCCTCCCCTCCCCCAAAGCATTCTTTCCCCTTATTTGATAGTTTTATAGACTAGGTGACATGTGGCATTGATAGCTGTATGTTTTATCAGGAACAAAATAAGCCTTGGTCAAGTGAGCAGTACTCTACAGACTAGCTGCTTAATGCCTCTAGGAATAAAATGGAATTTATCTCTTTGATTTTTAAACCTCAGAGAAACTCTGCTTCCCTTTTCCTACCACAGGAAAAACTGCAATTTAACAATTGATACATGAAATGATTAATTTTATTAGGGTGAAATTGTGAAATAAAATACAATGTGGATTGGGTTCCTCTTAATATAAGCCATCTTTTTAAGCTGGTAAAATAATAATATGTATTAATTTATATAATATTGTTATAACACTGTACTGTGCATTATATTGTAACGTCAGGGAATTTATATGTATGCCACTGAAAATCAGTAAGGGACTTAATCCACAAAATCCATATTATTTTCTTTATCAGTCGTTTTGGAAAAGACAGAAAATTATAGTGCTTGAATAAAATATGTTTTTAAAACGAATTTTCCAAATAAAATTTCCCCTAATGTTCATCCTTGTTCATTAAGCCCACATAAAAGGGACCAAAGCAGCCATTAAGTGGAGGTTCAATGGCTCTCTGTTTAAAGCGAACGCTACGGTTCCAACCCATAATGTGTCTATTGTTTTGGAAAATGCTAATTGTTAAATTGATTGTGATATTCATGTTCTGGCACTCCAGCTGAACACTGCACAATGCCCCATGTGATGATGGAGAAGAGCTTGCTGTTTGATGCACAGTGCTTGGCATGTCCACGTCTATCTCAGTTGTGAAAGGTTGTTTCAGGGCCTTGTTTTTCTAAATGTGAATGGCTCAGACAAGAGAACGGTAACACAAGATACTAAATTATGCTTATTCCTTTCATCAGTGAAGTCGCTCAGATGAATAGATGGGGAGCAAGGAAACTGCATGTTACATATTTATAATGGATTCTGAGGGTGGCTGAGAAAGCCAACGCAGCATGGTCGAGTGCAGGATGTACTGGGAGTTGGGAACGTGGTTCTGGTCCTGCTCTGGCTCTCTCTGACTGTGATATTGGCACGTTACTCTTTGGGATCTTATCTAAGAAGAGAGGATTAGGACAAAATATTTTCTGAGTCCCTTCCAGTGCTTTTAATATGAAATATCACTATGTTAAATTTCTCGCTTGTTACGGCACTTAATATGGAAAAAACTGACAAATAACTTCCAAGTAATTTTTCATCAGATAGATACCAAGTCCCTTTTATGTTCTGAGAACTGTGTCTATACCAAAAGTGTAGGATTAATACATGTAGCATGTGTTATCAGGAGTGTATAATTTAGCCTAATACTGGCAGACTAATGATAAATTCAGGGTGGTGATATTATAACAAGTCCCATAATATAACTAAATGTAATGCACGATCTCAGATTTGATGCTCAAACAGAAAATAAATATTGCTATAATGAACACTGTTGGAAAAATTATACTGAATTAATATCAAATTTCCTGAGGGAGATAATTGTATTGTGGTTATTTGAGAGAATATCCTGGTTCTTAGGAGAGACATGCTGACATATTTGGGGTCATGATATCTGCAACCCAGTCCCAAATGATTCAGTAAAATGTATGTTTATACACATACGCTTATACACATGTATGAAAGAGGCTGAAAGCAAACACAGCACAATGTTTACAATCGGTGAAAGTAGTATATGGATATTCCCCACCCCAACCCCCTTTTTTTGAGAGAGAGACAGCAAGAGGGGAGAGGAGGGGCAGAGGGAGAGAGAGAGAACCTCAAGCAGGCTCCACACTCAGTGTGAAGCCTGACGCGGAGCTTGATCCCATGACCCTGGGATCATGACTTGAGCCGAAATCAAGAGCCAGATGCTCAATGGACTGAGCCACCCAAGTGCTGGGTATTGCTTTATGATTCTTAAATCTTTTCTGAACATAATAGCTAGAAAAAGTAATGTGTGATAAAATGTTACAGGAATGCAAGGATAATTGCATGCAAGATAATTATAATAGCTAGTCTAATAAAACAGGATGTCAAACCATCTCATTTTATAAGTCTGCGGCCCCACAGATGAAACATATTGGTGACAAGTGTCCAGTGATTGATTGTGAAGAGTAGCTCCATTCTCATCCCCCCACCCCCCACTGGACGAGGTAAGATGTGGCCCAGATCATGTCCAGCTCATTGGTTTCTTCCAGCTCACAGGCAAGAAGATTATTCTGAGGCACAAGAATGGTTAAGTAACTTGCCCAAGGTCACACAGTAGGTAACAGACCAAGGAGTCAAAATCAGGCTTTGCCAAGTGGTCTCCTACCTTTACCACTCTATAGTGCCTCTAATAATCTTATGTGAACTCAGTTTGGATGTTTCCTGTTTTCTTTTTCTTCTTTCTACTTTTGCAAGTTTAGTTTGGAACAAAAATGTCCAAAGGAGCTCAAACCATGGTTGGATTATTATTAGTGAATTAGACAAATTGAAACTTTGCTGATCGGATTACTTCCAGAACCCTGATCGTTGTGATTTGGCCTGTCATAATGATTGTAAATGGTTATCAGTGATTTATCTGGTCATTGATTTTGAAGACTTTTAGAGCGATAAGATCTAGTATATGTAGCAAATTGGGTCTTTAAGTATATTTTTTAATGCATATAAAATCTGTATATCTTAAAGGAAATAACATCCAATTCATCATGAGGAGAACTGAGATTAAAATAGGAAGACTGATACTGAGCACACCTTCTCCGAGCTTTTCTCAGCGCTACTCTTATAGGAATGGTGTCTCAGGAAAGATGCTAGATCAGCTTGAGGCAGGATAAGACTTCATGTTGAGTTTAGGGAGCTGTAAGTATTTTGGAAGATACTCAGGAATAAAGTCATGAAATTTTCTTTTCACATTCATAAAAATATAAGGCACGGTCACTTAGACAAAGACACTTTGGGGTGAAAATGGTGAATGCTCAAGAGCCTTTAGAAAAATTATCTACAAGGGTGCTTAGAAGAGGAGCTGGCATGGGAGGAGAGAGGTTACACTTTAAACTTAAAGGAATATGGTAATCTTTGGGTTCTGCAATTTGGAGCAAACTAGTCTTGCATTTTATTCCTCTGATGTTTGTTTCTTTTCACTGTGAAGATTCAACCTTCAAAGCAGAACCCGACAGGTTGTGCTCTGCTCATCCAGCCTTCTGGGCATCTGTCTTCAGGTGAATTATAGAAGCAAATCTGGGAGTTCACTCCTGTTCTCGGTGCTCGTTCACCTCAACCGAGTGGCAGCAGAGGCCTTAAATGAGCCATACAGAAGTGCGTGCCACAAACATCTTCAACTGGGAGTTTTGAATAATGTTACTTTTAGGTTTTCAAAAAAGTTTTCTCCTGTTCATCACGAAGCCTAATGAAAGCCTATTTTGCATTCTGAGAGGAGGAATTGTAATGTGAAAATGTCTCAGAATCCAAATTATTTAAGCAGTAATCCAAAGAAGTTCCTTGTCAGAAGCAATATTATTTTGTACGTGCTAGAGAAGAGGAACCCTTGAGCGCTATCCCCCCAGAACTCTTGAACAGTGACTGGTGTGTATATATCGTGAAGAGACTTACGCCATTAATTCTTGATACGTAACACATTCCTTTCTTTGTCTCTGATATTGTTTTTAATAGTATTTCTGTCAATTCTCTTGAGATAACAAGTTGTCTACATTGGAGACATTTTTATTCATTTTGTCTGAAATTTATACCTTTTCCTCATTTTACTTTCTTTTTTTCAGCTTCACTGAGATGTAATTGATATACAGCACTCTACAAGGTTAAGGTGTACAGCATAATGACTAGACTTACACATGTTGTGAAATGATTCCCACAATAGGTTTAGTTAACATCCAATATCTCATATAAATACAAAAAAAAAAGGTTTTTTTTCCTTGTGATAAGAACTTTGAGGACTTCCTCTCCCAGAAACTTTCAAATATGCTGTATAGTTGTGTTAACTATAGTCACCACGTTATACATTCCATTCCCAGGACTTGCTTATATTATAACTAGATGTTTCTTCCCTTTGACCACCTTCCCCCATCTCCCCCACTCCTTGCCTCTGGTAACCACAAAGCTGATTTTTTTTTCCAGATTCTAGATGTGAGTGAGATCATGAAGTATTTGTTGTTGTTGTTTTTTTCAGTATATGAAATTTATTGTCAAATTGGTTTCCATACAATACCCAGTGCTCATCCCAAAAGGTGCCCTCCTCAATACCCATCACCCACCCTCTTCTACCTCCCACCCCCCATCAACCCTCAGTTTGTTCTCAGTTTTTAAGAGTCTCTTATGCTTTGGCTCTCTCCCACTCTAACCTCTTTTTTTTTTCCTTCCCCTCCCCCATGGGTTTCTGTTAAGTTTCTCAGGGTCCACATAAGAGTGAAACCATATGGTATCTGTCTTTCTCTGTATGGCGTTTTTTACTTAGCATCACACTCTCCAGTTCCATCCACGTTGCTACAAAGGGCCATATTTCGTTCTTTCTCATTGCCATGTAGTACTCCATTGTGTATATAAACCACAATTTCTTTATCCATTCATCAGTTGATGGACATTTAGGCTCTTTCCATAATTCGGCTATTGTTGAGAGTGCTGCTATAAACATTGGGGTCCAAGTGCCCCTATGCATCAGTACTCCTGTATCCCTTGGGTAAATTCCTAGCAGTGCTATTGCTGGGTCATAGGGTAGATCTATTTTTAATTTTCTGAGGAAAATTTCCAGAAATCTTTTCATGTGCCTGTTGGCCATCCGGATGTCTTCTTTAGAGAAGTGTCTATTCATGTTTTCTGCCCATTTTTTCACTGGGTTATTTGTTTTTCGGGTGTGGAGTTTGGGGAGCTCTTTATAGATTTTGGATACTAGCCCTTTGTCCGATATGTCATTTGCAAATATCTTTTCCCATTCCATTGGTTGCCTTTTAGTTTTGTTGGTTGTTTCCTTTGCTGTGCAAAAGCTTTTTATCTTCATAAGGTCCCAGTAGTTCATTTTTGCTTTTAATTCCCTTGTCTTTGGGGATGTGTCAAGTAAGAGATGGCTACGGCTGAGGTCAGAGAGGTCTTTTCCTGCTTTCTCCTCTAGGGTTTTGATGGTTTCCTGTCTCACATTCAGGTCCTTTATCCATTTTGAGTTATTTTTGTGAATGGTGTGAGAAAGTGGTCTAGTTTCAACCTTCTGCATGTTGCTGTCCAGTTCTCCCAGCACCATTTGTTAAAGAGACTGTCTTTTTTCCATTGGATGTTCTTTCCTGCTTTGTCAAAGATGAGTTGGCCATACGTTTGTGGGTCTAGTTCTGGGGTTTCTATTCTATTCCATTGGTCTATGTGTCTGTTTTTGTGCCAGAAGTACTTGTCTTTATCTTATGTCACTTAGCATAATGCCCTCAAGGTCCATCCATGTTGTTAAAAATGACAAAATTTCCTTCTTTTTTTTTTATGGTTGAATAGATATTTTCCTTTTGCTGTTATCCTGTGACAAATACAGGCCATAATATGAATTAACCATTGGTTGCATTTAATTGATTTGTTATATAACGCTTGCTTTACTTTCTGGTTGGTTCATGTATACAAGTACTGTTTCTGTTCAGTTTGGGAGACATGCTGGGGCCTCAACAGAGAGGGGGGTAATTAAAGATATACACAGGATCAGGCTAATGGAATTCTCCTGTGGAGAGCTGGTGGTGTGTACACGGGGAAGGCTGGTGTTCTATATAACAGTGCCCAGGGAACAGTGGTGACCTTGGTGACAATCCAGGTAGGGTTGCTGTCCCAGGGATCTAATCAGTTGAATAGGACATGGACACAGGAAGTCACCAGACAGGGGTAAAGATGCAGTTACAAAGATGTGATCACCTTAGTTTCAGGGAGTTCTAGCTTTAAGGAAGGTCACAGCCAGAAATTTAAGGGTGGCCCTGGAGTATGCCTAGTCCCTAAGGTTAGAAGTTTGTTGGTAAAGTCTTAATGCATTTGAGGCCTAACCAAAAGGGCTAAATTTCAGGGCAGAACCCCAGCCCCGGTGGCAGAAATAGTAGGCTCTCTCCAGAATGCAAAGGGTCTTCAAGATAAATTCAGACTGTGACCAGGCCTTAGTCTAAGCTGGTGACTGGATTATGGATACTGAGTTGGGTCAGAAAAATAAATTCCATTTTTCTTTGTTGGTAGTCCTGGGGTTCATTGCCAGTTAGGATTTGTTCAGGTGCTTAGTGAGGCTAAATTTTTCAGATACAGGATCAACAGTATTAGGGAAGACTTCAGCGGTCAGGAACCAAAAGATTATAAAATTTTTGAAGATGCTTATGTCTGTTTTTATCTCAGCTCCCAAAGCCTGGCACAAGGCGGATGCTCAGAGTGGGTGCTGAGTTGATATTTGTGAATTGTGCAGTCTGGTTCACAAAGGATATTAAGTAAATAGTTACATCCATGTCAAGATTTGCATGTCTAGATCTGCTTAGAATGATTCTAGGATATATTCAGATGAAAGATCTAGTTTATTTTCCTATTTATGAGAATGATATTTAAAAATATTTCCTTTTAGTGTTTCACTTACTAAACTAAGTTAAAATATTAGCCCTTTTAAAAACAGAATTAAACCTCATACTCATTACTTTATACCTCTAGATCAGTTATTAAGAATGCAATTGTGGTGAGGCTTGCCACACTGAAAAATTAACATTACGGAGACGATATTTCTGCCAACTTCAGAGTTAAGACATTGCTGTCATTATTAAAGCAGGATATTTTTCATATATATAAATGACGCTTCTGAAAACAATTAGAGGAAGTGCCAGTTGAACATTAACGGGGGATTTGTCCTATGTTATTCACATTCCCTCAACTTATTTGCCTTAGGAATGTTGCACAGACTTACATCTCTTATACATTTTGTCCTCAGGGGTAGTATATTTCCTCCCCCCCCCCCCCCCCCATACAGCAATTCACAATCCAGTGTAACAAAGCATGTATATTTTCCATTGTATTCCATTATTTTTCCTGCCTAGGGGCTCTGTTTCCTTATAAAATTGTGCTTGCTGAAATTTCCTTGGTAGTTACTAAGTTCAACATGCTCTTTTTTCCATATACGAGACCAAAACTCAGAGAGTTCACATAACTTTTTGCCTGTGGCCCAACAGTTGCTAATGCCTACATCCAGATACCCTGTTTTCCAAACTATTCATTTTTAAATATCATCTATCTCAAATATGAAAACCACTGATGAAGTACTTATTTGATTATTTTTTATCACCATCTATAACCAGTGGATTGGATGATCCCTATTGCAGGCTTCTCCCCTTTTTGAGTACCGTCTACTGTTCTCTAACTCCATTGTCAAGCCACATGACAACATCTAGATATCTGAAATACTCTGTAACAAGTCTTTGTGTTCTCATGAAGGGCAATACTCAAATGAAAAAAAATTTTTTAGGGCACCTGGGTGGCTCAGTCAGTTGAGGGTCCAACTTCAGCTCAGGTCATGATCTCATGATTTGTGGGTTCGAGCTCCGCGTCCTGCATCAGGCTCTGTGCTGACAGCTGGGATCCTGGAGCCTGCTTTAGTTTCTTTGTCTCCCTCTCTCTCTGACCCTCTCCTGCTCATACTGTCTCTCTCTCTCTCCCTCTTTCTCTCTCTCAAAAATAAATATTTTTTTAAAATTTTTTAAAAAGAAAAAAAACCAGGAAAACATTTTTTAAAGTAGCCAAATATCCAAATGTTTTCTAAATTCCCATGTTTAGGGACACCTGGGTCGCTCAGGTTGGTTGAACACCCGACTTACTGGGCTCAGGTCGTGATCTTGCGGTTTGTGACTTTGAACCTTACATCAGGCTCGCTGCTATCAGCACAGAGCCCACTTTGGATCCTCTCCCTCTCTCTCTCTCTCTCTGCCCCTCTTCTGCTTGCGCTCTCTCAAAAGTAAGCATTAAAAAAAATAAAAATAATAAAACGAATTCCCGTATTTATGGCATTCTGTGGAGAAAGTCTCCAGATAAATATCTATAAACTCTAACCTTCAAACAAAAATGTCTTCCACGTGGATATTTCCTAAAGTCTATCCATGTTGTTCTGTGTAAGAAACTGAAAGACTAATGTTGCCTCTGCAGAAATACCAACTTAATGTTTTTGAATCCATCTTTCATATTACCTCATCTATTACAATGTAACTACATTTACGTTTATATGGGTATTGTGTTCTTGATGGTATCTTCTGATCTGTATCATCATCAGCGTGAACATTAAGCCCATAATTAATGTAATACCAGCAAATAGAAAGTAAATATTTGCCAAGCATTATTAATTAATATGTACTCTGGGCCACGAATTTATGTATCTCTCTGTATCTGCCTTTTTTTTCTTTATAGATGATGTTGCATAAACATACTCAAATATTCTGAAAGCTCAGGTTAACTGTATTTAAAATCATATTTTGCATGGCAATACAGGCAGCGATTGGCCTTGTGCAGGCACTTCTTTGAAAGGGATATAGAAGGGTGCCTGGTTGGCTCAGTCGGTTTGGATTTCAGCTCAGGTCATGACCCCAGGGTAGTAAAATTGAACCCTGTGTTGGGCTCCAAGCTGGGTGTGGAGTCTGCTTAAGATTTCCTCTCTCCCTCTTCCTCTGCCCCTCCCTTGCTCACCAAATGTGCTCTTTCTCAAAAAAAAAAAAAAAAAAAAAAGGGATATCGAAATTGTCATTAATTCTCATTTGCATTAGATTCAAGTTTATATCCTGAATAATGCCTCATGCAATTATATTGCCTCAGGATTTTATAAATTACTCCTATAAAAATAAAAAGGAGTTACTTGAAGAGAATTGAACTTATAGCATACTAAACAATGTTTGGCTTATTAGTTAACTCATGTATATAAAATTAACGTATAAACATTATATGTGTGTTTAATATAACTCTATATGTATATGGCCACTCATTTATGTATACATACTCCTGCCTATATGGTCAGTACCTATTAATTGAGCACTTACTTGATTCCAGGCACGTGGCTAAGACAGGAAATACAGCATGAACAAGACAAACCTGGCACCCATTCTCCTAGACCCTGTCAGGCACAAGAGCGCCCCTAACTTCTCCCTCGGCAGGCATGGCACAAAGACGTCCGTGCCCCTGAGCCTGGATCTCCTCAGGTCGGGGCTCTTTGGCAGGGCTGTTTGACTGGATCAAGAATGGCATGGGAATCAAAACCTATTTGCCATTCCTGACTGTATATTTACGTGTATACGTAGCAGGCTGTTAAATTAGATGTTTCCATCTAGAGACCCAGGCACAACAGATAACAAGAACCAAAATAAAATTTGCCCTAGACTACCATGATGAAAATTATTAATTCAAGTTTGAACTTTTTATTTGGGGACTGGTTACATGATTTGGGTTCTCTTTCCAGGAGCCCTTCAAGAAGATCAAAAGTAAGGGTTGACTGAGATTGGGAAACGATTCTGTGAGAACAGTTTCTCTGTAGAAATGGTATTAAGAGCCACAGCGCCCTTAAGGGATACAGCCCTTTCACCTAAGGCTATGGACGACTTGGCAAGTTTGCAGTTAAAGGACCACAGGGCACTGGTGCCCCAGTCAGGCTCGAGAAAGCTGCACTGGCTTGTGTGGAAGAGAAGAATGCTACGGTTGGGAAGAAAATTCATTCCTCACCAACACACGTCAATAGGGTGTGACTCCGGCATCAGAGGGCATCACACTGATGACATTTAAAAATGAGTCCTGCCCACGGGGTTTTCCCTCCTGGGTAAGAGGATCCAGGTGCTAACTAGCCGTCCCATCAGGGACAGAAGCTGAAGTGGGACTGAAAGCCACAGGCTCAAGGAGAGACACTGCCATGTTACAGGAGTGGCAGTTGATGGGACCTGCAGAGGGAACTTCAAAGAACTCACATAAGCACCTACACAGGAAAGTCAGCTTTAAAACACCTGCAAGGTCTAGAGAGCATGACACCTGCCTATGACAGTGGTGGTCATGTAGGAAGTACAGGTATTTCCATCAATTTTATATCCAAGCTCCCCAAACATTAGCTGGTGGAAGCAGAAAGGAAGCTTCTTCTTCCCCATTGCTTGCTACAGGCTTCAGCTGAAGGCAGAACTGAGATTTAAGTTTAAATCAAGTTAGAACTTTGCAATATCTGGGAAAGGAAATTTACATTGCTTGAGCAAATTTGGTAAAGTTATCATAGCCCTTTCTATTATCTCAGAGTGGCCAAAAGGTTTCTAAAGGTCTTCATTGTCACTCAAGGGCAGGAGATGGGCTGCAAATACTGAATGGGTTTAAAGGGATGGAGGGAAGCAAAAATAAAACTGCTTATATAATTCACTCATTCATTTATCCATTCATCCAGTGAATATTTATTAAACACCTTCTATGTGCCAGGCACTGTTTTCAGTGCTAGATACATGTGACTGAAAAAAAAATACTAAAAAAAAAATCTTCTGCTCCACAGAGTTTTGTTTTTAATTTTTTTAAACGTTTTATTTATTTTTGAGAGAGAGACCAAGTGTGCATGGGGGAGGGGCAGAGAGGGAGGGAGCACAGAATCTGAAGCAGGCTCCCAGATGCAGGGCTCAAACTCACGAACCGCGAGATCATGACCTGAGCTGAAATCAGACACTTAACCAACTGAGCCACACAGGCGCCCCTGCTTCACAGAGTTTTACACTTAGGGAGTGTATGTTTAATGTCAAGGAGATGCATACACATAAGCACACAATGATGAACAGGTGTACGAGTGAGTTGCCCAGACATTCTATTTATTTTCTACCTTTTCTTTAAAGTTTTGGTGAAACCCAAAGGTAGTATAGATAAGGAAATCTCATGATTCTGGTCTTCTCTGTTGACACGATTATATGTGAGGCTGTCCTTGAATGAGTTCTATGATCATGTTCATTCATATTGCCGTATTCCTGCATCATGGTTGCTAAGTTAATTACCCAGCTCTCCTAGTCTGCAAAGTTCAACCTTAAAGTACTGCTTTTTTCCCCAACTATGTATATAACTCAACTTAATTTGGCTTTGGATATTTTGTTATAACACTTCAGGTTTATGCTTAAAATTGTTTCTGGGGCATAAAAATGGGCCACTGTCCTGCTCCTCAGTACACAAGACCATTGAGAAGAAATGTGGACTGTGCTGACAATTTCTTCATGCGTTTCCAGGCAGGGTGAATGAGCAGGATTTGTATAATGCAGTTTAATCAGGATCTGACTCGTCATTTGCTTTGACCACTCCTCTCTCTTCCCCCTGTGACTCCCAAATGCACACGGAGACATAGCTTGCCCAGCAGTTCCTACTGGTACAGGGCTGGACAAAAAGATCACTTTGACTCACAATGGGAAGAGAAAAACATTTATGCTGAACGCTCTGTTGTGGTGTAAAATATCTTAAATGTAGTGTGCAGCTGTCTTTCTGAAAAATTTGCTCTATAATTCTTTCATCTTCACTTATGTGTGGTGGACCTAACTTAAAACCAATGAAGTCCAAATTTTACAGTTGAAACATTTTGATCATTTAGCAGAAGGAAAAGGAAGTCCTCTTTTAATTAAAACATTAAAATAATTACTGATCTATATTTAAAATGAAAAATTTATAAAACACACAAAATTTTAAATTCTCCTGATAGACATTTGCTTAAAAACTTTTTGGGCATACCTGGCTGGCTCGGTTGGTAGAGAACGTGACTCTTGATCTCGGGATTGTGAGTTCGAGCCCCACACTGGTCATGGAGCTTACCTAAAAAAATAATGTAAAAAAAGCTTTTTGAAAATATCATGCCCAGTTTCTTCTCATAACAGGGGTACCTGTTGCCTAGTTTCGGGCCCATAGGCTTTTTTAAATGCCATATTGATGTTCCTTAAACTGTCACTTGAAATTTTTTTTTTAAGTTTTAGTTCTCATGTATAGTAAGAGCCCTTCAATGTTTTTGTCAATGTAATTTAGCCATTATGAACAACCGGTTTGGATGAACAGTGTTTATTATACACTGGGCCACTTCTACTTGTGATATGGATAAATAACATTTTACCGTCAAGTTTGTTCAACAAAACCATTATTGCTTTCTTGCTGTGCAGACACGGCATTGGTTTCTGCGTCTGCTAAAAAATAGTACTTGCCTTTGAGGAGCATATCATCCAATGTGTTGGGACGAAAGAGAAATGTAGATTGTCATTTATACTTTTATAGTGCATAGGATGTAAATTTGTAATTTTAATAAAATGTGTTAAAAGCCGAGGTAAAAATATGTGCAGATTGTTACCTATTTCTTTCTAATTTCTAATTCCTGACTAACTCCTATTAATGACAGGACTGGCACTCTGACACGAGACAATAGGTTATAAGGAAAGGTTACACATAAAATCGATCAGAAAGACTGCAAATGCTGTTGTTGCACGCATGAACTGTGAAGGGTGCTGTTAATCCTGAAGAAGTATGTGTTAATAAACAACGTATATTGAATATACTGATTAAAGCTGACTGACTAATCCAACAGTAAGTGCTCTAGAGCCATTAAATTGAGCTTTCAGAGAATTATCATCTACTTGAATCTTTTTAATTTATCAAATGCTCCTAATATATTATTTACCACTCACTGGTTTTTGAAGTCACAAGAGTAATGCTATTTGGACACTTAAAAATACATAACTGGAGATAAATTAGCAAAATAATAAATCATCCAACAATTCATCTTACCTTTCTAACCTTACGTCATAGTTAAAGTGTTACTCACAAGTAAATCTCTGGAGACACTGTGATAGTACAGGGCCTAGTTTCAAAGTACGTATTCATACAAAATTCCCTTTGCCTGCCAGCTGGAGCTAGAATTCTGAGAATTGTACACTTCAAGTACATATTTAAGGAAGAGCAAGTATGTCGACAGGCCGTGATAGAAGATACATAATGAACAGAGTCCACACACTCAAAGCTTAAGTGTTCAGGGAACTAGAAACTATGTTATGGGACCAGAAGATTTAGGGAACATTACAATAGCCACAGACGTGGCTTCATCTAAACATTAACATTTTATAAAATACAAAAATACATATTATTAGTTTTATGAATAAAGTTAAGAAGTTTTTAGATGGGATGAGCCCATAGCGGTTGAAATCAACATCACCTGCAGACCTCTGATGGTCAAAATGATTCTCTGTCCATAGAATGAATAAATTAAATAAAATAAAATTTGCAGTTGCGTGTATGGGTGAGCATTTCAGTATATAAATAACGTTAAATTAGATGTGGCTATTCTTCTACATATTGCCATTTTTGTCCTGCTCACAATCCATTTGCCATTTCTCCCCCACTCCCAGCTCACCCCAGGGAAGTAAGATAGAATCAGGGAATCTGAAAGAGTAGTGTGATGTGTGCAGGGAGTTGAGGGCACAGACAGAGCGGGAAGTGAAATGTCGAGTGGGTACAAGAAAGAACAGGAGCCCAGGATAAACCACAGCAAGATGGAATCATGCTCTTTTTAGATGTTACATTTCAAGGTTGTTCCTGAGTTTTATTTTTTAGGAACTCCTGTGGTATTTGTTGAATCTGACCATAATTTGGTCCCTGGGGCAAAAGGGCAAATGTTTTGAAAGAGTTTCTATGCATAGATTTGGTGGGGGGGGGGGGGGGGAGCATTTTTATTCTTATACAGAGATTTCTAAAGTCAGTAGTTGGTTGACCATCTGAGAATCTCAGTCATTATTGTTGCTTCCCCAATGATGGAGGAAGATAATGATGCCATTTGATGCCTTGTCATTTCAACCTTCTTGCATCCGCTTTCCGTGAGATGTTCCCTAATATAGTTTATTAAATCTGAAGCTGCATACCCATTATTGAGCAGCTCCTAAATAGTTTTTAGGCAAAGTATATCATAACAGTTCAATAATACTCTTCTTACTTGACTTTAAAATGCCTTCTCTTAGTCTGTTGTTGCAAACAACATTTTATTCTATACAATATTTAGGTGAAGGACCGTGGGAAGGAAATGTAGAATTAGTTGTAGAGATAATGACCATTACTATAGATCTTAATGTGTTGAAAAGTGGGTGTCCTGGGCAAATTCTACAGGTAGAATTCTGACAGATGGGATCAAATATCTCACATATAAGAAATTACCCCTAGAAATATTCCAGCTTTATTTAGAAAAGTAGCTAATTTTTTGTGAAAATGCAGTTCTGTCTCTAATTTTAGTGAATCTAGACAGAGAAACACACACACGTGTATATATGTATGCACATATATAATATATAATCCTACGTTTATGTAATCATATTATATATAGTCATTATAAACATATATATATACAAATAAATTTGTCATCTAAAAAATGTTCTAATGGTAAAACTATGGGAATACCTTTGGAACCTATAAACATCATGCTTTTTGGGGAAAGTGTTCATTTTCTATATCTATTTAAATTATTCTTTTGAAAAGCATTTCATAGGCTTTCTGCATGTGCAGGATGTTAGGTAGAAATCTAAATTATATTCTAGTTTGGTGGGAATATACCTGCCTTTAATACATCACAATTACCTCACAAGAGGTATTTCTGTTGCCTCACTTGTAACTCTGTGATGTAAATTTTGACGCTTCACAAATTGGCTCTGATGGTTATGACATCAACAACTGCTATACATCTCCTTGGTTAGGTTACATGCTTAGTCATGTTTCACTTCCTTTCTGGCTTTCACAGAAGTTTCTCTTACATGACATGAGTTTTGGAAGACAGCGTCCTCTGAGGACTCCCATTCCCCCATCTTTAGAGAAATTCCTTCTTGAAAGAGGCAAATTAGCACAACGTTGCACCCAGACAGGAAAACGGGGTTCTGGATGTGGAAGGTGACTGCGGACAGAGATTTCAAGATCAAAACTTTCAAAGTATGTTTCTGCCACTTCCCGTGTCACCTACGGGATTGCACTTCGTCTCTCTTTACTTCATTTCACCTGTCAGTTAAAAAGGGCATAATATTTATGTTCACCATGTCTTGCAAGTCTTTCAGTTTTTTGATTTTTTATAATGAACTCTTTGTTCGTATTGAAGCAAGCCCATATTATTAACAAATGATACAGTCACAATGAAAAACTCCCTTCCTATGCAGAGAGCCCAAGGGACAGCTCCCTTTCCTATTTTTGAGCTGTACACCTTTGCAAATGGATGAGCCTTGTGCCACTGCCTAAAGGTCAGAAAGCAAAGGATCTGCTGATTCAGCAGGAAGGATAAAACCCTAGCTTCCATCTCCCTACCTAAAATACCCAATCTCTTCTTCTTTGTAGAAATAAAACCTGGGAACACTTAGGGAAGACCAAAATTTTATTTTTGCTGAGACCCCAAAGTTTTGTCCATAATGTCTGTCTTCTGGGACTCTATTATTCTGCTAGCTGCACCAGAGAAATAAGAGTTCAGGTGTAGCTCACCCAGCTCTCAAAGGTTCTTAGAACCACAGTCTTCACCACTGTGCACAACTCAAGGAAGCTTTCTCCTGCAGTTGTTTGTTCATTTAGAATGAGGGAATACACATAAACTCCTGACTCATTGGACTGGAGTCCAAATTTTGAAAATATCTTCCCATTTTATTCTTTTTCTTATCTCTCATCTGGTGTTGTCACTCCAATGAAGAATACTAACACTAAAGATCTTTTTTTTTATGTTTATTTCTTTCTTTTGAGAGAGAGAGAGCACGGAGAAGGGACAAAGAGGGAGACAGAGAATCCCAAGCAGGCTCCAGGCTGTCAGTGCAGAGCCCGACAGGGGGCTCAAATTCATGAACTGCTTGATCAAAACTGAGCAAAAATCAAGAGTAGGATACTTAATCTAATGAGCCATCCAAGGTGCCTTAAACTAAAACTAAACTAAAAACTAAAGATCTTAAAGCTAAAGTAGTTAATTCTAATTACCATTTTGGAGCTAACAGTTTTTAAGGAGGCAAAACTATCACAACACTAAAATTAGATTTGGGGACTGCTTCCATTATAATTGTAAATTTTCTTCACATTATTACCAGCCTACTTCTTTCAGTAATAATGAGGAATACTATGGCCATCGCTGTTTAAGTCTATGATTTAAAGTGTGTTTACTATTTCCCACGTAGCATTAAGCACTAAACTAAGAATTTCACCTGCCGAACTTGAATTTCACTTGACAGCCATAGCAGGTGGCCACTGTTACTGCCCTCATTTTATAGATGAGGTGTAAGAGGTTAAGAAGCATTTACAAGGTCCCATCCCAGTAATTGGCTGAAAGAGCACTGAGACTCAGGTTCGTCTGCCTTCAAAACTATCTGTGCCCTCTCCTGATGACCATGCAATGCTCTGTTAAATAGCATGATGCACTACTGGTTAAAGACTTCTCATGTGAATATTTTTTCACTGATTTAGGGTTACAATAATCCCATAAAATAGACTGTCGATGTAATAACAATTGCCAATGTAGTCTGTACATTTTATAGCCTGATGAATAAACGAAACCTCTCTTCTTCTACGTGAGCAGGAGAGTGGCTTGTTTGGGTAGGTCTCCTCTTGTGCCTGATTTCCCAAAACCGTAGCCTCTATGTTTCTAATCTCTGCAGAATTCCCTAGTCTGCTACTGTGGCAGGAAGAAGGCATGGGAAAGACACAGTCATCGATTATGTGAGAAAAGGGATTGAAATGAGAGACACAACCTGTCAAAATTTCTTCTTAACCACTATGAATGCCTCAACATCGGTCAGATGTTCTTTTGTGTGTTTCTCAAAAGTGTGCTTACTGATTTTCTTTTCCAATAAATTTTAATTCTTAAGTGGTACATACATATAATAAAAACTTAAATAGGAAAAAAAAAAGACACCTAAAGGGCGTGTAACAGGAAAAGTCTGTATTCTCTCTGTTTCACCTCTCCCACTTTCTAGTTTCACTGTCCAGAGTGACATTCAATTCCTTTAGCTCAGTCCACTGGTGGTAAACCTCCATATCTCTAAAGAATATGCTTAGTAGGCTGGTACTTGACTTTTTAACTGCTGATATTACTTTCATCCTATTATAAGAAGCATGATATGAAGTATTTCACAACTTTGGCTAAGTCAACAGAATGTACTATCAGTCACTGATGAACTAAATAATGTCCCAGAAAATTTAGCACATACTTTTGTATTTTTTTTTAATACATAGTTTTCTTCTCCATTCTGTTTTCTGTCTCTGGAATGACTGTTTTTCAGATTAAATCTCTAATATCCTATATTCTTTCTCAATTTTTTTATCACTGTTATTACATATTCTTAGAACTATTCTGTTCTTTAGCTTCTGAGCTTTTCTACTTATTAGTTTTTATGTATCAACTTTCAAGCACTATTTTTTGATCTCTAATTATGCCTCTTTAAAAGTAGTGGATTTTATAATTTAGTGGAAGCACTGTCTTCTCTAATCTCTTTGAGGATACGGATTATAGGATTTATTTCCCTTTTGTGTGTGTACATGTGTCTCTGTGTCTGTATATTTGTTATTTCTTTTGCTTTTATATCTCTCAAATTCTGCATTTTCTTTCAATGTCTTGTGATTTCTGTCCATAAACTTATTTTTTTAATTTTTTAATGTTTATTTATTTTTGAGAGAGAACCAGTGCCAGCAGGGGAGGGGCAGAGAGAGAGGGAGACACAGAATCTGAAGCAGGCTCAGGTTCTGAGCTGTCAGCACACAGCCCGATGCGGGGCTCGACCCCGTGAACTGAGAGATCATGACCTGAGCTGAAGTCAGACGCTCAACCGACTGAGCCACCGAGGCTCCCCTAAACTTATTTTCTAAGAGCAAGGCTTGAAAAAATTGTTGATTAGCTCTGGTTTTTTTTAATTAATTTATTTATTTTGAGAAAGAGAGAGCAGGGGAGGGGCAGAGAGAGAAAGAGAGAGAGAGAGAGAGAAAGAGAGAGAGAGAGAGAGAGAAACCCAAGCAGGCTCTGCAGTGTCAGTGAGGGGCTTGAATCCATGAACTGTGAGATCATGACCTGGGCTGAAACCAAGAGTTGGACGCTTCACCGAATGAGCCACCCGGGGAACCCCAAGAAGCTCTGTTTAGGAGGAGACGACTTGTCAGTTACTGGCACCACCAGAGCACAGGTCAGTTTAGCTTTTCACTAGGTATGTCCAAACATCAGTATCCAGGGGCCTTTCAGACAGGAATCTGCTGAGAAGTCCTTATCCATCTCCTATGACAGGCAACACAGGGCGAACAGGGTGCAGGAGGACCAACTTGTGTGCAAGCATTCTGAAGTAGGTCCAGAGAAAAGAGTTGAGAATTCCATAATCCTCCATTTGCGTTTCCTTTTTTCCCCTACTTTATTTTGCTCACCCCAATTCTCTACTGTGTTTTGTGTCCCCCACATCCAGAGATTCTATTCAAATGATCCACAAAAGAGCACCCAGCCTCCTGAGGGGGTGAGGGTGGATGATTTTCTAGAAAAACAGAAATTAGGATATTGATCTCACAAAATTGGAAAAATTTAATAATCTGTTTACCATAAAGTAAATATTATTTCTATTTTAAAAACATAATTTATTTTCAATTGTACACATATTATATTAATCTATTCTCTTTTGACCACATTTGACCAATACAAATAAAATCTTTTCCCGCTACAATCAACTTCAATCTCCTTCTCTCTTCTTAATAATAAAGTATTATTAATTTAATACGTGTGCTTCAGTGACCTATAGTCTGTGTACAAAAACTGATTCTCAATATTTTTATTATAATTTACGTTCAAGTTTCTTTATTGTGGTGGTTCTCCAAGTGTTGTGCCCTGATCAGCAGCAGTAGCATCGTATGTGAGGCTGCTAGACATGCACATTCATGGGGCTAAAATTAACAACTCGGGAAACAACAGATGTTGGTGAGGATGCAGAGAGGTTGTTACACTGTTGGTGGGAATGCAAACTAGTGCAGCCACTCTGGAGAACAGTAAGGAAGTTCATCAAAAAATTAAAAATAGAGATATCCTACGGCCCAGCAACTGAACTAATAGGTATTTATCCAAAGGATATAAAAATGCTGATTCGAAGGGGCACATGCACCCCAGTGTTTATAGCAGCCCTGTCAACAATAGCCAAAGTATGGGAAGAGCCCGAATGTCCATCGACGGATGAATGGATAAAGAGGAAGTGGTATTTGTATACAATGGAATATTACTTGGTAATCCAAATGAATGCAATCTTGCCATTTGCAACAATGTGGATGGAACTAGAGTGTATTAGGCTAATCGAAATAAGTCAGACAGAGAAAGACAAATATCATATGATTTCACTCTTCTGTGGAACTTAAGAAACGCAACAGTTGAACATAGGGAAAGGGAAGGAAGAAATAAAATTAGAACAGAAAGGGAGGCAAACCATAAGAGACTCATACAGAGAACAAACTGAGGGTTGCTGGAGAGGAGGTATGTGTGGGGATGGGCTAAATGGGTGATGGGCATTAAGGAGGGCACCTGTTGGGATGAGCACTGGGTGTTATATGTAAGTGATGAACCACTAAATGCTACTTCTGAAACCAATACTATACTATATGTTAACTAACTGGAATTTAAATAATAAAAAAACAAATGCACATTCGTGGGCTCTACTCCAGACCTACGACTGAATCAGAAGCTCTGGCAATGGGGATTAGCAATCTGACGTGCTCTGAAGTTCAAGAACCACGGATCTTGAGAATTCACAGTGATGATGGTGAAGACAGATTATGAAAATTGGTCCAGAAGTCCAGTGTTAGACAACGTTCAGAGATGACAGAACATGATGTTTCCTGTCTCTTCGAATACTTTTCATGAACACTTTTCATGGTAGGTCAATGAATAATGATAATAGAATTTAGATCATAGAGAACTTAATCCTGGTCTTATTGTTGAATTCAGGGAAGAGAAAATACTTAGATTCCTCCGGCCCTCCCACTCTCCTAAAAACTCTAGGGAAGCAGCAGGGTTATTAGAGATGACGGCAATGGTGACACGCTTTTTCAATGCTTAATAAAAGCTGGACAGAAGCAAACGCTTTCTATCACCATCTCTTACCAAGCAGAGAATAAGATTACATTTCTGGCTGTTTCAGTTCAGTTACACATCAAAATTGTATTTCCCTTTACACACTAGTAAAAACTTCAGATTAAGAATTTGGAGAATCAGATGCTTGCAGGGACTGGGCTGTTTCTTAAGAAGCTGTGCACCATTGGGAAAATTACTTTTGCTCACTGGTCCCTAATTTTTCCCATGAGCAAAACAGAAATCGGACTGTATGACACTCTGTCATCCCAAGATCCTGAACACTGGTGATACAAGGCAGAAGGAACTCTAAAACGAGAAGATGCCTCCAGGAAATTGGTTCCCGTCACCAAGTCAGAAAAACTCCAGAGCCTGGACATTCCTTATCTCATCTCACTTTGGAGGTCCTCATGACTCATGACCTATCCTGCCTCTTCTTTCTTCTTCTACAACCTACCCAAGGCCAGCCTACATCTCTCGGGTGGCACTCAGCTGCACACACCTGCCCCGGGAACACGTGCCAGGAAAGCAGCAGGTAGAGTGGCCCTTGCCAGGGAGGAGGGGCTGGATGAGCGGGGGGCTCTGTGTGGCTCCTGACCAGTGAGCAGTGACATGGCTGGGAGGCACTGGCCTGGTCAAAAGAATGTTCTTTCACTTCTAGCCTGTTCTCAGCACGCTCCGCAGAATGTACTATGCTGGCTAAGACTAAGAGTGTAGGTAACATAGCCTCAAGCACAATCCTATCTCCTAATTGGAAAACTCCAGGACTGTAGGGGAAAGGTGAGGTGGTGGTGTTGCGCATCAGGCGACAGGCAGCTTAACACTCACGATTTGATTGAGAAAAATGGAATTATTTTATAGTCCAGTGGGGTCCGAATTGTTATTCTACTCAGGTCTTTATTGCTTGGCCCTTGTTAATTTAATAAGCAATCTGTATCCCTAGTACAGAAAACAAATAGGTTTTATAAGAGAGGGTCTAAAACTGAAGTGGCAATAACATAACCGAGAACATAGTTTTATTTATTTTCCTCAGTGGCAGATTGTATTTTCTGTAATTTCTGTGCAAACAAACCAATATGGTATTCTTCTGAAGGGCATAATTGGAATGACAAAACTGTGAAGTCTCCACTGACTGTACTACCAGGGAAATGGACGCGGGGCCACAGTAATTTAATTTTACCAGGAGTTACTATCGACTAGATTACCACAAACACGAGGAAACTTCTGCAACACTTCTCACACACTTTGCCCCCAAATATTGCTTCTGCTTTGGAGAAATTACTTTCCTAAAATAGCACTTAATTAAAAAACATCTGTGTGTACAGTGAACAATAACTACATTAATATGAGTTAACCCTCTAAAGAATAACTCTGGCATCTTTTTCTTTGCAAATGTCTCTGGGCGACGTGCCAGGAAAATACAATAAAATTTACTAGCCTGAAAGTTGTGTCTTTCCTTTCCCTTTCTGTCTATCCATCATCTATGCCATTCTTAAAAAAAAATTCTTATGATTTTACTCGAAACTTGAGAACCTTGCTTTGTAAGGCAGAAAACTGCCCTATATTTTCAGTGTTACAGTTTGTTTCAATGGCACGATATTACAGTCTCTTTGTAAAACCATCATCTTTCTTTGAAGTTGATTCCACACATTTTCAATGATCTATATTTTACACATACTGATGCAAACCCTTCATCACTACACCTCACGGGGCTCTCATCCCCGCCTTGTTGCACTTTGCATGGTCTCTTCCTCTCTCTGAATCATAAGTCACGAGGAGGCAGGGCTATTTCCAAAATCAATTCCTGGCAGAAGAGAAAGGGCCTCCATGCATCAGGAAACCATTTCAAAGGTTAACAGTTTATCCAAGGGCATTAATTAAACTTCTTTCATAAATAAAGGCTCAGTGCTGTCAAAAGGTGGAGTGCATGAGGAGACAATTCCAAGGCTATAGCTTCCTTCACAAAAAAGAAATGAAGCTCTTCTCAGACAAAGCCTATTAAGCACATTCACTTCCAGATTGTTAGATGTAACAAATGAGCGGGAGAGACAGACAGCGGAAGAGCCCTTAATTCAAGGAACAAAGGACACTTTCTATGTTTTCTGGCATTGTGGTCCCGTCTCTGAAAAATTCCAAGAGCACCAAAGAAGGAGATAATTAAGCAATGATTCGTACCAAACCAAAGATGACTCTTGAGGTTCATTTGATATCAATTTCCTTCAGGGAGAGTATCTGCTTATTCCTTATAGCACTGATCCCCATCTATAAGATTAAAAATTACACAGCCCTTATTAAACAGTTTAAAAGAAGTGGAGAATTTTCTTCCCTAAGCTTTGACTGATGAGATTCTCTGCCAATTTATAAAATAAGAAAAATGGAAAAATTACAGAATAAACCATCATAGTCACTTTTGTTAGTGAATTTTTATTTTTAGGTTCATTTTCAGCATTGGGCAAAATAACATCAAGGGCAAGGAAATAAACAGCCTGACTTTTGTTGCCACATGGGTACCAAGCCATATCAAGATGAAGTGCAGGCATTAGAAAATTGTAAGTGAATACAGGGCAAACAGAGACCCAGAGCAGCTTATCCACTACTAGGCACGTATTTCTTCGATGTGAGTGAGACACGTTGTTATGGATTACACAGAAAGTAGATAATGCAGAAAGAAAAATCAGTTTAAAATATATTTGATAAAGGGGCACCTGGGTGGCTCAGTAAAACATCCAACTCTGGATTTTGGCTCAGGCCATGATCTCACGGATCATGAGTTCGAGCCCAGATTTCAAGTCCCCATCGGACTCTGTGCTGGCCGTGCAGAGCCTGCTTGGGATTCTCTCTTTCTGGCCCTACCCCACTTGTTCTCCCTCTTTCTCTCTCTCTCAAAATAAATAAATAAACTTTAAAAAATATTTAATAAAAGTTCAAAAGACAGTTTAATTTAAGAGGTCTTTTTTTTTTTTTTTTTGTATAGAAATTCAACTGTGTTTTAAGTGGAGACATCATAGCTGCTAAATCTTTCAAAGCTAATTGACACAAAGGGATAAAGTATAATCAATCCCTAAGCTTCAGCTTCAGGTTTTTATTTTTGGTCAGAAGAACTCTTTCCAGGCATCCATTTGCAGTAGCTAGACATTTTCCCTTTCTCTTGAAGACCCAAATAGTTAAGGGCAGAAAAGCAAATAAGGTGGATTATTTTTAAGGTGGACAATGTCAGGGATGGCCAGGCCTGGATACTGGCTAAGTGGATAAAGGCAAGGGAGACGCACCGAACGTCTGACCACTACTAGGTACAGGGGATGGTGCCACCCAGAATCTTAAGCACCAGAGGCAGGGTTAGGGCCCAAGGTGCAGAGGAATCAAGAAGAGATGGGGAATACCTCCCAGGACACAGAGACGTGCTTCGTTCCATTCTGAGAGTAGATTTTCTGGCTGAGACAGAATTGGCTTAAGAAACCATAACTAGGACACACTAAAGATTCAGCTACTTTATTTTTTCTAAATATTTATTTATTGAGGGTGGGGGAAAGGGGGAGAGAGAGAGAGAGAGAGAGAGAGAGAGAGAGAGAGAGAGAGAGAAAGAGAGAGAGAGAAAATCCTGAGCAGGCTCCACACTGTCAGCTTGGAGACCAACAAATGACTCGACCTCACAAACTGTGAGACTATGACCTGACCCCAAACCAAGAGCTGGACACTTAGCTAACTGAGCCACCCAGGAACCCCAAGATTCCCCCATTTTAAATCACATGATATCCAAATCTTCTCATCATATAAAGAGAGGTTGGTATATTCTATGTAGGGAACCATACTATAATAGCAGGGAGTATCTCATTCAAAACTAATCAGGGAATCAAAACCCAGGGAGAAAGGGAGATTTGGAGCCTTGCAGGGCCCTGGAATTCACAGCCCAGAGACTAGAATTGTGGAGACACGGAAATCAGATGAGGGATCCAAGAATTCCAGAATTGGAATACATGAAAATAAAAATCCCACAAAATAGATGAATCTGACAATTTTCATCAAAAGAAGATACAAATACATAATATTATGAATGAAAAGGGGCCCACACTACAAATAGAAACTAAAAAGATAATGAGAACACTACCAATAACTACGTTCCTATAATTTTGGAATCTGAGATGAAACAGAAAAAATGTAAGGGAGAATATATATACATGCAGACATGATTTCAAGAGGGTTAAAAGCTCAAGTAATCTGTGGGTATTAGAGAAGTTAGTCTGTAAATCTTCAAATAAAACAGCTAAATAAAAATAAAAATAAAAATACTGAAATAAAACAGCAGAGCCAGGAGTTTTACAGATGAATTTTACCAAATGTTCAAAATGCAGACTATACTTTTTTTTTTTAATTTAACAAACTCTTTCTAATGGTCAGAAAAGAGGGAATATCTAACTTATTCCACAAGAGAAGTATAATCCTTACATCAAAAGCCAAATAAAATCAAATCCAATATATATCTGGAAAGAGAATATACCAAGACAAGATTGGGTTTACCCTAAATATATAAAGAGGAATTATCTTTAAAAAAATGTTCTTCGGTTAGAATATTGTATACTAAGCTGGATCCCCATAACTGCTCTTAAAGGCAAGACTTTTTTCTTCTTTTTTTTGGTAAATTATTGTATTCCTAGTCCTCAAAACAGATCTATACCCATAGCAGATATATTAATAAACTAATTATTGTGGTTGTTAAAGTGAATGACAAAGGGTGTACAATCTCATACAATATACATTGATAAAATACACACCATATGGTATCATATATGTATGCATTTTAAGTAAAGTAATGGAAGTATGTGTAACACAAAGAATAAAAGTAACTAAAGACTTAGGCAAAGGTGAACTATGTATAAGAAAGTAAAAAGATAGCTCCTAAAATGGTCCCAAATCCCTCACCTTTTGGTATTCATGCTTTTGTACAGTTCTCTTCCCTAAGATATAAGCTAGACCTAGTGACCTCCATCAAATGAACAGAATACCCCAGCAGTGATGGAACATCACTTCCAAGATCAGGTTACAAAAAGACATTGACTTACATTCTATTCCCTCTCTATTGCTTTCTCAGTTGCTTGCTCAAACTGCCATGCAGTGAGCCATCCTATGAAAAGGGCCCTTTGGCAAGGTACTAAGGCGGGGGGGGGGGGGGGCTCTGACCAACAGTCAGAAACTATGGAACACAATCCAGCAACTATGGAATACAATCCAGCAAACTGTGATGCGCTGAATCCTGTCAGCAATCATGTGAGTGAGTTTGGAAGAAGATCTTCCTTTTGACAAGCTTTCAGATGAGAATACAGCCCAGGCCAAAATCTGATCACAAACTATGAGGTCCTGGGGCAGAGGCACCCAGCAAAGCTGTATCCACAGAAATTGTGAGAAAATAAATGTTTGTTGCTTTTAAACGCTAACATTTTGGGTAATTTGTTATGCAGCAATAGCTAACTAATACAGTTGGGAATAAAATAAATACATCAAAATGTATATATTTGTATTAGCTGGTGGATACACAATTGCTAGAAGCCAAGATCCTGTCTCTAAGTTAATGGACAGTCAAAGCAAAGAGGGACATGGTTTACATGTAACACACTGTTCAGATCATAAGTAAACTTTAATTGCTTAGGAGAATCATAGCGTTTCTTCATTTGGGAGCCAGAAGCTAAAAGGACCAGTAGGAAATATCTCTTCTTTTTAAGGTGATCTCTGGTAATAGACTAGGTTATGTCTTTAACATTATCACTACACTGAATAAATAATGATCCACAGGTCCACTCTCAATAGCTACCATTTCTCAATATTTGTCAATGACAGAATACTGAAGCTTTATGAGTGCTTTTATGAGAGGCTACAAAAAGAGTATAAACACATGATTCTGATGGTCAGGCTTGACCTTAGAATAAAATTAGAACATCCAGATGTATGGATGAATTAAGGCTCTAAATATTTTTTTAAATTTTTTAATGTTTATTTATTGTTGTGCGAGAGAGACAGAGCACGAGTGGCGGAGGGGCAGAGAGAGAGAGGGAGACACAGAATCCGAAGCAGGCTCCAGGCTCCCAGCTGTCAGCACAGAGCCTGACACGGGGCTGGAACCCATGAACCATAAGATCCGAAGTCAGACACTTAACTGCCTGAGCCACCCAGGCGCCCCCTAGATCTATTCTTAATAAGAACTGGTGAGCATAAACCTCAGGGTTGTAATCGGAGACAAGAACCAAAAGTAAAGATAATTTGTGATGCAATTTTGAAAGAGGCCCATACGTTAAAAATAAATCAATAGGGCAGAGGGTAGGATCAAGGTCCTTCTACAAAAAGTAAGTACAATATCTGACGCTTTTCCAGTACCCAATATAGACAAGTCACTGCAATAAGAAGTTGTTCATGTAGGAAAAAGCAAGAGCAGTCCACCCTTTTTCAGCTCTTGTGGTCAATGCCAACTAGTTATGGGATGTTATCTTGTCTGTGAAATACAACAGGCCTGTGGAGGGCTACCAAAGTTTTCCAGGCCCCATAGTTTCAGATGTTATGCATTTCTCTCCTTGGAACTGCCCATTTTATCTTGAAGTGGGAAATAACTACGTAAGGTGTTCAGAAATGGATAGTATCTGCTTACCTTCACTCTCTAGTAGTATATATACCCTCAGAAGGTCAAGTTTTACTTTCTTCAAAACCAGATGACCTTAAAACAGGAACCTTATAACAGGAACAGCATATTTCATGTGCTATACAAGACTAGGTAATAATTTTTTCAATTAGAAGATTTTATTAAATCTACTTCTCTTTTCCTTATACCCCTATAATTTTCTGCAACTATTACTTTTTCTGTCATACCTATCTCCTTGATATATTTGATAGGCTTTCTGTTTATGTAGCCTATTAGAAGAGCAAATCTTTTCTGCTCTGTCTTTTCCTCAATATGACCAAAGGGAACATGAAATCATGGGGATTTATGGAGGGAGATTTGTAAGTCTTTTCTTATTTAGTTGTACTGTGAGATATAAGTTAACTTTTGGACCCTCTCTTCAAGAACAAGTTATTTGTTATCAAATAAGTTCATGTTAGTGGATCAGACACGGATGAAGTGTTTCTATTACAACCTTGTTAGGTGTGTCAGAGTGCTCTGAGTTCTAGAATAATGGTTTGCTCTCTTGCACACACTTGACTTCCATTTCCGACTACCCTTTCTGAACCACCCTTGGACTGCTGGAGAGTAAATGTCTTTTCACCTAAACCTGAACAGTCTGAGGACAGCTAAACTACTCACTGCAGCCATTTTAATAGACACAGCAGATTAGCGCATGACTGCCTCAGCTATTGTAACCATTATTGATTGAAAACACAGTCTACAAGAACCAATTAATAATGTCATGGCTGCTTTGTAGCTTGTTGAACTCACGTGGCCTTACCCACTGGTAATTGTGGCACTCTAGTGTTCAAGGAATAATCAAAACTTACAAGAAAAATAAAACTATAATGAAAACCATTTTAGAATATGAATGTGGCATATGTGAATTGAATCACTCATTATCCAAATTTCTTAGTTGACTTGTTCAGTATTTAGATAATGATCCCAGTTAGATATGGAAATGGTGAGACCAACTGATATTACCTCAAATGTACTGAAGAACATTCACATATGTGGAATAAAGTATTACCCAAAATAATTAACATTCAGCCGCAATTACAGAATGAACATATTGCCTTCTCTATCTCAGCACTGCTGTGTTTTATTTTTTTATGGGACTTACTTATTTAGTAACTAATCTAGGATATTTGGTAATTTACAGTGAGGCTCCTCATCATTAGTGTGAATTAACAAAATGGCTCTGTTGTCCTTGGTAATTAGTTTGAGTAGGAAATGAGGAAAAGACGACACATTTTGAGGGTTGCTCAATACTACCTTTATCTTTCTTTAATGTCTGTGAGCTAAATATGGAATTTTAATTTCCTCCCTAATTATCAAGGAGTTTTTTTGCTAAATGGGCATATCCCCCCAGGCACACTTGCTTATTTTCACAATCTGTATTTTCACCTCACTCTTCTGAAGTGTGTTATTTATGAACTTGCACGGTAGTTCCCAAACATTTCTACAGGAAAGAAGGAAAAACTAACCACTGTTAAACAGCACTGAAGAAGGTGTTAAGCCTTCTTCAATGATATCATCTCCTGGGGTCTTCCCATTATCGCTTTGAAATGGTGTGGGGCCTGTTGACATGAGTACTTTCCTGGCATTCCAGGTGGGTAAGCTGGTATTCACACTTAGGTCTAATTCTGAAGCCCACAATCATTGTGACAAAACAGCACATTCTGGTGCACATCCTGAATTGGCTTAAATTTGGTCATCTCTTAAGCATTCCTTCTCAGTTACCCTTGTCATGTGAGGCTGCATAGCCTTCATACCTTTAGCTGGTCAGGGAATATGAGATATTCAAGTTCATATACCTCTATCTCCCCTAGACTTGGCAGATTCCATGGAAACTATTTCTGTACGCACCAAAATTCTTCTGATATTAGTATCAATGGACACTTTCTGCCCAAGTAGAGTATGTGAAATATTTGAGTTAAAACTGGGCCTACATTGGAGTATATATCTACACTCCAATCAAACAAGCTAGATAAAGACTTGTCATTTTGGTCAAATCCTACATTGCCAACATAATAATAATGCAGCAACACTTTATCGATTGTGACATATATTTTAGGCTTTTATCCACCTACTGCTAATAGGTAATAATTATCCAAGTTTTTCAAATGAGAAAAATGTGGTTAAGAAGTTCACCCCAGGGGCGCCTGGGTGGCTCAGTCGGTTAAGCGTCCGACTTCAGCTCAGGTCACGATCTCGCGGTCCGTGAGTTTGAGCCCCGCGTCGGGCTCTGGGCTGATGGCTCAGAGCCTGGAGCCTGTTTCCGATTCTGTGTCTCCCTCTCTCTCTCTGCCCCTCCCCCGTTCATGCTCTGTCTCCCTCTGTCTCAAAAATAAATAAGACGTTAAAAAATAAATTAAAAAAAAAAAAAAAAAGAAGTTCACCCTAGGTCTCATAGCTAGTAAGTGGCAGTGTGAAACTAATATTTTCAACTTGCCCATCATTGGCTGACAATTTCTATTTTCCTGGTATTAGTTATATGTAATATTCTCTCCTAATACTGCCCTTTGGTATTGCATTTATTGTGCTAAGATTTTTTTGTCTGCTCTACCAAGAATTATAATGGTGATTGCAGAAATTGTTTTGAAATCAGTGGTAATTCTTTATATGAAGAGAATTTTGAAAATCCAAATCTTTCATCTTATTAAGAAATTAAGACAAAAATATATATCAGTCTTCCTGTTGACACAAAGGTAAAACAGACCCTTGTCTTGTATTTTCCCCATACAGTTCTTGCTTCATACCTTGAGAGGGTCATCATCCCTGGATTCCCAGATGAGTATTATTCAGAAATTCAGGTAGTGAGGACGAGTAGGTCGTGGCCACTCACAGGGGTAACCAGCTCTGAGAAGAATGATATAAACTTAGATTAAAACAAATGAAAATGCCATTTGCGCTCAGTTATTATTAACCTCACTATGACCAATGATCACATGTAGGGATCTAGCTATAGTTTTGGAAGGGAGACTGATTAAGGACAAGTATTAATGATAACAAGACTGTAAAGAGCCTAAACTTACCCCAAATTGCCATTTACTGTTCAAAAGTCTTAAAAAGAGAAAATTATCAGAGGATTTATTTAATATGGCTAAAAATAACTTGTAGGTTCAGAAGACCACTCTTATTCTGTGGTCTTCCAAAGCTTCAATTGCACAATGTCAATTTATACATATATTTATACATTTTATTTCTCCATGTGTAATAAGTGCATTAAACATATACAAAAACAGAAAGTAAAATTTATCAAATAAAATATATTCCTCCTATGCTCCTAATGTATTGTCTTGTGATCTCTCTTCCCTTGGATTTTTATATTCCAATATGGAGCCTAACTCAAATTTTTGCCTTCACGTATTAGCTCACAGAGCTTATATACAAAAGCTATAATTTGGTGTTTTCAGTTCTCATCTTACCATGTTAGGTAAACTGTGGATTTTCTCTAGGAAAGTAACAAACAGGAGATAAGCCTTATCTTACAAATTCCCCAAACCATGATAGGAACTTGATTGGAGCAAAAATGTTCCTATTAACACTGTGCATCACCATACAACTTCTGCTGAATGTATTACACCCTCAAAGAGATGATCCAGTCAGAAGTTGGAGAAAAGAAAAGTATCTGAGTGGTAAGTCTGCCTATTCGTATTTTCCACTTCTAAATCATATCCTCTTATCTTCTACTGCAAACAAGAAAGGTGGGTTGGGGAGGTCGAGGAGTGAGTGTAAGAAGCAAGGGAACTACAAAGATAGGGAGGAAAAGAACAGACAAAGAAGAGAGGAGAGAGGAATGAAAACAGGTAAGGACATTTGTGAGGACATGATTTACTCTCCAGTAGGGCAAAGTGAAAGTCAGTTAGGCCACCAAAGACCCAGAAGCCCCTTTAGCGACCCTCTGTTGATGGCTTCTTTCCCAGCTAAGTGGGGAAACTGGTTGCATAAATTGCTCAAAGAGCTATTGAAATCTATCTCCTGGAGGATCCTGGAATATGTCTCTATTTGAAGAGCCTCCTGACTGTGACAATGACAAACACCCATTGTAGGACATTGAGAGATGGTGTTAAACTGTGGAAATACAGGGCTTTGTGATTCACATACTGCAGAATATATGCCTATTGATTTTTCTTTTCTTCTAAGAAAATGTCCCTTTGATACATTATGGCTGCAAGATTGGAAAGTGTAGTTTTTGTTTTGTTTTGTTTTAAATTGATTTCATTTGATTTTCCAAAAAAATAAATGATATAGAGATTCCATTCAGGTGGACAGTTGTCACACCAAGTATGACACTCCTATAAGTTACCTGGGCCTTAAGACTATTGGCATCTCAGGCACATGAGTGATATGTACATTTCAAGGAGGATTTACTAGTTTCTCCACTCCTCCTCCAAGTTTCAAAGGGACAAAAATTACCAAGAGCCAGGAAATGATACTAATACACCTCACTGGATTTGTAAGATTAATATTTTCATATTCATTAAAAGAGAGAAAAGCTCATAAAAATAATCCACATTATCATCATGATCACATAGTTATGCTGTGAGGCAAATTCATCTATTGGCTACCTATATCTCTATTTGTATCTAATCTGTTATTCTTAGTCCTTTCTTTAGCAATTGAAAAGAAACTGACAAAAGTTAAGTTTTTTGTTCTTTAGATGCAGTTTCTTTTAACAGCACAAATATGTTTGATAAATGCTACTTTTATATATGTGATTTATGGCATATGAAAATGATCTCTTGCTAGCTGTTTTCAAATGTCTGTTCTCTTCATGCTAATTGAAATCTAAATGGGAAAATAAAACCAAAAAATCTAGAATAGTTATCTTAGGACAAGTGTTTACAGCCCTTTAAACCGTTATCTACATGATGAATTGCACAGGAAGGAGCCACAGCCATTGAATAAAAAGTAAGAGGTTTCTGCAAAAGTTACATTTTATAATTCCCCCTTGATACTTAATTCCTGGTGTGAAAAAAAAAAAAAAAACTTTTGGCTCTTTATTAGCTAACTTGAATATATTTTGTGGTCTATATGAAGTAAATTCTTCCAGGAGTTTATAATCCAGAAAGTATACTTGGTACTTTGAAACCTCTTCGGAGTCATGTATTGTTATTTCATCCAGGATTACACTTTTTGAAAGGAGCGTGTTACCAAGTTAACTGTTCTGTGGGTGTCAGAGAGAATGAAAGCTAACTCAGGGAACTGACAAGAAACTTGGAATAAGCAGCCTTTTTTTTTTAAATCCCAGGTCTTCTTAAATACATTTTATAACAACCTTGGAAAAGTAATTTAACATCCTTTTCCCAATTCATGAAATAGAGGAGGATTGTACTTCATTTACAGGAAAAAAAATTTGTGACACTCAAAAATGTTGATAATATAAATTGGGATGAAAATAAAAACTGTGTCATGTCTTACACCTTTTAAAAAGTTAGAAGTTGTCTGGGGCGCCTGGGTGGCGCAGTCGGTTAAGTGTCCGACTTCAGCCAGGTCACGATCTCGCAGTCCGTGAGTTCGAGCCCCGCGTCGGGCTCTGGGCTGATGGCTCAGAGCCTGGAGCCTGTTTCCGATTCTGTGTCTCCCTCTCTCTCTGACCCTCCCCCGTTCATGCTCTGTCTCTCTCTGTCCCAAAAATAAATAAACGTTGAAAAAAAAATTAAAAAAAAAAGTTAGAAGTTGTCGAAAATTATGTAAGAAATTAATTTTTAGCCTTTTCCTCTGTTTGTGTTACATTGGGGATTTGTGGTTACAAAAGAATCATAAACTTTGAAAACTGGAAAAACCTCAGAAATAATCTATTTTACAAATGAAGAACTTAAGATCAAAGTAAGTAAAATGGTATGTCCGAATCCTGCTGAAGTTATCCTTCTTAGCACTCAGGTAAGACTGAAAATCATCATCACGCACCACTGTGCCTTCTCGGAGCAAACCCCACTTCAGCCTTATGATGTGAAGTTTAACATGGAAGACGCTTCCACATTCTTATTTGACAATGACTTTCTGGCAGTAGTTGGTCGGTCTGGGGATATTGTTGATGATGATGATGATGATGATGATGATGATGATGATGATGGAGGAGGAGGAGGAGGGGAAAAAGAATGAAAGAAAGAAAGAAAGAAAGAAAGAAAGAAAGAAAGAAAGAAAGAAAGAAAGGAAGGAAGGAAGGAAGGAAGGAAGGAAGGAAGGAAGGAAGGAAGGAAGGAAGGAAGGAAGAAAGAAGGAAGATGGAGGAGGGGGAGGGGGAAGGGAGCAGGAAAAGGAGAGGGGAAGGAGGGGGAAGGGAGGAGGAAAAGGGAGAGGAGGATGGGGAGGGGGAGGAGAAGAGGGAGAAAGAGAAGGAGAAGAAGGAAAAGGAGAAGGAGAAGGAGAAGAAAGAGAAGAAAGTGATGAAAACAGCCATCACTTACTTGTTCAGGGGTCACCATAAGCCCTTAGTTAAAGGGTTTGCTTTGAAGCCCTTAGGATGCATAAATTTGTTTAATTCTCACAGTGCTTTGGGATTGCTACTATATTATTTATATTTTTCCAAATGGAGAGACTGAAATAGGTTCAGTACTTTATCAAAGATCAGACATCTGGGAATGGGCAGAGCTATAATTCAGGGTGGTTCCAAAGCCTGTGTACAATATATGAAGCCCCAAGTTAAGGCAGTCAGGACAAACTCCTTAGAAGATGAAGCAGTATTATGAAAAAAAGATACATACTACTGTATTCTGAAGTGCTTAGCACTTTATTATTTTTATTCTTGCTTTCTTTCATTTAACCAGTATTGATGACCACCTCCTCTGTGCCAGGCTCTAGGTTCTATGGGGGCTTACAAGCAGTGAAAAAACAAAACAAACATGGGACCCATCCTAACAGAACCTACATTCTCATGGAGAGAAGCAGAAAATATACAAACAAACAAATAAGTATGCAATAGTTGTAAGTACTCTGAAGGAAAGTATCACATGCAGTGCCAGAGATCTCTCTCTGTTGGGAGGGGACATAGAGGTTGAGGTTTGAATGGTGAGAAGAGACAGCCACACCAGGATCTAGGATGGGAGAGTTCTTGGCCCCAGAAACCAGTTATGGCAGAGGCACAGTGGCAGAAAGGCACTTGTAGTTGAGGCACAGAAGGCAGCTATGGAACTGTGGATTCATAAGCTGGCTGGGAGGGAGAGTTGGAGGAGTGGGGTGAGTATGGAGAGACAGCTCGGCCAACAAATCTGGGTTTTACTGGAAGTCACTGGAGGGAGCCACGTGATTTGATCTATGCATATTTATTCTCAGAGATAGGCTCATATTTTCTGTGAGAACTAGACAGTAGATATTTCAGGTTTAGTGGACTCTCTCACGTGGGCACCACTGTCACTGCTCAGTTCTGCAGCTGTGGTGTGAAAGTAGCCATGGGTGACACATAAATGAATGAATATGGCTGTGTTCCAGTAAAACTTCATGTACAGAATAGTTTGCTGACCTCTCTTCTAAAAGATCACCTGCGCTGCTATGGAGATAGGACGAAGATCTGACAATTATAAAGAGTGAGAATCCCCTGTGTAGTTCAGACAGGCATACTCTCAGAGCAGGGTCATGTTCAAAGAAAAGCCAATCCCACTCCAAAACATACCTGTAAAGCAGTCGTAAATCTTTGAAGAGGTGCCTCAAAAAAAAATGTCAAGGAAGATTTCCTTTCCTTCCTCATAACAGACAAGCCCTCCTAAAATCCTTATTTATCATTGTTTTCCCCAATCTCACATATAGTGCTGTCACCTAGACTTTTCTTCCTCTCTCCAAACTCACCAAATCCAGCCCACATCGACTCTAATCTTCTCCTTAGTTCTTCAGAACCTACTATTTCCTTTCATGCCAACAGTTTTCGGTTTTCATTGACTCCACCACTTTGTAAATCATCCGTAATCCTCACCGTGTCTACCCTTTCTCCTTTCATGTTTTAATTTACATTGACTATAAATCTAATTAATCCCTTGAAAACAGCCTTGACTTCCTTGTTACTCCTTGGCAACACTGTTTTTACCAGCAAAACCCCAGACTTGGTTTAAACCCAACTATCTTACACTGACTTCCTGAGCTCTGTCTAGATCCATGACCATGATGCCACCTGACAGTCCACCTGCCCCTAATCCCAGCACCTTCCCTCGTACAGCCTCCTTGTTCACTCTTTGAAAGAGCAGTTTTATGACTTTTCCTTTCTCTGCTACCTCTGATATCCCCTCATTAAGATTTCAGTGAATGACATTTTCACATATCAGTTGAGAAAACAGAAGTTCTCGGAAGGCAACTTTTTTTCCCACCATTAAATCCGTCGAAACATTTCTATCTTTGTTCACATGTCCCACCTTCCCTTCTCTCCTGTGATAGTGGATGAAGGACTCCAGCTCCCATCAAAGGCAGGTCCTTCACCAGTGTCCTCAGTCTCATCTTTTTCCACTTTGAGGATTTTATCCTGCAAATAATTCTCCTTGTCTTTGTTTTGTTTTGTGTTTTGCATTTCAGTGTTACATTCTCTTCTGGATTATTACCATCCACTTGCTTTAGTATTTCCTGGCTTAAGAAAACCCTTCTCTGGGCATACAGACCCGTATCTCCCTACAACTACTGTCCTAGTTCCCCTCGTCTCCATCCACACTGTCTTCACAACCCACTCCATTTGGGCTCCCATTGCCACCAATCTGCCGAAACTACTCTTGTTCAGGTCACCAGTGACCTTCATGATATGCAAGCCAATGGTCAATTCTCTAACACTGCTGAATTTTCTCTCTCAGAAATATGTGACATCATTCATCACTCCTTTCTTTAAAAAGTTCTCCAGGGGCGCCTGGGTGGCTCAGTCGGTTAAGCGTCCAGGTCACGATCTCGCGGTCCGTGAGTTCGAGCCCCGCGTCAGGCTCTGCGCTGATGGCTCAGAGCCTGGAGCCTGCTTCTGATTCTGTTTCCCTCTCTCTCTGCCCCTCCCCCGTTCATGCTCTGTCTGTCTCTGTCTCAAAAATAAATAAACGTTAAAAAAAAAAAAAGTAAAAAGTTCTCCAAAACATCACAATTTCATGGCTTTCTTTTTCTTACTTCACTGATACCTATGTATTTCAGTGTCTACATTGCCTTTTCCTTCTGTGCTCAGCACCTTAATATGTGGATCTCAGAGTTTGGTGCTATGCCCTGTACATATCAGGATCCAAACCTCTCCCCTAGGATATCTCATCTAATATTAAGGTTTTAATACCGTCTATATGTTCATGACTTTCACATCTATATTTTCAGCCCAACGTCTCCAGAATCATGTGATCACCTATTTGACATCACCACCTCCTTCTCTAACAGGGAACTCAAATTTAGCAGAGCCCAAAGAAAACTCTTGTTGGTTTTATCACCTAATTTATTTCTGCTCTTACCTTTCCATCCACCCAGTTGCTCAAGACTAAAACCTAGAAACTAATGTTGGCACTTCAATTAGCTTCAGTTTCCATATCTAACCCCATGCTGAGTTTTGTCAACTTTATCTCCAAAATATACCTGGTATTGATCCATTTTTCTTTTAACCTCTACTGTGATCTTCATATTCCATGTCACTTTCATCACAGCATGGGATGGAAAAATTTGCCATAAGTAATCATTAAAAAAACAAAAGCATGATTTCTTAGCAACCTGAAGCAGATCACATTTTGTTCCTATTCAACATCTTCCAGGGGCTTCAATTGCCCTTAGATTCAAATGAATAAAGTTGAAATCCTTCATCATAACCTACACGCACCCTATTCTCTCTCCACCTTCACCTCAATTTTTCTGCCTCTCATCCACTACATTCCAGCTAATAGGTACTGACTGTTTCACATCATTGTTTTATCTCCTTTTTGCCAAGGCCTCTTCAGATCACCCAATCTAATAGAATTCATTCCCAGGTAATTTTTAACATCATTATTCTGTATTACTTTTCTAGGAACTTCTGATCATGTCTGAAATGATTTTGTTTGCACAAGTACACAAGAGTGGGGCCTCCTATGTTTAGTTTCACCAGGACCTAGAATTGTCTCACACAACGTAGGAACTCAACAAATATCGGTATAATACATGAGCCCTATTTCTTCTCCTTAATTCTCCAACAATACATCTTTCAGCTTTATCTTTAACTTGTAAAATAAAGGCCCAAGAATTGGTCAGGAATAAATAGACTTCTTGTCTGGAGGCAGAAACTAAGGCTAGTCCATGATTATATTAACATTTTATTCCAATAATTAATAAAAATCCACATCTACTGAGTTTTCTTATGTCTTTTATTTCTCTTTATATCATCTAATTTACCTTATGTATTATAATGGAAAGTGGGGTTTTTTCCCAATTATCCCCTCCTTGAGAGAGCATCCCTTCCTTATTCTGCAGTAATTCTGCTGGAACCCTGTGACCAGGTGGAATTGATCTTGCTTTCCTGGACCAAAGGCTGGACCCTTTGGACCCAAGACCTGGACAAAGTCCTCCTCCCTGGAAACCACAATTAGCTCAGGCTAGTCACATGATCAAAGCATGACTAATTGTTTCTAGGAATTTAAGAGTAGGAAAGTTGCTATATTTTTCTCTGACAGTTCTGGAATTTTATCGGATGTTATAGCTCATAGTACCAAAAAAAAAAAAAATGAGCTAGCCACTTTGTAACCATGTTCATAAGACCTGGCTACTGACCGGGAATGAAGCCAACCTAGGGAAAATAGTCATGAATGGTGTAAAGAAACAGAGGAAGAGCTATTGTTTGAGCACATGGATGCCATTTGAGTCAGTTAGCACTTACCATCTTTAGCACTTTTCAATAACTCATGACCGTAAATTCCTTTTTTGCACCTAACACTAATCTGAATTGCATTTCTAAAACCCTCATCCTATGAAGTCTTAACTAATTCAACTTTTCTTCTCATTTTACAGTTGGAGAAAATGAAGCTCAGAAAGGTTAAGAAACTTGTCAGAAAGAAATTTTTTTTTAATGTTTGTTTATTTTGAGAGAGAGAGAGAGAGAGAGGGAGAGAGAAGGAGAGAGAGAGAGAGAGAGAAAATCCCAAGCGGGCTCCTTGCTATCAGCACAGAGCCTAACATGGGGCTTAAACTCATGAACTGTGAGATCATGACCTGAGCCAAAATCAAGAGTTGGATGCTTAACCAGGTGCCCCCAGAATGGAAATATTTGAGCAAGCATTTCTGAATTCAAGTCCTATGCTCTTATTCATTACTATATTTCCATATATCAGCAGACTCAGGAAATCTTCATGGATTATAGCTTGAAATTTCATATTCATAAACTACCCCTTTCAAAATTTGATTCTAATGGTAAATAGAATAGGTCTAATATGGACCAGAATTTCAATCATCCTGATAATATTTAAGAGTTTTTCTTCCACTTTAAATAAAATGTTTTATTAGATTTTTTTCCCTTTGGTGTATATCCAAGTTTCTGCACAGGAAAAAACATATTACATTAGCATAATGTTTTGAATTTTATATTTGTTTTTTATTCTGATTTTCTCAATAACCATTATCTAGTCATGGAATGAAGCTCAATTAAATGATGGCATCTGAAGCAATTAAAAATTATGTGGAATTATGTAGATATTGAGATAAGGGTTCATAAAATTTATAAATCCATACCCACAATTGAAGTAAATGTGCAAAATTGATTACTAAGAGAGTGTAGGATCTTTTAAGACAGTAAAATATATAAAAAAATATTCTCTCCTATATTGGTTGCTTTCCAAATTACACAGAATGAATATGAAAGACTAAAGGAATACAGGTAGAAAAAATAAAAAATACTTAAATTCTCATTTCATACTATTGGTAAGCATTCCAGAACGCACAAATAAGTAAAATCAACATTAGCTAATGCAGGAATAGGAACGAATAAACTAGAACATTCTTTCACTTAGAGGGGAGGTTGACAGAACTCAAAGTTTATGCATACTGAATTGCACCACACTAATGGTCTCATCATACATCATTTTGCTTTTTGTAGATGGTTCTACTGCCCACTCAGTTCATCAAATCAGAAAAGTTTGCCATCTTAAGATTCCTCTCTGATTTGGGCTCAGCTTCCCTGTTAGAACCATTTCAGCTTGGCCTTCCTGTCTTACTGATCTTTTTTTTCAGCTTTAATGAGACATAATTAACAAACAAAATTGTAAGACGTTTTAAACGACAGTGTGATGATCTGATAGACACTGTGAAAGGATAACCCCCCCCCCCCATGAGTTATTTAATGCATTCGTCATCCCACATATTTATCCCATGCCCTTTTGGTTTTGGTGAGAATATTGAAGCTCTGGTGTCTTAGTGAATTTCAATTGTACAATGCAGTGGTACCAACTGTAGTAATCAGGTGATATATTAGATCCTCAGATCTAACATATTCATCCTAGAGCTGAAAGTTTGTGCCATTTTACCAGCTTCTCCTGATTTCCCCCACCCCCTACTGATTCTTAAAAAGACTGGCCACTGCCCTCGTTCAGCATCTCTCGCTTGCTTGATAGTAGAGTCTCATCTTCTTACTAGGCTTTAGTAGGCTCTATTACAATCCAACCTCCATAAAGCTGCTAAGTGGTTATTTAAAAGCACAGAATTGACCATGTCACTTTAATGTTTAATACCCTTGAAATCTCTGTTATTTGAAGGATAAAGTTTAAAAATAGGTTCATCCAAGAAGCATTTATTTGTTAGTCACCTTACCTGGAGATGGGATTCAATGTGGAATAAAATATGGGTCTTCCCCTAAAGGAATGTGAACATAGGTGTGTGGGGGGGGGCTGTGGAGTCGCCCCACACCAGATCATTTCAACATAACATTGAAGGCATTACTACAGAGGGAACCCAGAGTGTAATGGAGCTCAGTGCAGGCAGATTTAGCATAGCCTAGATTTTCAGGAGGGTTTCCTGGAAGGAGGATGCCAGAGTTAAGGTCTAATAAATCATCCAGGCTCAGAAGGAAGGGGAGCATAAAAGGTTATCCAGGTAGATCTAGGATCAGAAGAAACCATATCAAAGGATATAGCATAGCATTTCTCAATAACTGCAAGCAATTTAGTATTATGAAAACACGAAACGTGAGGTAGGAGGTAGAGGTTCAGACGCGTGGAGAAGAAAGTAGAAATGAGGTATTATGAAGATCGCATGCACGACACAATCATTCAACAACTACTGATTGTTTACTGAAAGCTGCAATCAGGCAGTTGCTGAAGACGCGGAGTAAACCTGAAGTAACTAGAGTTGATAACATTGTATTGTAGACTTGAAATGTGCTAAAAGAATAGAACTTAAATGTTCTCCTCTCAAAAAATAATTAAAAAGAGAGATAAATATAGGAAGTGATAGATAATTCCTAGAAGGAGGAAATCCTTTCACAAAGTACACGTACATCAAATCATCTCAGTGCGCACTTTAAATATCTTGTAATTGTGTCCATTATACCTTAATAAAGCTGGAAAAAATGTGAAAAAAGGAATAAAACCTCCTTTCAAAGAACATGCAATCTAGCAGATGGCACCAGGAAATGCTGTTGAAGTTGTTATATTTAGTAGAACTTCTACACACAGAGCAAAGAATTCCAACTCTAGATCATTGCCCTGGTGTTTCATTGTTGGGGAGTCTCCTGGGATGGCTGGGGGTCCTTGTCTGGAGTTTCCTGTTACTGCCTTTAGCTGTTGCAGAAAAGACATGTAACATTTGGGCTGTGCCTGGGTCTCCCGCAGGGGGGCTGACCCTTTCATCTGTCTTTGCAGAGTGTCATACAGTTAGCGACAGAGAATGGACCTGTATTCTCCAACACTCCATGATTCTTCAAGGCATGAGGTAAGGTTCCTGCCCCTCTATCCACTACTTTCTCTGTTCTCCAACAAGTAGATGGATTACTAACCTCATTGGCTCAGAGTTAGTGAATGCTTGATTGGCCACATTTACTTACTAAATAAGCGTGTCTCATTGGTTTCCTACTCCATAAAGCTGGCTAGACAAGAAAGCCAACAGATACCTACTTTTGTCCTCTTTTTTTCTTCACATGTGAGCAGTGCTTGCCTTAGCTTCTTGTGGCCATCTGGTGGTACGATTCATTCCTGGGGGAAGAACAGATTTTACTTGGGTCTAATTTAAGCCACCCACCTGCTCAGTTCAGTTTACTGAACATCTAGGTTTTGTGCTTTAGTGTTAATACTTGAATGGCATTTTAACTTTGCTTTCATTTGTACCACTTAGGTATCCCGTCAGAGAAGACATGACGCCCTGACAACACTCAGGTGTCCCTGGGAACTCTGGATAAAATCACATCTTAATGCCTTTGGAACCACACCCTATAGCTGTAAATGCTCCCCTGTTAGTGGGGAGTAATACAGAGATACTTGGTTTTAATTCTATTTACACTGATATAATTATATAACCCAGACAACTATACTGATGGCAGTCCATTTTTCATCTGGCAAATTGTTTCACGTTACATGTGACTAATTTGATCATGATTTGTAATTTATGTGGGATTCTCCTCCCTTCCCCACTGCGATAATCTAACATAACCCATTTGAATTGAATCCCTGTGTGAACACCAGATCAAGTTCATAGACTATCCTCACACTTGTCAGAAGAGAAATATTTACCTGAAGGCCTTTTAAGGCATTTGAAGAATGGGAATCAATGCTTTCTCTTCTGGGCAAAACTGGTAAAAATTCGAGTAACTCTTTTATTACATGTAACAAAAGCTCTTGAACAGAGCTATTGTTAGACTCTATGGATAATTATCAAGGGAAATGCTAAGCTTCCTTCATTAAAGACTTGTAGAAGTTATCTTGGTGAGACAGAATTCTTGAAATAAAAAGCATTACTTTGATGAAATTCTGTGTTTCCCTTCGATACCATAATACTATGCCATATTAATATTTTTAAGACTATACTTGGTGTAACATTTACCATGAGAAGTATAACTTACGAAAACTTGTTGTTCTCAAATATAAATAGTAATGGAATCTGTAATCTATATATACCCTCCCTGCTACAGTTAATGGTGGCTCCATTACTTGAAGTGCTCAATAAACCAACTGTTTCATTATGCTGATGACGTGATCAACAAAACTGCTAACTTCACCAAATGTAAGGTTTATACATAAATGGAGACAGGCTGTGGATTCTAGTTGTTTTAGCTTCTTCACATCAATTAAGAAAAATCTTCACAGCCCCATGCATTTCTGGAGGAAATGTGTGTGTGTGTGTGTGTGTGTGTGTGTGTGTGTGTGTGTGTGTGTATGGTGCAGGAGAGCGACAGTCACTATATTCCACAAGCCATTTATGCTGTACTGAAAATAAGAGGTCAGTTTTTGTATAAAAAATACCAGTTTTACCTTTAATTGTTTTCTTGGAGAACATACCTGCCGTAGCTTTGTCTTTAATTTTTTATTTCTTTTCAGACAGTTCATCTCACTTTACAATTGTGTGGCAGCTTTGAAAATTTGTAGGTGGTTGTTAAAAATTTTACATTTCATTTCAGTTCCAAACCTCCAATAATACATAATTTTTTGTGGGTTATTATTATTCTGTAATTTAGCATTTTCTAAGGATTTGATGCTTTACAACTGTATAGGTACTTAACATCATGATAAAAAGTTTTCAGTAAGTTACAGAAGAATATGAATAGTATTAACACAACCTTCTGCCCTCTGAGCCAGTGTTGATTTTATGAAGTCTTTTTGTGTTCATAAGTACAATACTATTGTACCTATTGAAGATTCACTTGACTTTTTTCCATATTCTCTTTAGCAAAAATTGAAACATTGTTCATGGAGGGTATATAACTTCAGACTTAATATGATACTGCCCACATAGAAAGTTTCTTTTTAAAGTACAAATATTATATTACAACAATCAGTGACTAATAAATATAAATAATTCATGTGAATGCATATACATGCACACATATGATAAATTTATAAAATGATATGAAAAATATGGAAATTCTTTGTGCCAATCTGATGAGTGACATACAGAAGAAAAAATAACTTAAGATTAATAGTATCTTTCCTAACACAATGAAAATTCAAAAAGTTACCCAAATCCAGATGAAGTATTTAGAAGGTTAGAAAGAAAAAGCAGTCATTTGCTTTCTTACATTTGTACTCTATCCAGTTCAAGACTAGAAGCAAAAATTATAAACTACGGAGGAATTGCTATGTTGGGCCATGGAGTCTAGCCCCAAATTATAGACTACCTATATCCCGAGGATCATCCCCTATTTACCAACTAAATTACTTCCAGAAGCCAAATCATTCTTCAGTAGTAAATTGGGCATTTAGGAAGTCTTGCACATTGTTTAAAATCCCTGAAAGAATCCCACACCCTGTGCGGGGCTGTGCTCTCGCATGGCAGATATTCGACACGAACCCCTGAAAGTCCCCCTCTGCTCTGCTCAGCGTGCGCTCTCGGTCCTCCCCTGACATCCAAGATGGATCCCCCAAACTTGAAGAGCTGTGAGGATGTCATGCCTCATGGATAGGGTACACCCAATTAATGTGGTCTCTCCAGTTTTCAAGTCCTGCAATTCTGGGAGAATCTTATTAATCTTAGGATATAGCCTTGACACTGCTTTGTGCCAGACCGAGGCGTAGTAACCTGATGAGACCGTCTCCTGATGAGCTTTTCCAAACCCTGATCATAAACCAGTTCTGCAGCCTGGGCGTCTAAAAATAAAGAATATGCTTCCTTCTAAAGAGGAAATATCCTTTCTGTGCTGCAAAATTTTCATCAATGTACACTTTTAGATGACTGCAAGATGCCATGTATTTGGACTAGAATAAGAAATGTTCATTTAACCCCCTGCCTCCGGATGTTTATATATTGGTTGTCATGTAGACTTCCCTAAAAGTGATGTTTTTATAAGGAAGATAGGTTTTGGGTAGCACCTTCCTTTTTCTACATTACTTTTCTCTATACATTAACATTTCATGGCTGTAAGGAGAGCTCCACAGAGACTTTGACTGTGGTGTCACATGATAGCACATTTTAGCGTTCAAATACTGTTTTACGCTGATTGAAAGATGACAATCTAACTTATGGCCTCTGTTTTTCCTCTTGTTTCCTTCTATCTTCCACTCTCCCCCGACCTGAGACCTGTCCAGAGTAAATTAACATGAACGATTTTATTTGGTTCCAAGAATGCCTTTCTTCCCCTCTCCATCCACCTCTCTCTCTCTCTCTCTTTCTCTCTCTCTCTCCCTCTCCCTCTCCCTCTCCCCTTTTTCTTTATTTTAATGTTCACAGGAGTGGGAAACAAATGCTCTAATCTGTATATACAATTCAAATGATCAAATGTGTTTGGGAACTAAGCTGGACTTCTATGGGTTAAACAAAGTTCAGTTTGAGCACTTAAAGTGTGTGAAAATGAGGAGTACTAATTAATTCTCTTCAGATGTCTGTGCGTGGAAAACCAATACAAGCCTATTTGCTGGGCTTTTGTTTGTTTTTTTTTCTTGCACATCACGGTGGTGTTTTCAATAGCTCTTTTGCACCAATCAGTAACAGGCCGCAATGGTGACATAAGCCTTTTGTTTGCCTCATCCGACTCTGCCCCATTTGCCCTCCTCAGATCCTGCCAACATGAGGAACAAACACAGTCAACACTGGCTGGCTCACAACATGCCCAGTAGTTCCTGTAACAGAGGGAGGCATTCCAGTGCCCTGTCTGATCCTTCTGACCTCTGACTTCTCTGGATCCACTCTAGCTAATCTTCTTGAGATAAAAAGGCAGTTCTTACTAGGTTCTTACCCTCAGTGCCTGCAAAGCTAAGAGAAGAGCGAGAGGATGGTGTTTTGTCTGCCTCCTGAGTACTAAGGTCTTGGAGTAAGGTCGCAAATTACCAAGAGCCTGACTTCCACTGGGGCTTAATTGCTGGGCCCTCCTGGCAGCCAGGTCTTTCTTGCACACTGTTGAGCAAGGGTCATGAAGGGGTGAGTGGATCATAGGGAAACCTTGTATGTGTATTCCATAGGCCTCAGATCACTAAAGGGAGCTATGCAAACATATCAATTTGAGTATCTATCCCTGGGGCTATATTTATGTTCTGGTAAGAGCAGGGATCCAAAACCTAAGACTGCTAAACACACCTGACTGACCAAAAAAAAAAAAAAAATTGACCTTGTTTCCATGTATGTTACTAAAAGAGTAAAACAATCATTTAAGCAACATAAAAAAGAAACTACCTGAGACAGAAAGAAATGACATTTATAAAGACAACCTGCCATTAACGTTATTTTTGCAGAATGTGTATCTTCTTATAGTTTTGTTTTGAAACTGTTTAGATGATGTCAAAGCTGCATAGTTTAAAACAGCAGTAAGATGGAAATAACAAAATAATAGTAAAATAATAAAAAAATTTCATAATGGCCACTTTTTTCCTTAAAAAAATTGTTTAACGTTTATTTTAAGAGACAGAGAGCATGAGTGGGGGAGGAACAGAGAGAGAGGGAGACACAGAATCCGAAGCAGGCTCCAGGCTCAGAGGTGTCAGCACAAAGCCCGACGCGGGGCTCGAACTCACGGACCGCGAGATCATGACCTGAGCCGAAGTCAGACACAACCGACTGAGCCACCCAGGTGCCCCTTAATGGCCATTTTTCAAAAAGTCTAATAATAATCCGATACTTCAATAAGATCCCAAGCCTTTAATATGTCCCTCACATTTTACATGTGTTATTTTAAGTAATTATTATATAATCTTGCTGAGGAATTCTTGTTGCTTTCCATTTCATACAAAAGAAAGCTGTGGCTCAGAGAGGTTGTAACATCTGGTCCTGGTCACAGGGTTTGTAAACAGTAGACCCAGGACTGAGTTCTTTTCCTATCACCGAAGTTCTTTTGCATGTTTGAAATTTATTAATAGATTACATTGTTCTTTTTTTTTTTTCTCTTTGGTGTAACACTGCCATAGTGACCGCAAAAGAAAGAGATCGATTCGAAATGGTTTCTTCTAAGACTTCCTCCTTGGACTTGACCACTGACATAATACGCGCCTGTGTCTGAGCTCTCTCCACTCCAAGAATGAATGAGCCCCAACAGTTCATGAAATTGAAAGGATTATAAAGTGCTGTATTGGAAAAGGAGCAAGAAATCCGAGGAGCATCTATTAGCTGCAACATGCCAATAAAGAGGGAGCCCGCCCTTTTCTGGCTCGGCCAGCGCCTGCAGCCTCGCGTGCCCACAGAGGTTCGTTAGCACACTGGACTCGCCTCAGTCTTGGAAACAAATTGCAAAAGAGAGAGATAAACTGTGAGAAAGTGACCCTTTTATAGCAAGATGGTAAAGGTAAAAGGAGAGAAGTAGCCTAGGTAGCTCATGCTTTTCAAATGAATACAAATTTTCAATAGGAAAGAAGATGCAGATTATAGTAGATTCTTAAAAATCAGGAGTGCAAACTTGTCAAATCACTCGGTTGCACACCTAAAGTTAATGTAACACTGTGTGCTGACTATACTCAAATAAAAAAAAAATAGAAAAAAACACAACACAAACTTTAAACACTTTGATGCTTCTTTAATTCACATTTATCCAATGACTCTAGTAAAAATACGATTCCCATGTTGAAACGATAATGGAGTTAGAAGTAAAACTCATGACTCATGTTTTGTGCATTTACCTTAGTTCATTAAACATCAGTGATTCTTTGGATTGAACCATTTTATCCCTTCTGCTGCAAATTCTTGAAGTGAAAAGATTCTTGCATTTCTTTTTTCTTTTTTTGTTGGGGGGGGGGGCAGATACTACATAGCCATAGTAGAAATAGTAAGAGACAAAATTAAAAAAACTGCAAATTCAAATGTATTACTATCTTTAAGGGAAATTCCAAAGACAAATTTCTCTTCATTGTATTCAGATTTGTGCATAATTTCTTATTAAAATGTATTAAAAGAGACATGTGCTATTTTTTAATGTTTATTAATTTGTTTTGAGAGAGAGAGAGAGAGAGAAAGAATCTCAAGCAGGCTCCGCACTATCAGTGCAGAGCCTGACGTGGGGTTCAACCTCATGAACTGCGAGATCAGGACCAGAGCTGAAATTAAGAGGCAGATGTTCAACTGACTGAGCCACCCAGGCACCCTGAGACATGCACTATTTTTAAGAAGGATAATACAGAAACAACGAAGCAAGGGTTTAAAGAAAATGGAAAGACGAGTCCCCTAGGAAAACCACACTTATCTGAAATGTAAAGCGCCACATTGCAAACAGTAAGACTCTTCTAGTCCAACCCACAGGATCTATTAGCTCTGCCTCTATCTAATTGACTTAAGGAAAATCACTAAACCTCTTGGAATATACATTAAGTGAGGGGAAGTAATTCACCTGAGTGTGGACTGCGAGGTGCATTACTGATACCTGCTTCTATTATTATTGTTTATCAGTAGCTACCTGAACTCCCATCTTACAATGATCAGAATATCTAAAGAAAAGGAATCATTGACATCATGGTGATTAGCATTTTTAAACAACTAGTTATAGCATTCTTGCCCTTTAACGATGAATTCATTGCTCCTTTCCCATAGCTCCATGACAGGACTTGGGAGTTACTTCTGGCACCTTCTTGCAGGTATTTCCTAAAAACTGCTGGATAGAAAGTGCTCTAAAGAGACACTCACTTCTTATCCCATGACCTTTCTCCAGAAAAGCAGCAAATGCCTACAGCTCTCTCACATTCATGCACGTTCTCACAGCTCACACCTACCCCACCTGTGGTCCCCAGAGAAGGTTTTGCTTCCTGGACCATTTGAAATTCCCTGCCACATTATTCATTTCACTACCTGGCACAATATAAGGTTTTGATGTAGCTCCCTTTCACAATCCAGACTCCAGATAGTAGAGATTTCCCAGGGGCCACTCTGCTTAGCTACTATTGCCATGTGTATTTCGAATGGCAAAATCATTTCACTGCAAATATGAGACATTCTGTGTGTGTGTGTGTGTGTGTGTATGTGCGCGCGCACGTGTGTGACATAAGAAATGCAAGAAGTGAATGGTCATATTTTTTAAAAAGCAACTAAAATGAGAAAACTATTAAAATCTTGGTTAGAACTCTAAAAGGTCTACAGAGGAAACTCTACAATTTAAAAGGCCGCCCAGCCCCATTCTTAGAGATCTGGAAATGCATGTGTTTCATGTCGTCTCTGAATGTGCCCCTCTTCCTGTCTGATTGAGCTTGACCAGCAGCTTCTGACTCAGGCCTACACTGGTTACACATGGTTAGAGGAATGTTAATTACCACCTGTAATCTGCACAGTATTCTGGAGAAAATAACAAGGGTAACTACCCTTGATGGAGAAAGATAATAGAAATGTAAATGCCATACTCAAAGGTATGGGAATTTCGTGGGCACGTATTTGGGCAGGAATGTGGACCCTCCCATCTTACCAACTCAAGTAAGCACCTGAGGAATAGATTCACCCAGCCAGAGAATGTTAATGCTGATGTTGTAGTCGTGAAGCGATCTTAGCAAGCATCCATTCTTTTCACAGGTAAGGAATCTGAGGCTTGGAGAGACTTAAGTCATTTGCCTCATGTAACAGAGATAATAAAATTTAGTGGAGGAGCAAAAGAAAAATATTTTTGAAATTTTACCTTAAGGAGAGTTCCTTAAAATTTTTATTTAGTTTTAATGCTTTCTATTGGTATTAAAATATATTCATCTTTTCTCCCATCTTGTTGGAATCTGCAATACTGATAAAATGCTATTCCCTGTCTCTTACAGATACTGACATACAGTTCCCTCTGTACCTTCTCCACTTTCAGACGATGGCTGATTCTATCCTTGTCATCCTGAACATTTTAGCTTTCTTTAAGACATGATAAATTAGCGAACAAAAGGAACTCCTTTCCATGACAGAAGCACTTTTGGGAGGCTGAACATATACCTCTGATTCAAGGCTGAGTTATTATAAGAAAAACAGAAAAGGAAGGAAGAAGGTTTTACTTTCCCACCGTTGAAGACAGTTTGTCAGGACGAGAGACAGACACACAGAACGTGCACAGACTTGCACTTCCATTCGGTGATGAATAGGGCAAGGGTTTCACCCATGTTGTCTTTAAAAGCACTGCCTGGAATACAAGATGACATGGTGTTTCTGGAATACAATTCTGCCTGAAAGGCCAAGAAAAGGTGATAGGTTTTTAATGCACATTTGGGTGTCTTCAAGCTCTCTTTCTATAACCAGAATGGAGATGTTGCTGAAATGCTGTCCTCAGAGAAAAAAAGCAAACTGGTTAAAATTCCATTATGTTTCTCTTTGGCTGGCATTGTATAATTGAAGACATCTTCAAAACAGAAACAGAGTGTAGCTTCTTGTGGGGTGGGGGGAGAGGAAAGCAGACATCAGATGGCAGAGAAATAGAAAAAAAGCATTGCAGCTCCCCTGCAAAGAATACATCGCTTTCACCAGGGAAGTTCCTGCTGCCCATGCTTCCTTCATGAAGTCCAGTCCTTTTGTCTCTCTGCCACCAGAGCCATGTTTCCACCTTGATCTGATCTTGTTTCTATTCTCAAAGCCCTTGGCTTGCTTCGTTTTAGTGGACGCCTCAGACTTAGGCATACTGTCTCCCCATCTCCCCTCACTCCCTGATTGCCAAATCACTTTGCCCTAATAAGTCTCACTTAAAAACAAAAACAACAATCCTACGAGTACTTGATACAAGTTTTCTCTTTTGTCTGGACTGTTCTCATTATTTCAAAGTTCTTTCCATCCTTCAGGGTACCGTCAGCTCCTAGATCTCCCAACGGCAAACCTTCTCTAATTTTCCTGTGTGCAGTGAATACGGCCATCCAGTCCGGACGAGCCAATGGGTGCGTGACCTCTAGCAGCCACATGGGGCTCTGTGCTCAGAAACGGCCTGCACCTGCTTGGACGCCCTGCTGCTGCCATCTTAAAGTTTGAACAAAGGGCTTAACATTTTTGTTTTGTACTGGACCTGCAAATAACACACCTGGGCCTTCCTCCCATACTCCAGAAGTTAAGAGTTTCATGTCTCCGCTCTAACAGTTACATCCACATTGCTTTTTGCAATTATTTCATGCATCTCTACTTCCACTAGAGAGGAAGCTCCAGGAACCATAGATCTCAGGTCTCGGGTTCCCACAAGCACCTGCAAGAGCAGTTTGCACAGAGTAAAGTATTGACAAGAAGGCAAGAATACTGCTCAGAGTCCTTCAGGAAAGAAAGGAATAAAACCAACATCTACCGAGGATGATAGTAGAAAAGCTAATATGTTTTGCAAACTTAATATGCACACATCACTGTGCTCTGCACCGCACGAGCAACAAGTCTAATCTAATCCCCAAAACTTGAGGAATAGGTGCTATTATAACTGCATATAACTGCATCTGCCAGGTAAGGGACCAAAGGCTTACAGAGGGAAGGTGTCAGAGGTCACAGAGTAAGTGGCAGAACCAGAGTCAGAGTTGTGTCTGGTTCATATAAAATTGATGAGTCTCTGCTCTTACCTCGTACAGAATTGTGAAATGTTTAAGCAATAAAAAAGCCTACCTATGTTCTGACTGGAACCAAGGCCAAGGTAACAAAGTTGGCCTATCTCTAGCAGTCCCAACCACGAGTCTGTAACACCCGGACTTTTTTTAATGTTTGTTTATTTTGAGAGAGAGAGAGAGAGAGAGAGAGAGAGAGAGAAAGTGAACGTGTACACAAGTGGGGAGGCGGCAGAGAGAGAGAGGGAGAGACAGAGACAATCCCAAGCAGGCTCTACACTGTCAGCACAGAGCCCAACGCAGGGCTCAATCTCAGGAACCGTGAGATCACGACATGAGCCGAAGTCCAGAGTCGGACGCGTAATCAACTGAGCCACGCAGGTGCCCCACGTACCCAGACTTTTAAGGTGTCAAACCAATTTCTAATAAAAAAATCCTATTTTAGGATATATAAACATTTTGCTAGATCTGCCTGTAGCGCCCCCACCTAAAGCCATCCCTTTAACACACAAACTGTCTCTATACTTTAAAGTTATTTCTGAGTCATAAAATTTTATATGTAGAAAGAAAAAGTGCTTCAGACTCTCTCTGAAAGACAGACAGCCTAGGGAGAAGGGGATAGCATGGATTCAGCTGAGCAAGTGAATATGGTGGAAAGTCAAACCTGCACCAGTTCTGGGCCAGGACCCTCAGGCAGGTTCACAAGGAGGGTCATGGTTTTCCACTCCCTTCGAACCACCCATAAGCACACCAAACTCAGGAGACTGATGACAAAGGATTAGTGTAAAATGACAATTTACTGAGTTATGTCCATTAGCTGTTTTTGCTCATTTACTGTTAAAATTAGGTTTCGTATAATGAACAAAGCAGGACTTCTGTTTCACTGCTTGATCCAAATACCTACCATGGACGAGATGCATATAATGCTTGGAATATATTATTTTAGGAATTTGCATTAAACACATCAGGATATTTCCAAATACAACATATATCTGCCATAGCCCTGAATATGTATTATTTTCTGCAGCACAAGAGAGATTTTTCAATAAAAACCTCATCGGGGTCTGTCTTGCATGTTTTCAACTTAACTAAGCATTCAGAAGCTTGAATCTTTTTACCACTGTTACTCAACTCAGTTGTTTTCAGTAAAAGATTCAGCTTTCACTGCTTCATCCTGGAGGGACCATTATTACCACATCCCTGAGTCTCCTGAAGCTTCCAGTTGTTTTCAACATTATTTTTAAAATTCTTAAAAGAATCATGTCTCTTCCTCCCAACCCCAAAAGAGCACGATAGCAAGACATAAGAGGTTTGGGCTTCTACTTGGACAAAACTGTACTGATCCAGCATATGCCCACTTCTGCAATGTTGCTCTAAGTTATCTCAGTGCATACTTATTCTCAACCCCTGAAAACCAAAATTCCCCTTAGTTAACTCTAAGGACAAGCTAACCTAGGGTGTCATGTTCCCATCGGGTCCCCGTTTGATGCATTTTTAATCCTAATTTTGGAGACAGAGAACCATGTATATAATGACTGATAACAGGTAACGGGTATCAAAACATAGTTCTAATATCACATACATGTCGATTTTGTTGGCAACAGGGAATTTATGAGAAGGATCTAATCTCTTTCTTACCCAAGTCTTGTGCTTCATAATTTTTCCAGCTGACTAATCACTTTGAATATCAAACCTTTTTCACTGCAAAATGAAACTGACTTGGACTTCCACTTCAGATAAGTCAACTGGTCACAAAGCATCTGGTAAGACTGCCAGATAAAGGGCAATGGTTGTATATATTTTTATTAATGCCGAAATGTCATCTCAGTTACACCTACAGTTTTGGACGACAATAAGAAGTTCAGAGAGTTCCCAGCTAGATAGTAGGTTACTCATCTGCCATCTTGCCAATGCAGTATTTGAAGCAAATCCGTTGTAGAGAATAAAACTTGAGGTTCTTTAGACCCAAAAGCGAGAAGAATTTTTAAAAACTTTAAGTATGTTAGTAAGGACCACTCAGAGAGAGAAGGCGTTTTGTATTTTATTCCACATCTACCTAGGATTCTTCTAGCTGCTGGAGATGTTCATTGAAACTTTACAGAATGAAAGGGCAGGAATTCTTAGTTCTTTTTGCAGATGGAGAAACTGAGGATGAAATTAAGTTACTTGCCCAAGACAGGACAGTAAATCTGGCTCATCTATTTCCAAAACTTAAGTTCTTTTCATCACACAATGGCAAGAATCATTTAGATATTAAAATGGCTTCAGGTTTTTTAGCATCTTGATCTTCACTTTCGCAAGTAAATGAGAAATGAGAGAGTTTTTACATGTTAGTCCGTACGTGGCTAATAATAAAAGGTCTGTATTTATTTACTTAGAAATTCCTTAATGGCAAAATTTGTAATAATAATCAGGGAAGAACGAGTGATGACTTCTTTCAGTTCCCCCTACAAAAAAATTCAGACAAGAATTTCTCTTTCGCTTCTGCATGCTTCATCGATAGGTGATATTTAAAGTGAAGTTACCAGCAGATCATACTGGGAATCAGTTTGTGCCACAAGGCAAAATAAATCGACCATATTAGAAGAAAGGTTAATAGTCACCTTCGCTAACCCCAGCTTTTGCACCGGGTTTATTATCACCCTTGAAATAGAAGCCGCGTGATCAATTTCAAATATCAGAGCATAACACACACTCCACAGGGAACCCATGAAAGATGGCAGAGGAGGCAATGGCTCTCCAGTTAGAAAAAAACCACAATTTTGATCGTGCGTGGAAAACATCAAATTAAAGCCAGTACTTGGTATTGACTCAGCATACCAGCTTCTCCCAACATTCTGGCTGAAGTTTAATCTTCTGCTAACTCCCTGGAGTGAGGCCTTTACTCCTGTGGCACCCATGCTGGCAACACAGAATTGAACAGGTGCTGGCTTCAAGGGAAGCTTAGGATTTGTTTCTTCAGATGTGCAAAAGAATGCTTACAGGAAAGTGTCTCATAAACAGCTTATAATATGTAAAGAGTCAAGAGGAGTGAGGTTTACAAAGTTCCTTCTTTTCCTACGAATTGATCTCAGGTTTGATGGAAGTTTGTTTTAGAAGGATATTCTTTTTCTATGTTCCCACGTTGGTCTTCAGTCCTCTGTCAAAGATTTCTTGTCATTGGCTTCCTTATCGCTTTTATTTTGCATCGCTTTATATTAGTCATGCCTAGACCTGTGTGGTCTTTAGCACACTTCTCCTACATCCCAGCTGAGGGCACGATGTCTTTCTGTATGTCAGAATGTTGGAGGCATGGAAGGCAATGATGCAAGAGTCACAGTTGTCAGAGTAGGTTGGAGAAGGCGGCCAACTTCTCCATGGACAGTAGCCCATGGACAGACCCTGTCTGGACCCGGGCTACTCTGGAAATCTAGAAGATAATATCATTGCACACAGCACCAAGAAACAGAGCATTCTTACACCCCGGTAATAGGCCAGCAACTTGGGGGTCATTATTTCACTACGTGGTTGGTGCCAAGAATTTATACTTTAGGCGGATATCAGGATAATTCCACAGGATGTGAAGACAGCAAACTTGAATGAATGAATGAATGAATGAACAAACGAGTGAATGAGAAAGCAATATGAATTCTATAGATGAATTCAGACTTTTAGAGATAGCACTGAGAGATAATCTTCCAGAACTACGAAAGACAGTTCTACAACGCATGAGTGTCTAAATGGAGCTAATGATCTTCTAATTGCCTACTGTGTGCTCCGCACCGTGCCAGGTACTTTACATTTATGATTTATATAAATACAGGCAATCTTCCTACTAATTATCTCTGAGAGCCAAACCAGAAGATGATACCCATTGATCCTCACCCCCTGGTGTGTGTCTTTGTGCAACCTGTGTAACCAGTAGGATATAGAAATGATGGTGTATGACTTCCCAGGCTAGATCATACAAGCCACACGGCTTCTGTCTTGCCTACTCCTGGATCACTTCCAGACAGAAGCTGGCTGCTATGTCATTAGAACACTCAGGCAGTTCTACGAAGAGGAACACATATGAAGGAACTGAGGCTTCCTGTCCACAACCTGTATGTCAGGCCAGCCTCCAGATGACTGCAGCTCTAACCGATTTCTTGACTGCAACCTCGTGAGAGACCTTGACTGCTACACCGTGGTTCTAGTAACCAGCTAAGCAACCCCCCCTCACGTTTCATGACCCATAAAATTTATGCAAAATCATAGGTTTTTGTTGTTTTATTGTTTGTTCATTTAAGCCACTAAATTGTGAGGTCATGTATTATACAGCAGTAGACAACTAATAAAGCTTTTACTGTCTTTGCTTTACAGATGAAGAAGTAAAACGTATGAGAGCTAAAGTTACAAAATCCTAAACTTTACTAAGCACCAACCAGTAAGGCCTGGGCCACAGGAACTGACCAAAGCATGACACAGGAGCCAAGGAGGAAAGCAGCCAGGAGTGGATGAAGAGGCTGAGTTCATTTGCTCATCCATTCAACAAATAGTTCTGGAGCGTCTACTAAGTGCCAAGGACTGTCCTGGGTTATGAAGATGTAGCAGTGACCAACACATAAAAATTCCCTTCCTTCTTTGAGCTTACCGTTTAGTGATGGGTGACTGATGATAAAAACACACAAAAAGGTAAGTTAGGAAATCCAGTAGAACTTGAAGGAGAAGCAGGTAGAAGGAAGAGAAAGACCTTGGAATTGATTCCTTCCTGCATATGCAACCCTGTAACAACCTTTAGGTGAGGCTGCCTCGGTGCACAGCACTGCCCTCGGACTTGAAGCCTGTTAGGCGGGGACCTTTTTCTCTTTTGTACACACATCATGTATCCCATTTGACAAGAGTTTAGCCTGGCATATAATATGTGTTTAGTAAATATTTATTGCAGTGACTTAGATTCTCAGAAGAATAAAACTTTGGCGAAGTTAGCTGCCTTAGCGGTTAAACATTCTTCAGCTATTTTAAGGCAAGCGTGTTAAACCAGAGTGAATTCTGCCAGTGTAACTCCTTTTCCATTATCGAGGAGAACAAAACTCATTGTGTAATAAATGTGATTTTCTTCTCAGTAGCCAGACCTGACATTAAGTTGAGTATGTGAGATCTTACACTCTAAATGGAATATATGAAACATTCAGTGAAGATTCTAGAATCCTCCTAGAAACAAAATACGAGACATGGTTACAAGATACTAAAGCAGACATCCATGGGCCAAAGAAGAAATCAGTCTCACATAAATACAGATTTCCTTCGTCTGCTTAGTTCTACAAGGATCTGTGGGAGCTACGCATAACGTACCTCCAACACAATACAGGGAAGGCTAGAGGCTTAATGCTTCATGGTCACAGCTACCCTAGGGGCACATGAGTGTCTCTTTTAAACCTTACACTCTAAAAATATAAGTACTACCTTTATAGAAGGGAAAAACTTAGCACTATGTGTTGATCAAAAAGATTTATTACATTATAAAATATTAATACTCAAGAAAACTTCAAATATCAAGAGGTTCAATCCCCCTGCCCCCAAAGAAAAGTCCAGAGAAATGAAATGACTAAGCTAGTACCCATGCCTGGGTTTTAGATGAACCCTTTTAAGGATTCTTATACACAGTGTGTTTCTTCAAATAATTCAGATACTGTCCCATGTTGATTCCCAGGAGTTGGCTGGTTAATTCCCAAGGGACTGTCACTGAGCTGGCACAGAAGACAGTATTGCAACCAATTTAGAACTTGGTTCTAGAATCTTATGATCCTATCTCAAACACCATATCTATTGTCTGCTGAGCAAAGTTAATTGGACAATTTGAAAAGAATTACTTAATCCTTTTTTTAATATGAAATTTATTGTCAAATTGGTTTCCATACAATACCCAGTGCTCATCCCAACAGGTGCTCTCCTCTATGCCCATCACCCACCCTCCCCTCCCTCCCACTCCCCATCAACCCTCACTTTATTCTCAGGTTTTAAGAGTCTCTTATGCTTTGGCTCCCTCCCTCTCTAACCTCTTTTTTTTTCTTCCCCTCTCCCATGGTCTTCTGTTGTTTCTCAGGATCCACATAAAAGTGAAAACATATGGTATCTGTCTTTCTCTGTATGACTTACTTCACTTAGCATAACACTCTCCAGTTCCATCCATGTTGCTACAAAAGGCCATATTTCATTCTTTCTCATTGCCATGTAGTATTCCATTGTGTATATAAACCACAATTTCTTTATCCATTATCAGTTGATGGACATTTAGGCTCTTGCCATAATTTGGCTATTGTTGAAAGTGCTGCTATAAACTTTGGGGTACAAGTGCCCCTACGTATCAGCACTCCTATATCCCTTGGGTAAATTCCTAGCAGTGCTATTGCTGGGTCATAAGATAGATCTATTTTTAATTTTTTGAGGAACCTCCACACTGTTTTCCAGAGTGGCTGCACCAGTTTACATTCCCACCAACAGTGCAAGAGGGTTCCCATTTCTCCACATCCTCTCCAGCATCTCTAGTCTCCTGATTTGTTCATTTTGGCCACTCTGACTGGCGTGGGGTGATACTGGACAGCAACAAGCAAAAGAATGAAACTAGACCACTTTCTTACACCATTCACAAAAATAAACTCAAAATGGATAAAGGACCTGAATGTGAGACAGGAAACAATCAATAAAACTAAAAGGCAGAATGGGAAAAGATATTTGCAAATGACCTATCGGACAAAGGGCTAGTATCCAAAATCTATAAAGAACTCACCAAACTCCACATCCAAAAAACAAATAATCCAGTGAAGAAATGGGCAGAAGACATGAATAGACACTTCCCTAAAGAAGACATCCAGATGGCCAACAGGCACATGAAAAGATGCTCAATGTCACTCCTCATCAGGGAAATACAAATCAAAACCACACTGAGATTAATCTTTCTAAATTTCTTATAACATTGAAGTAAAAACAATACATATCTTATGGGGTTTGTGAGGATTAAAGGCAACCTCATAGGTCAACTGCTAGGGTAGCTTCTTAGCACACATAGAACCAGTTCTATTTGAAATACTGTTATTGTTGTTGTTATAATCAAGATTCTCAATACGGATAGGATGAACAATATAGGTGTTAAGTAGACATGTGATGATCATTTCACAATATATACAAATATTGAGTCATTATGCTGCACACCTGAAACAAACATGTTACATGTCAATTATATCTGAATAATAATAAGTAGATTCTCAATATTTTTAGAATGCCCTAAAGTCTAAGAGATAAGATGCTCCCCATGAATCAAAAGAGGCAAGAAGCAGTGTAGTCCAATGGCTGGCACCTGGTGCAAGCAGGCAGAGACAGTAACAGGGAAGGAGGTTCCTTGGGCTTTAGCCTCATTCCCAAGTCAACTCAAATAATGGAAATGAAAAAAAAATGTGCTTGTTAAGACAAATTCAGCATTAAAGCAGGTCCCTAAGCCCCCTTTTCTGAGCCTGCCATTTCCAAGCTCCTTTAAGTAGAAATTCTCACCAATTATCCTCCAAAGGAAGATCAGGAAAAGTGACTGGGTGTCCCCTTGGTGATATTTTATACTCCAAACTGGGCATTAACATTAGAGAATTATATTCACAGGGAACAGAGACCCAGTTTCTGAGCTTAGGGGCAGGAGCACATGAGTCTAGCTCTCAGAGAGGCAAGAAATTTTCAAGTCCAGAAGAGTCCGTCGGATCCCATGGTACAGAGTTTGACACAAGTACGAGATCCTCAGATTGTGAGCCTGCACTTGAATCTGAACCAGGACCCATGGTGTCTGCCTACAGGGAAAGGAGATAGGGTTCTTAGACTTTGATGTGTTGGTATAACCATAACCTTATCAGAATCAGGCATCGTTGGGATTAAAATGGCTTCAATCTGGGAAACAACATGGGAGTGGATTTAGCCACAGCAACTAAAAGCTTTAACCCCTGGAAATCAGGATGAAAATGCTTTCCCTCCCTTGGACAGGACTGATTCAGAAACCTGATGAGGCGTGTGGATGTGTATCTGCAAGTGGGTTTGCGTGTGTGGAAATGTGGTAGTACGCCTGTGCTTTTCGGAACACAGCTTTCTGATCAACCTCTCATTATAAAAAGTAGGTTGGAATAAGGCAAAATCTAGGGCAGTGAGGCTGAAGAGCTTACATTTATTCTTGTGCATGTAGCATGTGATTTGTTTTATTTAGGGATATTTATAGTATCACGATACATCTATAATACAAAGTGAGATTCCTTTGTATACCATAGGTCACAGATATGCTCAAAAATTCATCATCTATAGATCTGTAAATATGTCTACATCTAGGAGTAAAAATGTTTGATTACTGAATACTTCCATTTCTAAATGTATCAGAGTGGGGTTTATCTGTATGTGTTTGTAGTTGGCAGAACAATCACCTCTAAGATATGTCCCTGTCCTAGGGGCACCTGAATGGCTCAGTCGGTTAAGCGCCCGACTTTGGCTCAGGTCATGATCTCATGGTTTGTGAGTTTGAGCCCCGTGTCGGGCTCTGTGCTGACACCTCAGAACCTGGAGCCTGCTTCGAATTCTGTGTTTCCCTCTCTCTCTACTCCTCCCCTGCTGGTGCTTTGTCTCTCTCTTTCTCTCTCTCAAAAATAAATAAACATTAAAACAATGTTTTTAAATATGTCCCTACAAAATTTGAATCCCTAATCCTTACAAACTTTGAATATATTAAATTACATGGTAATGGGAATTAAGGTAGCAGATGAAATTAAATTAATCTGCTGATTTTAAAATAGAGAGAGCACCCCGGATTATCCAGGTGGGCCTGTTGTTAACCCCCAAGGTCCTTCCTTAAATGCAGAGGAGGAAGGCAGAAGAGTCAATGTGAGTGACAGGATATGAGAAAGACACGATTGGCCATTGCTGGCTTTGAAGACGTCAGGAACCTATGAGCCAAGGAATAAGGAAAGCTTCTAGAAGCTGGGAAAGTCAAGGGAATGTTTTCTTCCCTGGAGTCTCCAGAAAGGAATGAAATTCTCTGACACCTTGACTTTAGCTCACAGGGACCCAGCTCAGACTTTGGATGTCTAGAAGTGTAAGATAACAAATCCATATTGTTCAAACCACTAAATTGGTGGCAACTGCTTACAGCAGCAACAGAAAACTAACATAGTTATATGCGTTTTTAAATTTTATGAAAACACAACTGATTTTGAAAAGTGAAAAATTCAGAAGATGCTTCAGTACTTAGTCTGAGGAGTTCCATCTGGAAGTCAGAGCACAGGAATGGTGTTTTTGCTCCATCCAACATCCTCATAAATAATACTTATGTTATCTCATGTATACTCTTTGACGCCTTGCAAAACTGCACACCATGCCATATATTTCCTAAACAGCAACATTTAGAGCAATCGTTTCCATTTAAATGCTACTTTCTACAACCATTTGTTTCTTTTTTCTTTCTTTAATGCATTTTAATTAAAGGTAAGAAGAGAATAAAAAAGAGATGGGAGAACTACGGCAGCTGTAATGTGCGGGTGTAAGATATTGCAGTCTGAAGCCTTATGCTCAGTCTGAAGGTAGGATAACAGTGATTATAGATATATTTCTAAATGAAATTCTACATAAATCCTAGCTTTCAACATGAGACCTTATGGCAGTCCAAAATAACAGTGGTTCTTTGTGAATACACAGTGTTTTTTCTTGATATTTAATTAATTCTAATGATGGCAGTCTATGTTGTAAGCGTACATTCAACAGAGAGACATCTTATTTAGAAAATATAAAAATTGCACAAATAATTATTGGGTGAATGCTTGCAGTTATTAAAAAAGTGCCAGTTTTGAACATAATATTTTAATGCGCAGAATTGCCTGTCCTCGCCTAAAACTTGCAAAATTAAACAGTCTATGCAAGAAGTCTAAAACTATACAAAGGATAGTCCATTTATATTGGCTTCCTGGGGCACCAGGTTGGCTCAGTAGGTTGAGAGATCAACTTCGGGTCAGGATGTAATCTCATGGTTTGTGAATCTGAGCCCTGCTTGGTGCTATAGGCACAGATTCCACGTTGGATCCTCTGTCCCTCTCTGCCCCTGCCCCGCTCACACTCTCTCAAAAATAAACATAAAAAAAAAATACTACTTTCCTTCAGGGACTGTACTGTATTTAGACCAACTGGAATGTGCTTAGGGAGAGCAAACTCATTTTAACATTAGCATAAGCAAAACAAGTGTACCTCAAAACTATTCTACTGTGAAAGGTCTCTGTCACCCTCTGCTTTACATATACATTGCTATCTTTTAGTTATCATGAGTGACCATGAAACCTGTGAAATACATTTCTAGTAAAATGTAGAAGTCAACAACGGCAAAATTAAAATAAATAATATCCCATTTCCTACATCATTAGGCTAATAGAGAATACTATTTGTGTGAATTGCAGGAATTGCTAGTGTATTGTCATTCATTATTAATAGTAATAATTTTCTTGCCATGGAACTAGTAGCTGGCCTTGTATTTTAAAATACAGTTAAGTCCCACTGCTCCTTATCTACCTCATAAACAATTCTATTTCCTGATGTTCCACTCCTCTTTCTATTGTAAATTCTGCTTAAGCCTTTCAACATATTTATGGAAATTAATACCTTACTGACTAGAGTTCAGGGAGGTATTTTTAATTTATACAATAAATATGCACACATACAAAGCTGAAGCAAACATACCCACTTCGGTTAAATTATTTAACACTCAAAAGGGGAAATAATAAACTCTTAGTACTTAATATTAAGAGTTAAACTATGTAGAGAGAGACTTGGATTTAATCTTTCTCTACTCCTACCCAGTTGTATGGTCTAGGGCAAGTTACTTATTATATTTGAATCTCAGTTTTGGTCAAATGGTCAAAATTATCATCTAAGTACTATATATGTTCATTTAAATTAAACAGAGTATATTTGCCTACCCCAAAGTATCCTACCCCTGACCCTCTTCTTTCCCACCAGAACCCTGATTTGGTTCAGATAGTTTGATCTGAAGGTAAAAAGACCCAGAACCTGTTCTAGAGGTAGATATGACCTCCACTGACCAATGAGATATAAGGAGGGAAGGAGTGAAGGAGACTCTCTTCATGCTGTCGCCTGCTTTTCACTTATGTACACAATTGCAAGAGAACGTGGTGCTTTAGGGTTGCTCCCCCATCTAGTGGCTGAGAAAGCAAGGAAGATCAGGAGAGATCCCAGAAACCACCTACTTCTGAAATTACCATTTGGTGGGAAGAAGCCCTTCTTGTTTCAGAACTGTTGGTAGGGTATTCGCATATTTTCAGCTGAACTCCATACCTAGTAGGGATTTAGAGACTGTTAATGCACCAGGAAAGGTTAATGTTACTTTAGTAGAGTATAAAGTATTCCACAACAGATATTGGTAATATGTTTTGATAAGTTCCCAGATGGAAGAGAAAATTCCAGTTGAGAAAATTATGGAAGACTTCATGGAGGAGAGATCAATCTCATTGGACTTTGATGGGTTTTTAGTCTTTGAGCATGGAAAGGCTGGAAAGGGCATGTGACAGAATTCCATTTTGAGGGACCAAATGCTTTCCCATGGTGATAGTAACGGTTCAAGCTTCAGTGTAACTAGGAGGAGAGCAAATGAGATATGTGAATATCTGGAGTTTTTACTCAAGACTCCAGGTTTTCCTTCTCTCCCAAAGCTCTCCAAGCATATCATCTGTGGGTTATTTAGGACTTAGACCAAATGAAGCATAGATTTAGTTTGATAACTGGCTTTAATAGTTTCAGAACATATGCTTCTGCTTAAATTTTCTGGTTTTATTATTTTTAAAGAAAAATTCATTAATTTAGTTTGTCAATTAGTAAAACACACACACACACATTCAACAACGATTCGTAGGATTTGGGCTACTTGATTCCAATATCACCACTAAGCAACACACAGTGTACATGTAACAGAGAACAAATGGGCAGAGAAAGAATAAAGTATGCACAACCCCATCTTTGATTATTCTATAGTATAGGCTGGGCATGGTTGCTATCATCATGGCTCAGGCTCTGGCATAGAGAGTGCTCCTACGGCCGATCCAGAATACTCAGGGCTGGGATGAGCCTCTCCCCACACCATGTTATAGGCTAGCCTAAAACTGGCTAGGGCCCACTTAGTTTCTCTCAGAAACAAAAGGCATAACAAAGAAGCCTCAGGCCCAGGAACAGAGCTAGGGAGTATGAGATCACATTAGCTATTGATTCCCTTGTATTCCCTGGCTGGGCTGGAACGAAACCAGAAATAGAAAAGGTGGGATTTGCTCACTGTCACATAGTATCTCATCATCATGTCATCTATTTTGAAGCATTTCAACTCATCTTCAACCTTTTCCAAAATTTTTATCTTTTTGGGTTTCTCCAACTGACATTTTTAGAATTTTCCTATTTTTGGTGGAAGTCTATTTTTGAAAGACACATCTTTGATTACCTTGAATAATTAAAAATAAAAATAATATTGAAAAAATTACAGAGACCTATGAATAGACAAGGACTGACAGTTATTAAATATTATTATGTTAGACAATATTATGATTTTGTTAGGTGGTGTTACGAGGCATTAATTTTGCAAGTTGGTAGTTTGCTCAGAGTTACATGCTAGTGAGTGGTGAAATTAGGATATAACTTAGTTCTTCCCTTTGTTCATTCATCTCTACTGTAGCTCAGTGCTTACTACACTGGGTAGGGGGTAGAGAAATTAGAAACAGAGAAAGAAAGAAAAAAGACTACAGTTTAAATTCAATCAAATTTTTGATTTTTTAATCAAGGGAGTCTACATTGATCAAGTAGAGAGGAATCATTTGTTGTCAGAGTAATTGATCTTTTTGTTTGTCTTTCTTAAGGCTGTGCATTTTAAACACTCAGTGAAAGAGAAATTAGTGACACACTGAGATGAAAACAGAGAATGTCCCTTACCTAATATATTTACCATTAAATAGAAAACACAACAATTCTTGGTTGCACGTCTACTAGAAGCAAGGTGCATCCTTACACATGAAGATAAAGATATCTTGTCTTTACTTGAATATATTATGCCCCTACATTGTGAGGTATAATTGTTCATAGTAGTTTGAAGCCGCTAAAATAGGTATTAATTTAAGACCAGAAAAAATATATTAGGATCAATTCTTACTTTGTACCACTGACAATTAAAGCATGAGATAATTAATGACTTCTGAGGAATGATCAATGTTTAGTTTTAAAAAGTTTTAAAATAAAGATTATTTTAGGCTTTAAAATTTTAAACTTTTAAAAATTAAATAAACGTGACATTTAAAAAGAGGGCTGTTTTCCCTTTAGTTTTTGGACTATATTCTTTGAACGGCCCCATTAACTAAAAATCAATCTTAATTGATAGTAAATATTTGCCATAATTATAAGAACTCTGAAAAAAATGGAAGTCATCAGGTTTTAATAGCATAGCTTTGGGGATAGAGTATACACCTAAATTATATTCACCCGTAACTTACTACATAAGTTTGATTAATTTAAGTGTGCGGTAAGTTCTTTCTTGTTAATGTAAATGGAACATTAGTGTTTTAAATAGAAGAGGAAATAGAGTAGAAGAAACAACACAGATATTCTAGATTATCTGGGCTGTTTTTAAATGCTTTGTTTCTTCTCTTTAATTAGGTTATATCTCCAGTCTATAATTGAATTAAAATGGTTGCATCTAAATAATTAAATTTCCCCCATACATGTTTCTTTGGTAACATGTAAACGTTATAGTGTAACATGTACAGTCAAAGGATGGTGTTAAGTCTTCTAAAAGAAGTAGAACTGTATGCTTTTAGTCCCCTTCCTCATCCCATCAGATTTATTTGTAACAATGTAAAAACAGAATTTTAAATTACTCTCATATTTTTACACTGTGTTTTTTCTACCTCTGGAGGATGAAATTATCTAATTTTTATTTTATTTTATTTTATTTTATTTTATTTTATTTTATTTGCACTCCCTGAATTTTTTAAACATCAAAATACATACTTTAAAATCAGAAAAAAATAAGGCTGTTTTATTTTTTATTTTTATTTTTATTTTTTTTTAATTTTTTTTCAACGTTTATTTATTTTTGAGACAGAGAGAGACAGAACATGAACGGGGGAGGGGCAGAGAGAGAGGGAGACACAGAATCAGAAACAGGCTCCAGGCTCTGAGCCATCAGCCCAGAGCCTGACACGGGGCTAGAACTCACGGACTGCGAGATCGTGACCTGGCTGAAGTCGGACGCCTAACCGACTGCGCCACCCAGGCGCCCCTGTTTTATTTTTTAAATAATCATTTTATTATCAAAACCTTATCAGAATAAGGGAGAATCCTTGCCATTTTTAATGTTGTAGACACATTATTCACTAAGGATGATTTGTTAAAAAAATTAAGTCCATGATCCTCTAGGGTTAACTACAACATTGTATTGAGTGGATTAGTGGATAAGCTCATAAATGCTGGCATGGAAGGGGTAGAGTTGAGATTCCAGCTCCGTTGTTTGTTATCTGTTTACCTTGGGCGAAATAGATAATGTCTTTTTTCTTCAGCCTCCTCTTATGGAAATGGCTGTAAAAATAGTAGCTAGCTTATAGGGTTGTCGTGTGCATCCAAGGTGTTAATCTACATACACAGAGCTTTTAGCATGATACCTGACACACAGTCAGCACTCTTATAATGCTATATTAGGTGTATTATGAGCCATTAATAGAATATGAAACACTGTAGAAAAAATAAAAGACAGAAAGTAAAAAAAATAAAAAAAATAAAAAAACACCAAAATATCCACTAGTATTTCCCCCAGGCCCTTTTCTCCCTGGAATTACTCTCTAGATAAGAGGGAAATTGAATGTTTGGCTTAAAAAGACAGAGGTGAATGATGCCAGCAGATCTGTGAGCACTGGACACACAGAAAATTTATGGAAAAGAAAATACAAATGACAAATTAGCAATGAAAATTTTCCAACCTTACTAATAATCAAGGAATTGTAAATTAAGTATAAGATGTGGTTCACTTATCAAATTAGCAAAGATTATCAAATAAAGGTGAAAACCTAAGGCTTCCAGGGTCAGAAGCACATTTTTACACACTGCAGATGGGAATGGAAATTAGTCAACCCTTTTGAAAGCAATTTAGCTACATACAGAGAAAACATGTAAATTACATGTAAATTACTAACTCTGTTTTGGGGGAGTTATGCTAACGAAATAAAGAAATGTTCATGGCAGCAATATTTACAGCACTAAAATTTTGAAATAATCTAACTTCCAACAAGAGGTGATTAGTTTAATAAACTAGAATACAACTTCACAGATGGATATTGCAAAAAAGAGGGATAATAGTGATACTCATAAGTAATTTCTAATGATTTATATTGGACAGGGAGTGCTACTGGATTAGTGCTGATTTAGTTTCTTCTATGTGCGGGGAACTCCGTGAGCATGTTCTCCTAGTCTTATGCTGCCCCATCACTCATCCCCCGACATGACTGTTAAATTCGGGATAGAAAACTGGACATGAACTGCTATATACTTTTTTTTCCTTTGGGAAACCTTTTGCTCTCTGTTTCTCCTCAGCAACAGAATCTTTCTCCAGAGCCATATTCTTTCTACCCACATAAGAAAGCCTGTTGTTCTATCTGGTGTTGCCCAAGATAGTGTTCTATGTCTACCTACTTCTGAGATTCAGTTAGAGAGCTTATGTGACTATCACATTAAGCCAATTAGGCAAGCTTAGCCTTTATTAATAAAAGTGGTATATTGATTTACCATCTCTTTTTCAAAAACCTGGTGGGAAAGAAAAGTGTTATATTCTAGAAGTCTCTCCAGACATGCCAATATTTGAAACTGCCCATTAATAAAAGCTCCATAACAACTTCCTCCAAAATGTAGAAGCGATTTTAAATCAGTAAGTATATTTTATTTCACAGTTTCTGTGGATCAGAAATCTAGGCATGGCTTGGCTGGGTGCTGCTGCCTCAAGTTCTCTCACATGGTTGCAAGAGCATTTGGGTGAGGGCTGTGGTCTCATCTGATGGCTTGAATGGGGAGAATTTATTTCCAAGCCCATTCATGTTGTCAGAATTCATTTTCTTGCTGGCTGTTGGCATGAGGCATCCCTCAGCTCCTTGCCATGTGAGCCCTTTCACAGGACAGCTGACAACATGGTAGCTCCCTCACAGTGAGTAAGGGAACAAGAGATATTGTGCAAGACAGAAGGCACACATGGTCTGTTTGTAACCAGTTCTCAGAAGTGGCATCCATATTAGTTTTGCCATATTCTATTCTCTATAAATCCGTCACCAAGTCCAGTCCACTCTCAGAGGGAGGAGTTTGCATAAGGGTGTGAATGTAAGAAGGCTAGGATCTCTGGGGAGCATTTTAGAGGCTGCACATCCCCCAAACTAACATTTACCACAAGGCATACACATACATTATCACATTTAATCTTTGTAACTGCCCAGTGAGACAGTTATGTGATTATCCTATTTTTAAAATCATGAAGCTGAGACTCAAAGATGTTAAGCATCTGGCTTAAGAGCTCACAGGATAATAAGTGGTTGATCAGGTATTGGAACTGTGGCCATCTGCTCTCAGATTGTGTCCACTTAACCACTTGGAAAATAAGGGAAAAGTGAAGTGTAGATATGTGAACGCATTTCAGGACCCTAGTCGTGTTAAAAAATACACAGAAAAAGGTGGGAGAAAAGATGTTAAAATGTTAAAAACATTTAAATCTTTGTGTGGAAAGATTATGGATGGATACCTTTTTCTATTTCTTTGTATGTTCATATTTATTTTCCAAAATAAACTGACTTTTCCTTTATCTACCATGGGAAGAAGCCATGAGCCAAATAGAAGATATCCTGTTCTCGTGGAGCATATACTAGTGCACCAAGGGTGTGGCAGACGGAGTGGTCCACCCTTAATGCAGACGATAAAGGGCATATTGTCTGTAGAGAACTAAAAGAAAATAATAAACCCGCCAAATGTCAGTCATCTTTTAAATATTACTCAATTTTAGACAAATTCAGGGGTAAAACAGTCTTTCCTCCTGGAGCATACTGTTCCCAGCATTCTTCCCCTTCACCATTTGATTCGTCTGGGGAGAGAGAAACACAGACACACACGTGCATACACACACACACGTTTATATGCATGTTTATATATGCATAAAATATATAAGTAAAATTATTTATTTATATATAAATAAAACTATGTTAGTACTAAATTCTACAAAAAAAAAAAAAGCAGAGTCTAGGAGATAGTACATGATGGGAAGGAGTGCTTTTTAACTAGGGCAATGACATATAAATGAAGAGCTGAATAAACTGAGGAAGCAGTCTCTTATGGGGGGCCTGGGTGGTGCAGCTGGTTAAGTGTCCAACTCTTGATCTCAGCTCAGGTCATGATCTCACAGTTTGAGAGAGTTCCAGGCCCTCATCAGGCTCTGTGCTGTTGGCACAGAGCCTGCTTGGGATTTCTGTCTCTCCTTCTCTCTGCCCTGTCACCGCTTGTGCTCTCTCTCCCTCTCTCTCTCAAAATAAATAAACAAACTTAAAAAAGTTGAGGAAGCATGTGCTGTTTTTATAATCAGAGAAACACAGACAAAAACTAGAACTTGGGTGTCCCATGGAGCCTACGATCCATGAAAATTTTACTATTCTTTCCTTTCTACATCCAGTTCTTTAGTCATTCAGTTAATCTAATTTTATTGAGTGTCTACTATGTGGCAAGCACTTTGCTAGGCACTGGGAATTTAAGAGTGAGAAAACTAGATACTGTGTCTTCTACCATTAGTTTTATAACAGAATGGGGAACACAGTGTTAATCAGAGGATGACTGAGATACAGAATTGTGAACTGTGACAAGTCCTAGGAGGAAAATGCTGGGCTGCTTTGAGAGAAGAAAACATCTATGGGTGATCGGTCGTGCAGTCTGCCACGGAGGTTACTAAAATTGCAGTCACAAATGCCATCCATGTGGGAAAGATTATATAACAAAACAGAGAATCAGGTTAAGGTAAGCATCTTGACAAATTTCAAAAAATTAATGGTCAAGTACAGGGAATGAGCTGCAAGTTTCCCTGAGGGGAACAGCTAGGTAGAAGGAAGGTCAAGTGCACATCAATGGAAGAAGGCTTTTCCAGATGAAGGCGAGGGCAGTGGGCAATAGTGTTGAATGAGGTGAAAGGTCAGGTGGACTAAGAATGAAAAATACCTCAGTATTTAGTGACCTCGGTATTAGTAAGCCTAAGGACAGCCTTTGTAGATTGGAGGGGATTGACAAATCAATGGAAGAAAAGGAAACAGAGACCACATGTGTAAATAACTTTTAAAAGATATTTGAAATAAATAAACATTTAAGAAAAAAAGGAAAGGGGTGCCTGGGTGGCTCAGTTGGTTGAGTGTCTGACTTCAACTCAGGTCCTGATCTCATGGTTCATGAGTTTGAGCCCCACCTTGGGCTCTCTGCTGTCAGTGCAGAACCCATTTTGGATCCTCTGACCCTGTCTCTCTGCTCCTCCCCGGCTGACGCTCTCTCAAAAAGAAAATATTTTTTAGAAAGACAAAAGATACGCGATTATAAAGAAGAAAAAAAAAAGGAGTAAGTTGGTAGCTGAAAAGTAAAGCCAAGAAAGGGTTTTGGATTTCCTTTCTTTTTTAAATATGGAAGAGACTATAGTTATTGACATACAGTGACTGTGATTTTGTAGAGAGAAAGGAGGTTGGCTGACAGTGGGTGTTGCCTGAGGAGGATGGGGAAAGAACCCACACAAGTTTAGAAAAGGAGTCTCCTTTAAGACCTGTTGCAAGTCCCATTCCTGCAGTCCATCCCTCTCTTTCACGCAAACAAAGGGAACCTTTAAAATGTTTAAAAAGTGTAGATGCCTAGAATTGGGGAGCCATGAAATGCAAACATCATGCCCAAAGATATTTTTCCTTACTCATTTCACTTTTTAAAGCACTTTTATATGAATTCATTATTTTTATCCCCACGACAACCTGGTGAGGTTGTCAGGACACACGCCAATCAATTCATGTGACTTATCTATGGCAACCCAATGTCAATCTTGCTATTTATAAAGTATCAAGTGCCCCAGATCTCTTGACTGTCATGCCAGTGCATTTTTTAAAAAGTACACTACATCCCCCTTGGCTTCAAAATCCATTAAGTACAATCACGAAATTCATAGCTTAAAGATATAAGTTGAAGACAGTGAAGACAACACCAAAGAGAAGGTCTGGCTCATTTACATCTTGAGATCCAGTGAGCTGTTTGCTTTACTCTTATCTGAAGGGAACTACTTCAAACACCAAACATAAAGTATGCTCATGAAACCCACTATGTCTTCCACGTGAATTGCAGTATACAGTCAATAACTGCCTGCCTTTGTACTTTTTCAAAGGTCTGCCTTCTCAGTACAGTTCACCTGAACCAACCCTGGGGACAGAAGCTCTCAGAGAGCCGAGTTCCTTAAGCTCTGAAAAACCTCTCAGAACCCTGTGCTTCTTGTTCTGAGAACCCTGTGCCTCTTGTTTAATAATAAAAGCAACAAAGAGTGGAGAGAGCCTTTGCAGTTGGGTGACATTGGATATTTTTTCACTAGATTTGTGTGTATGCAGGAATATTCTGGAAAAAAAAGGCTGAGCTATACAGAGGTAAGTAATAACATGAATACAATTAAATAAATACTGTTAATACTTATTGAGTACCTACTATTTTCTATTTTCAACAGGTTAAGACCATCTCAACTTAGTATTTTACTACTAGTCCATTTTTAATGCACAGTCTCTTGACACAGCATTAATCCTCTTATCAAATGAATACCTTGGCTGGTACACTTACGGAGACCTGGATTTCCTTGGAAGCACAAGGAATGTAGACCATAACCAACTTTTTGGAGACAGGCTATAGCCTTTAACAACATGTAATGAGGGGCTTAGAAAAATACTGATCTTATTTCCAGCTCATCCTTTTGCTCTAAGACACATTCAGGGGTGCAGTCAGTTCTTGTCCGTTCTCTTCTCCAGCCATGCTGAGCTGTCCCATGTTCTGTCATAACTCTTGGCATTTATAAATCCACTCCCTGTTTCTTGGAATGCTCTTCATCTCTTCTCTCACCTCCAAACTCCGTCTCCCCCTGACACCCCTATTAGTCTCATTAATTCCAATTCACCCTCAGTCTTTCTCTATAAAGTCTCCTCTGACCACTGTGCCTCCCAGATCGTCTGCATGAAGAGTCATGACACTGTCTGTCTTTCTTTGTACCACCCCTCAGCCAGATACCAAAGAAGGAAGATTCCTCAGGATAGAAATGATGCCTTGGACACGGCTGAATGTCTGGAGCCTAGCACAGTGCTAGATACATTTAAGCATTTGAATCCAGAACTGTTGTTGGGCCTTTGGCCATTGTTGGCTCCTGCTTACACTACTTCCATTTTCCCTTGAGATCAACTAATGGTATCTATTTTGCAAGGTACTCTCAAAATTAATGTTCACTCGGCACCAATTTATCATTGTTTCATTTGGAAATTATTTTACTTTAGACCAGTGTTTCTCAACCAGGACATGAGCCATTCAGCAATGCCTGGAGACTTGTCATAACGGGCCTACTGGCATCTAGTGGATGAAGGCCAAGGATGTTGCAAAACATCCTACAATGCACAGAACACTCGCCACAACCACAACCAAAATTATCTAACCCAAAATGTTAATAGTGTGGAGACTGAAGAACCCTGCTTTAAGACTATTCTCAGTCTTTTTTATGTGAGCCCATCATTTCTTCTTCACTGTAACTCACTGGCTTTTTATGGTATACACTGTGCTCATTTCACACTGTGCCTATTCTACTTGCTAGGGTAACAGGTGAAGTGTGGTTGGCAATGGGATTTAAGGCATAAGAATAATCCTTTCAGAACTTGGAACTGAGACTGTACAATCAGGCATTCACTAGCTATGGAATAATTGCCAAGCATTAGTATTCTAAAATAACCACATACAAAATGTTCTGGAAATTTGTTGAAATAAATTGATTATCTGTAAGAGTTACGCTAATTCTTTTCAGTTACCTTGGATTATGTGGAAAACAGAGAAGCAGCAGAAGTAATGAGATTCAGCTTATCCCCTCTTTCTATGCAGGTTGTAGGGCTGGGATTTACTTCTGAATGCTGCTGCTATGCTCAATTTTCCAAACAAGTATGAGGATTTGTGCTCAAACTTCTCAAAGCACTTGAAAAATATATTTTGTTTGACTTCAAGTCGCTTAAGGAGTTCAGCAAAACCTCACGCACTTGAGGATAGGTCAACCTATAGTAGATATGTTTAAATCCAGCCTTAAAAAGATTTGGCTCCTAATCATTTTATAGTGATTTTACAGTTTGTATTGATTTTCTTTTTCTGCTAAATTCTATAAATTGTATAGAAATTCTTTTTTACATTCTACCTGTGAGGTTGGTCATTCCATTTCAGTTTTCTTCTCAAGACTCGTGTGATATTTTCCTTCCCCCTTGATTCTTTCTTCTACAACTAAATATCCTACAAAGGAATGCCTAGTAGTTCCAACCAGATCGAGTGTTTACCTGATGCCCAGATTACTGGTGGCTTGGTTAATTCCACCAGATAACTCTAACATCCTAGTATACTTACCATAATGAATTTAATTTAAGTGACTGGCCATAGTGGTCAAAATGGCAGCTTTTCACCAATGCATGCAGAGGAATAAATGAAATACAAATCTCGGACTCTGGATTCAGGGTCCTATTTTCACACTTAATTGCTTTATATATAAATAATGGGAAAAAGGGAGGAGACCAAGATCAGGGAAAGGTTGACTATAATGGAAAACCTGTAGAAGGTACAGCTTCAGGGTTGGTTTGATTTGACAACTCATCCTTGTACATGAAAGAACTGGTCCTTCTCATGTTCCCATCCACAGTATTTGTGTTTTCCTAAGATTGGCTGCCTATCCATGATAGCAAAACGCTATTGTTCTGGGGGTTGATTAGCACATCACACAGACTAGAAGAGAAAGTGTTTCTTTTGGTTTATCTAAAAGAATGTGAAAGTTTCTTTTCCAGAAATCACTGCAAAATTGCCCATGCATCTCACTGGCCCTTAAATGTCATGTGCCATTTTCTAAAACAAGGTCTGACCAGGATAATGCCTAAACTGACTGACTTAGGCCTGGAAAATGGAATCCGTTTTTAGAACAAGAGGGTGGCATTATCCTGATTTGGTTCCCCCTGAAAGTGGGAGTGTACATCCTTCCCCATGTTCTGTTACAACGGCCAGTTTTGTCTGTCTGTCTGTCTATCTATCTATCTATCTATCTATCTATCTATCTATCTATCATGTAAATTCCTAAGATCAAGCCCTCTGACTTATTTCCCTTCATATTTCCAGATCACAGCACATTGCCTTTCATATCACAGCCACTCAAAATTTTGTTCAATATGAACCAAAAAGGAGTTTTCTGATATAAGCTGCTATTAGGCATGTTCCATTTCATGGATTCTAATGTCACTCATTTAGAGTATATGTGATGCCTGGGAATAAACAGGTGAACAATGATCCAGTCCATGCTCTTAACGAATTTATAGTCTTAGAAGAGAGACTAAGACAAGTATATAAATAATTTCAAAAAAATGCAACAACGCTACAGCAGAGCTGTAGTGAGGCACTTGCTAGACTTTTCTTGGAGATGAGGAGGCATTCGAGAGGAAGTCACACCTAAGTAGAGATCTGGAACACTTGTGGAAGTTCACAATGAGAGGCGGCACATGGGGAGGGGCAGGAAAAAGATGGAGATGGCTATGATAAGACATGTTATGATGTCTCCAATTTACTTCACACAGTATCACTGGATACAGTGTGATTTTATGTATGTTCCATGGGGGTGGTCAGGAACACACATCTCTGTGTCCTTCCATTATACTCTTTCTTTTCTTTAGGGCCAAGCCAATCATTCTGAAAGACACCTCTCTATTCATTGTGTGTCCTGTGGCAGCCCTGGATCTAGGCAGCTGGGGTTGAATTCCAGTGTCCATTGCTCTAATCAGGAACACACACCTTTGGGGTATTCAGTTCATGTATAATGAGGAACATAATTCTACAGAGTCAGCTCCTGAAAGTGTTTCATCTTTATTATCTTCTATCAACACCAGAGGGGTTTGTTACTTAGCATAGTTAACCTTAGAAATGCGTTTGCATTGGTGACATTAGGGGTTTGCAGGTTAACATGATGGATGTTAGAAAGAGGCTTTGCACTGGTGAGACAATGGTGTTCAAAACATGTGGACTGGTCAATGGTACAGAACAGAGAACCCAGAAATGGACCCACAGACATATGGCCAACTCATCTTTGACGAAGCAGGAAAGAAAATCCAATGAAATAAAGGCAGTCTCTTCAGCAAGTGGTGATGGGAAAACTGGACAGGGACATGTAGAAGAATAAACCCGGACCACTTTCTTATACATACACAAAAAAACTCAGAGGATGAAAGACCTCAGTGTTAAGACAGGAAGACATCAAAATCCTCCAGGAGAAAGCAGGCAAAAACCTCTTTGATCTTGGCCGCTGCAACTTCTTACTCAACACGTCTCTGGAGGCAAGGGAAACAAAAGCAAAAATGAACTACTGGGACCTCATTAAAATAAAAAGTTTCTGCACAGGAAAGGAAACAATCAGCAAAACTAAAAGGCAACAGACAGAATGGGAGAAGATATTTGCAAATGACATATCAGATAAAGGGTTAGTATCCAAAATCTATAAAGAACTTAACAAACTTAACATCCACAAAACAAATAATCCAGTGAAGAAATGGGCAAAAGACGTGAATAGATACTTCTCCAAAGAAGACATCCAGATGGCCAACCGACACATGAAAAACTGCTCAACATCACTCATCATCAGGGAAATACAAATCAAAACCACACTGAGATACCACCTCACACCGGTCAGAATGGCTAACGTTAACAACTCAGGCAACAACAGATATAGGAGAGGATGCAGAGAAAGAGGATCTCTTTTGTGCTGCTGGTGGGAATGCAAACTGGTGCAGCCACTCTGGAAAACAGGGTGGAGGCTCCTCAAAAAATAAAAAATAGAACTACCCTACGACCCAGCAATTGTACTACTAGGTATTTATCCAAGGGATACAGGTATGCTGTTTTGAAGGGACACATGCACCCCAATGTTTATAGCAACACTATCAACAATAGCCAAAGTATGGAAACAGCCCAAATGTCCATTGATGGATGAATGGATAAGGAAGATGTGGTACTCAGCAATCAAAAAGAATGAAATCTTGTCCTTTGCAGCTACGTGGATGGAACTGGAGGGTATTATGCTAAGTGAAATTAGTCAGAGAAAGACAAATATCATATGACTTCACTCATATGAGGACTGTAGGACACAGAACAGATGAACACAAGAGAAGGGAAGCAAAAATAATATAAACACAGGGAGGGGGACAAAACATGAGAGACTCTTCAATATGGAGAACAAACAGAGGGTTACTGGAGGGGTTGTGGGAGGGGGGATGGGCTAAATGGGTAAGGAACATTAAGGAATCTGTTCCTGAAATCATTGTTGTACTATCTGCTAATTTAGATGTAAATTAAAAGAACAAAATTAAAATAAATAAATTTTTGAAAAGATAATTATTGAGGTTTAAAAAAAAAAAAAGAACATGTGGATTGGCAAAAACCTTTGGAGACATTCCCATCCTTGTAAGAACATGGCGAAAATATGACACAATCCACATGACCTCATCCCTCCAGGATGGTGCCTGAGGTCTGACCTATTAATGATTCTGTGTCCAATTATTATTTAAGAGGATGCCAACTATAATATGGGCTGAATCTTAGCTGTAACATGTGGTTTCTTTGCCTTGAGTGAACCTCTCCTAAGAGATATGATAACAGCAGGCAGGATGGGGAGCTGGGGCTGAGGCTTAGCTGACACCGATGCACAGTGAGGGTGCTCTCAGCCTGTTGTCTCACTCACCAATCTCTACTGGCAATACCTATTATTAATAACAGCAATAATAATAATAAAACAATAAAACTCCAACATATTTTGTGACCCAATCGACCTAGAACATTTTTCTAAACTTTTTGTAATGTTTATTTTTTGAGAGAGACAGAGAGAGAGAGAGAAATGAGCAGGGGAGGGGCAGAGAGAGAGAGAAAGACACAAAATCTGAGGCAGGCTCCAGGCTCCGAGTTGTCAACACAGAGTCCAATGCAGGTCTCAAACTCATGAATTGCAAGATCATGACCTAAGCGAAAAGTCTGCCACTCAATGGACTGAGCCACCCAGGCGTCCCAGAACACTTTTTTTTTTAGTTAGTTTGTTTATTGATTGATTGATTGATTGATTAAGAGAGAGAGAGAGAGTGCATGCGCAGGGGAAGGGCAGAGACAGAGCATGAGAGAGAATCCCAGTCTCTGTGTGTCAGCACAGAGCCTGACATGGAACTCGATCCCACAAACCATGAGATCATGACCTGAGCCGGAACCAAGAGTCAGATGCTCAACTGACTGAGCCACCCCAGGCACCCTGACTTACAACATTTTCAAGGAACCCGGAGTCAAGGAAGAACACAGTCTAATCAGATACATCGGCAGTGCAGAAAAAGGAACAGATACTATACGAGTGGGGAGAAAATGAGGATGGCCTGGCATAGAAGCCAAAGACAGGGGTCATTCCAAGGTTGTGGGGTGGCTGGTAGAGAGTGTCACATGCTCCAGGAAAGTATGACAACATAAAGACTGAAGCTTATGCACTAGATTCAGAAACGTGAGGATCTCAGATGGCCTGAATAAGTGAGGCAGCGAGGTGAGGAGAAGTAAAGTTCAGAGTAGGAAGCTAATACTTGCCGTTTGCTATGTGCATGCCACCTGTCCAGCCCTTTAGCTGCATCAACTCTGCAGCCAAGATAAGTAGGACTATATTTCCCCTTTTCCAGGTGAAGAAACTGAGGCACAGAGGGGTTGGGTCACTTGAACTCATTGATATCAATGACACATTGAGTCATTGATAAAACCTGAAAGAGGAGACTCTAATTGGTTCCCTGAATTCAATTCCTGAACTTTGAGAAATTGGCTTAAACCAGCCATCAAACTGGCTACCAAGATTTTACTTCCCTCTCTAGACGTATGGCACCCTAGGTCTGTGGCACTAATTCAGTGTCCTGGTTATTCTGACCCCCTCTGATCTATCTCCATCTCCAGATTTATGGCCCTAACTCACCATTCTGTTCTTGCAACACCCCCTAAATGGTCCCCTTCCCCTGACCTCACTCTCCTCCATTGTACCGTCTACACTGCCTCCAAATTCAGCTGTCCACTCCTCACCTCTGCATTCGTTTCCTATTGCTGCTGTAACAAACTACCATAGACTCAGAGGCTTCCACACAAACTTCCTATCTTGCAGTTAGGTAGGTTGAAAGCGTGCTATGGATCACACTCAGCTAAAATTGAGGTGTCATCAGAACTGCATCACATTCTCGAGGCTGGAGAAAGAGTCCATTTCCCAGTCTCGCTCACCTTCTGGAGGCTTCCTGCATTGCTTGGCTTGGGGTACCTTCCTCTGTCTTCAAAGGCAGCCATGCTGGTCACTTACATTGTATCACTGACGTGCTTCTTACATTGTATCACTGACGTCTTCTTCCCCTTCCGCTTGCAAGGATCCTTCTGATTATATGAGGCCCGCCCAGATAATGCACGATAGTCTCTCTCCATTATGGTCAGTGGATTAGCTACTTTAATTCTTTGCCATGAAATGTACCATATTCACAGGTCCCGGTTTTAGGCCGTTGACGTCACTGCGGGGCAATACTCTGCCTACCACGATGGTGCGTCTTGCTACCACCTACTTTATGCTCCAGTCAAACCAGAGAACTTGCTGTTACTGGAAGAATCACTCACATTTACACTTCCACGCTGCTCACGTTGTCTCTACGTCTGAACGACACTTTCCTCCCCTTCTCTATATATCCTTAAAGTCTCAACTCAACTGTTATTTTCCCCAAAGCCTGTTTCAAGTGCCCAGGCAGAACCAAAGCTTCTTCCTCTATCCTCCTACACCACTTGGCTTACACCATCCATTCCAGGTCGATGTAGTTTCTGGGATTCTCGTGTATGCATAAAGAGAAGCAGAAATGTTGCTGAGATGCTAACAGGCAGTTCTGTGCAACAGCTGAGTAACTCATACTCAAAGAGAAGAGTAGGAATCTCATGTTAATGTTATCACTTACTGCCTTTATAAGTATGGCTTGTTTCTGGCTAGGTCTCCAACCTGGGTAAAAAAAAAAATGACGTGGAGGTACATGAAGAGAGGCATGCTGTGCTAATTAGTATATCCTCTTTTCAGTGAGTGGACAAAGAGCAAGCTCTCAGACCACAGATTCCCCAGAGAGTAGAACAAAGGAAGATTTATTCTGGAGTATCAACATCCATGTTGGGAGCATCAGATTTCCCCAAATGTTTGCTTCAATTTCGTTGGAGAAGAACTTCTGGGGTTTGGCAGCTGGGTAGCATCAGCCATATTTGTTTTTCACCTGGGATAGGGACTGAGGGACATAAGTGCTGATTCAAATAATCTCTGTCTCTGTCTGGCTGCATGCCACAACCTCAGCCCTCAGCAGCACCTGCTGACTGGAGCCTGGTGCCCCCCACAGCCTCAACAGACCTGGTCTAGAGCATCTCCGCAGCATAGCGGTAGAGAAGGCTGTGCGCACCCCTATCCCTCAATGCCTTTCAGAAATCTTTCAAGGTCACACACTGGTGTTGAAACTTCACCTGCATCATTGTCTTTCATAATTTAATTTTATTCCTCAGTGTACTTATGGGCCTTTATTTCATTGAGCCCTACCGCAACAGAGGGCCTCTATCTGACCCTCAAAACTTGATGCGATGTGTTACACTGCTCGTGTGCAAACTCATGTTTCTCTAATCAAGCCTGAACTGCCTTCGGAAGTGCCCATCTTTGACTCAGTTTCTTTGGGGCTCTGGAGGACCCTTCTTCCCCCTTTGTTCCTCTATGTTTACGAACAACCCATCAAGGCCAGGTGAATTCCTATTTCCTTCATCAAGGTGATCTAGCTAATTGTGGCTTCCCCTTCTTTGAACTATAATTAACTATTATCACATGAAAAAGACATGTTTCTATAAAAGACAATGTGACACTAAAGATACTTTTACTGTGTAATTATTTGTATGGTCTAACTAATTAACACCCTACCTTATTCTAGAAGTTGTTTAAGGGATGCCACATATATCTTCACTGTAATTCGAATTAATTTGCTAAAATCAGTGCCTCTTTCAGATTACAGCATGGTGCTGGAAATACGGCAAAATATCAGTACAAGGATGTACAATTTACTGATTACATAGAATTTATCCTACAACTGAGTCGTCTCTTTCCCACACACACTTTCTTTGTAATTATCTTGCTCATCTTTTTTTTTTTTTCCTTTTCCAAATCTTCCAGAGGAAATGGGTAAAGAAGGCAAACAAATCAGAAGAGATTTAAAACAAAGTGGGAACAGAATTTAAAAAGGTTTAAATTTGATTCCCAGTTGGTCCCTCTCCTCTTCCTTATTATGTTCATGAATTGTGTTTATCTTTATTTGTGCAACAATGAACATTAGCATTCAATGGTCGATTGGTATGTGATAGTTGAATGAGCATTCTTACGATATTTAGACAATTTCATCGTGTGCCCTGTTAAATTAGCATAACTTAAATGAGGTCTACAATTTGAACATGTTCTAGGTACTGGTTTTTTTTTAATTTACTTTTATAAACAAGAAAATTCTGCTGACAAAGTGAAGTAAAACTTTTTCCATCATGAGGACTAGGAAAAGAGAAGGGAGGGAGTAGTTATCTCCTTGGTTAGACAGAGTATATCTCTCTGGCCGGGCACCACAGGACATGGCCGTAGGTTTCTGACAGACTGTTGCATTATTAAAGTCAAGCTCTCTCCTGGTAGCACATACTATTATAGCAATAATCTCTGTAGGGAAACCCTTCTTCTTGTTTTGGCTGGAGGCACCACTGCATCCTTGAAACTAGTATTTTGTTTGTTAGTCACAAGCTTCCTGGACAGCCAGCAGCTTTCCCCTCCGGTGCTGGAACCCTGGCCCCGAGCAGTTTTTGTGACATATTATTTAAGAGTCGTTAAAGGCATGCTTTGGTCATGTTTCTTATCTAACACCCATTTTGAAAGTAAAAGCTAGAAATTATGAATGACAGCAAGGGGGAATTCAAATTAGGGTCAAAATTTACCCCTTTCCAACTGTTTCAATAGTTTATTTTCCATTAGCAGAGATTATTTTGCATTAATTTTCATAGTCTTCCTTTTTCCAGAGTACAAATTCAAATTTTGTATAAAAATGAATGTATACCTTAAATTAACATACAATGAAGATAAACATTAATTTTTATACATAATTATGTATATATATTTTAAAAAATTTTTAACACTTTTATTTATTTTTGAGAGACAGAGAGAGCAGAGCGAGGGAGGGTCAGAGAGAGAGACACACACAGAATCTGAAGCAGGCTCCAGGCTCGGAGCTGTCCGCACAAAGCCTGCCACGGGGCTTGAACCCACCACCATGAGATCATAATCTGAGTTGAAGTTGGACGCTTAACCAACTGAGCCACCCAGGCACCCCAGAATTACATATATTTTATCCTTCTATCCATCTACCTAGCATTCATCTATAACATGAGTGAAAAGAGACTATATGTAATATTCACATGTCACTATGTTATGTACCAGGCAATTTAAAATTAGATCTGGATATTTGCAGGCTAGCTAAATCTGAACTGAAATGAACACTCTATTAACAATGTAACTAAAGACTATCACTCTATGGCACATAGACAGGGTATGTGATAGAAAGCAAGCCAATTATTAAGTAAGTGGAAAAGGCAATGGAAAGTATAGCTACGGGGTGCAAACAAACTTGATTGAGAATTTAGTTAATTAGAACTGAAGAAACATAAGGAATTTAGTGTAGGACACCTGGATATTTAGTATTTTGGCCTTTGTTGTACAGAGTCCTAAAATATCATCTTTGGAATATGTGAGTGGGCCACATTCATTTTCTGCTTAAAGAATCTATTTTTTTTCTCAAATTTAAATTCTAACATTTAATGCTATAGATAGCACTGTCCAGCAGAACTTCCTGTAATGACAGATATCTTTTATGTCTGCACTGTCTAATAAGGTAACCACTAGCCACATGTGGTTATTAAACATTAGAAATGCGGCTAGTGTGACTGAGGAAGTGAATTTTCAATTCTATTGAGTTTTCATTCATTTACATTTAATAGCCACATGTGGTTAACAGCTACCACATTAGTGTAGTAAGAGACTATTCAAAGTATCAATTTGCCAGTGTTTAAGACTACTTAAAGTGTAAGATATTTCTTAATTACAAAAAAAATAATTTTTTGAAAAAAATACGTGTGTGTGTGTGTGTGTGTGTGTGTGTGCGTGCACGCGCTTGGAGAAAGTTCATAAGACTTGGTTTTATAGTAATATTATATAAAAACTAAAAATGGTGCTATAAAGTAACATGGCTAAAAAACATGTGGTCAGTGAATATTGGTCCATATGTAGCAATAAAACACAACAGATTTACTTTCAAATAAGTCCCATGCAATACCAAAAAAGTATAGGTGGGACTACGTTTCAATGAATCTCCCTAACTAAAAAGGCCATGTAAAATAAATTTGATTAAATTCTTCTTAAGACAACCATAATTCATGAATACACTCCATCAAAAAGAAACAGTAAGCATACATAAAGTAGTGATTTTAAAGAACATTAAATGCCGTGGTCTTGCACTCAGCAAAGCGAACATATCATTGATTGCTATTACATAACTATAAACAGGTAAACAAGAGTAATAACTCTAGGACTTTTAATAACGGTAGCTGTATATTTTAATCTCAGATATTAATACAATAACTCAAATTTCATCTTCAATTAGCCTTGTGAAATAAGATTTATTGTTTGGTTTTAAGAAAATAAAATGACTAATAAGCTCTGAAGTTCCTGTCTTTGCTGTGATCGCAGGTGGCATTTCTTGCCATCACCTGCCTTCCCCCCCCCCCCCCCCCCACTTTTCTTCTTTGATGCTGAGCTTTCCAATATTAATATTTTCTCCTTGGACACATATTAATTTGGGGGGAAACAGACCTTATTCACTGACAAATATATCAATGTATGGATTTTTCCACACATACCTGATACAGCAATCAAGGTCCAAGTATTACTGTGGTTTTAAATGTGTATGTGTGTAAGGGGTACATTTGGGGAAAGGGAGATAGAAAATTTTTAATTTGGTAGAGTCAGGAGTTAAATGATGCAGGCCTGAATCTAGTTACAGGCAGTGTTATAATAATGAGCAAAACCCAAGACAACATAACAGGCTGTTCTTAGAAAATATTTATTAGACCAGGCAGCATCTACATTTGGAATAGTGAGACGCTAGCTCCTGTAGCTTGGAATAGATTTTGTGACTGCAGCTAAGTCTATAGCTAGAGTTTAAAAGGATGATAAAGAATTATGTGTTCTTTCAACCATTAATTTTAAATTCCTTTGCAAGAGTGTGCATTGAAAAAGTAGCACAAAACAAGTAGTTAGGAGACTGTATTATTTTTCTGACTCTTCTTTACATCTCTGTGATCTGAAACAGATAACGTCATTGGATCTCTGTTTCTATATCCATAAAATGAGCAAATAATATAGATGTTCTCTATGACACATTCAATTAAAAGAAAACATTCTCTGGAATAGAAAAGACAAAACATTGTACAAGTAGTGACGTTTTCGGAAAAGGCATCTGTATTAGCTTTGTAGGGCTGCTGTAATAAATTACCACAAACTGGGTGGCTTACAACAAAAAAATTCATCCTCTCACATAGTTCCAAAGGCTGAAAGTTGGAAATAAAGGTACAGGCAGGGCCATGCCTTTTCCGAAGGTTTTGGGAAAAGATCCTTTCTTGCTGCTCCCTAACCCCTGATGGCTGGCAGAAATCCTCACTGTTTTTCTTGGCTTATCAATACATCACTCCAACCTGTTTCTGTCTTCATGTGATCTCTTCCCCTGTGTATCAGTTCCTCTATGTCCGAATCTCCCTCTTCTTATAAGGATAACACCCTAATCCATTATGACCTCACTTTAAACTGATCACATCTACAAGAATCCTATTTGCAAATGAGACACAATTCAACCCACAAGGACACCTGAAGGCACAGTCTATTTCTGTTGAAGGAGCCACAAGTCTCCAAGATATTATTGATATAGTCCTTCTATAGACATAGAATGCAAAACAGACACACAGTCTTAATATATCTTGTATATATACATATTTTTTTCAATGTTTATTTTTTAGAGAGAGAGAGAGAGAGAGGGAGGAAAGGAGGGAGGGAGAGAGAGAACAAGTGGTAGAGGGGCAGAGAGATAGGGAGACACAGAATCTGAAGCAGGTTCCAGGCTTCAAGTGGTCAGCACAGAGCCCACTGCGGGGCTCAAAACCCACAAACCGTGAGTTTATGACCTGAGCCAAAGTTGGACACTTAGGTGACTGAGCCACCTATATTTTACACCTATATTGTGTATATTTTTTGACACAAAAGTCTGCACGTAGACACAGACATAAACTAGCATTTGTTATGAATGCAATAAATATGAAGTAAAACAAAGAGATAACTCTGTTTTAGTTTTAAATAAAACCAACTCATTTGTTTGAAGGTGTGAAGAAAGTCTCAACAGGAGAAATGAACTTGGGAGAACAGAAGAGCCTTCACAAAATTATCTTAAACTTGGACTGACCATAGACTCATCTCTGCACCCAGCCTTGAATTCTCCAAGACTGGGATCTGACTAGTACTGCAGAATTGCCAGCCTCCCTCCCTGTGCGCTCTCAGATTAGCACAGTTCGGAAGAAGTGAACATAGCAGTATAGTATCCCTGTTAATTTCCAACAACACATCTCACAGCTAGGCTGACCAGAACTCACTGTCATTGTTCAGTCTCACCCTACAGCAAGTTACGCAGCAGCCAGCTACACGTGTCGCAAATATTTAAGGACACTGGGGTTTGCTCATCAGATGCGTCTACGCAATAAGTAGGTATGTGTTAAGTGGTCTACATACTTGAGTCAGCCTGACCTATCTTTGGAAAATTCAATGATTTGGACCAAATTAACCATGGAGAATGTAATTTCAGAATTAGAATAAACATTTTTCTAAGTGATTTCTGAAATTATATCTATGGCTGAGAGAGAGTAGGTTAGTTTGGAGGGCAGGGATAAATAAATTATTTTGAAGGCCCTGACAGGGGACTAAGACCAAACACATGCATCTTTATTCTCTGCAGCTTATTATGCTCACGCATTGTTCCTTCCGTGGATTCCAGAGAGACAAGGATCCCTGAAGCAAGTAGAATATGTATGTATGTATGTATGTATGTATGTATTTATACATTTGAACAATCAATTCTAATTACTCATAGGTTCAATATTTATGAATCTACCTACTCACTAAAATGCACTCGTACTCCCCAAATCAATACCTGTGCAGTTTTCATGGCCATCTGTGGAGACCTGTGCAGAGCAGCCAAACACGTGAGCTGATCTCTGCATATGTTCCCACCTGAAGTGGAACAAGGAGACTCTCTACCTTCCTGTTTCTCCTCTCATACTATAAACATGTGTCCTTTAGATGGTTACTTAGTGCCACTTTTATGCTTCTTGTTGGTGATTTTGCTGTTTAAAATGGCCCCTAAACAGGGGATGCCAAGTACTGTCCAGTATTCCTAAGTGTAAGGTTGTGCTATCTTACAGAGAAAGTAAGTATGCTAGATAAGCTTTGTTCTGGCATGACTTATAGTGCTGTTGGCTGTGAGCTCAATGTTAATAAATCAATAATGCACCTTGAATAGGATTTCTTTAGACACAAACACGCATAAAATAAGGTTATGTATTGAATGGTTGACATAAATGTGACCAGAGGTTTGCAACAGACTATATTCCTTCTAGAGCAATGATTCAGTATTCCCTAATTCAGTGTTCACAATGGCTGTATAGAACACAACTACCATGAATAATGAGAATCAGTGGTGTGTGTGTGTGTGTGTGTGTGTGTGTGTGTGTGTGTATATATATGTATTTTAAATATACCTTATATATATATACACCTTATATATATACCTTATATATATATTCCCTGTATATACATATTCTATATATATCCACATATGAAACAATGAAGTTGGACCCTTACCTCATACCATACACAAAATTTAATTCAAAATGCATCAAAAACATGAATAGATTAGCTAAAACTATAAAACTCTTCGAAGAAAACTTAGGAAAAAAGCTTCATGACACTGGATTTGGCAATGATTTCTTGGATAAGATGCCAAATGTACAGGCAACAAAAGAAAAAAAACTGATAATTGGACAATTAAAATTTTAAATTTAAAAACTTTTGTGTAATGAAGAACAGAATCAAGAGAATGAAAAGGCAACACATAGGATGGAAGAAACAGATGCAAGTCACATATTTGATAAAGGCTTCATATCCAGAAGATAGGAGGAATTCCTACAACTCAACAACTAAAAGTAAAACACCCGAAAAATGGGCAAAACACTTGAATAGACATTTCTTAGAAAACAGATATATAGATGACCAATTGGTACATGAAGAGATGTCCAACATTCCCAACCATAAGGGAAATGCAACCAAAAGCTCAATAACACACCACCACATGCCCGTTAGGATGCTTATACTAATAATTATAAATAACAGAAAACAGTAAGTGCTTATGAAGATACAGAGATATCTGAATACTTGTTTACTGTTGATGGGAATGTAAAATGGAAACCAGTATGGCAGTTCCTCCAAAAATTAAGCACAGATTTACCGTATGATCCAGCAGTTCTACTTCTGGATATATGCCGAAAAGAACTGAAAGCAGGATCTCAAAGAGGTATTTGCACACCCATGTTTACAGCAGCATTATACACAACAGCCAAAGTGAGGAAGCAAACCAAGTATCCAGGAATGAATGAATGAATAAAATGTGATAAATACATGCCACGGATTGTTGTTCAGCCTTAAAAAGAAAGTCTGACATGTTCCAAAATGGATGCACCTTAAGGACATTATGCTAGGTGAAATAAACCATCACAAAAACCCAACATTACACTGAGTGCCTACAGTAGTCACAGGGACAGAAAGTAGCCTGGTGGTTTCCAGGGGTTGAGGAATGAGGAGTTATGGTGGGGGGCAGGGGAGACGGGGAGTCATGGTTTAATGGATACAGTTTCAGTTTTGAAAGACGAAAAGTGTTCTGGAGATGGATAGGAGTGACTAAGTACAATGTGAATGTATTAGATACTACTTAACTGTACAGTTAATAATGGCTGAGATGACAGATTTTGTTATGTGTATTTTGCCATAATTAAAAAAAATATATGTGGCTTACCACAGTGGAATTTAACATTATGATAACTAACATTCTTCTCCTGTGTCATTTTAACCAATAAAACCTCCTGGTCAGTTTTAACAGCATGTAACCAATAAGAGCATGAAAAGAAAACTAGAATAAAAAACTATAAAATCTAATGTCTGACATAAATGTTTTTCAGAAGCCAATAAATTACATTAAAGGAAAAACAAAAACTTAAATGACACTGAGTTACCTCATTACTAGCACAATGGATTCTGAGAATAAGATTCAATGATTCAGGAAAACAAGTGTTTGAGAAAAAATTCCTACGAAAATCTGCCATTCATAGGGAATTTTAAGAAAGGTAATACACTACTTCCTTCGAAACACATGCATAAAATATTCACACACACGTTAAGAGCAGCTGTAAAATTCTTGGAACTTGAAAAGATGACATGAATGTCCTAACACTTTCTTTGCACAGTTCAAGCCTGCTCAGCCTTGATTTGCATTTGCAAATGACTTTTTCTAAAAAAAAAAAAAGAAACAAAAAAAACTGTTCAACTATTTGTTTTGCATATTTCAGTTCAGACTGGGCATGCACAGCGGAGGTTCATGGCATGTAACTGTTACTCAGGTGCTGACATTTGCAAGTCTGATCTATTAACATGAATGTCCCCGTGGCCCACTGGCTACCATCCTGCTCAGCTAGGAAACCCTGGTAACAGTGAAGGGGGTAGGCTCTGTGGGTTTAGTTAAGACTGGTGTGGTGTATGGAATGCTTTCTTATCTTCAGTGATGGCAGGTGAAGTGCCTCTGGGAAGTTTTTTCTCAGGTTACAGAGCAACCTTTAGTATTTTGTGAAATGATCTGAGGTGTGTAAGAAGAAAGCAAGCCAGAGCCTCTATAACTGTATTTATTCTAATGTGCCGCTTCACAGCTTCAGTATGAGGCCCTGGAGGCACTTTTTTCAGGCAAGCATAGCACAGTGGAAAGAATAGAGGCTTTGGTGAATGACACCATGAGTTTTGAATTTGGCTCCTAGTTTAAGAACTTTATGACCTTTAGTTCAGTTAATTAACCTCGCTGATGTTCAGGCTCTTTAAGTTGGAAATAATAAGACTTCTGCTTATGAGATTGTGGCATGAATTAAAGAAGATGATGTATTAAAAGCTACTGAAATGCCTGGCATGTAGTAGGTGTTCAATAAATGATGGCTGGTATTGCCATTTTAATTCTATTCCTACTAATTTTGAGAAGGATGTCTCGGGAAGGTAAGATATTCTTTCAGAATTCAGAAAGGACTCCTCACCCTTGAGAGAAGAGAGAATCGCAAAGAAAATGTTGCATCTTTACTCCGTATAGAAGTGAGTAGCTTAACAGGGATTTGATTAATTTGGAGCTTTTAATTTTAACCTGATAGTTTCACAAGCATGCTGAAAACAATGGAAAAATTCAGACACCACTTTCTGAAACTATGTTTATCTCAGAGATTAAGTACAAGTTCCTGGAGGCCAGACCCAAGGTTGTTGGTTTTATTATTATTAATAACTATTATTATTCACAACTTTACCATGTTGAATACAGTGCACCCTGTTAATTGAACGGAATTTAATTCCTGGGAAACCTTGGAATGAATTACTTGTGCTTTGCTACTAGAGTTGCATGAGATATAAACTTCCTGTTTTACATGAAATCTGCCAGAGAGATTTAAAATTTATCAATCCTCTTAGCTTTGCTGCTTTTAAGACCACAAAAAAAAAAAAAAAATGGCCTGTCTCGGAGAAACCTTGCATATTACAATTCAGTTTTCAGACATGGCAGGAGCTCATTCAGGGTGGAATTTATTTCACATTACATTTGGGGCATGCATGAGATTTAAAAGCAATGCTTTTTCTCTAAAGTACTCACTACAAAAGATATATCACACATACTCAGGCTATTTAAAACTCAGCGAGGGGAATATCAACAGACTTTTTTTTTTTTTTTTTTTTTTTTTTTTAAGCAAGTGTGCTCTCTGATCAACTGGGGAAATAAAACCTTTCTTATGAAAAGCAACAAATTGAAACAATTCTGGTGCATAAGGCCTAGGGGTACCTGTCCTATTTGGTTAGAATTTTGGGCAGCTTCTAATCTAGAAGTAGTGTTTATGTAGGTGTATGTGTGTATGAGTATTGTTTCTGCCCTTATGCATGGTTTTCTGACTTTAACACCTTCAGTGCTTTTAAAGAATTTTATGAAAGAATAAACCATTGGCAATTTTTTTTTGCTTGGGTTACAGATGTATCAATCAAGAATCCCTCAATTGCAAGTAGCAGAAATAAAACTAATGTTGCTTTTCTTAAAAAAGAAATGTATAGGCTCTTCAAGTGGGTCATTCAAGAGGTGACTAGTTTCAGACACAGTATGATCTCTGATGGAATATTATTAAGGGTGCTGTTTGTTCAGGGAAACCGTGCAGTTAGTTGTGCAGCCACTATGGAAAACAGTATGGAAGCTCCTGCAAAAATAGAATTACCTTGTAATCTAGTAATCTCTCTTCTGGGTATATATCCAAAGGAAATATGAACAGGATATCAAAGAGATATCTGCACTTCTGTGTTAATTTCAGCATTATTAACAATAGCTAAGACATGGAAACAACCTTAGTGTTGGTGAATGGATAAAGACAATCTCATAAATATATACAATGGAGTATCATTCAGCCACTAGAAAGAAATCTTGACATTTGTGTCAACATAAATAGAACTTGACAGCATTATGCTAAGTGAAATAAGCCAAAACGAGAAAGACAAACACTTCATGGTATCACTTATACAAAGAATCTAAAAAAAAAAAAGTCAAAATCATATAAACTGTAGAAAAGTGGTTTTCAGGAGGGGGATGGTGAGAGAGATAGGGAGAGGTTGATAAAAGGGTACAAACTTTCAGCTACAAGATGAATAAGGTCTGAGGATCCAATATAAAATGTGCTAAATAGAGTTGATAACACTGTATCATATCATTGAAATTTGGTAAGTAGAACTTAAATGTTCTCACCAAAAAAAAAAAAAAAAAAAAGGTAAATATGAGAAGTCACGGACGTGTTTGACATGGGAGGAATTATTTTACAACGTATACATATATCAAATCACCATGATGTATACTTTAAATATCTTACAATTTTGTATGTTAATTATATATAGCTCAATAAAGTTGAAAAAAGAAGAAAGCTTTTTTTTTTTCCTCTCTCTCTCTCTATATATATATATCCCATTGGTTTTGTTTCCTCCAGATAGAGTCCAGAGTGGAGGAACATATACATATGAGAGAGATACATACAGATAGTTCTCATATTCCCCAGGGAACACTGCTATTTTTTTCAAATGCCACATTGTCTCACTCTTCCTTTCTTTGCCCATGTTCTATCTCTACTGCCTTCCCTTTTATCTTGGTAGTGCCTATACAACTCTCAAAAATTCTCTAAGAAGCCTTTGCTGATTTGCTAGTCGTAATTTGGTTTTGTGTTCCCACTGCACTCAGTGCATGCCCCTGTTATGTCATTCTGCAGTCATGAACTCTGACTGCCCTCCTTGAGGACTCTAAGCAACTCCAGAGTAGGGACATGCTATCTCCAAAGCCACAGCGAAGACCTGACGTTAGTGGGTCTTATTGTTATTTTATTTTATTTTATTTTGGAGGCGAGAATAAATGGAAGTATTTATCTACTTACTCCAAAATTTCTTGAAGGAACCGAGTTTATCACTTATTCAGATAGATTAGATGAATCACTGCACTGACACAAATCCAGGTGGGCAGTGCCTGAGGAAGTCATCACACAGGGAAAATCTCTAATACCTTCTGAGTTCTCGGCACAACCACTGGACCACGAGGTTTCTGAATCCAGTCCTCTGCTGTGAGTTTTCTACCTAGGGGCTCAGTCACACCAAACTGCCTGTTACAAACCAATCTTTTCTTAACCTGCCCTTCAGCATGATTTTTCCTCTTGGGAGAAATAAAACAAAATGTTAATAAATCAATGACAAACGTCATGTGAAAGCGATCATTGATAAAACCTGAAAGAGGAGACTCTAATTGGTTCCCTGAATTCAATTCCTGAACTTTGAGAAATTGGCTTAAACCAGCCATCAAACTGGCTACCAAGATTTTACTTCCCTCTCTAGACGTATGGCACCCTAGGTCTGTGGCACTAATTCAGTGTCCTGGTTATTCTGACCCCCTCTGATCTATCTCCATCTCCAGATTTATGGCCCTAACTCACCATTCTGTTCTTGCAACACCCCCTAAATTGTCCCCTTCCCCTGACCTCACTCTCCTCCATTGTACCGTCTACACTGCCTCCAAATTCAGCTGTCCACTCCTCACCTCTGCATTCGTTTCCTATTGCTGCTGTAACAAACTACCATAGACTCAGAGGCTTCCACACAAACTTCCTATCTCGCAGTTAGGTAGGTTGAAAGCGTGCTATGGATCACACTCAGCTAAAATTGAGGTGTCATCAGAACTGCATCACATTCTCGAGGCTGGAGAAAGAGTCCATTTCCCAGTCTCGCTCACCTTCTGGAGGCTTCCTGCATTGCTTGGCTTGGGGTACCTTCCTCTGTCTTCAAAGGCAGCCATGGTGGTCACGTGCTTCTTACATTGTATCACTGACGTCTTCTTCCCCTTCCGCTTGTAAGGATCCTTCTGATTACATGAGGCCCGCCCAGATAATGCACGATAGTCTCTCTCCATTATGGTCAGTGGATTAGCTACTTTAATTCTTTGCCATGAAATGTACCATATTCACAGGTCCCGGTTTTAGGCCGTTGACGTCACTGCAGGGCAATACTCTGCCTACCACGATGGTGCCTCTTGCTACCACCTACTTTATGCTCCAGTCAAACCAGAGAACTTGCTGTTACTGGAAGAATCACTCACATTTACACTTCCATGCTGCTCACGTTGTCTCTACGTCTGAACGACACTTTCCTCCCCTTCTCTATATATCCTTAAAGTCTCAACTCAACTGTTATTTTCCCCAAAGCCTGTTTCAAGTGCCCAGGCAGAATCAAAGCTTCTTCCTCTATCCTCCTACACCACTTGACTTACACCATCCATTCCAGGTTGACGGCTTGCTATTGCTAGGCTAACTTTCCCATCACACTTTAATTCCCTGATGCTACCTTAACGTAATCATTCTTGCATCTTCTCTGATATCTAGCAAAGATTGTAAGCACAGAAGGAGCTGAGGAATATGTGCTTAGTGGGGTGGATTTCCAAATTTATGAATTATCTGGGAGGGAATTACGATCTTAAATTTTTTTTTTTTAATGTTTGTTTATTTTTGAGAGAGAAAGAGAGACAGAGTGTGAGCAGGGAAGGGGCAGAGAGAGAGAATTTGAAGCAGGCTCCAGCTCTGAGCTGTCAGCACAGAGCCCGATGCGGGGCTTCAACTCACGAACTGGGAGTTCACGACTTGAGCTGAAGCTGGATGCTTACCTGACTGAGCCAACAGGTGCCCTGGAATTATGATCTTTCATTAAACAGTTAAACCCACTAGGTAGTGAACTTTCTTGTTCAGAAGTTCTATGTATCAGACAATTGATGCCATTTGTGGGGAACCGTAGGAAGGAAGTAAAATTTTAGGCACAGTTTCAGTGACTGAAAGGTAAGACTCCATGTCAACCCAAAGGGCTCGACACTTCCTTCACTTTGCCTCTGGGTTTGAACTGTATTTGAATCCTGATACAATTACTATTCTTATTTAGGAGAGCGTTCTCAATTATAGAGCAAGACATTTATTTTTTTTCACACTATTCTTATGTGTTGTAGGTTTCCAAAAGGAATTATAAAAATACTCTGATGCAAGTGGTACATATTCTTAAAATGAAGATGTGATAAGCAGGTCCTTATAATAATAGTTGTGAACACCTTTTTATCACTTTTTGATATCTGGATTATTTTTCAAAGATGGGATATTTTTCCACTTCTGAAAAGTATGAAACATTAAATAAGGATTATGTCTACTTTTGCCAGGCTTTTAAATACAGCAATTCATTTAAATGTCCATTACCCTTCACTGGACAGGTGAGAACGATTCTCAGGACCTTTGAAGGCCTTTTCCCTTAGTCTCAGAACTGGGTAAGTGGGATTCAAACTCCTCTCTTTTTAGCTTAAAAGCACCTGGTATTTTAGGTATGAGTCTTACATCCTTGGGGCACCTGAATGGCTCAGTCAGTTGGGTGTCCGACTCCTGATTTTGGCTCAGGTCGTGGTCTTATGGTTATGAGATTGAGCCCTGCATTGGGCTCTGTGCTGTGTGTGCATCCTGCTTAGGATTCTGTCTCTCCCCCCCTCTCTGTACCTCCCTTACTCATGTCTCTCTCTCTCTCTCTCTCTCTCTTTCTCTCTCTCAAAAAAAAAAGAAAGAAAAGAAAAGAAAAGGAAAAAAAAGATTATGGTGTGATGAAGTAAAAAAACATATAGAGCATTTGGAACCTAGAGTTACTGAGGTCTGGGCAAGTCAGTTAGCGTCTCTGAATTTTAGTTTATTATAAAAATAGAATGAAGTCTACCTCATCACTTTGCAAAGATGAAATGAGATAAATAAAGCCGGTTTATTTTATTATGTTTCATTCCCTACCAGAGTTTGGGGGAACGGGAGACTCTGGTGCCATAAAATCCAACGCTCCACGGTACCACCCCCGCAAACTACAAATGAGAATTCCTCCTGAGTTGAACACCAGATGTCCTGTAGGATACAAACATCCGCTGACTAGAAGGTTATTTTTCACATTCCCATGGGCAAATTATTTTTATGACATGAACCCATAACTGGCATAGGATCTCCAAATGGAATGTTTTATAATGAAAAAGGAGGGGGGTGGTAGCTGGCAGCCTGAGGTCCTGGTGACAGGGGAAGCAGATTTTCTTGGAACTGGCATCTGGGTGTTTTGCACTGAGTGAGCGAGAGGGTAGATTTCCTATGGAAGCCGGAGGGACCAGGAAGGAGCTCTGCCCCACTGCGCGTGTCCGAGGCTGGGGTGCCACCAGCACCACTCACACCTGTGCAGGCCGCCCTTGGGTCCCCCTCTCCGCACCGCAGCCAGCGCCTGGCTGGAATGGCTGGTGGGTCTTTCTCGGCCCGGCAGGCTTTATATGTGGGTAGTGGTCATCCTGCAGTTGGCCTGGATTCTAGGAACTTGACTCCAAGTCATTTTTCTAAGACTGACGAGAGTCCCCGCTTCCTTGATGCTTATGTGCAGAACCACTGAGGGTCCTCTCCTCCCCACCACACACATCCGTTAGGAGGAACAGGGTTATCTCATCTTTTCCCAATACACACACACGGGAAACAAGTATCTGAAGCTTTGGAATCTCAATCTCTTCTACTGGAAACACAGCTTTTTTCCAGGAAAATAGGCAGAAGAACTTGAAGAAATCTGACATTAAATTCTTGTGGCTCTTTTACCTTTGCTCTCCTGAAAAACTCTTTATCCGTTCTCTTGTTCTCAGGAGAGGGCTATTATGGGTCTAAGTGTCTTCCTCACCTGGCCTCTATGACACTGCAGCCATGGGAACGGCGAAACCTTGGGACCTGCTGGCAGTGAGGAGAGGAGGGATGCGTGATGAGAGGCGGCACCCAAAATGCTCATTTGTTGTCGCTTTGGCTCAAGTGCCCCCAGGAGAGAAGCCAGATTCCATGTGATTAGAGTATCTGGTCTGTCGCGTTCATACAGGCATAGCAGTTTTCACCTGGAAAAGAACGTGAGTTCACCTTCCCACTGGACAGAGAGGGAAACTCCCCACCACGGAATGACGTGAATGGTTCTGGACAGATCAGGGCCATGGTCCAGACCTGTCGACTGTTCTCACACGCCAGGCTGCCAGTGACCTTCTGCGTATGACTCTGCTCCGTGCGTGGAGCTTCAGGTCCAAGAGCTGGTGTGCTGCGAAAATGGCCAGGTTGCATATGCTGAAACTCTATTTCAAGTTCAATTTGGCAACAGTCTTAAAGACCTTAACTGAAATAGTACTATTAAGCGAGGCTCAACTCTCTCCATCTATCACATTTGAAGCTTTTTCATTAGGGCCACTACTGAACCTTCTTTACTTGGGAAACCTATTCAGCAGTAAAGAACCTGACTGATCAGTGGAATATGAATTTTACTGCTGTGTGGAGACATGGTTTTATTGTGCCGTCAGGGAAAATGAGATCTAATTGGGGAATGAGTGACTTATAATCCTCTCTGCATCATTCCTGCTGTCCATTAAGGCACGAAGCCAAAGACTGCTTCCTCTTAGACGCAGTCTGATTTTTAAACTTTTCCTGGATTTCTTGTTTCCCTTAGATCCTAGATCCGGCATAAACCTAATGCATCTAGCACACATTTTGGCTCCCTAACAGTTCCTGAAAAATTCCACTCTATTTTTTTTGGCTGAAGGTCATGAAAAGCCAAAAATAAAAAAATACAAAAGAAAGAAAGGTTGGGGAGGACATTCAGAAAGTGCATCTAGATTGCCAATTCAGATGGCTAGGCTGGGACCATACATGTGGAAGGAAGGGAGCCATGAATCAGTAATTCCATGTTAACAATGTAATCTCACTTCAATTACATGATTATTTTAGCCAGAGTAGATCTGGCTCACAGATGATGACTCCAAGTTTTCCTTGCCCTGAGAGCCTGGAGGTTGCGGACTGAGCCTCCACTTGCTCTGTACACAGGGCTTTGGTGCTCCAGCCATTTAAGGAGTGGTGGGAAACTGACAGTCCGTTTCCAGCACTCCTCTGTGCTCTCATATCAAAGCAGATGTGCTCTTGGGAAGGGTAGGATTATTAGAACATCCCTTTCCTCTAATGGCTTCTTTTGCACTTCATCCAAGTCCACTTACTCTCACGCCAGTGGTTCAGAAAATCAGGCTCATTTATTTCTCTCAGAGGCAGTGGTTTCCCACTGCGTTGACATATGCTATGTTATGTTGCATTTTGCATCAAGATAGTTTTGAACACGGGTACCCTTATTCACAGGCTTATCTATTGGAAAAGAATAATGGCTGCATCATACTGATGGACATCGTTGCTGAGATGGACGAAACCTGATTTCAAATCTGGAAAGATAAATTTGACTATCTAAATAGCCTTGGTCAATGCAAAAATCTCTGGCTAGGAAAGTCATGTTTTCCTTCTGATCTGGAGCAGCTTAGTGGGAATTTTTTTAATCAAGTGGGAACAAGAGAGAAAGGAGAGACACCCAAATGGGGCTGGAGAAGAAGCAGATTTGTTTTACATCATCGGACTTCAAGGAGAAGCTCCAAGAACAGACATGATCACCCCCGGGGATTTCGAAGTTACCTGAAGCCAAGTGGAAAACAAGGGCTTCTTATTTAGGAAATGCACTTAAACATCTTCTAATGTAATAAACAGGCAGGGACACTTTAGCTTTTTACCAAAGAACAGTAAATAAACATAACCATACCCAACTCTGTAAGCTGAGCTGATTCTCCCAGTCGGAAGTGTACCTTTGGAAATGGCAAAGCGGCCCCCGCAAAATGTGGGTAATGAGAGTCAAACCTGAACAAAGCAGCAAGTCTGGGAAAAGAAACCCAAGCACCAAGACATTCAGTGAGTGGAAAGTGCTCGCGCACATCTTTCACGAAAGTTAGAATGCATATTGAAATCAGAGCCAGTGGAGCTACACCCAGTGCTTTGCGAGATTTTTGATACCATGTGATTTCTGTGTGTGTGTGTGTGTGTGTGTGTGTGTGTGTGTGTGTGTGTGTGGCTATAAAGACAGCAATAAAGACAACACAAATCCATTCCTTTCCTTCTGTAGAATCACACTAGATTTTTTTAAAAAATAAAAACTGTACTATCAAACTAAACAAAGCCACCAGGATTGAGAAATATTGTCCTGGGAGTTGGAGTTTTTAAGCTGGAAATTAGTAATACAGAAGTAAACTGGAAAACAAGGCAACTCCCATTGAAAAACCCTTTCAGGGGTGAGAAGAATGTATTTCCACTTCCAGCTCTACTAAGTAAGTTATTTCACAGTCTTTGTCATATTACTTAATCTTTTTAAGTCCAAGTTTTTGTTTCTTTGTTTTTTACCTATGAAATGAGGGCCCTGGATCTACTGTGTTCCAGCTCTAGTTTTTGCTATAATTTTTGAAATGTTAAATCAGACAAAAATGTTGGCTCAAATTTAGGCAAACTGATACAAAAATGTTTTAGGAGGAGGCAGCATGGAGGTTGACCTAAATAATTTAGAAATCTGCTTTGGGGCACCTGGATGACTCAGTTGGTTGAGCATCTGACTTGAGGCTTAGGTTTGTGAGATGGAGCCCTACATCTGGCTTGCTGCTGTCAGTGCAGAGCCTGCTTGAGATCCTCTTTCCCGCCTCCCCTCCTCCATCTTCTCCTCTCCCCTCCCCCCCTCCCTGTTCCTCTGTGTGTGCTATCAAAAATAAAAATAAACATTAAAAAAAGAAATCTGCCTTAATATTATACATCATTTTTAAAGTGTAAGCTAAAAACTCATGAAGAGTAAGATGTTGTTAGAAATTAAATTTGAGAAACAAATTAAGTGCATATTAATGATGAATTATTTTTGTGTCCTGGTATAAATGGACTATCAGCTGAAGAAACACTCCACATGTTTATAAATATTAAATGGAACTAATGCCTTCAAACACACCACGGAAGGAAGAATCAAAAAAACATCTAAAGGTAAGCAGACAATGCTGTCGGTTCTGCAGGGTCTGTCTTCACACAGAACTGAGGGTTTAGGGTGAAAAGGAATTTCAGTTTCTGTTGTGAAGTATGTTTCTTCAAAGATACTTATTTAAAGCAAAGTTTACAGAAGAGACGAAGGAAATAAAAAGCAAGCATGGGATTTTTTTTTAAGTAAAAATGTCCTAATTATTAACTTCTCTGACACTGAACACTATTGTTTCAAACCCTCAATTTCAATATTTGTTTTATCTGTGTATCCTAGAAACAATGACATTAAATGGTAGCCTTTTGTTTCTTCCTTACACTCAGCAAACAAACCCTAACTTTAGCTGTGTCTGTCCTTACACGTTTTTGTTACGTATATGAAAAACTTCCTGGCATAGTTTTCTGTCCAGGAGAAGCACAATTTTTTTTACTTCTGATGTTTTTTTCCCAGGTGCAGGCAGATCCTGAGTTGCAGCAATGCTGGACTTTCTCCACTGCTGGTGGAGTGACCCATCTGATAGGTGAGTCTGGAGAGATCTAGACTCTTTCTCTTTATTTTCTCTTAACAGGAAGCTTGGGTAGAGAAGAACACATGTATCTCTAGTCCTTCAAGCTTCAGGTGTTACGGGAACTGCCTGTAGCCTGGATAGGTAAGTCTGTTTAAAACGGGGATTTAAATTTAGGATGCCTACTTTGCTTCAGATTTAAGCCTAACACATCGGTCTAAAGTTCATCCATAATAAAAGCAATAATTAGTTTCTCATCTACCTCACCCTTTGACCTTATTTCTTAGTTGCTTAAGAAGATAGTAGATATTTTAAAATATTGGACCCCCTTAAAGATTCATTAAAATGTCTACATCCTCCTTCATGGAAAATAGGAGAGATGAAAAAGTCTTCTTAGATACCCAATTGTGTAATCTTTATGGCCATACTGTGAATATAGAATAGTCCTCCAGGATATAACTTATTAAATGAAATGTTTTCAAGGACCAAGTAAGGACATTTGCTTCTCTACTGATTGTTCTAGTATAATGCAATTTAGAAAATATATCAGCAGACTTGATTTTAAATCCTGATGCTATTACTTACTAACTGTATGGTGTTGGAGATATCTCTTAATCTGAACTTCAGTTTTTTCAACAGCAAAAAGAAGTATGATAACCAATCTGTTATTAAAAGAGTGCATATGAGAAGCTTAACAAATACTGATCTAACTTTCTCTTCCTATATACACTCCTTTTCATCAAATAAATTGTATGAAATTTATTTATGAACTGTATGCTATGTTGGCAATTAATTCCTAATGGAAACATTCTTGGGAATGCCTATAATAGAATGTAAAAATATGAAAATATTTACATGAAATGTATATTTATAGAAAATAGAAGCTTGTCTAGGTTAACTACAGGAGTTATCATACCTTTTTAAAAGTAGAATTGCAAACAGTACAAACAAAAGTCACTTCCTAAATTAATTCTTACATAAAAAGTTGGTTGTAACAATGCTTTCAAGTGCACAGCATTTTGATGTTCAAAGACCCCTTACAATTAAAGAGTGTCCTTTCTGTGATCATCTTGTTCATTAGACTATCTCGAAGATCCCCTGAAGAGGATGCTGAGATGATCTAAACCAATCTTCAAAAATCTCTAGTCCTCAGAAAAGCAATTTTCTTGTGGGAAACCTGACCCCATCTATTTGCCTGTGTTTAGAGGTGTTCATCTTTGCTGTGCATCAGGAACACTTATAGACATTTCTTTAAAATATATACCACCAGGGATTATGATTCAGACATTCTGTGATAGGCTATAGGAATGGGTATTTTTTTTTTAATTCCCTACATATAATTCTGAGAAATAAAGATTGAGAACCACCACTGGGAAGTTTTCAGTCTCTATTGGGTGGGTTCTAGTGAATCCAGGGGGATCACACAGTGATCATCAAACAGCATCCTGAATTCTTGGAGGAACCCAGAACTAATTTTATTTGACTGATTTCTGTAAGATATTATCCAAAGCTCACTGCCATCTCTGCCTATTAGGGGGTATACCAGGCTAGATTTCCCCTATAGTGTCCAGGAGGCTAATCCAGAACTTTTTTTTTTTTTCCTGGTATATAACCTGACTTGCTTTTATCAGTCACCACTGCTTAACATTTCTTTCCTGAAATTTAGCAACATGTTAAATGGGAATTCAAGGATTCCATAAATGGTCTTTGACTCTATTAATACTCCATTCTTTCTTCTATAGACGTGGCTTAGTGTCTCTTATGCCCACTTGGTCTACTTTGCATCTGGGTAAAATTTGGTTGCGGATGGTTGGCGGTTATTCGAAGTCTTTCTCCAGATTCAATTTGTATCCTATAGGATTTAGAACTACAAGAAATTCACCCAAGTATAAAAACAAATAATGAAACAACACATTTGGTGAGCTCAGGGAAGGGATTTGATGCTGACTGGCGGTTTGGATTGAAGGGAAATATTGAGCATTCGCTTTTCAGGGTAGGATGTGGTTGCCTCATCCTGCTGCCAAATATATTCTGAAAGACACCCTTCTAGGTGGTGGTTTCTTTAAGGAGACATGATTAACTGAGCAAGATTGTTCTCTGTTGTGGTTTTGGAAGAACAACTGGGTAAGGTCACTGTGTTTAAAGAGCATATTTGTTGTGTCTAAATTCCAGTGTCTGTCTATAACTAGACCCACGGTTTAGATCAGTAATTTATTTAATTTCTGATTTAAACTCATGCTCTGACTCTTAGAGAAAACTATGTCCAGGAAGAAGAAAATTACCAGAGCATTCAACATTCCCAAAAACCTTTCAGTAACAGAGGACTTCGACTTGTTTAGCACATGACTTTAGAGAAACCACAAAGCTTGAAAATACTAATTTTTTCATTAAAGTGCCAGAAAATTCAAACCCAGAGTTTTAAACAGTGGTTGTTATATACTATTAATAGCTCTAAAATAAGCAACTTTTGGAATCAGGATGAAAGCTAATTATAGAACTTCTTTGCCGTAGCTGTTTCTATTTACATCTCCAAACCACAGAAGCAAATAATGTAGACTTTACTAACACATCAGCATCTTCTTGTCCTTCTCTTAAGTTTCTGACTTCTTTGAAGCTACTCTTAAAGCTTTCCCTTAAAAACACATTGTAACCGAATATTCCCAGTTCAAGGACAATTTCAGTTTGTAGTTTTTAGTCTAAAGGAAGTCTTCTTAAAATGCCGAATCTCAAGTCACTTATACCCCCAAGTAAGACAAAAGATCAAAGCTCTTGTACACAGGGTGCATATTATCCAGTCTGTTTTGTATGTAGTCCTTTTGTGATTGTTTGCTTCATCAACAGCAAACACAACATAGTAGGAAGAGTCAAGAGCGTGAAGTTATCTGCTAGTAGCGATCGTTTCCACCACCAAAATGTAAGTGTGACATTTGGGTTGATTTTTAAGAAAAAGAAAAATTTGAAAGTGAAAGTAACTATCCAGAGCAAAAATTTTGTGATACTGCAAAGTCTAGCAGAATTGGATGTTTTGTTTTCAGTCTTAGCCAATTTACATGGCGGCAATTGACTCAGTTGGGGTGGAGAGCTGACTGATTATGAACGTCATTCTCTCCAGCACCCCGCCTCACAGACACGCCCAGCTGACCCTGAATTAATCAGTACCCACCTACACCAGTCTTGGCTGCACATTAGAATCACCTGGGGAGCTTTTAACAATCCCTATGCCAGGTAATTAAATCAGACCAATTAAATTACCATCTCTGGGGGTGTGGTCCAGTCATGAGCAGCTTTTAAAGTTTCCCAGGTGATTACAATGGGCAGCCAAGGTTATAAAACCGCAGCTCCCTATCTAGATACATCCATGAGGTTCTGATTACCTTAGCATTTCTACTTTTTATTTTATACAGAATGGGGTAAGAGGCTGCCTAGGACTCCCAGAACATTCACCATTTGTAAAAATATCCCTGAAGTGGACAAACAGCCTAACAGAAAGTGAGCACAAGACAAAACGTGTATGTCTCTCAAAGACTGTAACCTCATATTCAATCTCATAAGTAACTGAAATGCATTTTTCTAAAAGAAAAATCTTTAAGTACCTATTATATTTTAGCAATGATTGCAAAGAACTTAATTTCCAGTGCCCTTGGTATTATGAGAGGGAAGACATGCTCACATATTCCCGGAGGAGTGAAAATTGGCAAACTTTAAAATAACAAAAACTACAACTACTAAAGAAAATACCTAACATTTAATGAGTGGTAACGATGAGCCAGGAACTGTTCTAAGTACTCCTAACTCACTTGATCCTCATGACAGTTAAGTGAGATAAATACTGTGATTATCCCCATTTTCAGCAAAGAGACTAAGGCACAGAGGCATTGAATCACACAACTAATAAAGAAATGGGACAGGGATGCACATACCAGTATTCTAGATCTAGAGCCTGTGTTCTTTGGTACTCACAGCAAGGTAGGGAAACTTGATATTGTGTGTCCAGGTCTTAAAGAGGACCCAGTATATCAAAATTCCTCTTTTGGGAACTTGTCTTAAGAAAATGATCAGATATATGTTTACTTATGTCCATTAGGAGTAAAATAAAATATTGAAAAAATGGGAAACAAGATGAAAGCCCACTAACAGGGGGTTGGTTAAGTTAACCATGTTATAATCATATGATGGGATGATATGTTCCCATTAAAAACCTTGTTGTAAAGCGATTCTTTCCAACCCTTTTCACATCATGACATGTGAAGAAAATGACAGTATTTTTATATCACACGAGGGCAAACAGTCAAGGGGGCTGGAGAATACTGGTTCTGGAAGCTGGGGGCACATGTCCAGCCAGCCACTGCAAGAGGTGATGGAATCTTATCTTGACATGTCTGTAGTGCATCCCCAAAGACTAGTTACAAAGTACTCATTTGTAGGAACATATTATGCTACAGGCAAACGTTCACTAAATTTTGCTAAATGAAGACAATGCCAACTATAAGGAATCGTAATACCTTCCAGGCTAATAACTCCATCAGTACATATTGGTACAGGTAGCCATAAACCCATACCAGTTGTCAAACTATTAAAGGAATTCTGTATCTGCTGGTAAATAGCCCATGCACCGACAAGCCCACCAATGCCACTGCCACTGCCACAACCTCTGCTGCCACCACCACCCATGGCTTCTCCCAAATATGGCAAATCTGGACTTCCTCAAGATAAAGCAGCTATGAAGTAAAGCCTGAAAGGGAAGTTTGGAAGGAAGGTTCAGGGCTTTATTCTGATTGGCTGGTGTCTAAGCTGTGCAGGTAGTTCAATGTTTTGAATATTACCTCTGCATATTAAAAAAAAATCTCGGTAGGGAAGAATTTTTGGAAGAATATGTATTGCAGATGTTAATATTTATTCGCTTTTTCTGGATTTTTCTACTCATCTGCTTTGATCAATTATATGTTTATAAATAGGAAAAATAAAGACCAATACATAATACTTTTTAGAATTGATCTTGTGATTATGGTTGAATCTGAATTCTTAAATCCTGATATTTACGAAAGTATCTTTGGCCTTCAAAGTAACAGAAGGCTCCCGAACTGGCTACTTGAAAGGACCCACTGGTTGGGATGAAGAGGAGACTGTGTATCAGCATGGTAACCTAAAGATAAGAGTCCTTTTCCCAATTGCTAGATACCACAAAAAATTCTCATAATCTTGTGGAACCCAGGGAAGGAGAGAGGCTCCCAGTAATAACTGAGATGGAGTTTTAAAGACAAAATATGTTGATTTAAAAGTAATAAAGGACTATGTTCTGTCTTGTCATTCTGGGTTTCTGGGCCAAAATTCCACACAAACACATTGCTGGGGAGAGTGCCCGCCCATGCTCAAATCAAACGACACTTCCAACCTCTGATGGGCCCAGTGCTGCTGTGAACCCACGCTGCCATGATTTATGCCAGAGAAGGTCACCACTGCCTGAATGATGCGGTTCACTTCTCAGGGTGGCCCCCAATCTGCAGCCATCTCTTCTGCCCAGCGAAACAAAACACCGCCATCTCTGTGTGCTTTCTAATTCCCGTTAGAGCTTCAATGTGTCTACCAAGAGGATCCTTTGGTGTGGCCTTCAGCCCTTCGCTCTAAAGTCACACACACACACACACACACACACACATATATGAATGAATGTCTGGCTTTTCCTGATCTTTTTTTTTTTTTAATATTTATTCATTTTGAGAGAGCATGAGAGAAAACAAGTGGAGAAGGGGCAGAGAGAGAGGAAGAGAGACAAGTGGAAGCAGACTCTGCACTCCCAGCGCAGAGCCTGACACGGTGCTTCAACTCATGAACCAGGAGATCATGACCTGAGCTAAAATCAAGAGTCAGACACATAACTGACTGAGCCACCCAGGCGCCCGGTCCAGATCTTTTAAATAACATGTGCAAACAAAAACTACTAATTCCCTTTCCCACAACACAGCAGGGAATCTTCTCTCTTTCCTCTTAGCTGCTGGGACTGTCCCCCGCTCCCTTCCCACTGGTTTATCCTAGCAAAGGACGCTAAAAGAGCTCTGCTTTCCTCCTGGAATCCCATCCTTCCCTAAGTATGACAAGAGAGAACAATGAGGCCCACCTGCTCCTCACTGGGGAAGAAATACACAAAGCGAGCTTAAGTAAATCTCCATCTCAATAAATATCCTTTCACATACTTTCAGATGTGAGCTGCTATTGAAAAACACTCAATATTCATTGAATGAATGGTGGCCAAGGATATATTGGAACAAACAAAGTGTCATCACAGCACCTCGCTAATTTGGAAGTTGTCTATCACACAACGGAACCATAGAACATAGCTAAGAACTGAGAAGAAAACAAAACAGATGTCTTAGAACACTTTACAACTGGGCACTATCAACAAAGGCATCATTTTAGTCTGTTTATATGTTACTTACAGTTCAAGTCAGCCAGGTTTTTGGGTTTCTTTGGTGAAAGGCCTTGAATTTTGGAGCCAGAAGGACTTGGGCTCGGATTCAAATAAATTTAACCCTTTTCTTAATCTGCAAGGTAGAAATAATGACATTTAACCACAAAGTCATACTATGAGAATTAAAGGAGCTAACATATGAAAAGAATCTAATGAAATCTTATAGATAAAAATGTATTTAATAGTGACTTCTTTTTTCTCCTTTTCCAAGACCAAGGCAGACTGGAAGCAGAAGACGAGGAGGTTTCAAAGATGGACAGATAACAGTGACAAGAAATAACAGGCCTAACCTGACCAGAAAGGATATTATGTGGAAAAATAACTCAAAACCACCAGGATCCTTCTTCACTTCCGAGGCCATCATTGGGTCACAGTAACCAAGAAAAGGTGAAATTATATTCAGTATCTTTCTCAGAAGTTGGTGAGACAGGATGGGGACTGTAGACTACTTCTCTCCAAAATAAATAAGATAGAAAATGTTGGGGCTGGGAAACTTTGCTCAGGGTAGAGGAAAGGGGAGGTGCCACCTTACAAGAAATGGATATACCCGAAGAGCTTGGGTTAACTCTATCCATGGAGCAGAGGTTAGCAGTCTTTCGGTAAAGGGCCAAATAGTAAATATTTTCAGCTCTGTGAGCCACAGAAGGCCTCAGTTACATATATTTCTTGCACGTGTGTATGTTTGTTTTGCCACACTTTAAAAATGTAAAAAAAAAAAAAATTCTTAATTTATATGCTGTACAGGAGCAAACCACAGATTGGATTTAGCCCACAGGCCATACTTTGCTGACAGTGATGTTCTGTACAGGATTCAAGTTAAGCACCTTTTAAAATCCATTACATAAAATAATGGGTGAAGTGTTGACGTCTGCATTTAAGTCACCTCACTAGAATCGAAACTTCATTTACTATCATTTTAAATAAATGCACTAATTGGGGTTTACTCATGTTAATATGCCTCTGCTTATAAATGGGAATTTTAACCAACCCAAACAATAAATGGCAAAACTAGGACTCCTATACACATCGGGGAGAAAAGTAAAACTGTATCACAAATAAGAGCTAGCGTTTATTGCAAATGTGCTCCGGGCAACATATATGTGACTTGTTATGGACTGAATTGTGCGTCCCCCCGGCCCCTGCCAAATTCATGTGTTGAAGCCCTAATCCCTGGTGTGACTGTATTTGGAAACAGGACCCGTAAAGTAGTTAAGGTTAAATAAGGTCAGAAGGGTGGAGCCCTAACTCAATAGGACTTGTGTCCTTCTAAGAAAAATGCACACCAGGAGCGTGTGTGCCCAGAACAGAGGTCACAAGAAGCCTGCTTGTCTGCCAGCCAGGAAGAAAGCCCTCACCAGGAACCAACACTGCCGGCACATCGATTTTACACTCCTGGGGTAAAGTCTGCTGTTGAAACCACTGAGTCTGTAGTATTCTGTGGCAGAGTTGGGGTTTGAACCCAGGCAAACTAACTCAGGGTCATGCTCTTAACCAGGTTACAGTGACATTCTTCTCTGGTTTACGGTAAAGATGGCTTCCCACTTAATTAAATAGCACTCATAGGAAGAGCTAACTAGCATCTAATAATGGGACTTGAAATGCTTTCACACATGACCACCTGAAGACTTCTCTAAGTGTCAATCATACAAATTTTACTGCTTCCAAAAGGAGCTAAACAAAGAAGAGATTGATGGCCTATTGCTTGGCAGGGTGGCTGTTGGAATCTGCCCAAGGGAAGAAATATGAACCAGATTGTATTTTACCCCTTATGCCTTATATAACATATATGCACCTACAACGTACACCATGGCAACTTTTGTATAGACATTTTTATATAAACCATTTTTTTGTGCAAAATGAAATGTATACTAAAGGAAAGATTAATTTCCAAAATAAACTAGTCTTCCAGATTTTATAGATGTGAAGGGGGTGAAGCAGACATACCCAAGCGACCTAACCTTTATTTTGGCAATCTTCTTTTACCCTCTTGCTTTCCTCGTTGCTCCTGATCTCTGAACTCAGAATCCAGCATTGGCTAATCCCCAGTGGTGTTACACTAGAGAAATGCTCAGGCTGGGCTTAGAGGTTAATCCTGAACTGAATTAACTCCTAACTGATTACACAATTGAAGACTGTTGCAGGAATAGGAAAACAATGGCTAATATGGGCAGAGAATTATCATTAAAGGTTGTCAACTCCTGCGCGCTTACTCGGTCTGCAAGTTTAATAATCAAATACATAACCTACATGATTTTGAAGGGGCTCATCTGAATATTCTGAATGAAAAATGACAATCCAAGAGGGCACAAAAAGACCCCACATTGCAAACCGGTTCTCTGGCACCAGTGTTAGATGAATCAAATTTATTCCATTCTGTACCTTCAGAGATATAGAAATGACTTTCTGAAATGTTGAAGTAGGCATTTTTAAAAATTTCTTTTCTAGAAAACATGCACTGAATACCTCTCATAAATATTCAGTTGGATTATGGTGGAAACAGCCTGAAACATAGATAGTAGACTTCATAACTTACTAAGTGTTTTTTTGAGAAACATTTATTACAAAAGATTAGTAACTAACCCAATACAAAGATACTAAAGTTGATTGTCATTTTTTTTCTCTCACTCTTACTTTATATGGTTGGTATTCAAAATGTTAAATCTATGACTGGTGTGGTTTGTTTGCTGCTAAAAAAAATGGAGCAGTGTGATTGTTGTATATGTGTTCAGGCAAGAGTAGCTTACGTTATTGACAGTATTAATATGATAGTTAGCACTTTTTGCATTCAACCATCAACATTTAAGAAGCACCCAAAATCTAGAGTGCCTGGATGGCTCAGTCGGTTAAGGATATGATTCTTGATTTCGGCTCAGGTCCTGATCCCACAGTCCCAAGGAGGAGCCCATGTCGGGTGGGGCTCCGCACTGAGAGTGGAGCCTGCTTAAGATTTTCTCTCTCTCTCAAAGAAAAAAAAGAAAGAAAGAAGCACCCAAAATGTGTCAAGCACTCTTCTAGATACTTTGGATATACCACCAGTGAGTAAAACAAAGATCTGTGCCCTTGGGAAGCTCACTTCTAACAGATGGAAAATGAACAATAAACAACAAGCAGGACAAATAAGTAAATCACTGTATAAGTTTGGAGGGCGACTCCAGACAACTGAAAATGCCCCATGGCAGGGCTTGGTGTTTTGAGGAAAAATAAAGTGACTGGTCTAAGGGTGGAGTGCTTGGGCAGGTGCAAGTAGCAGGAAATGAAATACAAGATGGGACTGAAGAGGTGGCAGGATGGACCAAGCCACACAGTGCAGGGTGAGATATGGGCCAGGATCTGGTTTGGTTTATGTAGAGTGCCGTGGGAGAAAGCTACCGGAGGGTGCCCACTGGAAAGTGATGGAATGTAACTGACATTTTCACTGGAGTACTTTGGCTTCTCTGTGAGGAAGACTCTAAGGGGGCAATGGAGTAAAAGGGAAGACTTAGGGGCTTTGAGCCAATTGTGGCTTGGACTGGGGCGATGGTCAGGGAGATGGTGAGGGGTGGTCAGCTGGAAAATAATTTGGAGAGAAGCCAATAGGATGTTCTAATATGTGAGGGGTGACAGGTAAAAAGAAGTCCAACTTAGTTTTGCCCTAACTGGGACCGTGGTAATTTTGGGAACAGGATCTCTTCATCTGTACCAGGCAAACTAGCCGTGTAGAACCAGCCAGAGTAGCTACAGTCAGGCACCTTTTAGGAAGTTATACCCAGTGATCAGGTGGAGGCAGAGAGCCTGGGGCATGATATGTAATGGTTTGCAACAAGCATCAAAAACAAAAAGAATAGGATGGAAACAGAATATAAGGTATCAGAGAACATCACATATAATAAAGAAAATATGCATATTTATATATTTGTATGCACTTAAATATCTATATCTATATCTATATCTATATCTATATCTATATCTATATCTATATAAAGGAAGCAGTGTTTATAATAGATCAGGATTAAAAGTAATTCTTACTATGGATTTAGGTCAAAAAATCTGAAAGCACCTGACCCAGCATGCCTCTCAGAGCACAGCACATTGTAGATGATTCAGTGGTTTTGTTGAATTAGAATTAAAACAAAAGAAAAAATATGAATTGGTCTGGTAATAAAACATTTCTTTTCTTTGTCCTAGGGAAGGGGCATGGGGAGAGAAATGTAGTAATCTTTTTCCTCCATGTTAGCTATGACCACAGACCCAGTAAACTGTGCATACAAAAAAACTTAGGGGCAGTACTTCATTATTACACAATTTCCAGGGACAGCACTGTCCTTAATTCACAGTGAAACAGACTGAAAGGTCAGGGTGAGTGGTGACAAGCAGTTCTGCCTATTTCTAAGGGTAATAAAGTTTTGATTCCCTGACCAAGGTATTGCATTGGTTGACATGGGCCTGGAGCCTATATTCAGGCTTACAAGTCCATATTCTTTTAACACTTAAACTATATTAACTAGAAAGCATGCCATCTTTGGTGAATGGAAAATAGTTTGTTGTGTTTGGTGCAGTTAGGGAGAGGCACAGACTAAACTGGAAAGGCCAGTGGTAATTTCGGGGCTATGAGACATGCAGTCTATATGCCAGGGATGCTAGGTTTAAACATGTGCGTACCCATGTTGTAGAGCAATCCCTCCACTAAAGTAACGGATTTAGTATTTATATCCATGCTTTTTTAAAGTTTGTTATCAGTGACTCCCTATCTCCTGGATGAACAGAGCGAGTCAATTGCCTGCCACAGGAGAGTTCAGATTACTACATCAGAAAGGCAGAGTGGGGGAGAGGGGGAAGGAAAGAAAACAAAAAAAAAAAAACAAAAAAACAAGTAGATGTTTCTTTTTCTCCAACATAGTTTTTTGAAGCTCATCCACCCTTCCATTGCCATTTTCACTGACTACCTGAAACTATTCTTCCAATAAGTTGAAATACTCATAGGCCTTTTAACACAAAGTGTGGAATTTTTGAGGGATTATTGGTGACATGGAAGGGAACACTCTTGCTCCCCTAGCACCTGACTCACTATGGGAAGTCAGGACACTGGAAGGAACCCAGCGTCCACTCCCTCCACGGCCACTGGGTTCTCTTTGGGCTACAGGGTTGACAAGGAGGAAGACTGGAGAGGGAGAAAGCCATGGGGAGTCTGGTTAAGATGTAATGGAGGCCTGAGCCAGAACACAGGGACACCAGAGAGGCCACATTTTCAGAAAAATATGTTTCAGATTTGTAGTTTACAAATTTCATGAATTTTATCTTGAAGATTTTAAAACCTAGGCTGCTTTCTCTTCTATCTGTGTAATATGAAATAGCTTTTTCACTGGCATGGGAATTAAAAAAATTACTCTAAGCAAAACATAATTAGAAAGATAAACATACTTCCTTCTTAAGCATATGATATATGCATAAGCCTAATCGAAAATATTTTGCTGGCTTTGCTATTCAGTATTATCTGTGTCACAGCTCCCCATTCCCACCCCTCCCTCTGAGGCCCATTAGAGCAGATAATTATGAGTTGACTTGATATAGGGAAGAGCCAAATTAAGCGGTGATGTAACCAGTGAGAGCCACGCTAATCCTTTCCATCCCACACAGCAGGTGATTCTCAGATAGGCTCTTTACCAGGCTGATGGTTGGAAAGTTTTAGAAACACAGTCACAATTAATGGCCGTGAACCTAGGCAACAATTTAGCCTCTGTAGAGATCACGAATATCCTCCCCTCTTTCTTTCTTCTTCTTCTTCTTCTTTCCCTCTATCTTTTTGTCTGAAGAGTTTGGCATCATGTTAAGATGCCTGGCATTCTGATTCAAGTTCTAGTTTCTGAGATATTCCAAATGATCCACTGCTGGCACAAATAGAAAAATCTCATATTGTATGGAGCACCTGTCAGGCTTCACTGCAGGACATCAACACACTATTTCTCGTCACTTGACAGTATTTTGGTTACATTCACCACAGCTTCCTTATATAAAACACTGTTCTCTCTCCATTTGTGTAAGTGTGCAAAAAGTTCCCTTTAGGTGTTTTCTAGTGCAAAAGTTGGAGAAGGCATGAGTAAAATTTCTGGATATACATACTTAAGCTTTCTATAATAAATGATTTTTAAGTGACGATTTTAAGCATAGTTAAGCTAACTTACATTATATTTTCGCTCAAGCAGATTTATATACAAAAGCATTCTATGGCCCATGAACAAAAATGACATGGCTGGGTCACTGTCAACAGGCTTACATTTAAAATTATCTTCTAGGATTGGGAATGAATGTATGTTGGTCCCACCTTCATTCCCTGCCAGATCCCGTTTGCTGCAAAGCTTCCATTTGTAAGTCTATTGGTTGAGAATAGGGGAGCGGTTGCCAAATATCTGAGAATAGAAAAGAACTTGACTTACATTACCATAATGTTTTGTCCAGTTGAACCTAATGACTACATCAACAGTATGTAGCATATAATGTTTTTATTTATTTAATAAGGAGTGTAGTGAAGCATTTGAAACAACCTGAATCCCCAGTGAGAGACTGGTTAAGTAAATTATGAGTTATAAAGAGATATAAAAATGCTATAATATTGGAAATGGAAAAGGAAGCAGATAAAAATCATATACTTGTGTTTATAAGTATTAAAATTTAGGAAAATGTACATTTATTGAAAAAAGAAACTAGTCATTAAGATAGCAGAATGGTTATATTATTTCTTTGTTTGTGTGTCTCCTGATATGATGCTCTGAGAATACGGCATCAGTTATACTAATACCCTGTGAAAAACGCATGAAGTAGATCTGATCATGAGGAAACATCTGACAAAGCCAAGATGAGGGCCAGTCTCTAAAATAACTGGCCTCTATTCTTCAAAACTTTCAAACCCATGAAAGACACACACACACACACACACACACACACACACACACACACACACACAATGATGCCCCATTCTGGATTAAAGAAACTAAAAGAGACATTTAAAACTAAAAGCAATGTGTGATCCTGGGCTAGAAAAAAATTTATAATAGATTCTATTAGGATTCGTATATATTTGCTAACTTCAAAGAAAACTCATTCTTAATAAAAATGATTGCAATTTTAGCCTACGGCCACTTATCACAAAACATTCATGTGGAAAATAATTCAATAAATAATCACATACTTTATTTTACAGTAAAAATTCAATATTTAAATACAATATGTAAATATCAGTGATAAAAAAAGTAAAGCTTTAAATTTCAGTGAGTATTTTATTGACTTTTTATTATAAAAATTTGAATTTTCTTTAAAAGTCTTATTATATTTTTCATTTGCCTTTCCAATATTTTATAATAAAAATTTCTTGAAGTTGCTTTTCTATGTTGCTTATATTTGTTAGAAAGTTTAATTATCTTTGATATCCCTGTCAATATTCCAGGAAAAGACAAAATATCAGTAGTCTAACAAGGACAAGTACTTGGTCATTATATTGCTTTTTTTCATGGCTTAGTGAAACTAAATTTTTAATAATTAAGCTTACAATGACAAAAAGGGATATTCTTTTTTCTTAATAAAAATTAGCCCTTAGAAATCAAGGGATATTCTTTGTTCTTAAAAACTAAAATTTGGGGTGCCTGGGTGGCTCAGTCTAGGCTAAGCATCTGCCTTCATCTCAGGTCATGATCTCATAGTTTGTGGGTTCAAGCCCCACGTCAGGCTCTGTGCTGACAGCTCAGAGCCTGGAGCCTGCTTCGGATTCTGTGTCTCCCTCTCTCTCTCTGCCCCTCCCCCATTTCCTCTCTCTCAAAAATGAATAAAACATTAAAAAATTTAAAACTAGAATTTAATGATTTCAGATTATTTGAAGAGAAAACTTCATTTGTAGTTGAACTAAAAACAAAGCAAAGAAACAACACAAAACCAGAGGAAACATATTTGACCATAATTATATTGTTACATAGAAGCAAAAAAAGAAAAAGAGTCATTATATTGTAACTCTCTTTTTACACTGAAACTTTCTATATATTGGGCTTAGGATCCAATTCTGCAATTTATTCTGATAGTCGCCATTTTCATTTTGTATATGACACCAGAATCTATTTTATTTACCATAGCAGCAAATCTCATGGGTTAGAATTAGATTCTAACAAAGATGTCAGTCTGCCTTGGTGGATGAATTTTCAGTTCAACTACAACAAAGAAAAATCCTATCTCAATACCTTACTTACTTAAAAAGATTATTTAATGTTTTGCTTTGTTCTTTTGGATCAGCTGTAATTGCAGAAAAGAAGTCTTCATAGTCCAGAATGACAACTGTTACAACTGTAATTGTTCCTCCAGTCGTAATGACAGGTTTAATTTAAAACTGCTCCTTCTCACTCAGATTACTGTGAGACCAACAACTCTGAACTGCTGTTGGAGTTAAGAGTTGGCCATGGTATAGAGTGAAGATAATTTGATCTCCACAGGAATTCAGATTCTAATTTGAGCCTCACTAATCAGTGTTCTAATCAGGGAAACTAATCAACTGTATATACTGTAAGTTTATCTATTAGAAAGCCTTGGATTTCTCCCAGAGCTACAGCCAAATATTTCAAATGGCAACCAACTTTGCCTTGTCATTGCTCATACTTGATCATCAGAAAATCATGTCTGTGTCAGGAAAACAAAGGGTCTTTGATTCCATGTGTATGCCAGTCATTTGCCTGCTAAATGCTAATGGATCCCACAGTTATGCCACATTGACCTGCTTCAACACAGTGTAAAGTGAAAATTTTCCCTAAAGTCCTTGTCTTTCTTATACTTACATTTGCATTTGATCAAGATAGCATGAAGTTTAGTACTACCCACATTTACACATAATTTTGTATTTTAAAACTTAAAGTATTACTAGGTTTCTTGCTTGGGGATGTGACTCTTCTACTCAATGGCCATTTATTATGAAGCTATTCTGTACCAGACACTGTGCAGATAAGAGTCGATAAGATAGTATATGTGGAAATGAGACAAAGGGAAAGACTGCAGAGGAAAGATGAATAACTTTGTATTCAACATGTATTAATTTACCTTGATGGATTTACAGGTATAATACATCTGAACTATAACATCAAGAGACAACAAATAGATACATATGCACATTTGTTGGTTTTAATTAGTTAGCACTTGAAAATAAAGGACTGAAGCTTTTCCTTCTCTCTTGGTTCACAGAAGCCACTCCATAAGATGGGTTGAAAGTACAAGAAGGTACCAAGTAATCTCCCCCAATTATGAGTTCCTACAAGAAAGTCTAGTTCATGGACTTTTATCTGCGAATTTAGACTAGAGTTATCTTCTTAGAGATAAAAAGAAGAGGAAACTGTGGGCCAAATGAGGCTAGAAATAGAAGGCAAATCAGATTTCACAGTAAAAATCAAAGTTTTTGCATTAAGACCTCAGAAGAGACTATTACAGACAAAGCAGACAAATCTTTGCACTTGCAGATTTCACATTTAAGATTTAATATTACAATCTGTCTTTGCCATGAGACAGGGAGTGGTTTTGAAAATTGTTCGATATTCAACAATACAATGGAAAAATAATATAAAACTTCTGTAAAATGAAAGGGTGAATATTATAAAAGATGCAATATTTCATGTGGCCAATAACAGTGAAAGGATTGCTCAGGTCATGACAAACTCAATGACAAATGAAAGACTAGCAGTCTAGATGAGCTAACAATGAAAGAAAAGGAAAGGAAACAAAGTTAACAAATAGTAGCAAATAAAATAGAATGACTTAACCACTAAAAAATTAAGAAAGATTATGGGGAAAGTAGATAAAACCTAGAAATTATTTTAAAAATTATAAATATTTAAATTTTGCTTTAAACTCAAACGGGGACTAAAGAGAGAAGAGGGCTGCGTAGGAGGACGCTGGGCTCTCCACATCCTGTTAATCACTTAGATTCCACCCACATCTGCCTAAATAACCCAGAAAACCGCCAGAAGACTAGCAGAACAGACTCTCCAGAGCCAAGTGTAGACAAGAGGCCCACGGAAGAGGGTAGGAAGGGCGGAGAGGCGGTGCGCGCTCCACGGACTGGCAGGAGGGAGCCAGGGAGGTGGAGGGGCAGCCAGCCCATCCAGCAAGGCAGAGCCCCCGAGTCTGACTTGCAAAGGCGGAAGCTCCAGACTCCATGAGTTCTGACAGCCAGTGGGAATTAACATCTGGAATGTTATAAGTCAACAGCTCTGCTCTGAGAGGGGTAGACAATGGGAGAGAGAGTTGTTGAGGCCCGGAAGATAGAGCTCAGCTGGGCTGGGGAACAAAGGTGCTGGGAAGCACCATCTCCCTTGCCCATCCCCCAGCCAAAATCCCAAAGGGAAGCAGTTCCCGTCATGGAACTTGCTTGCACCGTGCAAACACCCAACGCTGTGCTCCTGTGGATCCATCCCTCTGACGGGTATGCCTGCCTCCCTCCTAGTGCTGCAGGGTCCCTCCCGCAGTGGACCACCAAAGGCAAAGTGAGCTAAGCCTGCCCCTCTTGCCCCTGTGCACCTTGCAGATCCACCCCGGCTAATACGCCAGATCCCATAGAAGCAGTACCACAAGCCTGGCAGTATGCAAGTAGCCCAGACAGGGGCCACACCACTCCACAGTGAGTCCTGCCCCTGGGAGAGGGGAAGATAAGATAAACACCAGTCTGACTTTGGCCCCAGCAGTGGGCTGGGGGCAGGTCTGACTGCAGCCCCGCCCACCAACACAAGTTACTCCAGACATAATAGGGGAAGAGCCCTGCAGTTCCGCACCACTCCAGGGACTATCCAAAATGACAAAACGGAAGAATTCTCCTCAAAAGAAATTCCAGGAAGTAGCGACAGCTAACGAATTGATCAAAAACGATTTAAGCAATATAACAGAACATGAATTTAAAATAATAGTCATAAAATTAATCATTGTGCTTGAAAAAAGTATAGAGGACAGCAGAGAATCTATTGCTACAGAGATCAAGGGACTAAGAAACAGTCAAGAGGAGCTAAAAAATGCTATAAATGAGGTGCAAAATAAAATGGAGGCGACTACAGCTCGGATTGAAGAGGCAGAGGAGAGAATAGGTGAATTAGAAGATAAAATTATGGAAAAAGAGGAAGCTGAGAAAAAGAGAGATAAAAAAAATCCAAGAGTATGAGGGGAGAATTAGAGAACTAAGTGATGCAATGAAACGGAACAATATCCGTATAATAGGGATTCCAGAGGAGGAAGAGAGAGTAAAAGGGGATGAAGGTATACTTGAACAAATCATGGCTGAGAGCTTCCCTGATCTGGGGAAGAAAAAAGGCACTGAAATCCAAGAGGCACAGAGAACTCCTTTCAGACGGAACTTGAATCAATCTTCTGCACGACATATCATAGTGAAACTGGCAAAATACAAGGATAAAGAGAAAATTCTGAAAGCAGCTAGGGATAAACACGCTCTAACATATAAAGGGAAACCGATAAGACTAGTGACGGATCTATCTACTGAAACTTGGCAGGCCAGAAAGGAATGGTAGGAAATCTTCAATGTGATGAACAGAAAAAAATATGCATCTGAGAATCCTTTATCCAGCAAGTCTGTCATTCAGAATAGAAGGAGAGATAAAGGTCTTCCCAAACAAGCAAAAACTGAAGGAATTCGTCACCACTAAACCAGCCCTACAAGAGATCCTAAGGGGGATTCTGTGAGTGAAATGTTGCAAGGACCACAAAGTACCACAGACATCACTACAAGCATGAAAACTACAGACATCACAATGACTCTAAACCCATATCTTTCTATAGTAACACTGAATGTAAATGGACTAAATGCTCGAACCAAAAGACATAGGGTATCAGAATGGATAAAAAACAAGACCCATCTATTTGCTGTCTACAAGAGACTCATTTTAGACCTGAGGACACCTTCAGATTGAAAGTGAGGGGATAGAGAACTATCTATCATGCTACTGGAACTCAAAAGAAAGCTGGAGTAGCCATACTTATACCAGACAAACTAGACTTTAAATTAAAGGCTGTAACAAGAGATGAAGAAGGGCAGATATAATAATTACAGGGTCTATCCATCAGGAAAAGCTAACAATAATAAATGTCTACACGCCAAATATGGGAGCTCCCAAATATATAAAACAATTAATCACAAATATAAGCAACCTTATTGATAAGAATGTAGTAATTGCAGGAAACTTTAATACTCCACTTACAACAATGGATAGATCATCTAGACACAGGATCAATAATGAAACAAGGGCCCTGAGTGATACATTGGATCAGATGGACTTGACAGATATATTTAGAACTCTGCATCCCAAAACAACAGAATATACTTTCTTTTCAAGTGCACATGGAACATTCTCCAAGATAGATAACATACTGGGTCACAAAATAGCCCTTCATAAGTATACAAGAATTGAGATCATACCATGCATACTTTCAGACCACAATGCTATAAAGCTTGAAATCAACCACAGGAAAAAGTCTGGAAAACCTCCAAAAGCATGCAAGTTAAAGAACACCCTACTAAAGAATGAATGGGTCAACCAGGCAATTAGAGAAGAAATTTAAAAATATATGGAAACAAATGAAAATAAAAATACAACAATCCAAATGCTTTGGGATGCAGTGAAGGCAGTCCTGAGAGGAAAATACATTGCAATCCAGGCCTCTCTCAAGAAACAAGAAAAATTCCAAATACAAAATCTAACAGCACACCTAAAGGAAATAGAAGCAGAACAGCAAAGACACCCCAAACCCATCAGAAGACAAATAATAAAGATCAGAGCAGAAATAAACAATATAGAATATAAAAAAACTGTAGAGCAAATCAATGAAACCAAGAGTTGGTTTTTTGAAAAAATAAACAATATTGATAAACCTCTAGCCAGGCTTCTCAAGAAGCCTGGGAGAAAAGGGAGATGACCCAAATAGATAATTTGAGGAATGAAAATGGAATTATTACAACCAATCCCTCAGAAATACAAGCAATTATCAGGGAATACTATGAAAAATTATATGCCAAAACTGGACAACCTGGAAGAAATGGACAAATTCCTAAGCACCCACACACTTCCAAAACTCAAATAGGAAGAAATAGAAAACTTGAACAGACCCATAGCCAGCCAAGAAATTGAATAAGTTATCAAAAATCTCCCAACAAATGAAGAGTCCAGGACCAGGTGGCTTCCCTGGGGAATTCTACCAGACATTTAAAGCAGAGATCATACCTATCTTTCTCAAGCTAGTCCAAAAAAATAGAAAGGGAAGGAAAACTTCCAGACTCATTCTATGAAGCAAGTATTACTTTGATTCCTAAACCAGACAGAGACCCAGTAAAAAAAAAGAGAACTAAAGGCCAATATCCTTGATGAATATGGATGTAAAAATTCTCAATAAGATACTAGCAAATCGAATTCAACAGCATATAAAAAGAATTATTCACCATGATCAAGTGGGATTCATTCCTGGGCTGCAGGGTTGGTTCAACATTTGCAAATCAATCAATGTGATACAGCACATTAATAAAAGAAAAGATAAGAACCATATGATCCTGTCTATTGATGCAGAAAAAGCATTTGACAAAATTCAGCATCCTTTCTTAATAAAAACCCTCGAGAAAGTCGGGATAGAAGGAACATACTTAAACATCATAAAAGCCATTTATGAAAAGCCCACAGCTAATATCATCCTCAATGGGGAAAAACTGAGAGCTTTCTACCTGAGATCAGGAACACTACAGGGATGTCCACTCTCACCACTGTTGTTTAACACAGTGTTGGAAGTTCTAGCATCCGCAATCAGACACAAAAGGGAATCAAAGGCATCAAAATTGGCAAAGATGAAGTCAACCTTTCACTTTTGCACATGACATGATATTATACATGGAAAATCCGATAGACTCCACCAAAAGTCTGCTAGAACTGATACAGGAATTCAGCAAAGTTGCAGGATACAAAATCAATGTACAGAAATCAGCTGCATTCTTATACACTAATAATGAAACAACAGAAAGACAAATAAACTGATCCCATTCACAATTGCACCAAGAACCATAAAATACCTAGGAATAAACCTAACCAAAGATGTAAAAGATCTGTATGCTGAAAACTATAGAAAGCTTATGAAGGAAATGGAAGAAAATGTAAAGAAATGGAAAAACATTCCATGCTCATAGTTTGGAAGAATAAATATTGTTAAAATGTCAATACTACCCAAAGCTATCTACACATTCAATGCAATCCCAATCAAAATTGCACCAGCATTCTTCTTGAAGCTAGAACAAGCAATCCTAAAATTTGTATGGAACCATAAAAGGCCCCGAATAGCCAAAGGAATTTTGAAGAAGAAGACCAAAGCAGGAGGCATCACAATCCCAGACTTTAGCCTCTATTACAAAGCTGTAATCATTAAGACAGTATGGTATTGGCACAAAAACAGACACATAGACCAATGGAATAGAATAGAAACCTGGGAACTAGATCCACAAAAGTATGGCCAACTAATCTCTGACAGAGTAGGAAAGAATATCCAATGGAAAAAAGACAGCCTCTTCAACAAATGGTGCTGGGAGAACTGGACAACAACATGCAGAAGGATGAAACTAGACTTTCTCACACCATTCACAAAAACAAACTCAAAATGGATAAAGGACCTGAATGTGAGACAGGAAACCATCAAAACCCTAGAGGAGAAAGCAGGAAAAAAACCTCTCTGACCTCAGCCGCAGCAATTTCTTACTTGACACATCCCCAAAGGCAAGGGAATTAAAAGCAAAAATGTACTATTGGGACCTCATGAAGATAAAAAGCTTCTGCAATGCAAAGGAAACAACAAAACTAAAAGGCAACCAACGGAATGAGAAAAGATATTTGCAAATGACATATCGGACAAAGGGCTAGTACCCAAAATCTATAAAGAGCTTACCAAACTCCACACCTGAAAAACAAAGAATCCAGTGAATAAACGGGCAGAAAACATGAATAGACACTTCTCTAAAGAAGACATCCAGATGGCCAACAGCGACATGAAAAGATGCTCAATGTCACTCCTCATCAGGGAAATACAAATCAAAACCACACTCAGATATCACCTCACGCCAGTCAGAGTGGCTAAAATGAACAAATCAGGAGACTATAGATGCTGGAGAGGATGTGGAGACACGGGAACCCTCTTGCACTGTTGGTGGGAATGCAAATTGGTGCAGCTGCTCTGGAAAACAGCGTGGAGGTTCCTCAAAAAATTAAAAATAGATCTAACTTATGACCCAGCAATAGCACTGCTAGGAATTTACCCAAGGGATACAGGAGTGCTGATGCATAAGGGCACTTGCACCCCAATGTTTATAGCAGCACTTTCAACAATAGCCAAATTATGGAAAGAGCCTAAATGCCCATCAACTGATGAATGGATAAAGAAATCGTGGTTTATATACACAATGGAATACTACGTGGCAATAAGAAAGAATGAAATATGGCCCTTTGTAGCAACGTGGATGGAACTGGAGAGTGTGATGCTAAGTGAAATAAGTCATACAGAGAAAGACAGATGCCATATATTTTCGCTCTCATGTGGATCCTGAGAAACTTAACAGAAGACCATGGGGGAGGAGAAGGGGGAAAAAAAAGGGAGGGAGGCAAACCATAAGAGACTCTTAAAAACTGAGAACAAACTGAGGGTTGATAGGGGGTGGAAAGGAGGGGAGGGTGGGTGATGGGTACTGAGGAGGGCACCTTTTGGGATGAGCACTGGGTGTTGTATGGAAACCAATTTGACAAGAAATTTCATATTTTAAAAAAATGCAAAACAAAACAAAACAAAAAAACTCAAATGGGAAATAGGAAATCCGATACCTCTAGAATATAATAAATATCATGAGGAAAAATAAAAGTCCAATCTGCTATTATTTAATTTTTATTCTTAGAACACAATTTAAATTAATTTTTATTAAAAATGAAACAAACTTATTTTATAATTTTGCAGAGAGAGAGGGAGACACAGAATCCGAAGCAGGCTCCAGGTTCTGAGCTGTGAGCAGAGAGCCCAACATGGGGCTTGAATCCACAAACCATGAGACAATGACCTGAGCCCAAGTCGGACGCTTAACTGACTGAGTGACCCAAGCACCCCTACAATTCACTGACTTTTATGGAGGAAATTTCAGTAAAGCCTTGGCCTACCCCACCCTCCAATATTTATTGTACTATCTGTCTCTTTTATATGGATGTACTTTAAAGGGATTTTATCAAATACCAGTGATCAAGAGTCATCTTTATGTGTGAACAGCTTTCAATGCATTCCAATTTTGAAGTCCATCGAAGTCAAGCAGTTCACTTTCATTTTGGATCAGCAAATTGCATAATTCTCTACAGTCCCTATTATCATATTCATTTCAACAGATCATAAGACTGTCTTCTGTGTTTAGGACTCTCTATGCTAAAAAAAATTAAATAAATACCTCAACTTTTGTCTCATTCATTTATCACATCTGTATATATACAATTTCTATCATTGCATAAGAAATCATCACAAAATTAGCAACTTAGAAGAGCACACATTTATTATCTGTTTCTGTGGGTCAGAAGTCTGGGCAGAGATTATCTGAGTCCCCTGCTCAGAGGTCCAAGGACTTGGCTGGGCTTTATTGTCATCTGGAGGCTTGGCTGGGGAAGATTTGCTTCCAGGGCCATTCAGATTATTGGCATAATTTTCTTGAGGCTCTATGACTGGATGGCATTCCTTGGCTTTTCACTGGTTGTCAGGTGAAGGGTACCCTCAAGTCCTAGATGTTGCTTACAGTTCCTTGCCATGTGGCTTCTCCTAAAGAGTCATTAATTCATCAAGCCCACAAAGATGGACTTCGGTCCAGTCTGCAAAGAGTCTCATATAATACAACATAACTGTGGAAGTGATATCCATCACCTTTGCCATATTTTATTCATTAGAAGCAAGTCATATCCTACCCAGACTCAATGAAAGAGATTACCTGAAGGTATGAATATCAGTGGGTAGAAACCATTAGGGGTTATGTGAGGAGCTGATTGCTCCAATTCCCCTCCATCAAAAACAAAAATATGTGACTCTGGAAAATGAAATCCAAGGTTACATAAAATGGGTTAGTTCCTAGTCAAGTCATCTTTGCATATTCAGAAAAATTATATGAAGTTTACTAAAAGTAAGGAATGTCTTAGATTTTTTAAATTCTTAGTACTATATTAAACTTTTTTTTTTAATGCTTCACCAATTTCCGTGTCATCCGTGTCAGGGGCCACATTAATCCTCTCTGCATCGTTTCAATTTTTTAAGCTAACTATTTAAAAAAAAAATTTTTTTTTCAACGTTTATTTATTTTTGGGACAGAGAGAGACAGAGCACGAATGGGGGAGGGGCAGAGAGAGAGGGAGACACAGAATCGGAAACAGGCTCCAGGCTCTGAGCCATCAGCCCAGAGCCCGACGTGGGGCTCGAACTCACGGACCGCAAGATCGTGACCTGCCTGAAGTCGGACGCTTAACCGACTGCGCCACCCAGGCGCCCCAAGCTAACTTTTTAAATTGCAGGCCTATTTAAATTTCTTGAAGACTGGATGTGCTTACTAGTGATCTCAAATTGTAGAATGTTGTGAACTTCTGGAGAAAGATGGTGGAATGGGAGGACCCTAAGGTCATATCTTCCCATGGATACAACTAGATAACATTCATATCAGTATAAATGACCCAAGGGGAAAAAAACCCAAAGACTGGCAGAACCAACTCCAACAATTAAATATAGAAAAGAAATCATATCAAAGAGGGTAGAAAGGGCAGAGGTGGGGGAAGCTAAATGGACCTGTGGGTCTGTCTACTGGAAGGAGAGACCCAGAGGCCAAGGGAGGTGAGAGAAACAGCCTACCATGCCAGGAAGCCTACACAGAGAAGACAAATCCCATAACATTTGGCTTTGAAAAACAGAGGGGCTGAATTTTGTAAGTTCTTATAACCAGCGGAACTTATAGCCTGGAACTTTAAAAATCAGTGGACTTGGCCCTGGGACAGCTGGGAGGGTGATAGGAAATGGAATCCCCATCTCCAAAAAGACAGCACAAAAATCAGCCCACAGCATAAAAGCAGCAGTTTGAAAGATGCCTGGAGCATACTGGAGGGAGAGTTACATACTAATCACAGAGCATGTCCCACCGGGACACAGATCCCTGGGAAACTCTTCCAAAAACAAAGGAGATGGCAAGTGCCAATACCCTCCCCTGTCTCCAACATAAACATCTGACCATCTGTGGGATCCAGTGTAGTTCAGGCATTCAGTACTTAACTTGCTTATGCTGCACTCTGCACCCTCCAGTCTGACCTGTTTCAGCCCCAGCAATGTAGGTCCCTTTCCCCGAAGACTGGCATGAACCTTACCAACACTGCATCTCCCAACTGTGCAATTGCAGTGCTTTGGTCTCCTTGGTGATGATAGTGGCTGGTCACCTCCTGCTGGAGGACATGCATACCTTTTCAAAACCACATGCCTTACCCTCCCACACTTTGTGGAGTGGCCTCTGCCTCCCCTTGGGCAGACGAACAGTACCACCTTGTTAAAAGTGTGTACCCCACTATTTCAAAAACAGGAGACATGGTTGACTTTCCTAACAGAGAGCTAGCTAGACACAGTGAGGAGACAGAGGAATGTGTCCCAGATGAAAGAACAGGACAAAATTACAGCAAGAGACCTAAGCAAAACAGAGACAAGTAATATATCCAATAAGGAATTTTTTTTCAATATATGAAGTTTATTGTCAAATTGGTTTCCATACAACACCCAGTGCTCATCCCAAAAGGTGCCCTCCTTAATACCCATCACCCACACTCCCCTCCCTCCCACCCCCCATCAACCCCCAGTTTGTTCTCAGTTTTTAAGAGTCTCTTATGCTTTTGCTCTCTCTCACTCTAACCTCCTTTTTTTTTTTTAAAAACTAATGATCATAAAGCTACTCATTTGACTTGAGAAGAGAGTGGAGGCAGTGAGACCCTTACCAAAGAGATAAAAAAAGAACCAATCAGAGATGAAGAACACAACGTTTGAAATAAAAAATAGACTAGACAGAATAAATAGCAAACTAGAGGAAGCAGAAGAACAGATCAGTGACCTGGAGAAGACAGTAATGAAAAGTAAACAGCTGAGCAGGTGGGAGAAAAACAATACACAAAATGAGAATAGACACAGGGAACTCAGTGACTCCATTATGAATAATAACAGTCACATTACAGAGATCCCAGAAGGAGAAGATTGAGAGAAAAGGGGGAAATGAAAACTTACTTGAAGAAATAATAACTGAGAACTTCCTGAATCTGGGGAAGGAAACAGAAATTCAGCTCTAGGAGGCACAGAGAGCCCCTAACAAAATCAACCCAAGGAGGTCCACACCAAGACACACAGTAATTAAAATGGATAAAAGTAGTGATAAGGAGAGAATTTTAAAAGTAACAAGAAAGGGCACCTGAATGACCCAGTCAGTTCTGCATCCAGCTCTTGATTTCAGCTCAGGTCATGATCTCATGTTCATGGGTTTGAGCCCTGCATTGGGCTCTGTGCTGGCCATGTGGAGCGTGGTGGGATTCTCCCTTTCTTCTCCCTGTGTCTCTGCCCCTCTCCACCTCATTCTCATTCATTCTCTCTCCCTCCCTCCCTCCCCCCCCCTCTCTCCTCAAAGATAAATAAACTTAAGGAAAAAAGCAGCAAGAAAAAGAAAACAGTTATAGGGAAACCCCATAAGGCTATCAATTGATATTTCAGCAGAAATTCTGAAAGGCAGAGGGGAGTGGCATCATATATTCAAAGTGCTAAAAGGAAAAAAATCTGTAGCCAAGAACACTCATTCCAGCAAAGCTATCATTCAGAATATAAGGAGAGAGAAAGATTTTCTAAAACAAAAATTAAAGGAGTTCATGACCACTAAATGAGCACTACAAGAAATATTAAAGGGGATTATTTGAGTGGTGAAAAAAGACCAAAAGCAACAAAGGCTAGAAAGTAACAGAGAACATCATCAGAAACAACAGCTTTTTTAGGTAATACAGGGGCAGTAAATTTATATCTTTCAATAATTACTGTGAATGTAAATGGACTAAATGCCCCAATCAAAAGACACAGGGTAATAGAATGTTTAAAAACTAAGAACCATCTATATGTTGCCTACAAGAAACTCATTTTAAGACCTAAAGACACCTGCAGATTGAAAGTGAGGGAATAGAGATTCATTTATCATGTTAACGGACATCAAAAGAAAGCCAAAATAGCCATACTTATATCAGAAAAACTAGATTTTTAAAACAAAGACTGTAAGAAGAAATGAAGAACATCATTATATCATAATTAAGGGGTCTACCCATCAAGATGTAACAATTTTAAATATTTATGTCCCCAACTTGAAAGAACCCAAATATATATATCAACTAATAACAAACATAAAGAAACCCACCCATTGATAATAATAAAATAATCATAGGGTGCTTTCACACCCCATTTACAGCAATGGGCAGATCATCTAAGCAGAAAATCAACAAGGAAAACAACAGCTTTGAACGACACACTGAACAAGATGGACATAACAGATATATTCAAAACACTTCATCTTAAAGCAACAGAATACACATTCTTTTCAAGTGCACAAGGAACATTCTCCAAAACAGATCACATATGGGGTAACAAATCAGCTCTCAACAAGTACAAAAAGAATGAGATAATTCCATACATTTGTTCAGACCACAAGCTTATGAAACTTGAACTGAGCCACAAGAAAAAATTTGGAAAGACCACAAATACATGGAGGTTAAATAACATCCTACAAAAGAATGAATGGGTTAACCAGGAAATTAAAAAAGAAATTAAAAAGTACATGGAAGCAATTGAAAATGAAAACATGACAGTCTAAACCTTTTGGGATTCAGTAAAGGCAGTCCTAAGAGGGAAATATATTGCAATACAGTCCTAACTGAAGAAGCAAGAAAAGTCTCAAATATACAACCTAACATTAAACCTAAATGAGACAGAAAAGGAACAGCAAATAAAGCCTAAAGCCAGAAGAAGGAAAATAATAAGGACTAGAGCAGAAATAAATGAAAGAGAAACAACAACAGCAAAACAGTAGAACATACCAATGAAACCAAGAGATGGTTCTTTGAAATAATTAATAAAATTGATATACCCATAGCCAGACTGATCAAGAAGAAAAGAAAATGGACTCAAAGTCCTAAACAAAAGAGGTTAGGTCACAACCAACACAACAGAAACACAATCATAAGAGAATATTATGAAAAATTATATGCCAACAAACTGGGAAATCTGGAAGAAATGGAAAAATTGTTAGAAACATATAAACTACCAAAACTGAAACAAGAAGAGACAGAAAATTTGAACAGACCCATAACCAGTAAAGAAATTGAATCTGTAATCAAAAATCTTCCAATAAACAAAAGTCCAGGGCCGGACAGCTTCCCAGGGGAATTCTACCAGACATTTAAAGAAGAGTTAATACCTATTCTTTTGAAGCTGCTCCAAAAAATAGAAATGGAAGGAAAACTTCCAAACTCATTCTACAAGGCCAGCATTACCTTGATTCCAAAACCAAAGACCCCACTAAAAAGGAGAACTACATGCCAATTTCCCTGATGAACATGGATGCAAAAATTCTCAATAAGATACTAGCAAACCAGATCCAACAATACATTAAAAGAATTATTCACCATGGATCAAGCGGGATTTATCCTCGGGTGCAGGGCTGGTTCAATACCCACAAATCAATCAACATGCTACATCACATTAATAAAAGAAAGGATAAGAACCACATGATCCTTGGGGCGCCTGGGTGGCGCAGTCGGTTAAGCGTCCGACTTCAGCCAGGTCACGATCTCGCGGTCCGTGAGTTCGAGCCCCGCATCAGGCTCTGGGCTGATGGCTCAGAGCCTGGAGCCTGTTTCCGATTCTGTGTCTCCCTCTCTCTCTGCCCCTCCCCTGTTCATGCTCTGTCTCTCTCTTTCCCAAAAATAAATAAACGTTGAAAAAAAATTTAAAAAAAAAAAAGAACCACATGATCCTCTCAATAGATGCAGAAAAAACATTTGACAAAATGCATCATTTCTTGATAAAAACCCTAAGAAAGTGGGCATCAATGGAACCTAATTCAAAATCATAAAGACCATATATGAAAGACCCACAGCTGAGATCATCCACAATGGGGAAAATTGAGAGCTTTTCCTATGGTCAGGAACAAGACAGGAATGTCCACTCTTACCATTGCTATTTAACATACTACTGGAAGTCCTAGCCTCAGCAATCAGACAACAAAAAGAAATAAAAGGCATCCAAACTGACAAGGAAGAAGTCAAACTTTCACTATTTGTGGATGACAGGCTATTCCAATTAGGAAATCCAAAAGATTCTGCCAAAAAAATTGCTAGAACTAACACATGAATTCAGCAAAGTTGCAGGATATAAAATCAATGTACATAAATCTGTTGCACTTCTATACACCAATAATGAAACAGCAGAAGAATAAATAAGCGAATCAACCCCATTTACAACTGCACCAAAACCCATAAGACACCTAGGAATAAACCTAACCAAAGATGTAAAAGAACAGTACTCTGAAAACTATAGAAAACTTATGAAAAGAATTAGAGGACACAAAGAAATGGAAAAGCATTCCATGCTCATGGATCAGAAAAACAAGTATTGTTAAAATGTCTATACTACCCAAAGCAACCTGCACATTTAATACCATTCCTATCAAAATATGCCCAGCATCCTTCACAGAGGTATATCAAAGAATCCTCAAGTTTGTATGGAACCACAAAAGACCCCAAATAGTCAAAGGAGTCCTGAAAAAGAACAACAAAACTGGAGGCATCACAATTCTGGATTTCAAGCTAGATTGCAAATCTGCGGTTATCAAGACAGTATGGTATGCCACAAAAAAGTGGACACATAGATCAACAGAACAGAATAGAAAACCCAGAAATGGACCCACAACTGTATGGTCAACTCATCTTTGACAAAGCAGGAAAGAATACCTAGTGGAAAAAAAAGACAGTCTCTTCAAGTGATGTTAGGAAAACTGGACAGCAACATGCAGAAGAATGAAACTGGAACACTTCCTTACACCATACACAAAAATAAATTCAAAATGAATGAAAGACCTAACTGTGAGACAGGAAACCATCAAAATCCTAGAGGAGAAAACAGGAAACTACCTCTTTGACCTTGGCCAGAGCAGCTTCTTACTAGCCATGTCGCTGAAGGCAAGGGAAGTGAAAGCAAATATGAACTATTGGGATTTCATCAAGATAAAAACTTTTGCACAGCAAAGAAAACAATCAACAAAATGAAAATCAGCCTATGGACTGGGAGAAGATATTTGCAAACAGCATATCTTATAAAGGGTTAGCATCCAAAATCTATAAAGAACTAATCAAACTCAACACCCAATAAACAAACAATCCAGTTAAGAAATGGACAGAAGACATGAACAGACACTTTTTTCCAAAGAAGACATCCAGATGGCTAACAGACACATGAAAAGATGCTCAACATCACTCATCAATAGGGAAATACAAATCAAAACTACCATGAGATACCACCTCACACCTGTCAGAATGCCTAAAATGAACAATACAGGAAACAACAGGTGTTGGTGAGGATGCAACAAAAGGGGAACCTTCTTAAACTGCTGGTGGGAATGCAAACTGGTGCAGCCACTCTGGAAAACAGTGAGGAGGTTTCTCAAAAAGTTGCAACTAGAATGACCCTACGATCTAGCAATTGCACTAGGTATTTACACAAAGGATACAAAAATACAGATTTGAAGGGGCAAATGACCCCAATGTTTAGAGCAGCATTATTAACAACAGCCAAACTATGGAAAGAGTCCTAACGTCCATCGACTGTTGAATGGATAAAGAAGAGGTGATATATATCATATATACATATATATCATATATACACATATATCATATATACACATATATGTGTGTGTGTGTGTGTATTCCATTATATATATATATACACACACACACACACACACACACACCACACACACACACACACCACACACACACACACACACACACACACACACACACACACACACACACACACACTGGAATATTACTCAGCCAAGAATAAGAACGAAATTTTGGTATTGGCAAAGACATGGAGGGACCTAGGGTATATTATGCTAAGCAAAATAAGTCAGTCAAAGAAAGAAAAATACCATATGATTTCACTCATAAGTGGAATTTAAGAAACAAAGCAGTCAAAGTTATGGGAGGGGGAAAAAAAAGAAAAAAGAGACAGGGAAACAAACCCTAACAGACTCTTAAAGATAGAGAACAAACTGAGGGTTGTTGGAGGGGAGGTGGTCGGGGGATGGGCTAGATGGTGATGGGTATTAGGAGGGCACTTGTTGGGGAGCCTGGATGGCTCTGTCAGTGAAGCGTCAGACTTTGGTTCAGGTCACAGTCTCATGGTTCATGAGTTCAAGCCCTGTGGTGGGCTGTGTACTGACAGTACAGAGCCTGCTTTGGATCTTCTGTCTCCCCCTCTCTCTCTCTCTCTCTCTCTCTGTCCCTCCTCCACACATGCTTTATCTCTCTCTCTCAAAAATAATTTTTTTTTAAAAGGATGGCACTTGGGGAACCTGGGTGGTTCAGTCAGTTAAGTGTCTGACTTAGGTTCAGGTCATGATCTCACAGTTTGTGGGTTTGAGCCCCACATCGGGTTCTGTGCTGACAGCTCAGAGCCTGGAGCCTGCTTTGGATTCTGTGTCTCCCTCTCCCTCTGTCCGTTCCCCTCTCTCTCTCTGTCTCTCTCTCTCTCTCTCTCTCTGTCTCTGTCTCTCTCTCTCAATAAAAAAAAAATAATTAAAAAAAGGAGGGTACTTGTTATGATGAGCCCCGGGTATTTTATGTGAGTGATGAATCCTTGAATTCTACTCCTGAAACCAATATTGCACTGTATATTAAGTAACTAGAATTTAAAATTTAAAATTTTGAAAAGAAGAAGAAAAAAAAGGAGTGTATGCAGCCAGTACTTTACATATGAGACTTTGATATAGAATTGAGCTGGCCTTAAAAAAAATCATTCATAAAGAATGGAATATTTGTTAAATCATATTAGAAGAAATGGTTTCATTATGTAGAGAATAATGAGCCTACCTCACCTCATATTACAAAATAAAGTCCTGATGGTCTGTTGAGATACATATTACAAACAAATCTATAATGCTAATGAGCGATATGCCTTTATATCTACCAATTTTTATAAAAAGATTTCTAAAAAATATCATCATCCAATAGTGTCATAAATCCTCAAACTCTGAATTGTATTATTCTAGCTCTGTTTAGCATGTTTACATTCAAGAAGAGGCTAGATCTTCAAAGAGAGAGTGTCCAAACCTATAAAAGTAAAGAGAATAGGTTTCGAAGAGGCCATTAGATTTGGTATCCAGTAACTTGTTTGTAAGTTTAGAGAAAGGAATTTCACTAGCCAGCTGGGGTATTAAAAGCACCCAGAGCATTTTGGACATACTATAGGTGTGGACTCACCTTCACCAAACATTTGGCAACAAACAAGCTTTTCTCGTCAAGCCATTGAGAAAAACAAAAATGCTGTTTATTTTATTTGGAGATGCAGACATGTTCCTGTAGCCAAAGCAAAACTTGGAACCATTCTGGATTTTGGTCTCTGAGCTTAGGTTTACTTTTGTGTTTAATAAAAGAGTCAACAGTACTTTTGACAATCAGTGGTTTTCCCCCAAGTCCTAGCTAACATTATCTCCCTTCGCAAACCAGGCTCCTGCAGCCAGCCTGTGGTAAACAATTCCTGAAAGCGTAATAACCACTGCCACTCTTGCCTCCTCAATTACTGCTTTGCCATCTTCCCAGCTCATGTTGTAAACATTCTGAAATGAAGACTCTATAAACCCAAGCTATTGGCTTCCATAAGGGAACATGTCATTAAAAAAGAAAAGGTTTATAAAGGCATTATTTTTTTTTTGGCCAAGATAATTGCATGTATTCTTTTCTTTCCTCATGATTCATTCTAAATGGTAAGAGTTTTATTTCCAGAAAATATTTTTGAGATTACTGGAATTTAGTAGCAAATACAGAAAATAATCCATCCAATATTCTAAATAATGGGCTGGAGAGTAGGAAGCATTTTGTACGTGTGTCACCCTATAGAGAGAAACCTGAAGCCAATTTATATAAGGAGAATAGAGTTTGTCACTGTAGCAGAAGAGGGTTTTCACCTTGCCTCACTGCTATGGGGAGCAGTCCTCTTGGACAGAAAAGTCAGAAGGCAGAAGATAACATTTCTACTTAACATGTGAAAATACAATTCTAGTAGCGAGGATTTTCAGAAGGAAGTGTGGACTCTTCAGAAATAGTGAGTTCCATGTCACTAGAGGTATTCAGGCAGGGGTTGGGTAGTTGTAAACAAACAAACAAACAAACAAACATTGTAAAAGCATTCATAAGGCCTCAGTGACTTTCCAGTACTAAGAGTCTATATTTCTGAAAATTCATTTGGGGGCTAAAGTTGTATACATCCTTGTCATGCATGTGATTCTCCAGCCTCAAGGGTCAATGAATTGGTTTTACACTTCACTTGATGCAGACAAGTTGAGGGGGACAAGTGGAGGCTCTCGTATGCTCTTTGACTCCATAGAGCATTCTCAAGGAGTCAGGCTTGGAACAAGGAGGAAAAATAAAAGGCATAAATGTTTCAGTGAGCATCACTGGTGTGGGAAACTCTTACAGTCTTCCCTGCATGAGAAAAACACGTGGCACAAACAAAAGTCCCCATAAGGACTTCGTCAGGGATTGTGTTTATCGTTCTTCCTCGTTTGAATTCTTTTCCTCCCACCCTTTCTCTACCCATGAAAATTCACGTTTTCCTGTCCTAAGTCACATGGGACTTCCCCCATAAAGTAATTTACTGATTCATAAAATAAACCAAACACCAGAATCTCCTCTTACATGCTTCCCATATGTCTTTTCCTCTATTTGGTTTTAGCGCTTAGCAGGTACTTATTACTTTTATTCTAAAAATACCTTCCCTCACCTACTAGAATCTAAATTTTTGAGGACAAAGACTGTGTCTAATCGATCCTTATATCACCTAATGTGTGTAATTCCCTACCTTAAACCTAGTAAATCTCAAAAGATATTAAACGAATGGGTTAATGCACAGGATGTTCTGTACAGAGGGAAAACGGCAAAGTTGACTTCTTGCTGCAGACACCTCCACTCCTTTCCTAAGATCTCCCCTACATGCTCTTTTATTTCAGACTTTGTGCTGGAAAACAACAGAATTGAGAAAATACGAGGGGTACAGGGTTGGGAAGTTTGTCAGGGGCATGTGTAACTTTATGAAATATCAGTTTCAGGGGCGCCTGGGTGGCGCAGTCGGTTAAGTGTCCGACTTCGGCCAGGTCACGATCTCGCGGTCTGTGAGTTCGAGCCCCGCGTCGGGCTCTGGGCTGATGGCTCAGAGCCTGGAGCCTGTTTCCGATTCTGTGTCTCCCTCCCTCTCTGCCCCTCCCCCGTTCATGCTCTGTCTCTCTCTGTCCCAAAAATAAGTAAATGTTGAAAAAAAAAATTAAAAAAAAAAAGAAATATCAGTTTCAAAGATCAACTTACAGTTTTTTCCCCTTTCAGATAAGAAGCACAGTGTGTGAGTGGCATTGGAAAGAGGGAAAAGGCCAAGTGAAGTTCAGTCACTCACCACAAAAGGCAATAAAACAAGACCACTGAGAAAGGTACTGGGAAAAATGACTTTCCTTCAGAACGGCAAACCCTGTCAACAGCATGAGGTAAACCTCAGTCAACACACTAAGTGTGGGGAAGGTAAGAGGATTTCAAGCAACTCAAACACAAAGAAAAAGCTTTTTAAAACATTAGTGACTCTTTTCCACATTTCCACTTAAGCTCTATCCATAAGGGAAATATTCTCCCGTATTCCACAGCAATATATCTTTTTTTTTTTTTTTTTAACATGTAGCCCATTGCCAGCCACCTAGAAGTGGAGGTGGAGATGTTGAACAGCTACCTCGGAACCGAGTTCTTAATATGTGTTCCGAGGGTTAATACTCAGTGAAGCAAAGCGGATGATGGCCAGATAAAACAGTCACAACCCTCAGATGGAAAATAATGTCGCTGGGCAAGCCAAAATATAATTTCTCCTCTGACTTTTCCCTCCAGGAAGTTCTTGTGAAAAACACCTTTCCAGCACAATAGTCATCGAATCCAATTATATATTTTTAGACACTACTAACCATTCTTTTTTTTTTTTCTTTTCTTCCATTTCAAGAAAATTCTGCACATCTGGAAAGAACAGCAATGAAGAACGGGAGCTGGCGCTTTCGTGCTCGGCTCCTACTGGGCATGTTTCGTTTAATTTCCTCCGTTTTTATGACACTTTCCTATGCTGCTACTCCAGACATTCAATAAAACACCTCACCACGTAGGAAGCACGAGGGAAGGAAAATCTAAAGAAAGTCTGACAGAAGTTCTGAGCGTCTGCTCACCACAATGATCAGCGAAGGCAGGCAGGAGCATATACTCAGGTTTCTGAAAAACACTTCTCTAGGGTCTCCCCTTAGTCTCTGTGTAAAAACTCGGCTGCCTTTTGCAACTCTGATTCCTTGTCACACAAACCGTCTTACTTGCATTCGGCTTCTGTAGTCTGCCCACCTCTTCAATGTCAGAAAGAAGGAGTACAAATGGCCCTATGGTTGATTCGGTTTTCCATACATCTCTCATCTCATCTACAATCAATCAGTTTTTCCAATCAGCAAGTGAGAAGCCATTTCTTTCTATCTTCTTATTTACAGAGAAGCAAGAACTAGTTATGGAAACTACCTAGAGCAAGCCCATGGTCTGGTCAAGACAAGGAGGAATTAGATATGGGATTAAATAGGTCAAGAGCTGAGTCATGACCTGGGCTTTAAGCACAATGAGGAAGCAAGCAGGACAAGGTTGAATTACTGAGTGCCTAGGGAAGCCATTTGTTTAAAAAGGATCTGAAGTAAATGAAGAATACTTAGCACCTAGTCTCTGGGGATTGATTACCAAAGAAGAAACTGTCTTTTGTTTGTTTACAGTATGTGAATGAGTTCCACATCCTTGCTGGATGTGAGGTGAGGAGAGTCTATGACAGTACTGGGTGCCCACAATATGTGAGAAAAGAAGAAAAACACAAAATGAGGAGGACATAGGCATGAAAGCCAAACTTTAACCATTCTGCAAACTTTTCAGGGAATGACTTGTGGCCTATTTTAAATATCCCAAATTAGCATTTTCCTTTACCACATTTTCTTCTTGATACAGGCACACTGCCAGTTAAATGGAGAACAATTTCTCTGTCATATCTCTACTGGGAGGGGTGATAAATAAATCCCTTGGTTTATTTTTTAATTTTTTCTTATTCCTCAAATATTTGTAAACTTGTCTTCAATTCCTGCAGGCCTGTGCAAGACACTAAGCTTAGAATTGACTTACTCTTAAAATTTAATTTTTAAATTTTACCGTGGAAACAACATGAGATCTACCTCTTAAAAATTTTATTAAATGTACAATATATTATTGCTGACTATAAACATGATGTTGTACAGCTGATCTCTAGAGTGTATTCATCTTGCTTAACTGAAACTTTATACCCATTGCTTAGTTATCTCCCAATTTCCACCTCGTTGCCCAGCCTCTGGCAACCACCATTCCAGTCTTTGATTCTACGAATTTGATAATTTTAGATATCTCATATAAGTGACATCACTCAGGATCTGTCTTTCTGTGACTGGCTTATTTGACTTAGCACAACGTCATCAGTTCATCAATACTGTCACATATTGCAGAATTTCTGACTTTTTAAGGCTGAGTAGTATTCCACTATATGTATATACCATACTTTCTTTGTCCTTTCATCTGCTGATGGATTTTTAAGTTGTTCCCACAGCCATTGTGATTAGTGCTGCAGTGAACACAGGCACACTAATATCTGTTCAAGAGCTTGATTTTGATTCTTTTGGGTAAATATTCAAAAGCAGGATTACTACTTCACATGGTAGTTTTATTTTTATTTCATTTTTTCTATAAAGATTGTATATACGTAAGGTGTGTGACATGATGTTTTGATACCCATATACAGTAAAATGGTTACTACAGTCTGGTTTGACCAACGTGTCCCCATTCTTCCACCTTATTGCCCTTGGTAAACAGTATTCTGCTCTCTGCTTCTAGGTATTCAAACAATTTTTTTTTTCTTTTAGATTTCCACATTAAAAAAAAAAACGAGATCATGCAGTATTCTTCTTTCTGTGCCTGGCTTATTTCACTCAACATAATGTTCTCCATTTTCATCCATGTTGTCACAAATGGCAGCAGTGCCTTCTTTTTAAAAGCTGAGTAATATCCCACTGTATGTATATACCCAAATTTCTTATTCATTTATTCATCTGCCAATGGACAGACTGTTTCTGTGAAGGCTGCTATAATGAATATTGGAGTAAAGTTATCTTTTCAAAGTACTGATTTTATTTCCTTCAGGTATATAACCTGAAGACAGACTGCTAGATCATATGATAGTTCTATTTTTTTAATGTTTATTTATTTATTTTGAGAGACATACACACACACACATACAGAGAGAGAGAGAGACAGAGAGAGCGTGCATGAGTAGGGGAGGGGCGGAAAGAGAGAATCCCAAGCAGGCTCAGGGTATAGCCCAATGAGGAGCTTGACCTCATGAACTGTGAGATCATGACTTGAGTTGAAACCAAGAGTTGGACACTTAACTGGCTGAGCCACCACAGCACCCCGGCAGATCTATTTCTAATGTTTTGAGGAAGCCGAATACTGTTTTCCAATTTACAAACTTCTCAATATAAGTTTTGGTTTGCATTTCTCTGATGATTAGTGATGTTGACAACTTTTTTATATATCTCTTGGCCCTTTGTATACCTTCTTTGGAAAAATACCTATTCAGATTCTTTGTCCATTTTTAAATTGGGTTGTCTGTTTTACTATTGAGTTGTATGAGTTCCTGATTTATTTTAGATATTAACACCTTATCAAATATATGGTTTTCAAATATTTTCTTCCATCCCATAGGTTGCCATGCCATAGAATGCCTTTTTATTTTTTGATAGTTTCCTCTGCTTTGCAGATGATTTTTAATTTGACATAATCCCACTTGTTTATTTATGCTTTGCTTGCCTGAGCTTTTGGTGTCATGTCCAAAAAATCATTGCCACGCTCAATCGCAGGGAGACTTTTCCCTACATTTTTTTCATTATATTTTTATGGCTTAAGGTCCTACGTTTAAGTCTTTATTCCATTTGGGTTGATTTTTGTGTGTAGTGTAAAAGAAGGGTCCATAAATTCCTTGATTTAAAACAACAAGATCCTTCCTTTCCTCCTTTCTTTGCTTCTTCCTTCCTTCATTTCCATCCTTCCCTCCAACCTTTCCTCCATTTCTTTCTTCCCTCCATTCCTTCTTTTCTTTCTTCCTAATTTAGTAGACAAACCATTAGATAAGATGTGAAAAACTATCATCCTCACAGTTATAGGAACAGCAACCTGGCAGGGGCTTCCAGAATTTGAGTGAGGTAAGGAGAGTGTCTGGGAGAGCTGGTGCACTGGTGGCAGCCTGGCACTGAGCAGTGGAGCATGCCCAATTTGGGGAAGATATCTGACAGGGGAAGTGGGTAGTGGCAATCTGGTGTGGAATATTAGAGACTGGGTTGGGTGAAGATGTCTTCCATGTGAGAGAATGACAAAATTAGTTGTTGTTACAAGGTACTGAGGAACCTAGCAGATTGAGGAGTTTGTCTACAGCAGTCATGGAGGATGAGGAGGGTGGATAGGAGAATGATGATGGCTATAATAAGAGTTGGGTACATTATGAAAGGAAATAATCAATTATATACACTGAGAATAACTGAGTCAGATTTTTGCTGGGGGAGAAGGAAGTTACAAATGTGGAAATAGGGAAAACTAGAATAGACTCTGCAATGTTGGATTGGAAATGGAAATATTAATGTGAATTCATAGTTTTCAACTGATAGATCATAGATAGATATGGATGTAGATATATAGACAGATAATATAATTATAGGTAATTTAATTTTATATATATATATATATATATATCTCCTAGCTCTGTCCTGAGACAGTCTGAACGCAGAAATACCCCACTGGCAATAAGCATATCTTTCGCTCAGCTCTTGCTGTATAAATACCATTCTCCACTAAAAGAAACCAGGGTACCTTGGAGAAATTTCTGATTCTTTGGCTGGGGAAGAGAAGAAAGAGAAGGAATATTTTGTTGTACCATAAAATAAGGAAATGTTCCATAAATGATGAAACCAAATGTCAAAAGGATACATGAACCAGTGTGAGACTCCTTCTAGTCTAATCTGGGATATCTAAACATCAAAATAAATAGTAACTGATTATAACCAATTGAATAAAAGAAATCCACAAGTACATGCAAATATGAATGAATGAATGAGAAGTGAAAGAGTTTAATAGTCAAATGCCAATTAATAAATACAGAAAGAACTACCATCACAGTAATAGTAACCTTGGCAAAAATATCAATGCAGGTCAAACATTCGGGTGAAAGTTAGATGATATACAGGAATTTTACATAGATTTGGTGAACGTCTGCACAAAACACTTAATTAGAAAGATAAAAGAGAGAATCTTTACAATGGGGAAACCTGGAGGAAACTACCTTAATCAAGTAGTTATGTTTAACATCACCAGGAATGTCACAAACTGAATTTGCTTATAACTTGCTTATAATTTGCTGAGGTACAATGAGAATATTGCTATATCTTTGTTTTCTGATATTCCTGACAATATTTAAATTAAATCTAGACATGAAGAAAAATCAGACAAACCTAAATTGAGAAGCATACTACAAAACAACTGGCCTGTAATTTCTAAAAGTTAAGTCACGCAAACCAAGTAAAGATGAAGGAATGGATCCAAGGTGAACTGGACTAAACAGACTACGCGTCAACGAAATAGAACTGGATCCTTTTCTATAAGGGATATCATTGGAAAACGGTGAAAGTTTAATGAAGTCTATGGATTAAGTGGTAGAAATGTATCTATTTTAAATTCCTAATTTTGATGGCTATATTTTAGTTAGGTAGAATGATGTCGTTGTGAGAAATTCATACGTAGGAGGTGACAGGGCATCAAGTCAGAATCTTAACAAAATGATTTAGGAAAAAGAAAAATAAAAAAGCCCTTGGTACTTTTATGTCAAATTTTTGTAAGTTTTGAATTATTTTTAAATAAAAATTTAAATATACCCACAGAAGTATGGATAAAATTGGGGAAATCTGAAGAAGAGCAATAAATTGTATCAACATCATAAACTGGCTGTAATATTGTAGTATAGTTTAGCAAAATGTTTCCACTGAGGGAAACTGGTTAAAGGTTATGTGGAAATTTCTTATCCTTTTTTTTTTAACAACTCCATGGGAATCTACAATTATCTCAAAATTTTTAATTATGAGAAAATTAGATTAAGGGGAAGTAGTACTGAGCATAGCCTCTCGTTCAATCTTTGTAACAGCCATGACATTGGTATTGTATTCATTACACAGATTAAGAAAGTGAGGAATTTATTTATTTTTATTTTTTTAATGTTTTATTTATTTTTAAGAGAGAGAGAGACAGAGCATGAGTGGGGATGGGGCAGAGAGAGAGGGAGACACAGAATCTGAAGCAGCTTCCAGGCTCTGAGCTGTCAGCACAGAGCCCGACGCGGGGCTCGAACTCATGAACTGTGAGATCATGACCTGAGCTGAAGTCCGATGGTTAACTGACTGAGCTATCTGGATGCCCCCCCCCCTTTTTTAATTTTTTTAAATGTTTTATTTATTTTTAAGACAGAGAGAAGTGAGGAATTTAAATAAAAACTTTAAAAAAGAAAATAAAGTGAGAGAGTTCAAATGCTGCTTAAGAGTCAACTGTTAGTAAATAGAAGAAATGGAATTGGATTAGAATTTTGTCTGGTTTTACAGTTGGAAGAAAATCTTGCTAAAAAAAAATCTAAAAGAAAGATTCCAAATATACTCAATCACTGTTATTAATGGAAACTAATAAATGCACATTTTTTATTACGTGGATTTAAAATTAAAAAAAAAAATAAAAGAACGAAACTAAATTCTCTGGTCAGACCACGGGGGTACATAATTTTGATTACTAAGATCCCAGAGTACTCAAAGTTCAATATAAACCTGCTAATAACACTTTCACAATTCAGCTAAAAGGAGAGTAGTAACACCCTAAATGCAGTCCAAAGTGCAGGAGAAATTCTGTCTTTGGTATTTTCATGGCAGAAATTACAATTTATAACCGAACAGTTAACAGTAAATATGAAAGCACAGGTTTTCGAGTAGAAGAATGGACACAAGATGTAGGGGAGAGTATGTGGATTATCTAAGAAGATTTTATCCTCTGAAATTAGCAAATGTTTAGTGTTGTATGCATAGGATATGTTCTCTAAGGGAAGATAGATTCTTCTATAAAAAAAAAATCACACCACAAGGCAAATAAACTCACTGCTGGTTGTCCTTTCTCTGAAAACAAGGCTTCTGCTCTATGACTAGAACTCCAGCTGTAGTGCATAGAAACATCACTTACAGAGCGAAGCATGGGGTACACTCTAGATGAAAAATGGCTGCAAAGTGGAGAAAAATTGCATATACATATGTGGGAGCATACTGGAAGGCCAATTATTATTTAGTATTAATAACATTATTAAAAATAGAAATTGGAAAGATATAAATTGCTCACAGAGAACATATTTCTGATTTTCTCTGGTCCCAACAATGAAGAAAAAAAAAAGGATTGTAACATCTGAATCTATGCAGGAAGGTTCAAGAATGCAATCATCTTTCTTCTCCCAATCTGACATAAAGCTTAGTATATTATTCACCGAAAAATATGCTTCAAAGATGAAGACACATAATAATAGCAAATATTAGGTAGCCTTCTCTAAGTTTTCCAAAGTTACCAGTTGGCAAAACTGACCTAGCTAAAAACTGAAAGAACAGCTTGGATATACTTACACTGATATTTTATTTTATATATTTTTTATTTATTTATTTTGAGAGAGAGAGTGCAAATGGGGGGGAGGCAGAGGGAGGGAGAGAATCTTAAGCAAGCTCCTCGCCCAGCACAGAGCTTGATGTGGGCTCGTGGGTCATGACCTGAGCTGCAACTGAGAGTTGGACACTTAACTGACTGAGCCACCCAGGCGCCCCTTTACTGATATTTTTAAAAAGCTATATCTTTATGTGTTTTGTAGGCTGCAACTCAAGAATTTAAAAAAAACTATCTTATGGGAAGTATATTTCAAATGCCTACATTTGTCTACCAGGTGTATGGAGATAGCTGGGCTAAGACCTCATATTAACCTCTAGACTTCCTGTAAGAACGATTAACTGAGAGATTTAAAGCAATGCTCCTTTTCTAGTCTTTTAAAGCACCAAGAGTGCTTAAAGAGCTATACTTAGTGTCTACTAGAATTATTATCTAGTGCATTTAAATAATGTGCATTTAAATGAATAATATATAATTTAGGTCAGATTTTTTTTTACGTTAAGTGTGATTAAATACATTTTTCCCTAATCTTCAATTATTATTCATGCAGGTTTTCTCTCATTCTTGAGGAAAATTAGCTCATCCCTAGTCTTTACTCAGTCATACTGATTTTATGGTACTTATCACTGGCTCCTCATGTGGGAGTTAAAATACCTTATTCAAGTATCAAAAATTTTATAGCCTTTTTCTCTATCTTCTGTAGACTTCTATTTCCCCTTATTATCCCTCTGTTAAGAGAGACATAATTAATTTCCTCTTGAAAACTATCAGTGCAAAGTTATAAGTTACCTTTCAAGTTTCAAGTTTTCGCTCTGCTTGTCCACTTCCTTATGTTCCAATAGAAATTATGTATCTGAGCAATAAAATGGTCTGGAAAAATGATGAAAGTCTTTTTAAATTTTCAAATAAATGTTATCTGCACATGTACTTTAAATTTTTTTCTCTAGGTGACTTTCCCAATCAGGTATTTTACAATATTGTGTTTTACCTCTTTTCCCCTTACTCAAGTCTAAATGTTTCTTAATAAACTAGAGCACACTAAGAAACTATTTAAATGTTGGGGCACCAGGGTGGTTCAGTCAGTTGGGAGTCCAACTTTGGCTCAGGTCATGATCTCATGGTTCGTGGGTTCAAGCCCCACATCGGCCTCTGCGCTGACCGTTCAGAGCCTGGAGCCTGCTTCAGATTCTGTGTTGCCCCCTCTCTCTCCCCAGCTTGTGTGCTCGCTTGCTCTCTTTCTCTCTCTCTCTCAAAAATAAACATTAAAAAAAAGAAACTTTGAATATCTTTAATTGTTTTTTCAAGAAAAGGGGGAAAGCAAAATACTGGACAAAAACTTAGAGATGCGGCTCAGTTAGTTAACAGGCATTTTTACACATATGTTCAGAAAACATTTTTCAGACTTCAAATGTTAACCATACTTTCTCCCACATGTATATCTTCAGGGTGAGTTAAAATGCTAATATTAGGTAGTCTGGTCATTGAACAATGTCCTATTTCGACCTGCCCTTGGAGAGCCCCAGGTCATCAGGCAACAATGAAAGAATTTGAAAGATTATCTGACATCATACATTTTATTTGGTTTTTTTTTTAATTTTTAAAAGTTTATTTTACTTATTTTTGAGAGAGAGAGAAAGAAAGAGAGGAAGCAAGGGGTTGAGAGAGAGGGAGACAGAGACAGAGACAGAATCACAAGCAGGGTGCAAGCTGTCAGTGCAGAGCCCGATGCGTGACTCAAACTCAAGAACCATGGGATCATGACCTGAGCCAAAAACAAGAGTTGGACAATTAACCAACTGAGCCAACCAGGCATCCCTGAGATCATACATTTAAAATTTTTTTTCCTTTGCTTTTGAGGCCTCTTTCCTTATGGAAAATTTAGAAAAGTCAGGTTGGGGTAGAAGTACTGTGAAGGAAAAGCCTAGATTTGTTAGCTCTGCTTTAGGCTTTAAGGAAAAGAACAGGTGCAGTTCTTAAGGCTTCCACAGCTGGCCAGCTGAACGAACATTTGGCAAACAGGATTGTGGCAGGAGCCCAGCCAGGAACAAATAGTTGTATTTGTAGAGGCATATTCTTTATCCTCTCCTTTGGGAACTTAAGAGTAATCAACAGGTAAGGGGATAGATCTGTAAGTCCAGTGAAGGCAAGAGCACAGCTTCTGGTGGAGCTAGCAGAATGGGACTCCCAAATCTGGAAAATGGTGGACAGCATTCCATACCTAGTGTCATTAGTTGTTTTGAAAACAGCAAGTGCCTTGACTAATAAAAAATCCTGGTGTTCCTGGGTGGCTCTGTTGGTTAAGCATCTGACTCTTGATTTCGGCTCAGGTCACGATCTCACAGTTTGTGGGGTCAGGCCCCGTGTTGGGCTCTGTGCTGACGGCACGGAGCCTGCCTGGCATTCTTTCTCTCCCTCTCTCTCTGCCCTGCCCTGCCCTGCCCTCCCCTCCCCTCCTCTCTTCTCTTCTCTCTCTCCCTCAAAATCAATAAATAAACATTTAAATACAACCCTTAGTAAGAGAAATGGTGAAATGTGATCTTATCACCTTAGATTTTAGGTTGAGATGCCAGGAAGACAAGAAGTAAAAGTTATTTTGAGAGACTGTATCATTCACAGAGAAATAAACTGTCATAAGAAGCTGATTCTGGGCTCATCAACAGACAGAAACAAAAATAACCCTTCCTTACCTAAGATAAGCCTCCTTTTACTATTGATAAAAGTGTGTCAGGGAATTTAAAATATCTATTGCCTAAGATGCTTAAGAAACTTTAAAAAAACAAAACACTTGTGAACATGAAAAGCAAAAATATTAATTTCTATTTCAATTCTTGCTAATATTCATTTTACACACTTATAATTTGTTAAAATTATTTTGTTTCCTTGTTATTTCTTATCTCATTGTGACGTCTGCAATTCACAAAATATTTATGCTTCCAAATACTAGCATAATTCTATAAAGCATTTTAATATAAATATTATATTATTCATGTAGTCTGATCCTCAACAGTATTATTACATGTAAACAGGTTTTTCTGAGGGAGGAATGAGCCAGTACAGAGCGCTATAGGGTTAGGCAGCACTGCAATTTATTTTTTAACTCTTACTGCAATTTGAAATGGTAACAAAATTGTTTTTATGTTTTTGTGCCTTTTATTTGGTAGTGCTTGTGATTTCTATTTCCTTATGGGTAAGTTTTGTTTTGTTTTGTTTTGTTTTTAACTATCACGACTACTTATTCAACAGATCGTGCCTGGTAACTTTATATATTCGTGTGTGTGCGTATGTGTTTGAGATCAAGCTTTTATCAGCTCTATTTGACATATATCCTGTCATTTACAGGTGTCATTACCCTATTATAATTTATCAGAATTAGTTCCATTTTTATATATTTAAACATTCATTGGCTATATTTCCTTTGGTGATACTTTTCTTAATAATACTGCACTTATTTCCTCATTCACACAGGCCTTTATCAAAGCAGAAGTGTGGGCAACTCCATGTAACATGAGAAAGTCATCTACAGAGAAAAATAAACTGAAGTAACGTATTTTCCCACCATGGTTACAAATAATCCTGACGTCTCTAGGCTTAATTTGCCATTTTCTAGGGTGTATTTTGTCCAATGAAAATGAGTTAAAGCAAGTTTTTTTTTAATCGGAAATTTATAAATAAATATCCCTACTAATTTATATGTTTCTGTTTGTATTTATACTTGTTAATTCCTGTACTATTCCTTCCATTATAATGTATCTTTCAAAATTTACATGAAAATATATTTTAAATATTATTTTTATACCAGGGTAATTTCAACTGCATAAACACTTAAGTGTACAACTTTTCAAGTGTGAGAACTTATAATTTTTTGATCATTTATCTTAATATTGGGACTCTATTTCACTGGCAACTACCCACCAGAACAAAATAGAGTATTCTCCATCTCTCTCTTTTTCTTTCCATCTCTCCCTCTCTAGATAGTCCTGGGGTAAACATTAACCATCTAGATCAGTTTTTTCGAAGTTTTTCCCCATGCATTTACCTGCTTCAGATCACATGAGATGGTTATTAAAATGCAGGGGCGCCTGGGTGGCTCAGTCGGTTGAGCGTCCGACTTCAGCTCAGGTCATGATCTCACGGTCTGTGAGTTCGAGCCCTGCATCAGGCTCTGTGCTGACAGCTCAGAGCCTGGAGCCTGCCTCAGATTCTGTGTCTCCCTCTCTCTCTGCCCCTCCCCTGCTCATGCTCTGTCTCAAAAATAAATAAAAATATAAATAAATAAATTAAATAAATAAATAAATAAATAAATAAATAAATAAATAAAATGCAGATATGTGGGTCCAACAAACCTCGTGAATTAGTTTCTGTGGTGGAGCCTCAGGTATCTGAATTCGTAACAAGTCCCCCTGGGGACTCTCATATACAATAAAAAGTGAAAACCAAGATTCTAGATATTTTCCTTCTCTAATCTCAATAACACCAAATATAGTAAGAGTTGTATTACCCAAATTAGAGGATATTTTTAAAATAAGAAATATTTAAGGATGAATTAGAAATTATTTTTCTACACCAATAATGAAGGTTGTTAAATATTCTGCCCCGAGATTTGAAATAAAGAAACTTAGTTCCTTTACCTATAATAATATACAAGTGAGCATGACTCGATATGTGAGTTTCTTTAATTTGATATTTTAAAACACATACTGAAGGATAGCATACATATACAGCAGTACCCAAGGCCCAAGAGTAAGCTCAATACATTTTCAAATGTGAGCATATCCATGTAATCAGCACACATATCAAAAAGAAAACGTAGTTGGAACACTTTCTCCCGCTATCAGTCACTGCCATCTCCCTTTCTGACTACTATAGACAGAATACCGCAGATTAGTTCAGGCTAAATTTGAATTTTATATACATTGATCATACATTATATGCTCTTCTTTTTCTGGCTTAGTTTCTTCAGTCTTATCTTTGTAAGATCCATCCATGTCATTGTCTCGTGCTATTCTTATCGCTATATAGCATACCATTTTATGAATATTCCACACTTTATCATAGATAGAAATTCCTGGACCAAGAATATGAGTATAAGTTTCCCAGCCAGTAATAGGTATGCTTAACTTCATTCAGTCAATGATGTGCTGAATATTAAACAACTAGGTCTCTGGGGTGAGGGAAACAAGCAAACTCTGATTTGTGGCATTTGTCAACTTCTGTAGTGTAAATATTATCACCTTTGTCAGTTTCAGTCAATCAGGGGTGGGTCTCACAAGCCAGTTAAGTCTGCTTCAGCATACCTTACAGATACCACCAAAGTTTTCAAAGAAGTGCACAGCACTATATGAAAATTTTGATTACTCTCACACTTGACAAGGGCTTTTACTGTTGTTTTTGTTGTTCTGTTTGTTTTAGCAATTCTAGTGAGTATATAGTGATACTTATTACGGTTATAATTTGGATTTATCCAACAACAGATATGTACAGCATTTTTCCATAAATTTATTGGTCATGCGGATATCCATTTCTGTGAAGTGCCATCCATTTATTGGAAATGTGCTATCAAATTTTTCTGTTGAGTTGTCTGCCTTTTCCTTACATTTCTGTATGAGTTTTTAAAATGTTAGCTATCTAAAATGAGAGTCTCTCTCATTCATCGTAACTCTCCTGTACAGCTGGATATCTATTAGGGAATCCCACACTATTGGGCATAGACTTTGGGTTGCAGACAGACAGGGCCCACTGAGTCTTTTCAAAAGTGACTTTGCTGATCTTTAAAAGTGTAAATCAGAGCATAACGTTCTTCGCTTAAAAACCTTCTAACGACTTCTTTTTGAAGTTAGGATGAAAACGTTGCTTTCTACAACATACACTTCCCTACATTATCTGTCAGACTTTTGCCTACTTGGTGCCCTTACCTTCTACTGTCACTTCATCTCCTGGGCCTACCCCTAGAACATGCTGGGCTCCTTCCTGCCTCAGGGCCTCTGAACTCACTCCCTTTCCTGTGCCTGGAATGATCTCTCAGGTTTGCACATGGCTCTCTGCTTCTCATATCTGGTTCTCAACCAAAATACCCTCAGACAGGCCTTTCCTGACCACACACAGGCAACCTCCCTTCTTAGAAAGTTACCCTTTTCATCACTTCATAGCAATTGCTACCATGAGAAATGGTCTTATTTATTTGTTTATGTATCTATTTTCTGTCTTCTGCTTTTTAAATAATGTGCTGTATGAAAGACACTCAATCTCTTCATTTCACCACTGTATCCAGTGCTTAGAACATGGCCAGCTACATAATCAGAACTGTCAAACAAATAAATAAAATACTTGTATTTTCAAAAAACACACAATTTTGGGTTCTTCCTACACTTTGGCTCCTAGAACACTGCAAACAATTACAAAACATCATTTGGTTCTTAGCCATTTTTCGTAAAAGGATTCTCTGCTCTTTCCAAAGATGTTATCTTTCCTATCTCTAACTCGACTACCATGAACACATTTTTCTCCTCTGATGATTCAAGTCAGTGCAGATTCTTTATGCCTCCTTAAGATGCACAGTTTGAGCTACTGGGACAGAGACAGAAGTCAGAAAGATACAGAAGGCCACATGTGGACACCTGCTATATATCAAACATTGTTCTAGGTGCCAGGAATGCAACAGCAAACAAAACAGGCACACTTAGGGGAAACACAAAGTTAGGGACCAGTCCAATCTTCACAAGATAGGAAACAGCAAATGAAATAAGTGTCAACATGACGATATCCTTCTGAGAGATAAAAGCAGACAAGGGTGTCAAGGAAAGTGAGAAACACAAGGAGATTACATAGCGGGTCCAGGGGAATTCTTGAAAATAGCCTTCTTTCTCGAAGTTTTTATTTAAATCCCAGTTAGCTAGCATACAGTGTAATATGTTTCGGGTGTACATTTTAGTGATTCAACATTTCCACACATCACCTGGTGCTCATCACCAGTGCCCTCCTCAATCCCCTCAATCACCTATATAACCCATTACCCCGGGTTTCTTTTGAAAATATGTGCAAATCTTGCTGCCACTGTCATAGCATTTGAATTAAACATCTGCTATATTTCCAGGGTTACCCCCTTCATTCTCCTGCCAGGGTGAGTTCTGGTGCTCTTGGCATGGTGGTGGTAAAAGGATGTCATGAGATATAGAGGAGTTTATAGACGGATCATGTTTTCTCAGGCTTTCTCTTAAGAACCATGCAATTTCATAAATACTGTAACCAGCATTGTTGTGACAAGACTTTAACGTTTATTTATTTTGGGGACAGAGTGAGACAGAGCATGAACGGGGGAGGGGCAGAGAGAGAGGGAGACACGGAATCGGAAACAGGCTCCAGGCTCTGAGCCATCAGCCCAGAGCCTGACGCGGGGCTCGAACTCACGGACCGCGAGATCGTGACCTGGCTGAAAATGTGACAAGACTTTAATATTGCCCAGATGACAGACTTATGTTCCATAGTCAAATGAGATGCTGAGGGTGCTGTGGTCAGGCTAAAATGGATTAATGCAAAACATGATATGGGATTACATTAGAGTTAAGAGGAATTTGAGATAGAATATAGTTGGTGTTTGCGATGCAAATTTTAGTTAGATGGATGGAGCAAAACTTATGGCAAGGGAGCCAGACTTGCCCCTTAGTACTAGAGTGTTCCCTGGGAGCTTGTCATCAGGTCAGAGTGGTTGATTTTTATTTTATTTTATTTTATTTTATTTTATTTTATTTTATTTTATTTTATTTTATTTTATTTTATTATTTGATTTGATTTTGGAGAGAGACAAAGTGTGAGTTGGGGAGGAGCAAAGAGAGAGGAGACACAGAATCTGAAGCAGGCTCCAGGCTCTGGGCTGTCAGCACAGAGCCTGATGCGGGGCTCAAACTCACTGACCATAAGATCATGACCTGAGCTGAAGTTGGACACTTAACCAACTGAGATACCCAGATGCCCTGAGGGTGGTTTTTATTCTAATTTCACTTGTGTGAAAGTGGTCAGGACATGTTATTCAGCTCTTGACCAGGTGATCATGTATACAAGCTATGTCCCCACAGACACCCAGTCTCTGCAGAGTCACATTAAAAGGAAACACAGGTCTGACTCCAGAAGCTGTGAGGCATCATCTTTGCTTTCCACCTTCTGAAGAATTCTAGCCCAGGCATTTTGCTCTGTGTATGACACAGGAAATTTCACATTGCCTGCATTCTAGACAAAATGTCCTCTTTCTGTATCATACATTCAAGACCATCATGCATACATATACTAAAATATTTTCCTATTCCTTCATGCCATTCAATACTTTTTCACTCGTTCCTACTTCTTTCTTTTTTTTTACATTTATTTATTTTTGGGAGACAGAGTGAGACAAAGTGAGAGCAGGGGAGGGGCAGAGAGAGAGAGGGAGACACTGGATCAGAAGCAGGCTCCAGGCTCTGAGCTGTCAGCACAGGGCCCAACGTGGGGCTCGAACCCACAGACCGTGAGATCATGACCTAAGCCAAAGTCAGACGCTCAACCAACTGAGCCACCCAGGCACCCCTGTTCCTATTTCCTTCTTAACCCTCACTCAACACACTCTCATGAACAATGTCCAATACATCTCTTCCAGACTATCGTACTACAGCACTGCCTTGCCCTGTGCAACCACTGGACAGTGCAGTCTCAGACACTACTGAGATTTGGGGCCTGCTATTTGGATCTGGGATCACAGTGAAGAAGCCAATAAATGACCTTTCAAACACGAATCCCTGGAATTGAGGGGAGAAAAGCTGTGAATAACTTGTTTTTTTTCTATTACATTGCTATCATGAGAATCACATTGTGCAGATAGCTTTGGGAACGAGAGGATGAAGCTATAACAATGGAGAAATCTGGGTATATGTGGAAAGAGCGTGCTATCATAAAATTTTGCAATGCACAATGGAATAGTCCATTGATTTTGTTCACTGGTTATATAGCACCAGAAGTTGTATTCAAGAGTTTACTGGAAATTTTAGTCTTTATCTGATAAGGAGAGGCAAAAATACGATACATGAAATTTAGTTTGATATTACTGAAAGGAATGCCTCCAAACTAGAAGATAAAGTGAAGGTTGGACTTAGACATAGTATGGTCAAAAAGCCAAAATACTCTACAGTATTTCTGAAGATATGGTGTGAAGAAGGTCATCTTCCAAAGGGTCTCCACATTCACAAAAATAACCACATGGCCCTGGATAGGGATTGATTCATCATGAAATATAAGGATAAAGATGATCAGAGAAAGGGAGAGAGAGAGAGAGAGAGAGAGAGAGAGAGAGAGAGAGCGAGCGAAATACCAACGGAGACTGAGCTAGAAAAAGGAACTAAGCATGAGACAAAAACTGCTTCTAGATTTCTAGTTCTGTCCTTGATAGCAGCATATGATTTGATAACCACTTAAAAATAACCTTAGAAAAACAACTTGAACAAATGCAATTTCATAGAACATAATTTGTTGAAAGCAATTTAGTTGAAAGCAAGTTGGTCAACAGGTCATTTTGGCTGAAGTGATGATGGGGTTTAAATGAAAATTCCTAGACACTGGTTTTTCTAGTATTAGTCATCTTTGGTAGACCATGGGGCACTTTGAAGACCTTCATACATCATTACATATTCTTTTCCAATATAGAGGTATTTTTCTACTTTTGCCATTTAATACCTAATAGAATGTTCAGTCATGTTCTTTTCATGTTTTACCAATTATTTCTTTTATTCTTACCTTGTTGTTTTTACATTTATAATTGATATAGAAATTATTCCTGCACACTCATAAAGATGTTGGAATAAAATAAATACCTAACATTTAATAAGGTGCCTAAATAAATTATCTTAAGTTACAAAATAATGATGTGATCTCACTTCTGCTGACAAGTAAGATGCATAGATTTATATAACATATACTAACCATACTTTACACTTTAAAAAGCATAAGTTGAGATAATAAAAAAGTTAATGGAAAGTTTAGAAAGGTATAATTCTAGTTTTTTTCCTGCTCCTATTTTATTAATCATATTTTTTATGTTTAAAATAAAACAAATATCTCTTCCAACATGGAAAAGTAGAAAGAGAAGCACATAATCATTAATTAAAAAAAGAACTGAAACTTTGAAGGATGGGATTTTTCTACTTTAAAAATGTCAATTCAAAAACTATTATGCCTATTCTGCTTATCTGGGTATATTTCCTTTTTGTGCAAGGGTAAAATGGAACATGGCTTGCTTTCTTTTTTATTTCTTTTTTTAAAGTTCATTTATTTGACAGAGAGAGAGAGTACACGTGTGCATGAACAGGGGAGGGGAAGACAGAGAGGGAGAGAGAGAATCCTAAGCAGGCCCTGTGCTGTAAGCACAAAGCCTGATTCTAGGCTCAGTCTCACAAACCACAAGTTCATGACCTGAGCCAAGATCAAGAGTCGTACGCTTAATTCTTTCTTTCTTTTCTTTCCTCTTTCTTTCCTCTCTCTCTCTCTTCCTTTCTTCCTTCCTTCATTTTCTTCCTGTCTTCCTTTCTTTCCCTCCTTCCCTCCCTGTCCTCCCTCTCTTTCTTTCTTTCTTTTCTTTCACCACTTTAGTTTGACATTTGAGTTACTCTAATATTTCTCTATCAAAGATGAAAGAGTGGGCATAATTGCCTAAGAATGAGTTAAAAATGTAGGTAAAAATAGGGAAAGTAACAAGCAAAATAGGAATAATTTCTTGATAACTGGCACTGAAATATTAGAGAAAGATATCTACAAAATTCTAACATGGCAAAATAATTCAAACTTTCCACAAATAATACTGTTTGCATTTATTTTTTTTTTAATTTTTTTTTAACGTTTATTTATTTTTGAGACAGAGAGAGACAGAGAGCGAACAGGGGAGGGGCAGAGAGAGAAGGAGACACAGAATCCGAAACAGGCTCCAGGCTCTGAGCTGTCAGCACAGAGCCCAACGCGGGGCTTGAACTCACAGACCGTGAGATCATGACCTGAGCTGAAGTCAGACGCTTAACCGACCAAGCCACCCAGGCACCCCCTGTTTGCATTTATTATATATAAGCATATTCCTGTATTACTAGTAAAGGTAACAAGTATAAAAGACTTGAATAACTCAAATAAATATGGAATTAAATGGAAGGATATTTAACATTTCAAATCTTTTAATACCTAACATCTAATTGAGTCTTCAAAGTATTACCTCCTCTGAAAACTATTTCCCCACCTGCACCCTCAACTAAAAGGAAGAAAGGAGAGGGAAAGTGAGAAGATAACAATTATTGAAGATCCATACTACATACAGGGGTTTCTTAGGCTTACAGGAATTCACATACTATAAGAGGTAGAGTCAGAAATTATATCCCAAGAACTCTCTGGTTCTAGGTTGACTACACATTACTATAGTATTTTCATGTTTTATATATGAACTGAAAAATAGAGAATGCTCACTGAGTAAGAAAAAGAATTCTCATGAGTATTTTCTTTGTATGGCTTTTCCTTAGAAAGTGTTGAGTGATGACCATAACTAATGAATTAGGACATAATGGTTAGCTAGTTGGAATTTTCCTTCAAAGATGAATACATTTAAGTACTTCAGGTTGATGAATTCTTGTCTACATATTCAAGATGGATTAGGCAATTATCCAATAAATCAGGGTGAAAAACCTATTACAGAATAAAGATAGGGGTGGGGGTTGTTTCTGTTTCTAAGATTGATGGCTTAAATTAGTTGAACTTACTATCTTCTTAATTTTCCTAGGACAGGGATGACCAAACAAATACTTTTCTTAATGGGTCAGTGTCTTGCATATACAAGGCCCTCAATAAATATTTGTGGCAGAAAAATGAATTTAATGTAGGGATGGTTTCAAAACATTTTGTATTCATGTAAAATGCCATCATATATCTATTGTATAATGTTTGTTTAATGTTCTATTATATTTAATTTACTCTTTATAAGGTAAAAATATGTTTTTAATTAATTATTCAACATTAATATCTGAACCAGAAGATAGCAGAGAGTAACAAACCTATGGAAAAAGCTCTTGGATCGTTTGATTCAAAACTGAGCAATGAAATGGACAACGTGAAAGAAATCACTGAGATGTGTTCTACACAAGCACCTTCAGAGACACCCCAGTTTGAGGATGCCTGGGTGGCCTGTGCACTGTTCTCATACTTTTCTATATTATTGTTAGACTGCTTATCACATACATCTCAGATCTAAACTGGTTGTACATTTCTCCCAACCCTTTCCAGGGTGTGCTACTACACCATCTTTATCTTAAAGTAAACAGAAAACCCAGAGAAATCTACAAAGTGGGGATTAATAAAGTGGTTTAACAAGGTTGCTGAATAAAAAACTTAAGGTACTAAAGTCACTTTTAGTACTTTAGTACCTCTAAGCAAATAGTGTTTAGAAATCGTTAAATAAAGGATACTATGGACAATGACAGCAAAAATGTGGCATAGGAATTAGTCCAGAAGCAATACACAAGTCTCTTATGAAGACTCACATAATAATGGAAAGATATCCAAGATGACCTAAATAAATGAAAAGTGAAGTCACATGATCATGTATAGTGATTGGGGGAAGTCAGTATCATAAATTTGTCAGTTTTCCCCCAAACTGATCCAGAGATTCTTGGTATTTCCAGTCAGATTTCCAAAAAAAAATTTTTTTTCATGGAACTAGACAAGCAGATTTAAAATCATATATGCAGAACAAAGCACCATAAATGGCCAGTTATTCCTGAAGAAAAAAATCAGGTCAGGATAATGTGCTCTAGTATATGGAATTCTTAGTAAATAGCTATAGTAGTTAAGATAGTCAATATTACAGAAAAAAAAACCAGATAAATGAATACAATGAATAAAGAATCCAGAAACAGAATCATATGTAGATGGAAATATGATAGAAATAAAATTATAGATCAGTGGATTTGTTTTGGGTTAATTTAAGATAATTTCCAGATTGATCAAAAAATTCCGTGATAAAAAATGTCTTAAAATGTTGAAGATAAAATAGGAAAATAAATCTATTTCTTAGTGGTAGCAACATAGTTGTCTAATAAAAACAATTATAGCTGAGTAAGTAAAAATGGCTAAATTGTACCACATTAAAATTAAGAACTTCTGTTCTTAATAAAAGACAACAGAATGAGAAAATAAGCAAACTTAGGACACAATATCAGCCACATGTAACACTTCCAACTGATAAAAGTTAGCCAGAACACATAAAGTTGAATATATAAAGAAATTATGAGACTTCTGGGGAAGATGGTGGAATAGGAGGATCCTAGGCCACATTGTCCCATGGATACACCCAGATAACACCCAGATCAGTGTAAATAACCCAGAAATTAACCTGAGGACTGGCAGAACAGACTCTCCACAGCTAAACATAGAGAATCCCTCTCTGTTCCTCTCCCCCACTCAGACAGGCAGGCAGGCAGGCAGGCAGGCAAGCAAGCAAGCAATAAATAAAAAATAAATAAATAAATCAATAAATCAATAAATCAATAAATAAATAAATCTGAATTATCTTTAAAAAACAAATTAAAAAACCCAAGACCCATTTATGTGCTTCCTAAAAAAGACTCATTTCAGACCTAAAGACATACAAATTGAAAGTGGAGAGCTGGAGAGAATTTATCATTCAAATAGATGTGAAAGAAAGCTGGGGTAGCAATACTTACATTGGACAAAATAGACTTTAAAACAAAGACTGTAACAAGAGCCAAAAATGGACATAATATGACTATGAAGGGAAAAATCCAACAAAAAAATATAACAATTGTAAATATTTGTGCACCTAACATGAACACACACAAATATACAAAGCATCTATTAAAAAATATTAAAGAGGTATTAGCAGTGATACAATAACAGTAATGGACTTTAACATCCCACTTACATCAATGGATAGATCACCCAAAGAGAAAATCAAGAAAAAAACAGTGGCATTGTATGACACAATGGACCAGATGGATCAAATGATATATCAGAACATTCTGTCCTAAAACACCAGAATACACATTCTTTTCAAGGTCACATGGAACATCCTGCAGAACAGATTACATGTTATGTCACACAATAAGTCTTGACAATTTTAAAAAGATTGAAATCATACCATGCATCTTTTCTGACCTCAACACTATAAAACTAGGTATCAACCTCAAGAAAAAAATCTAGAAAGAACACAAATTAAAAACTACATGAAGAAAAATGAAAATGAAAACACAATGGTCCAAAATCTTTGGGATGCAGCCAAGTTGTTCTAAGAAGGAAGTTTATAGCAATATAGGGCTACCTCAAGAAACAAGCAAAAATGTCAAATAAGCAACGTACATTTACACCTAAAGGAGCTAGAAAGAGAAGAACAAACAAAACTGAAAACCAGTAGAAGGAAGGATAAAATAAGGATTCAGGAAGAAATAAATGAAATAGAAGCTAAAAAAAAAAAACAAAAAACAAAAAACAAAAAACTCACAATAGAAGCCAGAAGCTGGTTCTTTGAAATGATTAACAAAATTGATATATCATTAGCCAGAATCATAAAAAAATTATAAAAGAATATAAAGAGAAGACTCAAAATCAGAAATGAAAGAGGAGAAATAACAACCAACACTACAGTAATACAAAGGATTATAAGAGAACATTATGAAAGATTATATGCCCACAAATTGGACAAATTACAGGAATGGATAAATTCCTTGAATCATATAACCTCCCAAAACTAAAGCAGGAAGAAAATTTGAACAGACTGATTAACAGCAATGAAATTGAATCAATAATAAACAAACTCCCAACAAACAAAAGTCCAAGACCAGACAGCTTCACAGGTGAATTCTACCAAACATTTGAAGAAAACATAACATCCATTCTTCCCAAACTATTCCAAAAATAGAAGAGGAAGAAAGGAATGCTTCCACATTAATTCTGTGAGACCAGCATTATCTTGATATCAAAACCAGATAAAGACACTACAAAAACAAAACAAAACAAAAAACTAGAGGCTAATACTGCTGATGAACATAGATGCAAAAATCGTCAGCAAAATATTAGGCAACCAATTCCAACAGTACATTAACAAATTATTCACCACAATCAAGTGGGATTTATTCCTGGGTTGCAAATGTGGTTCAATATTTGCAAATCAATTAATGTTTACATCATATCAACAAAGGATTGGATGAAAAACATGATCATTTCAATCAATGCAGGAAAACCACTTAACAAAGTAAAACACCCATTCATGATAAAAATCATCCACAAAGGGCGATTAGAGGAAACATACTACAACATAATAAAGGTCTTCTATGAAAAATAAACACATTAAATATCATTCTCAATGGTGAGAAACTGAGAGCTTTCCCCCTAAGATCAGGAACAAAACAGGGATGTCCATTCTCACCACTTTTATTCAACATAGTACTGGAAGTCCTAGGCACATCAATCAGACAACATACATACATACATACATACATACATACATACATACATAAATGGCATCCAAACTGGCAAAGAAGAAGTAAAACTTTCACTATTTGCAGATGACATGATACAATATATAGAGAACCCTGAAGACTCCACCTAAAAACTACCAGAACTGACAAATGGATTCAGTAAGATTGCATGATACAAAATCAATGTACAGAAATTTGCTGCGTTTCTATGTGCTAATACTGAAACAGCAGAAAGAGAAATTAAGAAAAATCCCATTTACAATTGCACCAAAATAGTAAAGTATAAAGGAATAAACCAAAGACATGAAAAACCTGTACTATGAAACATCAATGAAACAAATTGAAGATGACACAAACAAATAGAAAGGTATTTCAGGCTCATGGATGAGCCTGAACATCCATACTAGCCAAAGCAACCTACAGATTTAATCCTTATCAAAATACCAACAGCATTTTTCGCAGAACTAGAACAAACTATCCTACAATTTATACGGAACCACAAAAGACCCTGAAGAGCCAAAGCAATCCTGAAAAAGAAAAACAAAACTGAAAGTATCACAATCCCAGATTTCAAGATATACTACAGAGCTATAGTAATCTAAATAGTATGGCAATGACACAAAAATAGACACATAAATCAGTGGAACAGAACAAAGAGTGCAGAAATAAATACATGATTATATGTCAAATGACAAAGAAGGCAAGAACATGCAATGGGTAAAAGTCTCTTTGACCACTGGTGTTGGGAAAACTGGGCAGCTACATGCAAAATAATAAAACTGGACCATTTTCTTGCATCATAGAAAAAATAAACTCAAAAGGGATTAAAGACCTAAATGTAAGACCTGAAACCATACAAATGCTGGAAGAGAACACAGGCAGTAAGTTCTTTGACATTGACCATAGTAACATTTTTCTAGATAGGTCCCTTGAAGCAAAGGAAACAAAAGCAGAAATAAACTATTGGGAATACATCAAAATAAAAAGCTTCTACATGGTGAAGGAAATAAGAAAACTAAAAGGCAACCAATGGAATGGGAGAAGATATTCATAAATGACATATCCAATAAAGGATTAGTATCCAAAGTATATAAAGAACTTATAAAACTCAACACCCAAAATACAAATAATCCAATTAAAAAGTGGACAGAAGACATGAATAGACATCTCTCCAAAGAAGACCCATAGATGGCCAACAGACCATGATTCATCACCACTTACCATTAGGGAGATGCAAATAAAAACTATAATGAGATATCACCTCACACCTGTCACAATGGTTACAATCAACCCAAGACACAACAAGTATTGGCAAGTGTGTAGAGAAAAAGGAACCTTCTTCCACTGTTGGTGGAAATGTAAACTGGTTCAGCCACTGTGGAAAACAGTATGGAGGTTCCTCAGAAATTAAAATGAGAACTACCCTATGATCCAGCAATTACACTACGGGGTATATATCCAAATAATACAAAAACACTAATTCAAAGGGATACCTGCACCCCTATGCTTATAGCAGCATTATTTACAATAGCCAAGATATGGAAGCAGCCCAAGTATCCATCAATTAGGGAATGGATAAAGAAGTGGTATATATACATATATAATGGAATATTATTCAGCCATAAAAAAGAATGAGATTTTGCCATTTGCAACAGCATGGATGGAGCTGGAGAGTATAATGCTAAGTAAAATAAGTCAGTCAGAGAACGACAAATACATATGATTTCACCCATATATGGAATTTAAGAAACAAAGAAACAAGTAAAGGGACAAAAGAAAAAGAGAGGAAGAGAGAGAGAGAGAGAGAGAGAGAGAGAGAGAGAGAGAGAGAGAGAGAAAGAGAGAAAGAGAGAAAGAGAGAGAGAGAGAGAGAGAGAGAGAAACCAAAAAACAGACTCTTAACTATAGAGAACAAATGGATGGTTAGCAGAGGGGAGGTGGGTGGGAGATGGGTTAATTAGGTAACGGGATTAAGGAGTGCACTTGCCGAGATGAGCACTGGGTGATGTATGGAGTTGTTCAATCACTATATTTACACCTGAAACTAATGTAGCACTGTATGCGAACTAAATGGAAATAAAATAAAAACTTTAAAAAAAATTAAAAAATCATAGGTATAAAGGTATTATCACAATTAGTTGCCATTTGACACTCAACCTACTAGGAGAAATTTTAAAGTCTAAAACTAGAATTGTTCAAAACATTGGGATTCTCATTAATCAGTGGTTCTCTGGGATACAATTTGGCTTTACCTAGTAAAGGTAAACACACATATTACCTAAAAACACTGCAATTCCACTCCTGAGAATGTACTCTAAAGAATCTCTTGCCTATATGCGGCAAGAAAACGCACAATAAAATGTTCATAGCTATGTTTTCACAAGAGCAATGACCTGGAAGCAAATCAATGTCTTGTAACAACAAAAGAGTCGGGGCGCCTGGGTGGCTCAGTCGGTTAAGTGCCAGACTCAGTCTCGGCCCGGGCCCAGGTCATGATCTCAGTTTGTGAATTCGAGCCCCGTGTGGGACTCTGCTCTGGGGGTGTGGAGCCTACTTGGGTTTCTCTCTCTCCTTCTCTGTGCCCCGCCCCTGCTTGTGCTTTCTCTCAAGATAATTAAACATAAAAAAAAATTAAGAACAAAAGAGAGTCAAATATTTAAACATGCATTCAAGTCAAAAGGATAATACTGAGCAACAAAAGAATATCACATGCACACAAATCTACATACATATGTGGTATTATAAGAGGGAAATCAGGCCAAACTAAATAACGTATCACTTAGGAATACTAATATGTTTACATTATTATTAATAAATTCAACATAATGGAAAAGCAAAGTTATTGATAATATACAACGATGGATAAATGAGTATCTGTCTATCATTCTTTAAATATTATATACTGTACACATGTTTGGCACGTATTTTGATAGTAATATAAAATAATGTGATGAAATAATTAAGTTACAACGTGAATTTATTTTTTAACAAGTTACAAAGGAAAAGTTGAGAGACTTTCTCCTCCCTGCATCTGAAAGTACCCTCTCAGATGTTAAAATTAGACATGCAGTTTTGGTAAATTACTTGAACATCATTTTCAACAAGATTTCATACTTTCTTGTTAAAAAATAACTCACAAATATTTACTTTTGCTGTCATTTCAATTTCCATAAATGAGTTTATTTCAAAAAACAGTGAGTTACTGTTGGATTTATATTTGTTTTTTCTTTTTTAAGAAAAAAAAATACATTCTTATAAGAAAACACACAGTCTAGTGCAGCATCAAGTCACGAGAGACAGGTACGAGGAGGGTGGTAGGTGAAAGGTTGGATTCCCTTGGGTATGAAGAGATCTGGCGTATTCTAAATGTAGATATCATTTTTCATAGGCAAAGTAACACGAAGTGTGTTGCCTCCCGTTGGTCACTGACACAGTGAGGAAGACCAGCTGAGGGAGGCTCGGGTGGTGGGGAGCAGGACGGAAAACAGACTGCCAGCCAGATGGACACCGTTCATTACAAACTGAGCCACTGGCTCAGGGCATGACTCTGGATGAGCCATTTGACTGCCTTGTGTTTCAATTAAGACAGCCGAAGGAGGGAGGAAAAAGCACAATCTAATTGAAAAATAGACATTGTATGTCAATGGAGATTTCTGATGATAAATCTTTGATAGCACTGAGAAGTAACTGCTGGGTGCCGGTTAGACCCCAAAGCCTGGGTCACTGAACATCAGCAAGTTTATTTTTAAAGCCTTATTTTTCATTGTGACACCTTCGACTGGGGATCAGTGCCTTGGCAAAACATCAAGTCACACATTGCGCTACAAGTGAAATATGCTAATTATATCTTTACCGTTTTATAAAGAATTTCACAGCAGAAGCTAATAAGAATGTATGATAGATAAAACACTTATGTCGTGGATTTACTAATTTTTGACAGCTCTTTTAAAAGCAGGCAGAAGACATTAATGCTGAGACAGCTTCAAAGAGCTATTTATTATTTAAAGAAAGCATGCAAGTATCAAAAAAGAGGTTGGGCTAAGACTTGGGAGAACCAAGGAATCAAGAGAATACAGAAGAAAAACAGGTAAAAATTGTCTCCTATTCTCTCCATTTCATTTGAGAAGCTCAGAATGAAATACTTTCTCTTACATAATGGAAGAGAGCAGTTTGATGCAGGCAGAAAACGATACTAAGTGCTCATTACTTTTAACTGTGCAATTTAAATACTCAAGTGCATCAATGGAAAGGAGATTTAAATAGCAAGCTTCATTGCTATTTGCTCCTAAAAGAAAACGATCCCTACAGATTACCGCATTTCGTTAAAGTCAACTTGGGGATGAATAGTAATTCTGCAGTTTGAGAAGAAGAGGGACATGTGGGAAAACTGAAGCGTGAACAAAACAACAGTTGGGCTGTCTTCCATTGTTTATCGGGGCTTTGGGAATTCTCTGCAGCTTTGTCTTTCATGGTTGCTTAATAAATAAAAATACAGTACACAGCCTACATGTTTGGGGCGTGATTCACAGAATGGTGCTAATTCACCTAAGGGACCCTGCCTGGCTTAGTCCAGGGAGCACATCTTCTAAGCATCTGGAACCACACTGGCAATTTTCCCAAAGGCCAAGGGCTTTAGCTATTTTGCCAGTCATTTACATAGACTGGCTTAAATTATGCAGCCATCTGTATTCTTATGCACCTAGATTGAGTAAAATGAATGTACAGTCTTGAAAGCATCCATCCCTGATGTCCCCTTCACGTTGACTTTTATTCGTTTCAAACAACGGTGGAATCCGGGACATACTGAACGGTGTTCATTTAGAAAGCTCATCCGTCCTCATTTGCTTCATAGCCCACCACTCTGCCTTCTCAGTATCGTCTACCCGAACTACCATGGGCAGTTTGCAATACTGCCGGGAAGCAGGCTCTGTAGTTGGGCTGCTGGGCGTAAAATCTCCCCTCTGCTATGTGCTCATGTGCGATGTTGGGCAAATGACTGCGTTTCTCTGTGCTTTGGCTTCTTGCTTCTCAAAAATCTAAGGGCAATGATCTTACAGGGTTCCTGTGAGGAAGCAATGAATTTAGCACACTGTTTGACATGCAGTAAGTTCTCAATGAGTACTGCATGTAATTATCAATATCACAGGTCATGATTGTTATTTTATCCCATCCTAGACAGAGTCATGTCACTTTCTCCAGGCAGCCCTGACTTCCTCCACTGCGATGAGGGTCACCTATTAGTGACACAGGGAACAGAGCCAGGTCGCCACGCTTCCCAGGGATGGGAGCTAATCCACAGGGGAGCTGCAAAATATGGAAACTCCTTAGATGGCATTCACAATATTGCAACCTTGGTAACGTCATACAAATGCCAGGTGATATTTAACTGCAACTACAGCGGGAGGAAAGCAGAGGGTGGGGGTGGGGAAGGGAGGGAAGATCAAAGACAGATGACTCAAAAGTGTGTGCGCATTACCTCAAAGGGCAACTTCACACCACTCCCCTGATGTTCTAGGAACCCCAGGATTTGGGTTACAAGAGTTGGGTGGCAGCCTAACACAGAGTAAAAGGACTTTCTGATTTTGACAGGAGGGCAATTGGCACTATAGGCAGAAAGACAGCAAGTACTTAAGATTATTTTAGGTCTCGAGGAAAAATGACTCAAACATATATTGCAAATAAAGTTTATAAAAAATTCTAAAGATGTGAGTTTAGGGGCACCTGGGTGGCTCAGTCCGTTGAGCGTGCGACTTCGGCTCAGGTCATGATCTCGTGATCTGTGAGTTCAAGCCCCGCATCAGGCTCTGTGCTGACAGCTCAGAGCCTGGAGCCTGTTTCGGATTCTGTGTCTCCCTCTCTCTCTGCCCCTCTCCTGTTCATGCTATGTCTCTCTCTGTCTCAAAAATAAATAAAACATTAAAAAAATGTGAGTTTATTTGTGGATATCAGCTAATGAAATGCCTAAGGCAAGACAACTAGATTTTTTTTATGATATTTTGGGGAAGATTGCTTATATGATTGCTGGAAATTAAATTTGTTAATAGATGTTGCCGGTGCAGACATATATGTTATTCTCCATATAATTATCAAAGAGGGATTTGAGTTAGATCTGGCATACAAATAGGGAATTTAAATTAAAAAATAAATGTACATCAATTGTATACAAGAGCTTTCTATTCTGTCTTGTTACTTGGCATTGTCATTGCCATCTTCCCAGGGTATGTATTTGTGTGCACGTCACAGTTCCAAAACAGGAAAGAAACTACAAGAGAAGCTGGTCTTTCTATTCACTTGGGTGGAGTTAAAAGTTGTTCACACTGTGTAACATGAGAGAAAATCTAGTCTTCAGTATTTCACCTGTCCAGCTGCCCCTAATACAGCCAGATGGAAAGTTGAGGGAACAAGGGCTTGCCCTTCTAGATATTTGGGTAGATCTTTAAAAATGCTGTTCTGGTGTGCCTGGGAGGCTCAGTCGGTTAAGCGTCTGACTTTGGCTCAGGTGGTGATCTTGCAGTGGGTGAGTTCGACCCCACATCGGGCTCAGTGCTGACAGCTCAAAGCCTGGAGCCTGCTTTGGATTCTGTCTCCCTCTCTCTCTCTCTCTGCCCCTTCCCCACTCATGCTCTGTCTTTCGCTCTCTCTCTCAAAAATAAACATTAAAAAAAATTTTTTTAAATGCCTTTCATTAGGTGGGCAATGAAAGTTGGCCAAATGATTCAGGAATAAATACTATAGTAAGTATTGATTTATGAGAGCACTTTAGGGAGCGCCTGGGTGGCTCAGTTGGTTAAGCATCCACTCTTGGTATCGGGCCAGGTCATGATCTCACTGGTTCCTGGGCTTGAGCCCTGCGTTGGGCTCTGTGCTGGCATCATGGAGCCTGCTTGGGATTCTCTGTCACTCTTTCTCTCTCTGGCCCTCCCCCACTTGTGCTGTCTTGTCTATCTCAGAATAAACTAATAAGCTTTAAAAAAATGAGAGAACACTTCACTTTTGACAGGTAGGCTGGAGGAGCATTGCAAATGAAGGCTGCCCCTACAGGGGGAAAGGTAAAAAGCAGTGGTGTTTTGAGCCTGGGCTCTGATTAAGTAAGACCTATATTCAATTTCTGACTTTGACAGTTTCTAGCTGGATAAACAATGGCCTTGGGCGAGTTAATGGAACATGCTAGGGCTCCTATTTTTCCCTATTAAAACATAAAGATTTTAGGTTGTGTTGTGAGCCTGATAAAATAATTAGCAATTATTATATTAACTAATAGTATCATTGACTTTGCATGAGTATAGGCTGTTGTAAGCTGACAGTATAGATACTGTACGATACAGAGAAATAGGCATGGGTATAAAGAAATCGATGATGTGAAGACAGAGGAGAGGACATATAAATTCAAATTTCACAGCAGTAATCAAATAATATCTACCATCAGATGGAGCATAAGTAGTTCCCATCCAGGCCTGCAGTCTTCTGGACCTGTGTCATGCTGCTTAATGGCCTTGATGGGCTACATCTTGTCCCTGGTTAACGAGGGTTCAGTGGCCTTGGCTGGTTGCAGCTTCACAAGACACAGAGGCCATGCATGCTCACGTTAGCGTCTAATTTTATTTTTCCCCTAGAAGTTGTTCTGAATTGACAATTTAGTGTTCAGCGATTTAAAATCAACTGGATTTGTTTTTCTTTTTAAGTATTTGTTTCTGGGAACACCATGGAAAAGCACAGTGTCAGGCTTTTGAATATTTATATTAAAAGCAAAGAAAAAATTATAGAAGGAGATTAAATGCTTTAGTTTTCTTGTAATCCTTTCACCTTTCCCGGTCTTCTTTCTACCTCCTTCCCTGCCCCCTACTTTGGTGGACGAATCACTTATCATCAATTTACTCCTGAATATCTTGAACAATTTTGATGAACAAACATATTCTCTGAGTCACAATGCTTGGGGAACCACATGTCCTTTTTACATTTCACATTCACCAGAGCTTTGGATTTAATTATACTAGAGAATTCTTTCCCACTGAATTAAGTATCACACTTCAATATCAAAACTGCACTGAAAGCTCTGATATTGAATTGGTGTAATTTTAACCTTCTAAGAGAATTGGTTGGTGTGGAGTTTCTATCCAGCTAGTACATGCTTTGACTTTATGAAACCTTCTTTGAAAAGTGTCTGATTACTTTCAGGGGTGAGGTCTGTCCTTTTGTCCTGACAAAGCTCACTTTTCCATTCTTGCTGCCAAAATGTTTTGCCATTGTGGGATTTTCCCAACTGTTGCTTGGAAGTCAAATTAAAGGTCTTAGGCAATTTCAGCTTTAAAATGCCATGTAACAGACAGAATGGAGGCGAGACTGAATTCTACCAGTAAGCAAGTTAGGTCAGTTCTACACAGCCATGGACAAATATGGATAGAACCAAAACATTTCGGTTTTTCACTTTGCTACTGCTTTATAAGACAGACTTAAAAAGAAAAAAAAAAAAGGTGGAAACTAACCTTTTACTGCTAGAGGAAAAATTATTCTAGAATTTTTTTTAATAGACTCGGATTCTCAGAGTCTTTAGGAAATACAATGGATGTTTAATTAATTCGTGCATCTAAAACTTAAACCACATTATTTCCTTTTCATAGGCTGAGTGGAAATAATTCTTCTACAGGGACAATCTAACCTTCCTTTATGCTTCTTGCTTTCTCAATGTCTCATCTCAGCATGTGTTTCTACAGTCCCCTTCGTACCCAAAGCCTGAGTTGGCTGATAACAAGAACAAGATGGGAAAAAAGTGATTAGATTGTGTATGGTTTAATTACTTCCCTCCTGTTCTGTCCCCACTCCCCACAGCCCTATGGAGCTACTCATGAAGAGAATTGCTGGAGCTAGACCCCAAACTTCCGAAAAGCTACCAAACAACTAAGTGGCCAGAATAGAGAAGAACTGTAAGTCAGAGATCCTCACTGATACATGGAGGGAGAAATAGAAAAAAAGCTGGGAGGGGCGCCTGGGTAGCTCAGTCGGTTAAGCAGCCGACTTCGGCTCAGGTCATGATCTCGCGGTCCGTGAGTTCGAGCCCCGCGTCGGGCTCTGTGCTGACAGCTCAGAGCCTGGAGCCTGTTTTGGATTCTGTGTCTCCCTCTCTCTGACCCTCCCCCGTTCATTCTCTGTCTCTCCCTGTCTCAAAATTACATAAAATGTTAAAAAAAATTTTTTTTTAATTAAAAAAAAAAGTAAAAAAGCTGGGAGTCTTCAAATAACCTAGTAACACACAAAGAGGAGAGAGACCTCTTCGAACAATTTCCAGACTCAGAGAATGAAACGTATTTAGCACTGGACCTGTTTAATAAGGATTTTCCTGCTCCCTCTTCCTACCTTCAATCCCTGCTGCCCCACACCTGGAGGCATAGAAGCAGCAGCTATTAAGAAAGGAGGGAAGGGGCGCCTGGGTGGCTCAGTCGGTTAAGCATCTGACTTTGAGTCCCACCTCCGGCTCTGTGCTCTCAGAGCGTGGAGCCTGTTTCAGATCCTGTGTCTTCCTCTCCCTCTGCCCCTCCCCCGCTCATTCTCTGTTTCTGTCTCTCAAAAATTAATAAGCGTTAAAAAAAAGTTTAAAAAAAAAGTTTAAAAAAAAAAGGAAAGGAGGGGAGGGGCACATGGGTGGCTCAGTCAGTTAAGGTCTGACTCTTGATCTCAGCTAAGGTCATGATCTTGCGGTTTGTGAGTTCAAACCCCGCGTCGGGGCTCTGTGCTGACAGCTCAGAGCCTGGAGTCTGCTTCGGATTCTGTGTCTCCCCTTCTCTCTGCCCCTCCCCTGCTCATGCTTTCCCTCTCAAAATAAATAAATAAACTTAAAAATAAAAGGAGGGGAGAAGGGAAGAAACTGATCATTTCTTTTTCCTCAGCTGCATGACAGAGAAGAATTATCTTTGAATGAAGATCAAAGTGTTGATTACTTCATAGAACCAAACATTCTATTAAAAAAAATTACTGTGTATTTTGTGTCTTAGGTCACCATTAGACTCTTAAAATGCTCAGAAAATAAAGGAACTGCTTTTTATTTTTATTTTTTGCTTAACCCAGGAGTAAGGTAAAATAGATTCCTGGAAAACTCAATGAACATAAGAATTCAAATAAGTTTGCTTTGTGATAAGCATCCCACCCATCAGGTTTGTGCACTGTACTAGTTACTGGTGACCTCATGAAATTTGGCCACAACCAGAATCCTAGAAATCTAGTTTCCCCATAAGATACTGGAAAAGGGTAGAAAATCCGAACTATTTGGAAGAGACTCCTTTTAGGGATAAATATTTATCACCTGTAACGCATTGGTCAAGAATCAACAGCTCATGAGTGAGGCCTGAAAGACGGCCGAGAAAAAAGTGTAACGCTATTGCTGACATTTTCACTAGTTTATGGTGTACCTCAAAGGGTATCAAGTTTCCTCTCTCGTCAGGAACATGTGTAAATCCTGGTGGAGATGCAAGAGGGCTTTGTGGCTTCCTGCGGCCGACTCTGGAGTATGATACTACTTCTCAATGCTGTATTTACCTGACCAGTGAAGTCACTTGGTATACAACGTCACAGGTCATATCACAATTCCTGGGCTTTGCTTTTATTTACTTATTAAAAACTTTGTTTCATGTTTGTTTGCTTATTTATTTAGAGAGACACAGCGACAAAGCGCGAGCAGGGGAGGGTCTGAGAGAAGGAGACACAGAATCTGAAACAGGCTCCACGGTCTGAGCTGTCAGCACAGAGCCTGAGGCTGGACCTGAACCCACGAGCCGTGAGATCATGACCTGAGCCGAAGTCGAAGACTTACCTGGCTGAGCCACCCGGGGCGCCCCTCCAGGGCTTTGCTTTTAAATAGCATCGCTCCTTCTTGCCAAAAATCCATCTAACAATCTTAAAACCGGAAGCAATCCGTGACTATGTTCTTACCTTAAAGCATCACAAGACTCCCAGTGTGTGGTTCCCATTCTTTTCCAAGAAAAGTCTAACGCCACAAGAATTTAGAGAACAAGTTGGCTGTCACCGCTCAGAGGGATTAAGCAGGGCCAAGGATTATTTCAAGCATCTGTTACTAGGGGTATAGATGCCATAGACCCAAAGAGGAAGATGAGGGATAAATATACAGTAGACGCCCCCCCTTTCCATGGGGGACACCTTCCTTCCAAGACGCCACAGGGATGCCTGAAACTGGGGACAGTACTAAACCCTAGGTATACTGGTTTCCCCCATCCATATTTACCTATGATAAAGTTTAACTTATGAATGAGGCACAGTAAAAAACAACAAAAAAAAAAACCACAATGACTAACAATAAAATAGAATTATGAAAATATATCGTAATAAAAGTTATGTGAACATAGTCCCTCCCTCTCTCAAAATATTACACTGAATTGCATTGACTCACCCTCGTGAGGATGCGAACGACAAAACGCCCACGACTGAGGAGAGGAAGTGAGGCGAGTGACGTAGGCCTTTGCTGCGTAAAGTTAGGTTACTATTCACCTTCTGAGGATTCGTCAGACGGAGGGTCTTCCGCTTTCAGACCGCGGTTGATCTCGGGTCATTGAAACTGCGTCAAGGGAATCAGCAGATAAAGGGGAACTAGTGTTGGGGAGTTTAAGTTAAGTTTTAGGTGAAATTAATGCTACTTTTGAATTGTAATGTTAATGAGACAGATGGAGACGTTTGAAGCGTGGAGGAAATGACAGTGTATTAAATAAGGTCAGCGTAAGGTTAATTTAAGGTGAAGCTCCGAGGACATTGCTCACCTTGAGGCTAACCACAAGATACCATTTCCAAACTGGAGTTAAAGTAAAAGAGAAAGATGGAGAGCTTCGAAGTTAAGAGAAAGAAGAACGTGTTCCGAATATTTTGATGACCTGAAATCTTAGGAGTCAAAAATAAAAAAATACCTTGTGAAAATCCATAATTACTAAAGACCTTGATCATATCAGTAAAAATACTGGTCTTTATATTACTTTAAAAGTCAAATCTGGGTAAAAGTATTTGAAAATGGTGTTAGAATGGTTTCATATTTGTGGAAAGTATGATTTAGTTATAGTGTATATAAACCATAAACATATTTAAAGATAGTTATTTTACAGAAAATAAAATACCTTTGCAAAATATTACAGAGTTAAAACCAGAAAATATTCTACTAATTTTATTCCCGACATTAAAGTACCAACCATCATAGTCTCAACTTCTTCTAAAAGTAAATTTTACCCAGAAGGGTCAAAATAATTTTAATGATCTCACTGCAAAAGTCAAAATGCTGTGTTCATTGGGATCTTTCATAATAGCCTCGCCCATTGTAATTATGCTTATATTTAACTTCTGAATATATGTAAAATAATAAAAATCCAAAAGGCTGTCTTCCCTTCCCCCTTTCCACTCATTTTTTACCTTTTCATGCTCCCTTCCCGTCCCTTCCTTCAGTAGCTATGTGTATATCCGTGTTCAATGTACTGTACTAGGTGCTTTGGCTGATGATGATAAGATAGAGTCCAGAGATAATATAAAGCAGGTACAAATATAATTATAACACAAGTTAGAATATTGTCTGGTTCATTAGTTATGAATTATTGAATGGTGGTTATAAATGTTGAATGAACAAATTCTCTGTTCATTTCCGATTGATTCTGTCTAGGTGTTAATGTAAGACAAATTAGGATGGAGTGATGGTTAATTTCAAAACTCACAATGCTATAATTTAAAAAAGTAAATAGATGCATTATGAAGCAAATAAGCCTGTTGTGCACTTTTGAATTTCATATTGATTTAGCTTTCTGCAGAATATATGCAGCAGTGTAATTAATTTTGAATGATCAGATAATGTTATTGTCAGGTTATACAGATTTAATTCATAGCAAGCTCTTAAAAGTGAGAAGTACATAAAACCCAAGCTGTTGACTATTAGTTTCAGTAAGTGCATTGAAGTAATTTTTAACAAGTGCCCTTTAGGTAATTCAGATTTTCAGACCTGATCATGAACCTTTCTGGTTCATTTCTATGCCACCTAAATTTTAAATATATACAGGAAAATTTGTAGGTCAACATGGTGATCAAGTCTAATTTGGTAGGTTAAGGAAAAAAATTTGTTGAGATTTAAAAAATTAAAGCATTTCTTACTATGCACTAGTTATACTTGAAAAGAATTTCCTAAATCTTATGAATTCACTTAGCGGCACACACACATCTTAATTACATAATTACTTGAAGCAAGCACTCTAATCCATCTTGTTCATTTTACACTTTATAAAAGAAACAAGCTAATTATGGCTTTACACTGAAGAAAAATACAAACTTGTATCATATTTACAGGCTTCATTGTACATTCTGCCGCTCAGACATGAAATAAGTAGAGAAAAAACACAAGTGGTCATTATGCTGCATGCTGTAACAGTGTTTTTAAAATGTTAAAGATACCATTGAACCAACCCTTACTAAAGGGTGGAGGGCATGCTGATCAGGGAGCCACGCTCCCAGAGAATAACTTGAAACGGACAGGGTGAAGATTTATGTGCAGTGATGGAAGAATGAAGGAAATGTTAGTACAAGGCACAGGCCAGCCTGATGACAAGTGAAACATTAATGCGTAACATTCAGGCATACCATGCAATATACAAGCAAGGAGAATGGCAGAGAGGAAGTATTTGAACATCTACTTATATAGGCTCACTCTCAAGGAAGGCAACTTTGCTACTGCAAAAGCCTTCAACTGAACTATAATAACCTGATATACGGTCCTTCAAACTTATGTTTAGAAAATAATAGACAAATCAAGAGCACTGGAACCATAGGAAAACACTAGAGTGTGGTATATTTAGAGCCCTGGAACCATGGATACTGTCATAATCGCATGGAACTCAGGTGGTGCAAGAGGTTCGATCCAGTCTCAAGCCCATCAGGTGTGATCTTGGATCAAGTTCATGCTGGATCAATGGTTGGCATACAACTCAAATGAGGTGTATTAATTCTGTGGCAACTCCTCAAAATGCCTCTCTTGTTTGGGGTCCCCTACATGAAGTGGCAACCTAAAAAGGATATAATCTTACAACCATCAGGGTAGGCAAGGCTCAATCTGTGCCCAGAGTAAGAGCTAAAGGTCCTTCATAAGCAGAAATTAGCTTGGAAATGGGATCACTGCTTGCGCCAAAACTGTGAGCAAAGCGTCTATGTGAGTCGCGTGTATGGGTAGTGGCATTTTACAAATCTAGCAAATTTACAGTCAAAACATCGGAATTACTTCAATCACTTGATTAAATATTACAGGGGAGTGTGTGTCAAATCTTATTTCTAGCTAGCAATGCCATAGTTTTAAACTACTACTTGATTACAGATTTTGATTATAAAATCTGAAGTGAGATCATTTTTGGCATATAGATGATGCTTATTTTAGTCAATTTTATATTTTATCTAAAGTAAAAACTCATGTCCTGGGTCACATGCAATTAATTTTCATATGTTTTACACATTTGTTACAAAGGCAAACCAATGTCCAATGTGAACTACACCATCTTCAAATGATTGATTTTAGATAGATGAAGCTGTTCTTCTAGACATAAAATTTTCCTGTTTTCAGTGTGCGTACCACTTTTCAAATAAAATGAGGATAAAATGGCAACTATTTCCTTTTGAAATTTGATGTTTTCTGAATGTATATATTGACAGTATTTCTCCCAGTTATATGACAGTTATTAATATTGCACTCAAAAAAAATCTCAGTGAAAAGTTTTATCATGAAATCTATCCATCACTATTAGTTTAATTTCACTTATATTACTTTTAATAGGAACAAAACCTTATTGACCAACAAATAATTTGTTGTACACATCTGCTGGGAGATCAATTTCCATGTGTCTCTTGTTTTTACATGTCTTGTGATCAGAGGCAGTGACTGCTGTTTTTCCTGTGCTATTTTTTTCAAGGAATTGTTTTTATAGCTAACAGCCTTGGGAGATACAGTGTCTCTCTCTAAAGCAGAGGCAGGATTTCCTAATATAATAATGATAGGACATGATATGTGATATAATATAATGTAATTCCTCTAGAACACATGAGCAGACAGGTTTACTTCCATTATATAAGATTTGAGTTCCCTAGGCTCAGGGATCTTCTTTAACACAACCCATTGCAGGTACAAATATCACCTGGCCCACTTAGAGTTGCCCTTTGGGAGTTTTGTTCATAGAACTGGAGGGAGGCAATGCTGATATTTTGGCTACTGATATTTCTTGAGTAATAAAGTCCTTTGCCTTTGTCTATGGGTCTCACGGCTTTTGACAGAATCTGTGAAACTGTGGTGTGCTTCTAGTTTGCTAGAAGCAAACTTCTAACTTCTAGTTCACTTCTAGTTTGGATTGAACCTCAGACTGCTCATTGTTCTGAACATCTTGAAAAGAAACAAAGAACAGTGGGACTACTTCAAGAAGGGAGGAAGGAGACAAGGTTTTCCCTCCATGCACGCTTTCTGAATTTCTACCCTTGGCATTACATGTGTAGGTGTATTATATTAGTCCGGTTTCTTTAGTTTGTCATAATCTCCTTTGTTTGTGGATATGTGGGGAGGGGGGCTTATGCGTGCATACGTGTGTGTTGTGTGTTTGTTTTTACAAGGGAACAGCCCCCTAAACAGTTGTTGCAAGGATTCAGGAGCTTAGATTTTAGAAACAGCTGGCTGATTTTCCCCCACCACTACTTTGGCTAAGAGGAATGAGACAATATAGCAGATAGAAAACTATATACCACTGTTTAACTTTAGGTCTACAGAGTATTGAAATATATTCAAATAAGGCTTGACAGACTTCTGAACTGATCTATAAAATGAAGTGTGTGCAGCCTTTGCCTTTATGTATTTCATGTTAATGAACCAGGTCAGACTTTCTCTCTTTGCCGAGAGTGGGCCTGGTGAGCGGAATATACACGGTGTGACTTCTGACAAAGGAGGATTAGCTCCAAACACATGGTGGGCTTTCAGGGGCTCTGGGAAAAAGTCTTCCTGAAATAACTCTTCCATTTGCTCTCAGATGCCTGGAATTCTTTATCACCAAAAGGAAATCCTTTCATCCAATGTTTGTAGTAAAGGATTAAAATGCATATACACTGAGAAAGGTGACTCCTCGCTTAAACTGACTCTGTGGCATATATGAATAATAGATTTCCTGAAAGCAGGTCTTCAGTCTTAAATGGGTAGTAGGACATACCTTTATGCAGAAGAGGGAAACGGCATCACAATGATTTTGTTATTTAAGATAACTATCACTAACCTAATCCGGGGCTGGCAGGTAGATTTTACTTCTCATGCAAACTCTACTTAATTGTCAGCGGCTTCCTAGTGGGCTTTTCATGAAGAATTCTGGGGCATAGTGAAATAGCTCTGGGGTCAGTTAGCCATGGCTGCCAAAGTACCAAGGGAAAGTCGATACACACATGCTGGATATTTGGTATCTCTGATCTACATTATTAGTTGCAAATGGCTTTCTAAAAGTAACTGTGTCCATTTAGAATATCACAACATCTATGGCCAGGAACTGATGCTTCTGGTTCTTGCTTCTGAGTTGAGTCCCCAGGTTCAATCAGAAGGTCACAGATATCCGATGACTAATAAATTCTGGCACCAAATAAGTCATCAAGGATCTACTAGTGACTGGGCAACCTGGCTAACTCCGCTATTGTTAAAAATATTTTTCTACAAGTGAAAGAAACTCAACTTTAACCAGCTTAAGCCAACGGGGAAAATTAATAGCTCATGTTACCAAATTACAAGAAGGGCAGGGGTGTGGCCTCAGAGCTTGCTAAAGCCATGAATTTGAATACCATCAGGATGCCCTGATGGATGGCCAGGTCCCTCACTGCTACCAGTTTTTGTTTCTCTGCTTAGTTTTGATAGACACATATTCTGTGTGATGCTGGTAGTAAAGATACCAGCAGCTTTTGAGTTAACTTACTGTTTTGGAATTAGCATCAAGCAGAAAGGGACTCTGATTTCTTAGACTCAATTAGAGAAAAAAGTAAATGATGACAAGGGGCCAGAGACTTTGGGCAGAATCATGATAGACTACTACTGACCTTACTTGGCTTCAGGGTTATCATTGGATATATCTGTGGCCAGGGACGTATGTTTCTAATATGTCAGTTTCCTCTTAAACCACAGACTTTAAGTCATTTTGCAAAAAGGGGAAGAGTTCTGCTCTTCCAATTGATTCCATTGCTGGGCAGTAAAAACCATTAAGTGTCTTGCCAATTCCTAGATTGCATAGGCAATTTTGATCAGGGACAGAAATCTTACCTTCAAGAGATGTATTTTATTTCTATACAACAAAAAGAAGTATGCTAATTTTCTTTAACAAAAATTCTAGGAGCTTTCTGTCATCTACAAGGAAATATATCATTCCCTAACATGGCCTAAAGAGTTCTCAGTCTTGTTTTCCACCCGTCTTTTTAGTCTCCTTACCTGGCATTCTCTACCAATTCAACTACCTTCCATCCCATAAGTCTAGCCTCTCATTACTCAATCATCCTTCAGATAAGCTATGTTCTTTCCTGGGTTTCTGCTTCTGTCCCTCTAACATGAGTTTCTCAACTCAGAGAACTTCTACCTATTCTTCAAGATCCAGCATAAAACTTTACTCTTCTAGGAAAACTTGAACATTTCATTTCCTCCCTCATCCTTCCTCACAAGGACTTATTCAGTCTACTTTTCATCCTTCAGGAGCACTTCACTTTTTATTGTTCTATTATGACACATCTCCTTGTATTTTAATAGTTTTATTGATGTGTAATCTATGTGCTGTAACATTTATTTAAACCTGTAGTATATTCACAGAGTTGTGCAACCACATAACCTAGTTTTACAACATTTTTATTAATTATTCCACAACCCTTGGACTTGTTAGCAGTGATTCTCCATCTTCCTTCCCCACCCCCACCTACTCCTCTCCTACAGCTCTAGGGACTACTCATCTACTTTCTTTCTCTCTAGATTTGGCTATTTTGGATTGTTTCATATAAATAGATAAATGTATGTGGTCTTTTGTGACTTGCTTCTTTCACTTGGAATATTTTAGAGGTTGATCCATGTTATAGCATGCATCAGTAATTCATTTTCTTGAGCTTGTTGAATAATATTCCACTGCACGGATATCACATTCTATTTATTCACTTATTGGTGGATGGACATTTGGATTGTTTTCACTTTTTGATTATTATGAATAAAGCTGCTATAAATGTTTGTCTACAAGTGTTTGTGTGGCTGTGCATTTTCATTTCTCTTGGGTAAATACCTGGGAGTGGAATTGTTGGATAATGTGATAATTCTATGTTTAGCATTTTGAGAAACTGCCCAAATCTTTTCTGATCTGGCTGCACCATTTTCTATTCTTGCCAACAACCTATGAGGGTTATAGTTTCTACACAGCTTGTATCTTAATTATCATTTACATATGTCTTTTCCAATAGACTGAAGACTGTGTTCTAGTATGAGCTGGTTTTCATTAATCTTTATCTCATCAGGATTTTCCTAAAATATGCAAAACACTAGAGGAGAGAAGAAAGATTGAGGTTAGGAAACAGCTTGATAAATAAAAATTATTCCAGGCTTTCCATGAACTAATTTTTCCCAACATTCTTAACAGGGTGGGTTTTAATATATTATTTAGCATGATTTCCACACATATTACTGGTCCTTAATATCTAAAAATAATAATTTTGTCAATATTTCCTCAGGATTTGACCAAGGTTCCATGAGAAAGTGATATTGTAATATTTCTGGATTTGATTTTTTAAAGTATAAATCATTCAAATAACTACATCCTTAGCAGCAATTCCATTAAGGGAGGGGCAAAATTATGTTCAGCAGTGATTCTGAGAAAAACACAAGAGAACTCAGAAAATCTAGTTTTGCCCCCAAAATAATTTAAACTAAAAATAAAACTATAAAACTAATGGGATATTTCCCAACTAAAAACAATCAAATAATGTTCTGTTACACAACAGACACTGAATTTCACCATGGCCCTATCTGTTTATATAAAATTTTCCGAATTTACACGGATGGTGTGAATTACCCACAAGTTCAAAGGGGTGATTTTATAATATGTACAATTCTGCACTTAAATCTTCATTGTGCAAGAATGCCAAGCATTTTCCTGGGCATTGGAAATACTGTAGCAAATCAGGGAGGCAAGATCTCAGCTCTCATGGGGCTTGGAGGCTAATGGGAGAGACAGCCAGACAATTAACAAAAGAACAATAAATAAAGACCAAAACGCTGTAAAATGCGTGACTTAGAAACCCTTCTGTCCAGAACTGAGACACCAGTCAATCAATCACCAGCGGTTATAGATCACCCTCCCAGGGTATTAGTACTTGCAAGCATCTTGGAGTAAATAATTGAAATTTTCCTTTGTGCAGTGAAATAGAGGCTCAGGAATTGTTCTAACAACTTTGGATTTTAAAAATGTTTCAAAATGGTGTTACACTGTGATTACGGAATATTTATTAGGAGGCCCCAGGAGGCTTGTCCTGGATGCACACCAACGTGTCTCCACATTGTTTCACGATGAATTCTTCAATTGAGTTCATAATTTGTATCACTGATTTTAACAAATTGACACTTAACTTCTACAGGTTTAATATTTTCCCCAACCTTCAACCATGTAAGGACATGTTCTTCATGATAAATCTTCAATGCAATCGTATGTATTTCCGGCGTAAGTATGTCAGATTTTCAGAATCAATTTTTCTTGATGATCTGACTTGAAAGATATTACATTATAAAAAGAGACTCAGTTATCATTTAAAAAAAAATCTAGGGGCGCCTGGGTGGTGCAGTCGGTTAAGCGTCTGACTTCAGCCAGGTCACGATCTCGCGGTCCGTGAGTTCAAGCCCCGCGTCAGGCTCTGGGCTGATGGCTCGGAGCCTGGAGCCTGTTTCCGGTTCTGTGTCTCCCTCTCTCTCTTCCCCTCCCCCGTTCATGCTCTGTCTCTCTCTGTCCCAAAAATAAATAAACGTTGAAAAAAAAATTTTTTTTAAAAATCTAGTTTAGTAAATCCACATTTATCCACATATGACTACCTTTCAGGGTAAAAGAAATCCTGATCCTAAAATTTTATTATATTTTAATCTAATTTTCATATTTTGGGTGCAGATATTAAAATGAATCACATATATCTTCACTACTGGGGTCTAACCTAAAACAAAAATTTTCCCAAATGGCAAGATCAAGGAAAGATATACAAGTTAAAAAACATAATTTTATATGCTATGTTTTTATTAATACAATACAGAATGAATTGAGATGATTTTGTTCTATCCTGTATACAGTGAGAATAGCCACTATGAGTCTGCAAATGAATTTTTCTCGTTCACAACTACTCTGGAAATCTCTGCCTTACAGCAGATTTGACACTTAAAAATAGGGGGAAAAGGTGTTTCATACTAATATTCTTGAAACATGATTTGATTGAAATCTTTCCAAACAGTCATTTCCTTTAATTATAGTATGTTTTTGAATGATATAATTTATGACATTTTTATAGCAAAAAGATAAGTCATAAAAAGTACTCTACGAGACATACAACCCATATTTTGATTTTATGGGTAAGAAAAAGCATTCTTTTTTTAGGGTTTTCTTTTCATGAGAATTCAAAATCAAATTGTGCAGCAGCATGTAACACAATAAGAACACATATTGAAAGAAATGATTTCTGTTGTTTTGTATTATGTTGATTGGTTGTCCATAGGTGGCCCAGGAGGGAACTGAGTTATAATTTTTATTTTTATTGCTGCAATCTACTTTAATTTATAAATGCTATCTTGCATGAGTTTACAATGAAGATAGAGTTAGTGTGCCTCAATATGCAAATTTGTTAAAAAAAAAGGGCAACTTGATTCTTGTTCAATTACTTAGGAAATCAACTGTAAGCCCATTGTCACATTGAGAAGCACAGATTTGTTGATTTTACTTCACTACTTTCCATTTGTCATTGCTATTTGTGTATTCTTTTTGCATGTTCTCCACACTTATATGTGATGGCTATTATATGTGAAATTTCAGGAAGATTAATATACTGAGGTCTGAAAATTCAAGTGTGCCAGTAAGCATTGTCTGGTAAACTATGCAAATATTTCCATGTAATGCTAGTCTTGAACTTGACTAGCAATTGGTCACCCTTTTATTTTTATGCAATCCTTTTCTTTACTGATTTTTTACAGTAAACACATTTTATTTATTTAATCCATTCACTGATCAGATATTCATCTGAAGATGCTATATGGCAAGCATTATCCTGGGCATTGGAAATACTGTAGTGAATCACAGAGGCAAGATCTCAGCTCTCATGGAGCTTGGAGGCTAATGGGAGAGACAGCCAGCCAACTAACAACAACAACAAAAAAACAATAAATAAAGATCCAAATGCCAAAAAAACTAAACAAGGTAATGCGGAAAGGGAGCTTGGGGTGCTTTGTGAGATGGCATAGTTAAGAATGGCCATTGTTAGTAGGTGACATTTGAGCGGAACCCTCAATAATAAGAGAGAAGAAACCATGTCAAGATCTTAGAAAATTTCCTTCCAGACAGAGGAAACAGCAAGGCAAAGATTCTAGGTCTGTGATTTGCCACCATTTACATTTACCTAGCTATTCTTTACATAAACATTTTACCCATGCTAATGGGGCATAAGAGTGTTTGTCCTTATTCATTTTACTTGGAGGCTTGTACAGTTTGGAGGAAAGATCAATTGATGATCATTCTCTATATTTATCTGCCACGATAACATACTGTATTTTACTGGTGCAAGTAGCTGTTGGGGTTGAACTCTCCTGTGTTCTCGAAACTAGACCTTCTCAGGGCGCCTGGGTGGCTCAGTGGGTTAGTTGTCTGACTTTGGCTCAGGTCATGATCTCACAGTTTGTGGGTTTGAGCCCTGCATCGGGCTCTGTGCTGACAGCTCAGAGACTGGAGCCTGCTTTGGATTCTGTGTCTCCCTCTCTCTCTGTTCCTCCCCGCTCATGCTCTGTCATTTTAAATAAAAACATTTAAAGAAAGAAAAAAGAAACTAGATCTTCTCTTGGGATTACTAGTGCTGAGAGTATCATATAGAGTATCATAGAGTATCATATAGAGAGTATAATATCATATGTAGTATCATATAGAGTATCACATAGAAAGCGGGTGGGGGGCGGGGGCGGGGCGGGGGCGGGGGGCGGGGATAGCTTTTGGGATGAGAAGAGAAACCAGAAGTGCCAGCCTCTGGTCTAAAACAACAGTAAAACTCTGTCGTATTTCAGGTTTTGTTTTGTAAGGAAAAGCAATGAGTTTATTTTCCAATATATCTGTGTTACCATGCTGAATTGCTATTTTCATTTCTGCCCTTAAGAGCACACAGATGCATGAATCCTTAAAAAATAGACATTTCTGATGATTGTTCCAAGGGTTCTCAAATTGGCTTTTGTACTTGGTAAAAGTACAATAAAAAATGTGACTATAAGGCTGTGTATATATACATATATATGAGTGTGTGTGTATATATATGCATATATATACACACACACTCATATATATGTATATATACAATGTATTATATATAACATAATATGTATACATTTTATATACACACATAGATATGTACATGTATATACATATTTATATCAGAATTACCAAAATCAACTAAAACTACCAAATAAAACAGAAAAAAATTAGTGATACTCCCTCCAAAAAGTCAAAGTTAAGAGGTGTCAGGCATCTGATTAGCCATATCCAGATGCTTGCACATACACACTCAAGCACAAGCACTCATATTCAACCCCTAAAGAGAGGGGTGAGGTCAAAAGGCTTGACTGAGGTCATACAGAGTCATAGTGGTTGATCTGAGACCAGGGCTGTCAATTCAGTTCAGAGTTTCCTCCCAGGGAATATGACAGGCCAGCATAGAAGGTGCCTGCACATGGCCTTATTCTTTCTTACTCTCCTAATTTGATTATTTTTTCTTGCCACAGTAGTTAAGTAGGATATTTTGGCAGGCATTTAGAAAGAGGAGTGCCACATAAATGTAAACGAGCCGGTGGGCAATTCTGCTGTGGGACTGAGGAGAAATTAGGTATTGGCAATGTCCAAAGGCAGAGAGGGCCATGGCTTAATGAACACCCAGTGTTGCTGATAACTCTGACCTTCTTTTTTCTCTGCTGGAAAAAAAATTATAGGGCTCAATTGCTCTTTAACCATTTACTAAGGGGAAAAGAAAAGGCCAGCGTTTGAAACACTGCATTTTTGGCTTTCTTTTATTTTTAAAATTCTCCTTATTGTTACAGCCCTTTACATCATGGTTGTAAAAATTATTCTATAATGCCATGCTTTTCTGTTTTTCTTACCTTGAAGAATAGTAACCAATAATGACATTTTTTTCCAGTTGCTACCTATCACCCTACTGCAACCAATTATCCCTAATCATAAGACACTCTCTTTAATGCATAATGGTTTTGAAGAGTGTTCGTCTTAAACCTGATATCTTATTCCATAGCTGGAGCTGTAGGGACTGTTCCTGAATATTCTCTAAAACATTTCTTGCAATTCAAATGAGGCTAGCCAACATTGTTCCCTCAAATCTTCCTCATATGGAGATTCTTTTGTCTTTTGTCACCCATCTGAACCTCAATGTGCCTACTAACGGGCAAATTTTAAGAGGCACAAAAATATACGTATGCTTTGTATGAAGGACCTGAAAAGACTAGATGTGCGTTTTCGAATCCGATATCCTTGTAGAGTGTTTCTTTGTCATAGAGTTTCTCACTCTCAGAGATCATTTGCTAATCTGGGACCGGGTAAACTCAGCCATGAACAAAAGCTCTTAGAGAAAGGGGTTGCTGATCATTCATCTTTCAATGACCAATGCATAGTCAGAGCTTGAGCCACGAGCAGATTCTCAATACAGGTTCATACGATTCATCACTGCACGTGTTCCATCTCTCCTCTTATAGAAGAACTTGAATAAAGCAAAGGAAGTCTGTCTCCATAACTAAAGTGTCTCATCAGATCAATGATCTGATACATAATTTTGTGTGCTTATTCTTCTTTTTGTAGCTGAATGGATGCAAATGATCAACACTAATGTCACAGAACTGGCATTAGGTAACAATTTTCTCAGGGTTTCGGTTATACAGTTTCCAATATGTGCAACCCTGTTTTATAACACCATTCATAGATGTTACAATAATTGGCAAAAGACCACATATATGGTTCCCATCACCTTGAATATCTTCCAGAACTCACCTTGTGAATGACTTCTTAAACCCTGATCCCCTTCTGCCTTTTCTCTACCAGCCAGAGCCTTCCCAGTTTCACCCAGACTAATTTCACAAAGCAAATACTCAGAATCAATTGGCAAGTGATTACAAGTCATTAGCTTCTTGCTGGGCTAATTAGAAGTCATTAACTTTAAGGGTCAGGACACAGAATATCCTTGCCTTAGGTTTCTGAACCCAATTTGAAACTATACATGAAAAAGAACATCTAAATACACTTCCCAGAATACATTTAAAAAGTAGTAAGAGTTTCAATTCTGAAGAGCCTCAGTGGTGTTACAAAATAAATAAATAAACATACAAAACTACAAACTCACTTTTGAAAAATGTGACATCCCACTGAGTTGGACTCTGGCCAAAAAGCCTACTAGATCAATTCCTATAATCCAAGGTGGTTACCCAGGGGCACCTAGATACTAAAGTTCCAGTTTCTTTGCCCTAGAAGTGTCTTGGCTACTGGAGCACTGTCGTATTAGCCCATATTACCTGTGGAACTCCCACGTGTGCGTGCACATACACATCCACCTGCACACATTACCACTCACACAAATACACATACACACCTAATTACTTGATTGCCTGAGAATGAAAGCCAAGCTGTAGAATGTATTTCTCTTATTCTTTTTTTTTTTTTTTTTTTGAGAGAAAGAGAGTGAGTTGGGGAGGGGCAGAGAGAGAAGGAGACAGAGGATCTGAAGCAGGCTTCAAGCTGACAATAGACAGCCCGACATGGGGCTTGAACCCACTAACCGTGACATGAGATCATGACAGAGCCAAAGTCAGCCACTTAACCAACTGAGCCACCCAGGCACCCCAGTAGTTGCCTTACTCGAAGTGTTTGAGTCTGTACTTAACATTTGATAACTTATATACTCATCCTTAACATAGTAAAGCTAACTTTGTTAGGTGTTCACTAGGCATTTAAATTATGATGTTTCACAGTTCTGTAATAGTACTAATGTTTACTTGCTAATGACTTTATTCATCAAAGAGATAGACTGAATGAAAATAGGATAAAGAGATTTGAAACCGAAATGATTTCAGACATTGAAACTATTTTATGAACATTTCAATTTAGGTTCAGAACTTAGCTTCATGTGAATTTTGAATCTCACTCTTAATCACTGTGTATATCTCAAAAAATGTATGTACTGAACACAGGCTATGTTTTAATTGATCGAAAATAACATTATAGGTTATTGATTAAAGAATAGGCTGGGGAATGAACAACCCTGGCTTTGAAGAAGTTCTCTTTTTTTTTATATATATATGAAATTTATTGTCAAATTGGTTTCCATACAACACCCAGTGCTCATCCCAAAAGGTGCTCTCCTCAATACCCATTACCCACCCTCTCCTCCCTCCCACCCCCCATCAACCCTCAGTTTGTTCTCAGTTTTCAACAGTCTCGTATGCTTTGGCTCTCAACCCCTTACAGCTCTGTTACATTGAGAAATATAGTTAACTTTTTTTTTTTTAAGTTTGAGACAGAGACAGAGAGAGAGCATGCAAGCAGGGGAGGGGTAGAAAGAAAGACAGAGACAGAGAGAGGGAAGAGAATCCCAAGTGGGCTCATGCTGTCAGTGCAGAGCCTAACGTGGGGCTCGATCCCATGAACTGTGAGATCCAGACCTGAGTCAAAACCAAGAGTCAGACACTTCACTGACTGAGCCACTCAGGTGCCCAGTAAACTTTTCTAAGTAATATGGAAATAATAAAATATCGATGATGGTGTATATTAATTAATATATGAAAGCTCCTAAAATAGTGTTTTGTACATAATAAAATCAATAAATATTAGTATCATGAAATGTCCAATGATTAATTTTAGGGCTAACCCCTTCTGTCTTTATACAGATATTTTTGTACTGGCCATATTTAAGAATTTTAAAACAGACTTAATTTATTCCCAATATTAATATGCAGGTAAGAAGCTAGGAAGTATAGGTATTTCCTGTGACTACAATCCATACAGAAAGGTAGAAAGGTGGCATTGTGATCTAATCTTTTGGGAATGGCTTATGTTATTTTCCCCACCCCCATTTACTCTGTTGCATTTTTTGTCACCACTGACAATTTGCACGCTGAGATTACTCTCACTTATTACGCCACTTATTCCTTTAAATCCTTGAACATATTTACTATAGTTTTAAAAATATTATCTGCTAATATCAATATCTGGATTATATTGGATTGTGTTTCTAGTAACTATTACTTCTTCCTAATCATTTGAGTTTTCACTCATAATTATAGGGTTTTGCGTATTAAACATCTTGGAATGATATGTCATCAGGACTCTGGCTAATATTCTGCTCTTTAAAGGCTACTACACTTTCTTTCTTGGACAGTTAATTACCATTATATCCTTTTGATATTGTTAGATTTAGCTTTTCTCCTTGTTAGAGCTGATCTCCTTAGCCCTAACTCGTAGCATGTGCCCATTATTCTGGACTGTAGCTCTCCCTCCTAAGGTGTGGCCTTTCCAAGGTCTCCGCTGAATGGCCAACAATCTCAGCAAGGTCTCTCCATTCTGAGCAGACTGGAACTTCAGTCTCCAAGAGACCGTATCTCCATTCAACTCCCAGTCTCACAACAATTACTCCCTGGTAGGCCTGCCAGAGTCTTGCCTCTGATTTACATGATAGTTCTCAGGTAAGAACCTAGGCAGAACATTCATTCAGACATCTAAGACTCCTCTGTATTCAGCTGGCCCCTCTCCAGAGTCCTACAACAAATTCCAGCCATTTCTGTATCTCTGAATTTCAATTTGTGCCTCTTCAGCTCTGCCAAACCACTGGGCTCTCTGCTCATCCTCCATGCACTGTGGTTTCAAAAGGGTCTACTTGGAGAAAGCTTGGATTAATATTGGATGAACCTTACGCATTTGCCTTTATTCAAGGATGAATCCTACACTGCCTCTTGTCCAAAGCTGGAAAAGAGTTCCCTTGTATTCTTTTTTCTGCTTTCCAATGTTTACAGTAGAAGGCAAGTATAGTATGAGTTACCCAGTCATAACTAGAAGTGGAAATTTGGAAATTCCCTTGTTTTGATAATAAGGCTAGGCTTGCCTGAATAGAGTTGAAGTGTACTTTCTCCCTTTCTATTTCAAGAAATCGTTTTGTTATTATATTATTCAGATACTTTATTACATAAAGTTGGGAATATTTGCGTTGATCTCGCTCTGGTTTCTCCGTTTGGTTCCATTGACCCGTATCTGTTCCTCTGCCAAAACTATGCTGTCTTGACTATCATAAAGCCTTAGCATGGAGTAGAGCAGTTCTATGCACTTTTATTCTTTCCAAGATTAATTTAGTTATTCCAGGGTCTGTGTCATTCTATATAAACTTAGAATATGCTTCTCTATGCCTGTAAAAATCCTGCTGGAACTTTGATAAATATTGTATTAATCTATAGATCAATTTAGGGAGAATGCCCGTTTTTACTATGTCAAGTCTTCCAACCCATGAACACAATATGTCACTCCTTTTCTTTAGTTCTTCTTCGGTTTCGTTCATCAACATTTTGTAATTTTCAGGATATGAATGCTGTATATGTTTTGTTAGATTTATAGCGAAGTATTTCATTTTCTCTGGAGTAATGATAAATATATCAAGATAAAAACTTTAAAATGTTCAAGTAACTTATGGGAAGCCTCCCAATGAGAAACAGAAGAATGAGAAATATAGAAAAATAAACAAAAGCAAATGATAAAATGGCAGAAGCTCTAACCTATCAATTATTATGTGAAATATAAATAGTCTAAATGTATCAAATAAAAGCAGAGTGGCACAGTGGATTAAAATTCATGGCCCAACTAACTATATGCCATCTGTAAGAAACTCACTTAATTTTATTATTTAAAAATTTTTAATTCCAGTACAGTTAACATACTAGTGCAATATTAATTTTAGGTGCACAATATAGCAATTCAACAATTCTATGTTTTACTCAGTGCTCATCAAGATAAGTGTACTCATAATCCCCTTCACTTACTTCACCCCCTCATTTCTTAAACAGTGTTTTTTTGTTTGTTTCTTGGGTGGTTTTTTTTTTGTAGTTTTTAAAGTGTAAAACCTGTTCATTATTTGAAGATTAACATAAATCTTTCTATAAAATAATCTGGACTCAATAATATTTAGATTTTGATTATTCTATTAAATAATTATATCACGATTATCAGCCTTTTTAAGGTTTCTATATGTTTATAAATAATTTATCTTATTAAGAAAATTACAAATTTCATTTAAGGCTAAGAACTTATTGGCAAGGAATACTTTTTTTTTTTAAGTTTATTTATTTTGAGAGAGAGCACAATCTGGGGAGGGGCAGAAAGAGAGGGAGAGAGAGAATCCCAAGCAGGCTCTGCACTGTCAGCCCAGAGTCTGTTGCAGGGCTTGAACCCATGTAAGATCGTGACTTAAGCTTAAATCAAGAGTCAGACACTAAACTGACTGAGCCAGCCAGGCACCCCAACACAGTAACACATTTTTAAAATATAAAACCCCTTACAAATCCATGTAAACCAAGTATAAAAATGGCAAAGAATTTGGATAGGCACTTCACAGAAAAATAATTGTGCAAGCTAGACGTTCTGCTAGGCAGTGGAGAAACAATAGAAAAAATAAAGCAAAATTAAAACAAACTCACCCATAAGTTACCTGCTTTTTTTTTTAATTTTTTGAATGTTTTTATTTATTTTTGAAGGAGAGAGACAGACAGAGCATGAGCAGGGGAGGAGCAGAGAAAGAGGGAGACACAGAATCCGAAGCAGGCTCCAGGCTCTGAGCTGTCAGCATAGAGCCTGATACCAGGCTCGAACCCACAAACTGTGAGATCATGACCTGAGCCGAAGCTGGACGCTCAACTGACTGAGCCACACCCAGGTGTCCCAAAGTTACCTGCTTTCATGAAGCTTACATTTTTGTGAAGGATTCTGAAAATAAATGAGTAAAATAAATAAGCATTTATACCAGATTAGGGTTGCAATATAAAGGACAGTTGGAGCCAGGCAAGCCAACATTAGAAATAGAGAAATGCATAGATCCTGACATAGTAATGTTTTATTCAGATCTGAAGGACAGACAGAGCCCAGTGTGCCTGGAAAGTACTAAATGAGCTGGAGAATGAAGATGAGGTTGAAGAAGTAGACAGTACCCAGATCAGAAAGGACATGTTACCCCAGGATGTGGATTTTTAATTACCTATTCTGGAAAGGCATTAGGCGGGATTAAACTGTTGGTGACAATCTGATTTGTATTTAGCTGTGTGGGGAATGCACTGGAGGATACCAAGGCAATAATGGAAGGTGGGAGACCAACAGGAGGTCGAGGCATTAACACAAGCGAGAGAGAATGGTAGCTCGAAATAGAGATGTAGCAGTAAAGAAGGAGACAAATTCAGATTCTGGAAATACTATAGACTTACTGATGGATTGGAAGTAGGTGGAGAGAGAAAGAGAGTAATCGATGCTTCTAGGATTTGGGTTTGGGCTATCCAGGGAGGATGGCATGCAATTTACTGAGATGGTGAAAACTAAGGATGGGAGACAAGGGGCTTTGTTAAATTTGAATTTAGACCGAAAAAGAGATGACATTCAATAAAGGATCTATAAATCCAGAAGTCAAAGGAGAGGTTATAACTAGAGAATCATTAACCTAGACCTACCTGGGCGTTTAAACATAGTCAGGCTTAGCTATGGCTAAGAATAAAAGATAAAAAGAAAGGAGAGTCCAGAACTGAACTCTCACTGGAAGAGGGTTAGGTCTGAGAATCCGAGAGGAGAAAAGATTTTAAGAAGAAAGAAATAACACCTTGAACCAAATGCTGGTGAGTAGGTGAAATAGGGGCAGAGAAGTGACCACTGCCAGAGGCAACGTGAAGATCATCAGTGATCCTGACATGAGCCATTTCCATGGAGTGGAGAGGACAGACCCCAACCCGGTGGAGACTGAGAAGAGAGACAGCAGAAAGCAGGCATAGACAAGAATTGTGGTACACAGTAAAACCTTGGTTTGCGAGCCTAAGTTGTCCTGGAAACATGCTTGTAATCCAAAGCACTTGTATATCAAAGTGCATTTCAAGAACCACTGGCTCAGATGTGATTATGTGACTTTTGGTGTCACATACTACTCGTATTGCAAAGACATCACTCGTTTATAGAGTTAAAATTTATGAGAAATGTTTGCTCGTCTTGCAGAGCATTTGCAGAACAAGTTCCTCGTAATCTAAGGTTTTACTGTATTTTGTTCTGAGTGGAAGCAGAGAAATGAGGCAGTAACCGAAGCAGGATTTGGAGAAGGATTCTCTTATTTTTAAGGTGGGAGAGCTATAAATAATCCAGTGTTAAATGACTCCTTGAATAGGACAGTGACCAAGAAGGGAAAAAACAGGTCTACCATTTAAGTTTGAGGGCCTCAGAAAGAGTAACTGTACCAATCTGAAAATGTATGAAGGCAATAAAAGCTACGAGGTGAGTTGACCTAATTTTTTCCTTACAAGTATGAAGTCTTTTTAAAACCTATTATATTGAGACTTCTCAGTGCCTCAGAAATTGTTGTCCAGCTCCATAATTTTCACTTAAAAATTTGAGATCAAAGATTCAGTCTTGGAAAATACCCACAGACATAGAAGTTAAAGGAGGAATTATGCAGAGTAAGACGGGGTTAATGGGAAAGAGGGTCAGCAATTTTGTCCAGTGCAGTGTGCAGATGGCAGGAGAAAGGCTGTTGACTTTGATCTAGGAAAAATCACAGGTTCCGTGAACATGGAGACCAAATTGCAGAGAAAAGTGGATGGTGAGTGGGAGAAAATCATCTGTTCAAAGAAATGGAGGCACCATATGTAGGAGAGAAATGAGATGGTAGAAAGGAGGGGGAGCAGTCAATCAATCATTATCACCAAACAAGAACCTACCAAAGTAAACATGATAACTTTATGGTATACTTAGGATACTTGCTTCTCATTGAAAATGTTTACGAAGGCACCCACATCATCAAATGAAAATTAAAAAACAAAGTGCTCTAGAGTTAAGTTAAAAAACTCTACACGTGGTCCTGTTCATAAAGAATGATGACTTAGAGAGTAGACAGACAATAAAATTCCAAAAACAGAGTAATTTGATGTAATAATAACAGAACTGAGCTGTGGGTCGGAAGTTTTGAGTTGTACTACAAATGAACTGTAACCCTGTAGGTTTCAGTTGTCTTATCTATAGTCTTATCTATGAAGGTCTGAGTTAGACCTTCGAAGTGGAGGTCTAATGCATCCGCTTTATAGATAAGACATATATATTTCCATTAAAAAAACTTTTTAATGTTTTTATTTATTTTTGAGAGAGAGAGACAGAGTACAAGCAGGGGAGGGGCAGAGAGAGAGGGAGACACAAAACCTGAAGCAGGCTCCAGGCTCTGAGCTGTGAGCACAGAGCCTGACTCGAGGCTCAAACTCGTGACCCGTGAGATCAGGACCTTTGCCGAAGTCGGACGCTCAACAGGCTGAGCCATCCAGGCGCCCCTATATGTTTCCATTTTTTTTTTTTAATTTTTTTTTCAACGTTTATTTATTTATTTGGGACAGAGAGAGACAGAGCATGAACGGGGGAGGGGCAGAGAGAGAGGGAGACACAGAATCGGAAACAGGCTCCAGGCTCCGAGCCATCAGCCCAGAGCCCGACGCGGGGCTCGAACTCACGGACCGCGAGATCGTGACCTGGCTGAAGTCGGACGCTTCACCGACTGCGCCACCCAGGCGCCCCGATATATTTCCAGTTTTGAAGGTGGGTCCAAAGTTCAATGAAATATAGGAAGGAATCACCAGAAGGAAGCATGGAGATCCCACAATGCGCTTCTCCGGTTAGAAGAAATCCTGCAAACCCACAGATATTTTTCCTCGTCTATAGGTCTATGACGTGTAGATGAGTCAGAACAGGATACCTTAATTCTTAGTTTAAGTTGGAGGCAGGATCTGTGAATAGAATCATATATGCTGTTTCTTGTGTAGTTCCTGTGGTTGCCTTATGATTAGTAGCATGCGTGGACTAGCATAGAGGGATTTTATTTTTTGAGGGCTTGGAGACATTATCTGATTATTTAATACTTCCTTGATTGATGCTAAAACAAGATAATAGTAACCTGGTATTTGTCACTATTGAAATCTTGCTTCAAGTGCTCAGTGTAATCCTTGTAATCTTAGCAAAGAGTTACAATAAAGATCAAGCTAACACCTGACAACTGTTTAACATTTCATTTGTTTTTAAAATACAAAGCAAACATTCAGATTGAATTATTTCCTTAATCCATATGGATCACTTTAGTCATGAGCAAACTAGATGAAAGGCAGCAACACTCAATACCGTAGCTCTAAAAAGATTTCTCCAGCCTACTATTTAACAATATAACTTTCAAACTGCATACGATCATTCGTGGGTAAGCTTTGCAAAAGCGACACCTAACTGTTCTGGCTTCATTCATTCCGTAAAGGTGACTAGGGAGCATTTGTCCCCGCGTCTCTCACTGACTGCAAAGTGAAATTCCCAAGGAGTTATTTTGACTCCAAGATAGGTGTTTTAGCAAATATCACAGACCTAGCTGCTCTTAGCCCCAAGTAGGCCAATTAATTGTCATGACCCAGAAGGGAGCATGGAAAGGGATATATTAGAAAGCAAGCCCCTTGATTTTCACATCCTAATCACAGAGGTCTGATCTCTAGAAAGACGTCTATGAAAGCAGCTTTGTTATTTCTCCAGATCCTTTTAGGTAAATAACCTAGGCTCTGATTTCTGCATCAACCTTTCTTTAGCCCCTGTGAAATGTGCTGTTCTTTAGACAGCCTAAGTAGAGCTACATTATTTTCCACAAAATAAGCTTTTATCTGTAAAACAAAACATAAATCTTAGAACCGGGCTGTTTGCGGCAACATCCAGATCATAGCATTGTGACTTTTTCCCCCATAGTGGAGATTTTCCATAATTATGTTCTACCACCATCTGAAACAAAAAGTAACATTTTATTTTACTCTGGAACACCAGGCCCTGGAGTGACTCTAATGGGCTCTGAGAATTAAAAGCAAGAAATTAGAGCTCTTTCTTGTGTCTGCTCTTGTGGGCTGGCCTCATGGTACAGTTGAAAGAGAGCTCGCACAACCCAAGAAACGAAGGTATCATAGTATCGAACACTTCCATAAAAATGGCATATGAAAAAATGGCAGATAGGTGAGTAATAAGTGTCTATAAGCAGACAAATATTGTAGGAGTCAAAAGTTTCCAGAGAGAATGGGCCTAACTTGGTGGCTTTCCCATTATCTCAGATTTATCATAAATGAACAAGCCACGCTGGTTTATGACGTAATTTATTTGCTGCGTAGATTGCCATTAATTTTAGATCAAGAAAATGCTCTACAGTTATTCTAATCTGGTTTAAACTTTTCAGAGGGATGTATATTTTTTAATGTTTATTTATTTTGAGAGAGAGAAGAGAGTGCATGTGCACGTGGGGGAGAGGCAGAGAGAGAGAGAGAGAGAGAGAGAGAGAGAGAGAGAGAGAGAGGGAGAGAGAGAGAGAGAGAGACACTGACTCCAGGAGCAGGCTCTGTGCTGTCAGCACAGAACTCGACATTGGGCTCAAACTCTTGAACTGTGAGATCATGACCTGAGCCGAAATCGAGAGTCTGATGCTGAACTGCCTGAACCATCCAGGCGCCCCTGGAGAGATCATTTTTAAAAGTCTATTTATTCCTTTCCCTCTTTTGTTTGCTGGGACTTTGCTGGATTTAGTTTTCTGTCAAAATACGGATTTAAGTTAATCAAATAAAGTTTAAAATTTTTTTTATATTAACTCATGATGAATTAATGATTAAATTGATGGCAAGAGAAATAGTACATTGGTCACATATATACTGGTATTTTTCATCACTGAAAACATACATCTTACCCTGTGCACATTCACTATATACCAGAAATTACTCACACATTTCTAAATTACAAGGCTGTCAAAATTTGCCATCCCCCAATACATCAAGCCAGTGCTGAGCATACGTTTGCCTTTTAATGATCACTTAATAGTAATTCTGGGCCTTATTTTTAAAGATAACTTGGCACAGAAATTGACATACTTTGTTTATTGGCAAGTTCCATGTAGCTTCTTTTCCTGTATTGTTGTGTTTCTTTAAACAAATCTGTCAATATTCACAGAATTAGATAAATTAGAGCTGGAAAAATCTGCCTGAATGATCGAGACTTTCCTCTGACTCGCGCCAAACTACCGTCTACAGCTTTTCTTATCGTTTGGCCTGGTTTTACCACAACATTAAGAGTAATGTATGTGACATCAACTTTCCTCTTCTAATACTCACGTCTGTCCAGAATTCCCTAGTTTGGAGATGACTATTTTTAATCTCTGTTTTGTTTCTTATCGTGTATTTTTCCAAACTGGATTGTGTTAAAATTACATCTAATAACCTTGTTTGCTTTTTGGTTCCCAGGTTCACACACTCCAAAGAAATCTGTGTATGGTAGTCATCCAACAGGCTTATTGAAAGGGTCACGGAATCATGTTATTGCAAACCATTCATTTGCCAGAATTCCTCTGTAGAGCAAAGTGGAATAGAAATAAACAGAGAAAGGATTTCACCTAGTAGGTGAACCAAAGATGTGGGATTCATCTACTTGCTCTGTTCAAACGTACACTGATGTAACACTGAAATTTGTGCTGCTTGAGAAACTCAGAACTCCTCTCTCAGGATTCCATGGCTTTTTTTTTTAAGTTTATTTATTTACTTTTGAGAGAGAGAGAGAGAGAGAGAGAGAGAGTGAGAGAGCACAAGCAGGAGAAAGGCAGAGAGAAAGGGAGACACAGAGTTCCCAGCAGACTCCACAGCATCAGCACAGAGCCTGATGCAGGACTTGAACCCAGAAACTATGAGATCATGACCTGAGTCGAAATCAAGAGTTGACTACTCAGCTGAGCCACTCAGGCGCCCCATGGTTTCCATGGCTTTGCACATTCTTTCCTTTTTTTCCAACACGGTCTTCCCAACCCATTTAATATTTTATTCATTTTAAACACCTTTATAGAGATATAATTGGAGCATAATAAACTGCACATATTTAATGTATGCAATTCTATGAGTGTCTATTTCCCAACTTTATTGTTATAGGATTGACATATAACATTGTGCAAGTTTAAGGTGTACAACCTAATAACTTTACACATGTATAAATTACAAAGTGATTACCACAGTAAGGTAAGTTAACACATGATCACATAATTATAATGTTTTTTTTATCCTGGTAAGACATTTTAAGATCTGCTCTACTATGCCACACTGATAAATTAAATTTTATCATAGGTATGTATATATAAGAAAAAATGCAGTATATATAAAGTTCAGTACTATCTATGGTACAGTATTGTTTAACTGTAGTCTCCATGCTGTGCATTACATCCCTAGAATTTATTTACCTAATAATTAAAAGTTTGTATCCTTTGACCACCTTCCAACATTATTATCCTCCCCACCCCCAAGAATCTATTCATTGTATGAGTTTGGTTTTTTTAGATTCCACCTATAAGTGAGATCCTACAATATTTGTCTTTCTCCATTTGACTCACTTCACTTAGTGTAATGCCCCCCAGTTTCACGTACGTTTATGCAATGAGATATCACCCCACATATTGAGATGATGGAGAGAAGAGAAAGAGTAAGAAAAGTAGACAGCCACAATGATCATTCAGTTCACTCTTGTGGATAAAAACTCAGGGAGAATGGAGGTGGGGCGGGGGGGGCGGTGCAGATTAGATCATGAGAAAAAAAACACTAAGATCAGAGGGGGCTAATACTCCTTTTTCCATCTGGAACTTTGAGAGAAGGCTGCTCACTGGGAAGTCTCATATGAACAAGGGAGACTGCAGGGGAACAGCCAGCACCGTAAGGGAAAGCATGGAACCTCGGGGCTCAATAGCTGTGGCACAGCCATAGCAGGACCACTGCGCCATGGGGCTCTGAGAAGTGGCATGGTGCAATTAGGCAGAAAGTGGCCTGGGTAATTCTTTTCAAGCTTCTGTGTGTCATGGAAAGAAGCCAGAGGCAAAAGTTCCTTGAGGTAAAGGGTGAACAAGCCTGCCTAGAACCACCACGCTGAGAGATCCCACGCTGGGTGGATGGCCCTGTAAGGTGCCACACTGTGGATGAAGCTGAGATCCACAGGCATCGACAGCACCTTGAGCAAGGAATGGCCACAGTCCTTAACAGTAATTACAACAGGCAACAATTTCACCCAACACTTTGGAGTAAAGGCAAGCAAAGATGCAAATAAAACCTCATTAATTTAAGTCCCTCTTTCCCTCTTGCTAGCAGGGTATCTGCTTTCCCCTTCATTCACCTAGATGCCATCTTGTACAGGAGTTGTGTGTTGTCCACATACATTTATCGTTCTCGCGTGTGTGCACGCATGTGTGCTATGGAAATGCATGCAAGAGGGTGGTATTAGCTGCAATCCAACAGATAGCTTTCATCTGAAACAGCGGAAGTTAATAGACTATTACTGTTTAAACACGAGAAGAATGACCTATACTATCAACGGACAAATGAAAGTATTTCTGTTTTTCTCCTTCTCAGCTGGATGGTATAGACAAAGATTAGACCTACTACAGAATATGTTTCAAACCCCAACATTTTATTTCCGAATACATATAATTGTGGCTGTCACTCTACTCTTGTGCTACTCTTAGATTCAATACATAATTTTATTTGGGAAAGAAGAGTAAAACTATATTAAAATTGTTAAATGTGCTCTTTTTTTCCCTAAGTATTTTTTTTTATTTTTTTTTCAACGTTTTATTTATTTTTGGGACAGAGAGAGACAGAGCATGAACGGGGGAGGGGCAGAGAGAGAGGGAGACACAGAATCGGAACCACGCTCCAGGCTCTGAGCCATCAGCCCAGAGCCCGACGCGGGGCTCGAACTCACGGACCGCGAGATCGTGACCTGGCTGAAGTCGGACGCTTAACCGACTGCGCCACCCAGGCGCCCCCTAAGTATTTTTTTAAGTTTATTTATTTTGAGAAAGAGACAAACAGCACAAGTGGGGGAGGGGCAGACGGAGGGAGAGAGAAGGAATCCCAAACAGGTTCTCTCCCGCCAGCACAGAGCCTGATGCGGGGCTCAAACTCATGAACCATGAGATCCTGACTAAAAGCCAGACACTTAACCGACTGAGTCACCCAGGCACACCAATGTGCCCTTTTCTAAAAATGGAATCCAGTATTATTGGCATTTGCATTACATTTTCTATCACAGTATGCATGCTCTGCCATTACAGTCATTAGAATTGAGGGAAAAGGAGACAAAGGGCACGTCTGTGTGACGAAGTTTTGCTTTATGCTAGGTGCGCTTTCGTGGATCCAGTTTATCTTGCCAAGTTTGGCCCTCCTTAAGGATCTTTCACACTTTGAAGGAGACAAGTTGAATAAGACAAGGTCCCCATGCTCAAGAATTTTACACCTTATTAAGGGAAATAAGACAGACACAGATAAATCTATAAAATCAGGACGTAAGGCAGTGCAACAACAGCCATGTGAACAGGGCGAGTGAAATATATGCCTCAGGCAGCAGAGACTGAGTCTTACTGAATTTATTTTCACTTCTGTTACATCCCAAGCACTACACTTGTATGTCATGGGGAAAAAGTAAATGATAAAGAGAGATTTCTAAGGCCAGCTGATTTAAAAGACCCTTTAAAAGAAATAGTAAAAAAATTATTCTGATTTCACAGCAATAGCTATATAAAGAAACTAGGTTTTCTCAGTTTTTCTAGATTTCATTCTGCATGCTCCAGAATGAAGAGATTTTCTTTTAACTTTCTCTTTGATTTTATTCTCTATTCTTTCCATTCCTGCTGCCCTATACAAACAGCCCCTTGGTCATATCTGACCCACAAGGCTCCTGGGTCACCTCTGAAGAAGACTGGCATTTAAATAGCATCAAAGTCTGTGATTTCCCCCAACAGAGAGGGTGTAAGCTGACGTGGGACTATGGTGCCTAGTGGCTGGATTTTTGACCCCGGGATTCCCATATCCCTAACACTTTTATTTTTGGAATACTGCATGGCTATTTCAAGAGTCCGTTCAGGTCTTTCGAGGAGTAATACCCAGCATTTCTCTTTCTGGGAGAAAGTAAGCCAATCCTCTTGGAGATGCTAGGGAGACAATAGCCACAGTGTTCTAAGTAATCTACTTTAAAGATCTAATTCTTAAAAGATGCATTTTACAATTTTTAAGGCATATTATTTTCACAGTAGAAGCACTCAGGGTAAAGAGGCATACAGGGTATTTTTAAGAGATTACACACCGTATTTTGTCAGAAGATTTTTTTTCCTATGATTTCATAGCCTCTCCCTCTTGGAAGGGAAGAAAAAAAACGTTTCTCTGTTTCTCTCCTTCTTGCTCTTATAACTGTACTAGGAAGTCCAAGGAAAGAGTTCAAAGACACTCTAACAATTGACTGATCAATAACTAGATCTCTTCCCTCCCCCATTTAAAGGGGGGTAGATTGTGTAATTGAACTGGTATCTTGGCTCAATGCCCAGTGGAAATTTCAGGAACAGAGGACAGTGTGTCTCCGCAGGTTGTTTCAAATAACTCTTGTTGGCTTCTTTAGGGAGATGGGCATTCACATTAGGCCAGAAGGTTATTAGATCTCCATGAGGCTCCGTCCCACTACATGCCATGAGCATTATTCTGTCAACACAAACGTCATTAGGATCTGCTAAAATTGAATTACTCTTAGCAGCTTTACAGCTGTCTTACAACATTTGACAACTACCAAGAGACGCATCTTGGCACCAGTGAGGATTCTTCATTGGGCCGATTTGTATCTAAAAAGTGTGGGAAATGAAGTGGAATAACAGTATCGCTGCTCCAATGTATAACGTTTACCAAATAAGTATTGAGTTTTTTCTCTTGAATGCTGGGATTGATTTTTCTACGCCACCCACACCCTCTCCGACTACCTTTATAGCCCTGGCGACTCTAAATGAGTTGCAGGAAAATTGCTTCTCTACTGTTTCACAATGCTCCCCTTATCTGACTGCCACAGCTGTCACACATCCAAATGCTCTTATTTAAGATGTCCTATGGCTGGAAATATTATTGTTTATGTTCTTCAGGGGCTGAAGAACGTTATCATATTATTTGGTGGATTTAATTCATTTCTTCTCTTTTGCTTCATGTCTAATGTTTTATTATCTCCCAAACATACCAAAATAGATGATTTCCGTCTCTTCCATGTTGTTTCTGTGTCTACTGTTAGTATTTATCCAAAAGAAAAATTAAATTTCAGATTGTGAGGGATGAATCTATGCTTCGCAATTTACTCTTTAGATTTTGGTATTTCTAGTGTGAACCCACCAATAATGTCGATCCTTTTTGATATTACTAATATGTCTTCAAGGTCATTACTCAGGCTCCCAAAATATGAAGCAGTAAATATTTCTACAAGTTCTTCTCTATGTTGTTCTGCTCATTTTCTTCAAAATTAGATGTCCTTAAAAAGCACACAGAGAGTAAAATATTGCATAGAACAAAACACAATGGTATGCATTTCAAAACTCATAGGATTAAAAGCTTTGGATGCAGTTAGATTCTATGTGCCTATATTTCCTTTTAAAAGTACTTTAGTTCAGTTTTTTCCTGTAGTTAATATTATTTATTCTGAGAGTTCTTGTCATCGAAAGTATGCATTCTGAGATTAAAACAGAAAGCAGTCAAAATATCACATAAAAGATACTATATTAATATTTTATAATATGTTGCCCAAGATATAGATGGATCTATACAAATAGAAATTTCACGAACTATTCTTGTCTGATAAGTGTAATCAACTCTGTTTGAATGGATATCTATATGGACAGCTAGCATACTTTGATGACATTCTCAAATAAATTAAAATCCTTTTTAACATCTTTTAGTTGTCCTGGAGTCTGAGAATGAGGTAAAAGCTAACTCATATTTGCCACAAGAATCGGGGCAGGCTATTAGTGAAGTTCATGGAAATGGCAGACTTTCATATGGAGCACCAAAAGTTTCTGTTTCATAAAATTTCCCTCAAAATTATTTGTCTGAGAAATACATCATTTACTAAGTAAATGCAAAATGTTGGGGAGAGAGTCAAAGTCATCACTCACAAAAAACACTGAAAGCCACAGTGAAAAACAGCACAACTCTGATAATGGGCAAGAATGTATTTTGCGATTATTTTCCACAACTCCAAGGACTCCAAGGAAACTCCAAGGAAAAAGCCCATGGTGTCAAGCAGGAAAAAAAAAAAAAAAAACCAACCTAGAACCCCTGGCCATTATTTTGAGGATTTGATCAAACTAGACACTCAATTGCGATAATTTTAGCCAAATTTCTCATTTTTTCCACAGTAGTACTATTCTTCAGTTAAGTTCTTTTCCCATCTCAGTTGTCAGAATAATTGTTTCAACCCAAGGCTTTCTCTCTCCAGTTCAACGGTGGATTCATTCCAAGAGTGTAACTTCTGAGTATCACAGTGTCATGTTGTGATTGGTTTAAAATGACTTTTTTCCTTTCTCTTCCCAATAACCATGACAAACAGCATAAAAATATAATCAAGTGTCTTTAAAAATATGTAATTGCAGGTATTACTAAAGAAGGCCCTGTTAACATTGAAGACAGACTTTGGATTAGTTCTGAAAGTGAGGAAGGAATCCAGGAAATCAGCACTGGGGTTGGAGTGTCGGAGAATGAAATTTTTCTATTTTTGGAGGAAGAAGTTTTAGCTTAAAAGTAACACAAGAGATTGTAGAAATGTAGCATAAGGTTGGGAAAACCAAATTCAACTAGATTTCATACTAAAGGTAAATGGAAACTACTAGAAGATCTATACTAAAACAATAGAAAGGGGGATATAAAGAAATGATTTTTAGAAGACAAAAAATGTGTAGCACTTGGAACCCTATCACAATATAAGTACTCATATCAGAGTGACTGTAAAACATACTACTCTGTTCTTAGAGACAGATTCTAAGGTTATGAAATGCAGACGAATTTTTTTTTTTTTTTTTTGAGAGAAAGAGAGGATGAGTGCATGGGAGCAGGGGTGGGGAGAGGGAGAGAGAGAATCCAAAGCAGTCTCCAGGCTCCACAGCCAACGTGGAGCCCCAGGTGGGGCTCGATCTCATGACCGATATCATGACCCATCTCATGACCAGGAGAGAATGACCTGAGCCAAAATCAAGATCTGAAATCAAAAGTCAGACACTTAACCAACTGAGCCATCCAGAAGTCCCATGGTAGAATAATCTTAAAATTATCTCAGTTGTTTACTTCTAATGGTAACTGTTGTTTTGTTTAAGAACCAAGAGTTGCAATGAAATAGACAAGTGATATAATTATTGGGGCGCCTGGGTGGCTCAGTCAGTTAAGCGTCCGACTTGAGCTCAGGTCATGATCTCATGGTTCGCGGGTTTGAACCCTGCATTGGGCTCTGTGCTGACAGCTCGGAGCTTGGAGCCTGGAGCCTGCTTCAGATCCTGTGTCTCCCTCTCTCTCTCTGCCCCTCCCCTGCTCACACTGTGCTTCTCTCTCTCTCTCAAAAACTAAAATCATGAAGTTATGATTTTAAAAAGTAAAATTTCTAGCTCTCTCCATTGGGAAACTTCAAAAGCAGTAATACTCCTTATAGAAACCAGCACTCCTCAAGAGTACCTGGGTGGCTCAGTCAGTTAAGTATCAGAATTTTGATCTCAGCTCAGGTCTTGATCTCAGCATTGAGAGTTCAAGCCCTACATTGGGCTGCACTGGATGTGAAGTCTATTTAAAAAAAAAAAAAAACCCACAAAATCAGCACTTCTCATACCAAAATATCATAATCTAATTGTCATTCACACTGAAGGAATCAGGGACCCTGACAAAGTGGCTGATTCTAGACGGGGAAGCAAGGAGGTTGGGTGAGAGCAGCCACGACTTTTACAGCACACATGTCTTACAAATTCTAAGAAACAAAGTATGAAGGACTAATGGGGCAATGTCAAAAGGACACAGTAACCAGCCTGAAGTGTCTCCTCCCACTCCAAATTGGGACAGTTAAACGTTAATAACAATAACTATAAAGCATTGAAATCCATAAATATATACTACTGAGTAGATAATAAGATATAGCAAAGAGAATAAATCAAATGAACTCATTTGTCATCATCAGACATGAATAATATTCTTACTTAGATAACTGGCAATTAAAAGATGTGAACTAGGGGTACCTACGTGGTTCAGTCAATTAAGTGCCGGACTTTGGCTCAGGTCATGATCTCATGGTTCATGAGTACAAGCCCCGCATTAGGCTCTGTGCTGACAGCTCAGAGCCTGGAGTCTGCTTTGGATTCTGTGACTCCCTCCCCTGCCATTCTCTCTTTCGCTCTCTCTCAAAAATGAACAAACATTTTAAAAATTTTTTAAAAGATGAGAACAAAACATTTATCCTATTTTTAGGATCCTATTTTTAGGGTTTTTATTCAATTTTTTTTAAAGTAGGTTTCATGCCTAGTGTGGAGTCCAACACAGGGCTTGAACTCATGACCCTGAGATCAAGACCTGAGCTAGGATCAGGAGTTGGACACGTAACCGACTGAGCCATTCAGGTGCCCCATTTATCCTGTTTTTTTTTTTTCTAATAAGAACTGTAATTTTAAGGTAAAAAAGTCACTCTAGTTGATAAAGAAAACCTTTTATTTATTTACAGAAGCATATTAATGTAAAAGCAATAGAATTAGAAAAATCATCATTTTGTTAATTTTAACAAAACATCCAAGAGAAGAAACTTCAATGGATGTGGACACTTTTTGGTGAAATGTTAGGAAACAGAGCATTCACGTAATGCTGAGTATCTCTCCACAGATCACTTGTTAATTGCAAAGGAGGAAACGTACATTTCTGGTGGAAAATTCTGACTGTAACAGAAAGGATTCTAATCCTTTAGCACCACTTACTAGTGAACCACTCAGACATTCTGTAAATGAAATGCAACGAGAAATACCAATTTTCTCCATGAACTATTCTTGCCAGAAGTGTTTTACTTGTATCTAATCATGATGCTGGTTTTAACTTTTAGTTTACAAAAAATACAGAGGATGGAGAAACACGCAGATTACATCATGAAAACACCATCAGACAAATGCAGAATGTAAGACATTCCACACGGCATCTGGTCTGATGTCTTTAAAAAGTTAATAGCTTGGGGAGGAAAAAAAAGGAGGAAGCTATACTTGATTTAAAAAGACTTAAGAGACATAAATGTATTGAGTACTTTTTGATTGAATCCTGATTTAGAAAAAAAAAAGTTAGACATTTGGGAAAATTTGAATATAGACTATCTGATATTATGAAGGCATGGCTATTCACTTTCTTAGGTGTGATAATGCTTGTGTGATCATATGGGAGTGAGATGGTGAGGGATTCTGAGGTGCCTGCCTGGAAAAGCATATCGTGGGATAAAGTTGCTTTATGCCCTCCCTAATCTTGCAATTTCAGCCTGTTTCAAAATGAAAGCTCTTTAAATACCTGTCCATTTGTAGTCCTCTCTTCTGAGGCATTTCTTTTACAAAATAAGAACTTGCAGAAAACCTCAGGCCCTCTCATAGACCCGTTTCTCTAGCTCACGTAGCAGGTGCTAGATACCATCAGGAAACCCAAAGATACTCACTAGCGTGAAGCAAACTCTAGGGTCCACCTTACAAATGGTTTGTCCCTGCAAAGACCAGACCAGTCAGAGCCAACATGGACCCCAGCCCCGACTTTTCACTGATTTTCTCCATCACTGTAATGCCAAAAATCACACCAGGGGTGAAGACTTAACGAATGCAAATAAAACGTACAAGGTCTGAAGAAGCATGTTATGTCAATAATGCCTGTGTGCCCAGCTTCTTGTGTTTTCTGCCCCTACCTGCTTAGACATCACTCCTTTCCTGCCTCAGCCCCTTCAAAACCTTTCCTTAGCCACTGTTCAGGGAGGAGCCCGGTACCCCGTTACGAAGGCTGTCTCCCCCATGCCCAGACATGAGCCGGCAATAAATGCTACCTGTACCATGCTTGGCCTCACGTCTGTTTCTACACAGAAGAGTCAAAGGACCTGGAGGTGGGTAACAGGAGAACATTTCTTTTCATACTGGAGAATTTAGAGGAAGGTGTCATAATCTTTATAAAAAATATTTTACATGTTTAGCCAGATAGACATAAATAATGATATAAGTATAGATTTACATAGAGTACAGATCTCGACTGGCCTAAAATGCAAACCATTAACCATAGTTTAATGTGGATGGTGAGTTTATGTCTTTTTTGTGGTGTTCTTTCTATTTTTCTATATGTTTTAAAATTTTTACTTTATTCATTTTGTTATGAATGTATGTAATCTTAAAGGCCCAGAAAGTACAATAAAAGGTGTACTAGCTCTATTCCCTCAGGGCTTTCGCATAAGAGACTCAAATACTTTGCTTCCGTGATTGAAGTTCAAAGAGATAAGCAATTAATTTGGGGAAATCAGTAGTTCTAAAGGGAACTCCACTGTTGCAAACTCTGGAAAGGTTACCTGTGAAACAGACAGTCTGGAATTGCTTCAGCGTGTATCGTTAGGAATTTAGAATATCCTGGAGGATTCTTAAATCTAGAAATTCTCTGGGGGCAGTTTCGAAGTGGGATGGCCCAAATTGATCTACGACCCTTTCCCTAAGCCTTTTTTGGGGCCAGGCTGTCCTTGTAAAAGTCCTCCAGGTCAGCACATGTCTGAGATCTCACCTCTCAGCCCAGATATTCCTAAGCCAAAGTAAAAACACTGACTGTCTTGGTGTGCGCTTTTGCTTCCAGGAGAGCAGGCGAAGGTAACTAAAGGTCTCATGGCCAAGCCATCTAGTGCCTCCTGCCCCCCCCCCCCATCAGAATTCCCTAGGATGGCAGGTTAGTTTAATAAATTCATTCGCTCAGTAACACTTGGCTAGTCTGTAAATGCCCTGTCACAGGGAAAATACATGACAAAAAATGCCTTGTCCATAAACTTCCACCTTGAGTCCAAGCCCTATAAATCAATTGTGCTTTCAACAGCCTCTTTTTAATCCATACCAGTCTTATGACGGGTCCTCTGCTTCTTAGTTCATTGAATATGAATTTCAGTGAGTGTCACTTATTTTATAGGGAAAAATGTTTTTCACTAGGAAGGAAATTCTTTTTATCTTACTAAACTTGGACATCATAGTTTAGACATTTCCATTCTCTAAAACATAAAACATCTAGTGCCTGGCCATTACCCTGACCACTAAATCAAAGTGTTCTTCTAAGGTAGAATGTGTTAGTACTTAGAAAACTCATTAAGTCAGAAAGTATTCATTGAGCTCCTACAGCTTGAAAAGTACAGGGTTGGTCACTTAAGGAAATTGTCAATATGAGCCTAACTCCATTTCTTCAGGGAGTTACAAATATATTTATGGGAGAGAAGGTAATCAATGTGATAGGTTTTTCTTGAATTTAGCCATAAACTATTAATTTTGTACATATAGATTTTATGCCTGGTTTCTTCAAAGTGTAAATTCTGTAAGTTAAAATAATGACTGTCATTTCTGATAATGATATGTATACACTTTCTGTAATCTTTTATTTTTAAGTGTTATGAATGAATCTTACCAAGTATCATATTTATAAAAAAAATATGAATATACCATCAGAGTTTCTGGCATGCAAAAGCTAGCATTAAAAAGTAAAATCCGATTCTTCTAGGCCAAAGCGGTTGAACTGAGGTTACAGTCTCAGAAAATGGATTGGTTAGTCATTACATGTGGCTTTTCAAATTACGTATCTATCAACGTTTGCCAGGTATTATTTATCGAAGCTTCTAAGCACTCTCTAGTCAATATCTGGGGTGATAATTTCTAAATGAGAACATTTGACTGTGCGACTCCCCTGTTTACACGCTTTCATGGATTTGTACTGAGAGCAGGAGGAAAAGAAATCCCCTCCCTGTAGTCTGTGGACTTCATCCCAGACCACACTGCCTCTCCCTCTTCACTCTAGCTACCCGGGCTCTCTTTGACAAAGATCTGCCGCAGGCTCTTTGCACATAATGTTTTATATGCTTGGAAGACACCACTCTCCTTCTGTCACCTAGTTTGTTGCTGCTTACTCGTTTGCTCTCAGCTAAGATACCTTCTCCTCCAAGAACCTTTCTCTGACCACCCTGACTAGATGGTTCCTCCCTCATGTACCTTTTTGTCATACCACTATTCCTACTTGGAATTTCACAGACCGACTGAGTTTGTTAATACGGGTCTTCTCTGCCAGAGAGGAAACTCAATGGGGACAGAAACTGTGTCCGATTGGTTCCCACCATACCCAGCCCGGCACAGAGCGCAGCACACGCAAGACATTCAAAGACACTTGTTGAATGGATAACCCTTCCCATCTCCTTAAACACACTGCGCTTACACGCTCTCCACCCTTGCTCATGCCCTGGGTGTGTGCACCACCGTCTTTTTTTGGGCCTGCAGGCAACTGCCCAGGAGAAGGGATTTGAAGTGGCAGGTGATGCACAGTCGTGTCCGCGATGACGGTTCAAAGCCGCTAAGGGCTGGCTTGGCGGAAGTGACGTCATGCGACACCCATGGGTTTGGAAGGTGAGACACCTCTAGGGCTCCAAGGAAGCTTCTAATGTCCGGAACAAACTTCCCTTCCTGAGTCCGCTCTTCTTGCGGTTTATATCAACTCCCATTTTAATATATTTAGATCCCAACTGTATATCATTCAGGTTAAATTTCAAATGTTGCATCTGACCCAATCTGTAACCTGGTGGCAAGGACTGTTCATACCTCCCCCCGCCCAAATTCACGTATTGAAACCCTAACCCCCAACGCGATGATATTAAGAGGTGGGGCCTTGGGAGGTGAATAGGTCATGAGGTGAATAGGTCAATAGAGCTTTCACAAATGGGATTAGTATCCTTATTAAAAAGCGAGAGAGGGGCACGTCGTGGCTCAGTCGATTGAGCGCCTCTTGATTTCAGCTCAGATCATGATCTCATGGTCTGTGTGTTCAAGCCCCGAGTCGGACCTCTGTGCAGACGGTGCTGAGCCTGTTTGAGATCCTCTTTCTCTCGCTCTCTCAAAATAAGTTTTTAAAAACTTAAAAAAAAATAATTAAAAAGCTAGAGAGAATTCTTTTGTCCTTCTACCATGTGAGGGTACAGTGAGAAGATGGCTCTTTATGAACCAGTAAGTGGCCGGTTACTGGAGGAGATCAACTCTGCCAGCACCTTTATTTCGGACTTTCCAGCTTCCAGAATGGTGAGAAGTAAGTGTTCATTATTTAGAACCCACCCAGCTTGTGGTATTTTTGTTACAGCGGCCCAAACAAACTAAGATACTTGTATAATATATATATTAAATATTATATAAAAAGTTCCTGAGTTCGAGCCCCGTGTCAGGCTATGTGCTGACAGCTCAGAGCCTGGAGCCTGCTACACGTTCTGTGTCTCTCTCTCTCTCTCTCTGCCCCTCACCCCTCATTCTCTCTCTCTCTCTCTTCCTCTCTCAAAAATGAGCATCTAAAAAATTTTAAATATTATATATCAAATATTATATCAGATATTTAAGTAATTATATTAAAGCTCAGTGGCTTTATGGCAGGCAGCTGGAAACTCTCTTGAGAATCATCCTTAAAATCCTTTCAAAAACGATATGTTTTGGCAAATATTGTGTTATGGATAATAAAAGTCTTTGAGAAACACTCCATTTCTAAACACAAATCAAACATCTTCAATTCTATTAAGAGACTGTAAAAATCTCTTAGTTATACTAGAAATTTATTCTCTCAATATTTAATTGAGGGTCATTATAGGCAAAATAATTTTGACATATAGAGCTTTGTGTTGATGCTGTTTTGATAACTGTTTAACTGTTTATATGGTGTCTGTCTCCCAGAATATTTAAAAAAAAATTTTTTTTCAACGTTTATTTATTTTTGGGACAGAGAGAGAGCATGAACGGGGGAGGGGCAGAGAGAGAGGGAGACACAGAATTGGAAACAGGCTCCAGGCTCCGAGCCATCAGCCCAGAGCCCAACGCGGGGCTCAAACTCACTGACTGCAAGATCGTGACCTGGCTGAAGTCGGACGCTTAACCGACTGTGCCACCCAGGCGCCCCCCAGAATATTTTTAATAAATAATCTGAAATTGATCTACCATGTGGTCGCTACATTTGGTTCAGGTGCCTCACAAATTCAAATTTAAAAGAAGTGATTACGTGATACACATGAGTCAGTAGGGCTTCTTGGGAAAGTTTTCAATGGAAATGTCATTGGGTGGGGAATTGAGTGCATAAGGTATCCGTATAAGGTGTCTGCTTTTTAAAGGTATAGTTTTCTTTTGGGAAAATTTTTCAGTCAGTAGAAAGGATATTCCCTAAGGCCCTGAAGAGACAGGAGTTGATAAGAGGTCCTTTGAGACTCTGACATAACATGGAAGAACTTGTACTACCCACCACATAACTCCTAAATCCTGCACTGAGGTTGCTTCCCGGGATTCACAGAGTGGATGTTCACAGTAATTATGGCTGAGGGAGGGCACCCCGGCTTCCAGTGGAGGTACTAATGCTGACTTTACGGAACAGCTTCTCCTGTTTGTGTTGTTGAAAGACTTTTTGCCAGGCTTCACCTACCACTATAAAAAATGAGAAATTTCAGGTCCAGTTTATGAATGCAATTAATGACAGGGATAATGACTCTGCTGGATTCAGAGTTCCTAAAGTACCTAGTGAGACCTTGATGAAAAGCAGAATTATTCTTGGTTACAGGTACAATTGAGATCATCTTGAGAGTATCTAATAAGGTAATGTCTAATAGGATACATCCAGAAGACATTTCCAAGATGGTCTTAATTGTATAGAGAAAAGGAGACAAGAAGGGGAAGAGACAGGGAGAAAGAGGTTACTTCTGATCCCTGATTATTATGGAACTAACGATAATATTAAAATTTAATTTTGAAATGTACATGTGCTTTTTTATAAGATGAAAGGGAAACCTTAGTGCTTTTCAGATGAATTTCTCGAAGAAGAATTCAATGAAAATACGGAAGATAAATGTTCTGGACTAATTGGGTAAAATAAAATATATGCAACAGAACACTTCTCAAGAGTTCTGAAAGATATTCCAATACTTAGAAGCAAATATCCAGTGCCCTGCATGCATTTACAGTGTGAATAATTTCTTTACTGGGGAAGAATGTTTGATTTTTTAAGTTTATTTATTTATTTTGAGAAAGAGACAGAGCACAAGTAGGGGAAGGACAGAGAGAGAAGGGGAGAGAGAATTTCAAGTGGAGCCCAACACGGGGCTCGAACTCACCATATGAGAAATCATGACCTGAACCAAAATCAAGAGTTGCACACTTAACTGAATGAACCACCCAGGTGCCCCTAAGAATGTTTGATTTTTATACCAATAGGTTTTATAAATTTAAGGAATTTTTCGTACTTCTAAAATGTTAGAATTTTGTATAATTTGATTGCTTGAATCATTAGAAAATCAACTGAAACACAAAAATTATATCTATGATTCTTAAGAGACACTATTTTTTCCTACTGTGCACTGACATTTAACTTTATTTCATTCATGTAATTTGTCAATCTCCTTGCTTGTTTTCTCCTAATGTGTCCTTAATTATTGGGATCCTCTTTTAGGCCACATAATCATCAACAAGAGAAAATTATCTCTAAAATCAAAAGTCCCACTCTTGAGGATCCCTAGTTGTCTGGTATATTCATGACACAATCATAGACAACAGCAGGATTTAAACATTGTAATACTTGTTTACATATCAGGGCTCTCCACATTAATTGGTCTGAAAGGCTCTTTGGGTCTAATAGATTCTGGTTTTATAGTGATAAACTGATCAAAAGCATGTTTAAGAGAGTCACCTGGCACACTTTTTCCTTATTCATATATTTTCTCATCATGATTGATAAATATCACAAAAAGGAAAAAGCATTATTTTACCATATACTACCACATATTTCTAAGTCACTGTTCAGTACCTGCCATCCATCAGGTGCTATGTTATGTTCTTTGCATAGAATATTTTATTGATTCTCACAAGAACCAAGAATATTAAGTATTGATAGGTCCATATTACAGATGAAAAAATGAAATCTGAGAAAGGCATTTTGACCACTTGCATCTCCACAAAACCAGAAGTAGTAATAGAACCAAAAGTAAAACTATGTTAGCCTGACTTCAAAAACTGTATTCTTCCAAATAAAACAGGTATTTTTTTTATATCTCCAGTGTATATGTAGGGAATTTATAGGAAAATATATACATTACAGAATAAATTTTCAGGCTAAGATATATTTTATTTTTTATTTTTATTTTTCAACGTTTATTTATTTTTGGGACAGAGAGAGACAGAGCATGAATGGGGGAGGGGCAGAGAGAGAGGGAGACACAGAATCGGAAACAGGCTCCAGGCTCTGAGCCATCAGCCCAGAGCCTGACGCTGGGCTCGAACTCCCGGACCGCGAGATCGTGACCTGGCTGAAGTCGGACGCTTAACCGACTGCGCCACCCAGGCGCCCCTATTTTATTTTTTAAAAAGTAGTGGACCTTTAATCTTACACAGCTAAATGACTGATTATATACTTGCTGACCTGACTTCAGCATTCAGAAAATTGTATCACGAGTTTTATTTTTTGACCTCAAAGTCTTGAAATCTTTTTACTACAAAAAAATAAATAAATAAAATAAAATGATACATGTAACTGGCCAATAAGATACTTAAATAATTATCCTCGTTTATTTCAATAAGATAATTCTCATAAAGTGCTCAATAGCTAACATAATTTAATTAAAACAAAATGTGGTCCCAAGGTTTAGCTGAATAGTTAGAAAATCTGGGTTTACTGATGTATGTATTAGTTAGGAAAGACTGACTAGTATAAAAATGCTGATCAAAAACGTCAGTTATTTAACAAAGTAAAGGTTTAATTCTGGCATGTGTTGTAGTCCAATGTTAACCAGTAGGCGAAGATGAAGTCGTGGCTCTATCCCACAGACTTACTCAGTGACCGTGGTTCCTTCTATTCAGTGATTGTGAAATCTTGGAACTTCCACACCAGAAGGTTCTACCTTTGTCCCAATAGTAAAGCGAAGAGGAATCAAAGAAGACCTTGTAAGATCTTTAGGGGTCAGCTATGGAAGCAAGATAAATCACTTCCACGCACATTACACTGACCAGAATTCAGTCCTATGGCCCCACCCTAACTTTAAGCAGGGCTGAGAAACAGTCTCCCTAAGCCCAGGAGGAAAATAAAAGCAGGTCTGGTGAACACATAGCTTTGTCTCTGCCCCAGCAAGCAAAATACATCATCATCAAAATCACAAGTGGGGACTAGAGTTGTGACAGTGACAATGAAACTCTGGGGAATAGACATAATGTAAGAGGTCTGCAAAAATTCCTCCCTTTAAGAAGAAACTCAGTCTTGGTTCCAAAATTATGAAAGGAACCACCAAAGATTGTTCACGTATTTTAGCATTAGAAATATGTCATACTGGTTTGCCTCTTTTGCAATGCCAGTGTAAGCAAAACCCAAGTGCTTTAATTACAATAGTGATTTTGTAGCAAATTTAAATAAAACTGGAGTGTTTCATAAATTCCCAAATTATGACATCATGTTAAGGCCCTATGAATTCACACCCTATTAAATGTTAAGATTATGAAATTAGACTCATTTTTAGGAATAAAGAAGTAGTTTTCCTGAAATTGTAAATTGTGTCACTGTTAAAAAGAGGAAAAAGACTAATGGTACTATCTCATGCCCAAATATAGAAGCAGCGGTTGAAAAATTGTCTTCCTCCAACTTTGCCAATGATTCCTGAGATATATTACCACATCCTATTTACTGTCCTTGGCTTGATTTCAACTCGAGACTGCCAATTCCTTTTGAAACAGCCAGAAATTTGTGGCAATCTTATTACAAATGGTCTATTTTTTTCCTCATGGAAATATTTTACTTCCTATATTTTTCCATACTATGACTTTGAGAAGAATTTTGTTCCAAGATGGTGGCTGTTCATCAGTTCTACCAATACCCTTAACCACTAAGCTCTCAGAAAATAATTTCTAGAAAGGAATTTGTAATGTTAGTACTGTTGACATTTTAAATTCAAATTCCAAATTTTATTCATCCATGCATTTACTCATTCACCCCAGAGCATTTTTGGCTTATCTTCTAGATGACAGCCACTGTGTGTTAGTATGAGGAATTGAACCTCAACAGATCCTAACTTGTGACTCACATTCTTGTGGGGGAGACCTAAGTAATCAGACAAATAAAATCCTGACTGTGAAAAGTGTTATAAAAAAACGAAAGTGGGGTTTCTGGGTCTTTATGTATTAATAATTGAATCTTTAAAACAGAGAAAAGATTAGAAAACCTACTTTAAGATGGTTTAGGGTGGGGAACTCCTTATGGATTTGAAGTTTAAATGGAGACTTAAGGGGCGCCTGGGTGGTGCAGTCGGTTAAGCGTCCGACTTCAGCCAGGTCACGATCTCGCGGTCCGGGAGTTCGAGCCCCGCATCGGGCTCTGGGCTGATGGCTTGGAGCCTGGAGCCTGTTTCCGATTCTGTGACTCCCTCTCTCTCTGCCCCTCCCCCGTTCATGCTCTGTCTCTCTCTGTCCCAAAAATAAATAAACGTTGAAAAAAAAAATTTAAATGGAGACTGAAAGGAAAATCCACTCACATCAAAGGACAGGAAAAGAGTAAATTTGAAGGCCCGGAGATGGGAGAATTTAGTGTATGACCAGTGCAATGGGTCCAGTGGCTAGAAAAATAAAGCATTGGAAAGGAAAGCAAGGGCCAACCATGCAGAACCCTGTCAGTCATGGAAAGCCAAAGGTTTTAAGTGGGAAGCGTCTTGCAGTACCTTGCTCCTACGATAGGAGTTTCATTTTCAGATCATTTTTGTGGCTTCTTGGGAGAGTAGGTTGAAAGGGTAAAAGTTGAACCTGGGAGACCAATGTGATGAATAATCCAGACAAGACATCACTGTGGCTTGGATCCTGGTAAAGAGAGCAGAGACAGAAAAAAGCAGGTAAGGCTCTATACAGAAGCCCCAAGGCAGGCTGGTTGGTGGACCTGAGGGGTAAGAGAAGGGAGGGATCAAAGGTGAATCTTAGGTTCTTGGCTGGCACCATTTGCTGAGATGTGGTGGACTATGCCAAGAAGGTGTCTGGGAGGGTAAAATAACATATTGGGAAAAATTAAGCTATCATTTGAGATGTGTAAAAGTCATTCAATGTAAGCCTGGATCTAGGAGAGAAGTTTGGGTTGAAGTAGCATTTATATTATAGATGGCACCTACACATGGGAATGCTTGAGACCAACTAGGAAAGAGTGCATATGAGTAAGAAAAGAGTGCTTAGAATCTAGCTGGGGACACCTCAGTATGCAAAAGGTAAGTAGAGGAAAAGGCTTTACGCAGAGTCTATGTCCACCTGGCAGTGACTGGAAAAAATGGATTCAAATCGGTGGAATTTTTCTCTCTCCAGAAATTGTCTCAACTGTGGGTGCTTGAGAAAATAAAAGAGATGTAACCATGTGTCCCCACCAGATCTTTGGGTCAGGTTCTTTAATGCAAAAGTCATATAGAAAATGCTGTTTTAATGTTCATAACAGACTTCCTACCTAATGTATCTTATAATGTTCGTGTGTACTGAGATTTCCACAAAACCACTGCCATTTTTATTTAGTCTAGATGTAAAGCAGACAGCATGTCACATTACACATATTGCTAAAATTCCTGCAGCTTAATGTACACAGATTTGTGAATTTTGAATGATTTGAAGTTCATGAATAGCTTGAGGTTGGTTTGTTTTGTCTTGTTCAAACCCTGGATTTCATGTTTTTGCAGTTTAATACATTTCTTGAGAGGAAAGAAAGGTTTAGATTTCCAGCTACACATAAAATCGTCAGAGAAGATAGAAGTTAAACATATAGAGAAACAAAGGTAACACATCTTGGCAAATATTAGGAAAGCCTTCAAATAGCCTAGGCAAATACAGTCAAAGTGTTTTACTGTTAATCAAAACTCTAGAGAAAGAAAGGTTAGCTTTTGGGAAAATTAATGAACATTGTGGGCTTAGACAAAACATAATTGCTAGGTGCTCTATTTTTTAGAAAAAAAAATTTAACCAAATATTTTGATCAGTTATATAATAGTCATATCATATAGAGATAAAAGTGTACAGACATTTTGATTTTTATTATTTTTATCTCTTATGCCATTTCTGTAATGAGCTGATTGTCTACACCGGTCAGGTCAACGGATGGGAAAACCAACATGCCCTTAAGTGCCACAGACTGTTTTCAAACCCTTAAGTTGTCCTATCAATCCAATCCATTTGCATGTTTCTTACATGCCCCTTAAAAGGCCAATTTGCTTATATCCCTTTCTCCAAACCTATTTACTAGAGTCCTCATCTATTAGCTCAGTATTCAAGGCCTTCTACAATCTTGCCATATCTAACCTTAGATCTATTTCTCCCACTACCCATTATATTAGGAACGTCATCCCTAGGTTATGACTAATTTACTCATGGTTATTTATGTATTTCATGTAGCTCCTACCTGAAAATATGTTCTGTATATTTCTTTTTTTTTTTTAATTTTTTTTTCAACGTTTATTTATTTTTGGGACAGAGAGAGACAGAGCATGAACGGGGGAGGGGCAGAGAGAGAGGGAGACACAGAATCGGAAACAGGCTCCAGGCTCTGAGCCATCAGCCCAGAGCCTGACGCGGGGCTCGAACTCACGGACCGCGAGATCGTGACCTGGCTGAAGCCGGACGCTTAACCGACTGCACCACCCAGGCGCCCCAAGTTCTGTATATTTCTAACTCTACATTGTGATTACCTTATTGTGTCTTCTACTCAGTGTCATGTTTCCTTCTTTTATACAAGTGGAAGGCAAGATTGGGTTTTATGTTTCTCTGTCTCCCCTGCATTGCCTAGGCAAGCAACATTTTAGAGACTGTAGTTTATCAATAATTGTTTCTTGGTTAATGAGATGATTCATATGCAAGATGCTTTTGATGAGAAGGATAAATAAACATGATCAGAAAGGTTAATGTAATTAGATTAAATCTGCCTTAGAAACTCATGTCTTTGATATTGTTCCATACTAACCCCCACAAAGAAAAACACTGCTGTCAGCAGTCACCTCCTAGATTCCTTTTTTTTTTTTCTCATATACTTATACGAGTAAAGATTTCTTTCTCAGTCCCTGGTGTTTTACAAACAGAACTGCCTAATGTGTGTGATATACATAAAAAGAATCTCATTTGAGGATTTAGTGACTTGGCAATCTTAGATGGATGGTTGACTTTCAGGAGACGTCTCTTTCTCCCTCCCTTCAGATTTTCCGAATACATTTGTTTATGACTGAGCTCCTAGTGGCTAGATATTAAGGGAGCCACCTAACCAAGAGATGGACTGTGGAGCAGATGCTGTGGTGACCACCCAGATGCCCCACTAGGATGGAGAGACCTGATTACCTTAGCTGCTGGGACACTGGGTGCTAACATCTGACAGCGCAGTCCTGATGCGAAAATCTCCCTGGGTGGATGGAAATCACTCTGTCCAATGTTATGTCTCCATCCAAGGGAAAGCCTGCATCTAAATGAGGATCAGTGTAGGGATACAAAGGACTGTCCCCTGGTCTCAGGAAGAGGCAGCTCCGTAAGGGAGCTCAGCTCTAGGGCTCCCTGAAGAATCATTTGAGGTCTGCGTTGCAAGTACATCGTGGTTCAGACTTGTCCCCTGCTTGCCCCTGATTCGTTTACTGCCTCACATGTATAATCCCCAAGACCAGTCCCCAATAAATAGGGAGCACTTAGATCTCCAATTTACACAGTGTTTCCAGGGAACCAAGCTAAGACGGCCTATGTGCATAACAGGCATTAATAATAGCCTCTCCTCACTCTTGCTCTGGCATGGAGAGAGATTTGTATGTGTGATGTTCTGAGCCTTTCAGAACTCCGTGTCGTTTCTGTTTTCTACGATCTCCCTCAAATTTACCGGAATTAATCTCAGTATTTTAGGGAGGTATTCGATGTTTCTTTAAGAAGTTATTTATGTTTCTTGTACCTTCAAAAAAGTAGCTAGGCTAGGCTTTAAACGAGTAAGTATGGCTCCAGGACTCAGAAAACTTGGATTTTGGGTCCGGGCCTTGTATTTTTTTCAGTATTTGAGTTTTTCTGCGGCTCAGCGTCTACACTTAAAAGTCAGTTTAATTGCATCTACCCTCCAGATATCTGATGACGTTCCAAATGAGATTAGCTGCATACGAACAAATGTGTAAATTAGAAATAGGTTCTCATTTATAAACATAATCCTATTTTTAAAAGAAAAATACCATTATTAAAAATAATCAGTGAAGTTTTCAAAATCATACCCTCATTAACCCCCTCTGATTTTTTCATATGAATTTTCAAAATTGACTTAAATGTACATACCTTCAGGCTTTAGACACTGTCTGTTCTAATTCTCCTTTTCCTGTATGAGGAAATGGAGGTACCGTACGGCTGAGAAGTTTATCTATTGCATGCCTAGAAAAAGATCCATAACTAGTACCTAGGGCTCCCCATTTTCTTAGTGCGTAATGGGTAATTTTTAATTTATGAGAATGATAGAAATTGGCTCAAGTTACTTTTTGTATTTTTTAAGTGTTTTATTTATTTTTGCGAGACAGAAAGAGTGCGAGCAGGGGAGGAACAGAGAGAGAGGGAGACACAGAATCTGAAGCAGGCTCCAGGCTCTGAGCTGTCAGCACAGAGCCAGATGTGGGCTCAAACCCACAAACCGTGAGATCATGACCTGAGCCAAAGTCAGAAGCCTAACCGACTGAGCCACCCAGGTGCCCCTGCTCAAGTTACTTTTGACTTTCATCCCTACCTACCAGTATCTGCTGTTTCATAAGAAATTATTCCATTCTTTCCATTTGAATAATTCAGCTTTCTTTCTTTTTCCTTTCTAATTTTCTCTTTTGATTTAAATACAGCCCGTTAAAATGAGCTTACATAGCTCATTGTTACCAAAAAGAGCCTACCAAAAAATATGAAATGGAGGTAGGACTAAATATAGACTTAATTCAGTAAACTGACATCTCAGCAAATAGTCTTTTTACCTCTGTAGACAAGTTTGTGCCTGTGCGTGTGTTTTAAAGAATGGCATTTTCACGTTGCCACAAAAGCACTCTATGTAAGAAAATAATTCACACGTGCCATGTAGGAGCAGGAGCTATGGGACCGGTTAGAGCTGACTTCTGTCTCTGATTTCTCCATTCCCATTATTCTGTTTGACATTTCCGAAGCCAGTTTTACATTTTAGTAGAGCCATAAATAACGGTGATAAGCTGGAAAGGCTGGAATATACAAGAATAGAGAAAAGAGATAAATAACATATATATGTTCTGTTACATTAAAGGGCAAGGGGGCATGCAATGTTAGGTAAACCCAATTCCAAGCAGAACACACAGAGTGACCAGAAAAAAAACACATGTCAGCCTCAAACCCTTCAATTCACTAGGGCGGGAGAGGTATTCCCAGACCTGAGGCTTCTCTCACAGTGTGCCGGCAGGGCCCTAAATTAATTGTGCTGCAGGCAAACTTAAGGTGACAAGGTATGTGTCCCCTGCCTGACTATACCTCTGGCAGCTCTTCCCCAAGCCTGTCCCTAAGGTAAGGTCACTGCATTGACCGACTTGGGTGAGAAGCAGCAGCCCTGCGCTCACAGCCGCCTAGTTACGGTGCAGCCCTGCATTAGGTCTTGTAGAAAAAGAAAAGACAGGGGCGCCTGGGTGGCTCAGTCAGGTCATGGTCTCACGGTTCATGAGTTCGAGCCCAGCATTGGGCTCCTCGCTGACGGCTGGAACCTGCTTGGGAATCTCTCCGCCCCTCCCCCACTTGCATGCGCCTGCGAGCTCTCTCTCTCTCTCTCTCTCTCTTTCTCTCAAAATAAACTTAAAGAAAAAATTCCTTCAACTTTCACTCTTTATTTTTTCTTGCTTATTTTTTTTTTAAATATATTTTTTTCAACATTTATTTATTTTGGGGACAGAGAAAGACAGAGCATGAACGGGGGAGGGGCAGAGAGAGAGGGAGACACAGAATCGGAAACAGGCTCCAGGCTCCGAGCCATCAGCCCAGAGCCCGACGCGGGGCTCGAACTCACGGACCTCACGGACCGCGAGATCGTGACCTGGCTGAAGTCGGACGCTTAACCGACTGCGCCACCCAGGCGCCCCTTTTCTTGCTTATTTTTGAGGAGTAGATATTTAAATGTGAGGTTTTCCTTTTCCATGACAGTGCAGAATATACAGAGTTCATTTACAATTTATCAACTCAGCAAACACAGGCCCTTCTTTCAAATCTGGCTAAGAAAGTGACTCTCTGTGGCTTCTGGTTAGGCTCGAAAGGCAGCAGGATCTTTGTCCCCAAACAGTATACAACAACTGAAGATTTTGAGACTATTCAATAGCCTATTCCCAAGAAGTGAGTGATTTCAGTGCAATTTGCTGTTTCCGAGTGAGAAATAATGGAAACCATAGATACAGCTAGAGGAAGGCTGGATGGAGGCTTCTGTTTCCTTGGAATCTAACAGTCTCACCTGAAAGTTGTCTACCAAGGGGCTGGAATCAAGGTGACAACTGATTTGCCAAAGGCCTGAGGTAGCAACCGACCAAGATAGCAGCAGTCACGAGGGACAGCCTGAGAGAATTCCTGTCTGATAAGAATGAGGATCTTACTGGTAAATCTGAAGACTAACTTGCCAGGATTTGAGAGTAGAAGCAAATGATTATAAGGATTACAGACAATACAGGGACTCTGCTCGAAACAAACAAACGAAACCCAAAAAAACACCACCACTTTCCTGCCTGAGTAATGCCAAGAATATTAAATCAGGAGCATCGACCACGCTGACATTCCTGTCCCGGTGGGTGGAAGGGGGCAGGGATTCAAGTTAGTGCTAAGCTATCCAGTGCATCTCCCCTGCACTGGCCTCTGGGACCAGATGATTATATTCCCCCTTTTCTTTCCAATTCATCTTTCATCGCAAAGCCGTGTGACCCATCCTGTCAGTAAAACCAACCAAGATGGCTGGGAAGTAAGTGACCAGTCACTGCAAGCTGTCCCAAACCAAGGAAATTACATATTTCAACCACTGGTACTGATTTTTTTTTTCCCTCCATGTCAAGCTATGCAGCTTAGCTGTCAGAGCAGTGAAGTGAAAATAAAATTAGGGGCCAAATGCCCAAGCCCTCAAGAAATGTCATGGAGAAGAAGCAAAAAACAAGTAAAAGGTTTACATTATCATGATTTTTTTTTTGATGTTTAAATATATGGATTTTGTTATCAGTGTACTGAAAATGGAATCAGTGACCCATTGGACCAAATACTTATGTTTTAAGAAATGCCTCAAACTTTAAATAAAAACTCTTTTGGATTAATTTTCTTGCAGATGTGTGACGCGACTTGGGAATACACACCTAGCTGAAAAACACAGACAAGGGCAGGGCAGAACCTAATTTTCTTACCGTTCAGTGTTTATTGAACAGACAACATAGATTTCAAAAGAAACATGAACTTCTCTTTCGTATCCACTTCGGGGACAGAGAAATTGGATAAGGCAGAATTCAAAGTTTCCTCCAGTGACCACAAAATAGCATTTTAAAATCTTGTAGTGTTTTGCTTTTGCTGTTTTGGGTTTTTTTTTCTTTTCCTTTTCCTTTGCAGGCTTGTGAATTTCTACGTAGCCCACCCCCACTACCTCCTTATTCCTGCATTTACTAGCGGCAAAGATACATTAAGTAGCTATGCAGCTGTAGGGAATTCACATCACCTGGCTGGGCCTTAGCTTTTTCTCTGTAAACTGAGGGAGTTCGATTAAATCATTTCCTGTTCCAGTGTTTGGGTCGATTTTCTGGGTCTATGTGGATTCGATGTTTGGATGCCCCCCACCCCCCCACCCCCCGGTGAGGGGGTGGAATATCTTACTGTAGCCCGAAATACTACAGAATGGGTCACAGGCAAAGACAGCGTTCCCATCCATGTGTGGAGGTGAGCGTGCATGGCAAATGCAGTCAAGAGTCCTTAGAACCCCTGCCCCTTTTCCCTTTCCTGTTTTCAGTTTCATATTCTATATATTTGCACTGCACTTTGGTGCACATAGAGAAAAGCAATTATCATTCCCAGGGATGATTAAGAAACAAAACTATGAAAAAGGATACTCATGCAAGAATCTTCACATCTTGGGAAGGAAAATATTCATATTGGATGTTGAGCTTATGTCAAATGGCTGAATATACAATTATGGGGAGGTTACTATCCCTGTTATAAATGATCTCCTTGTTATGATTCGAGTTTGTTGAATATTTTAATTTTTTTTTTTTAGTGCTTATTTATTTTTGAGAGAGAGAGACACAGAGTGCAAATAGGGGAGGAACAGAGAGAGAAAAACAGAATCTGAAGCAGGCTCCAGGCTCTGAGCTGTCAGCACAGAGCCCAACATTGGGCTCGAACTCATGAACCACACGATCATGACCTGAGCCGAGGTTGGGCGCTTAACCGACGGAGCCACCCAGGCGCCCCTGTTGCATATTTTAAGATTTTAAATAACATTTTAATTGTTCTACAATAATTCTATTGCCTTTGGAAAACTACTTTTATTTATGCATAACCTCTGTTTTTTAGTAAAATTAAGCTGTGCTCATGTTAGGATGAATTACAAGATTTACAGGGTATATTAGTTTCTCAGGGCTGCCGTAACAAATTGCCACAAACCAGCTGATTTAAAATGAGAGAAATTTATCTCCTCACAGTTCTGGAGGCCAGAAGTTCGATACTGTCAGCAGAGCCGCCCTGCCTCTGAGGATGTTTGGAGAGATTCCTTGCTTGACTCTCTCCTAGTTTCCAGTACTTGTCCTACAATCCTCACCTCTCTTGGCTTGTCTAAGCATTACTACAATCTCTGTCTCTGTCTTCCATTTTCTGGTCTCTTAACAGGACACCCATCATTGGATTTACAGCTCACCCTAATCCAGAATGATCTCATCTTGAGATCTTTACCTTACTCATATGCAAAGGCCCTGACTTTAAATAAGGCCACATTCTGAGATCTCAGATGGACATAGCTTTTGGGGGGCACCATGTATCTTTGTAAGTTTGGGCTCTTAGAGCAAATTACCACAGAGTGAATGGCGTCAACAACCAACATTTAGTTCTCACAGTTTTGGAGGCTGGAAGTCCAGGATCAAGCTGTCGACAGATCCAGGGTCTGGTGAGAACCCACTTCCTGGCTTACTGATGGCCATCTTATTGTTCCCTCCTCAGGTGGCAGAGAGCAGAGACCGGAAGCAAGCTGTGAAATGGCTCTTATAAAGGCACCAGCCCCATTCCTGAGGCTCCACCCTCATGACTTAATTACCACCTCCTGATAGCATCACATTGCAGATTGGGCTTTCAACCTACGGCTTTTGAAGGGACAGAGACACTCAGTCCATAATGCCATTCACCCCACCACGTGGGGGAGGTCATGGAACTCAAGTGAAGGGGCAGCTGCCAGGCCTCAGAAGCCAGTGGAAACAGCAACTGGGAAGTTCGTTCTGTCAGTCATTGTCCCTCTCCCTCTGTGGCTGCCTGGATCCTAATTCTGCTTCTCCTTGTACCTGAGCTTCAAGCATCATTCTCTGTAGCCTGGCCCTCTCTATGGCGGAAGAATATCCTGCAGGTCTTGGACTCATATGCCTTTAGCTCAAGGGGCCCATAGAGAGTGATTAACTTCTCAGTCTCCATTCTAAATTCCTACCATAAAAAACAAAACAAAAACCACAATAACCTCATGATCCAGTTTAGCTCAAGCCTCTATCATGAATCTCTTCAGCTACAGTCAGGAGAAAGATCAGGTAAGTGAGGTCTTGGACAGGAAAAGCATTGAATAAAGTCATAATAAACTGAAAATTATTAGTAAATAAGAAGTTTTTATACTATTTCCCCTGTTGATTGAGAAACCACTGAAGTTTTTAAAACGATTCCCCAAATATCTCAGAGCCATTTAAAATAGCTTCTAGGTTTAGATTTGCCAGACACGTACGATCTATGTCATAAAGTGTCAGTTTTAGTGTTCTTTTATCACAGTAGCACCTGCCGGGACTATCAGGGGAGTGTATGCTTACTTTCTTGGAAAATATTCAAGAAAACTCCAAGCTGTATTGCCCGTAATCAGGACAACAGGCTAGGCTTTGGCCTGACGGCTTGAGTTCTGTGACGTTTTCTCAATATACGCAGGGCAAGTGATCTATAGGGCCTGTGAGATACAAGCTCTCTGCTGAAGAGAGGTCACTGCATGGCAATAATGGACAAACGGACCCCGAAAGGACAGTGTTTATGTGCTTGGAGGTAAAGTGGCGGTGGGAATAGCGCATGTGTTCACGGGCATGACGGGAACAATACTCAGAAGACTTTAACGGTAAGTAGAGGGAAATCAAGAGTGATACACTGGGGTTGGAATCTGCAAAACCTCAGGGAGACAGGGTGAAAATACAATGACCACAATTAAGGTCTCCTTTTCTTGACAAATAGTGAGGTCTCAGAAGTGTGGGGAGCTGAGCTTCAGACACGACATGCCAACTCATACGGATGTGAGGCGGCTACTACTTCCGGTACAGCTTCCACATCTCAGAGACATTAGGTACTGTAGCGTGCAATGAGCTACTAGAGAAGCCCGAATAGGAAAAGTGCCACAGGTTCAAATGTCAGAAAACAGAACTGGCCGGTATGACGTAAGAAATTGGCTGGGGTGTGTGTGAAAAGCAGCGTTGTTGAGTTTATGTACCAACTGCTGAAATAATGCTGGATGTGTTGACTGAACTCATCAGGAATAAAAGGTGGTAACAAAAGCTATCCTATTATTGAGAGAGGCCTAGAAGTGAAAGACAGAGCGACAGGTATGGGCTATAGAGTAAATAGGATGACTTCACAATTCATTACAATATGTTAATTTCCTGAATAAATTTTTATGAGTGATGTCCATATGACCGTTATAGGATATGGATGGAATTGTGCCCCTGTCTCCAAATTCCTACACTGAAGTCCTAACCTTCAATGTGACTATATTTGGAGATGGAGCTTTTAGGAAGTAATGAAGATGAAAAGAGGTCATAAGGGTGGAGCTCTCATCTCAGCAGATTGGTGGCTTTATAAGAAGAGAGACATTTCCATGTGCATGCACAGAAGAAAGGCCATATAAGGACACAGCTTTGTGTCCTGGCTTTGTAAGCCAGGAAGACGGGTCCCACCAGACACCAACCCTGCAGGACCTTGATCTGGGACTTCTCAGCTTCTAGAACCATGGGAAAGTAAATTTCTGTTGGTTAAGCCACCCAGTCTATGGCATTTTGTTATAGCAGCCCAAGAAGACCGATACATATAGCCATAATCATGACTGCACATACATATAAGTTTACCTAATTTTTCTTTAGGCTATGAAATTACCCTGACCAAATGCTTCTATTTGCAGTAAAGATATCACCTACTATAATCTTCTTTTTGGACGAGTATAGTATTTTGTGGATAATTGGATTTTTGATCAGACATAGGTCAGAGACAAACTGCCTGTACCATGGCAGAGTAAGAGATGAGTAGAGGCTGGAGCTTGGGAAATGGAACACTGTGAAATTAGAGATAGAAATCAGGAGCACCAGGCTGACAGCTCTTCATCCTCCTTCTAGATGCACATGGAGTCTTGCTGGTCGCTGGTTCCCATCAGGAATCAAGAGGAGCACCGTGTCTGCCCATCCATGTATCAATTTTTAGCATACTCCTTTTTCCTGAATGAATATGCAAGACTGTCAAACAGGGAGAAACTGATGTGCTCTGGTCTACAACACTCCACCTGCTGTGGACTGTGTCTACATCTTTGGCTAAATATATCAGAAACTCAATCTAATTTTGTGGTAATTGTTTATTGGTAGTTTCCTCCCGCTGAATTCTGGGGCCACCTTACATAATACATCTTTCAATTCCTTTTTCCATCCTGGGTTCTATGCTGGGGCCAAACAAGCATCATGTTAATACAGATAGGCACTTTTCGGAGAAGAGTGAAATATTTGTTTTGAATTAAAATCTGGAGGTATTCATTTCTAAAGCTCCCTCTTAGTAAAGACATAGGAGGAAAATGGGGACAGCCCAGGTGAATGATAGAAGGGCTGTTAGGCATCATAGACTTGGGGCATGTGAGAAGTTTGAGAATAAGGGACAAATGAACAAATTTGTGAAACTACCTTCAGGATGTTAGCAATCAAAGAGCTTAAAGGGAATGTTTAAAACATTCTGCCACTAGAAACTGAGTAGAACACAACTTACTGAAAAAATTGATTTGGGATGACTCAATTTGCATCTTCTATTTGTGATTTGTATACTGAAAATATTTGCCAGATTCTTATCTGCTATAGAGTGAACGTGCTTTTCTTCAAGCATGCATTTTTACTTGCCTTTAACTGAGTTATTTTTCTAGCACTGATTCAAACTGATCCACTCGGTTTTTACTGTTTGATCCAGTAACGGTTAATACATAGGATTGCTTGAGTGCCTTTCTAATTGTATACTAATTCCTGAAATCCTTACAACAATCACAGAAGGTCTGCATTACCGTTTCACAGTCAGGGACACTGAAGCTTGGAGAAGTTAAGGAACTTGCCCAACGTCAGACACAAGTAGTAAGAGTAGTAGAACCAGGATGTGAATGTGGATAGCCCAAGTCCAGATTGCTTCCTCTTCGCTACTTTATCAAAACAACTAGCATTGCCCATTGAAACTGTACAGGGTATCCTAGAATTTGCAACTTCCATTCAGGACGCCACGTTTATTTTTTCTCATATTCTGAATTTTTAGCCATCTAATCATTTCTATACGTCAGTGCATTCCTGTAATAAATAATGTCATTGCAGCATCGAGGCATGAAAACTGAATGTACTACCTTGAACCACTCAAATTTGGCTAGTGAGTAGAACAGTAGTACAGCTATTTCTTTTTCTTTTCTTTTTTTTTAAATATTTATTTGACAGAGAATGAGGGTGGGGAGGAACAGAGAGAGAAGTAGAGAGAGAATCCCAAGTAGGTTTCACACTGTCAGGGCAGAGCCCAACATGGGGCTCGATCTCACTCATGGTGAGATCATGACCTGAGCTGAAATCAAGAGTCAGACCCTTAATTGACTGAGCCACCCAGGTGCCCCTCTCCTTTCTCTTTTGACAGCACAGTACTTTATGGTATAAGATGATGTCAGCGTTGGCATAGGTCCAACTCACAGATTGTCTTAACTTTTCTTGAATGCTCTTTAATGCCTCAACATTGGCTAGAATGCATGTAAGCAAAATGACGCTACTGGGCCACCATTAGGAGAGGGCTGGAAGTGTGGGAAAGCAGACATGTATGTGAGATGTACACCAAGAACGAGAAGCCCAGGGTCATAGTAGACATCTGGGTGGAAGCTTGCTTTAGCTACCAGAGATTGTTAGAAGGCAACTCTTAGAATGGAAGCCTGTTGTGCCTATTACACGAACTGCAAACATAGTCTGGGGTCAGAAGTTCTGGTCGGTGGGCCAGCTGTGGGATTCTCTCAGGAGAGAGTGGTATTATCAGCTCTGGGCTTGCAGCAGGGCCCAGGGAGTCTTGTCAGCCTAAATCTCATCTTCAGAGATCTCAAGTGGATTCCAGCACCAGTTAGAACTCAGAGTTCCTGGTAATAAAAAAAGAAATGATTGAGAGACTGGACTTGTTGCTAGACCACAGACTACTCTGGGTCCACCTGCTCATTCTTCTCCTCCAGTATGTCAAGCAGGCCCCAGTGTATCTTAAACAACAGGATCTGGGTTCAGAACAATTTCCCTTGTGCTTGATCTTCAGATGACATGCTTCTTTATGAACCAGAAACGTCGTTTGGCATCTTCAGCCACGTGGACATAAGAGGTACAGACGGTACAGTGGATTTGAGGTGAGGCCATATAATATGGCTTCGCAGTTTTGTTTCCTGGTTATTCATATTTTCAAGGTTGCCACCAGAATGCCTATCCAGGGAACAAAAAGAGGGTGTCGAGGAAGAAATGACAGTGACAAATCCCTATAAAAGTCTAAATTCACTGATAATCCAATGGGAGAAAAGACATTATCAGCTGCATACATTAACACATTATTAAAACACCCACTCAGGTTTTGAAATATCCATTTAAAATAACTTAATTAAAACCCAGCTGTAAAACTTTCCACACTAACAATGAGACATCTATTTTATTATCATTCTGCATGTCAGTGGCCTTTAAATTTTGAAGATGAAGTGCAGTGCCTTTTAAAAGGAGCGCCAAAAGGGAAAACCTACATAAAATCCATTATGGTCTCAAAGATATTTTTTCCTAGATTTGAGAACATGAATTCCAGTCATCCCCTGGAATATGGGAATAACAGAAAGCACTCTAAGTACAGGACGTCTGTTAGTGTTTGTCTTGTTCGGAGAAATATTAGTCTTCAGCACATTAAGCAATTAAACTGGAAATTTTGAATTGATAGTGTAAAACTGTCCTAAAAATTAGGAAAAAATACATATTCGCATGTTGTTTTATAATATTCCGTCCAATTATAACTTTTTGAAGTATTCATTTATAAACAACTTATTGAGCCTTGTGGAAACCCTAAGAAATGTAGTAATGTGAATTTAAAGCCAGGTTTTCAGAAAGCCACCTTTAATTTTGTACTTTTGGCCAAAGTCCTCTTTCAGCAAATACAAGGGTGAACCGGGGCTCACACTGTGATGCTGATGCCTTTGTTCCTGGCTCACAGAGCACTTGGTACTCCTGGTCCCCTGCTGGCCGCAGCCCTGGGTTTGGTCCAGCATCCACACATGTGATTTGCTGTTGCTTCCGTCTTGGAAACCCACACCCGTCCCAGCTGACACGAATGGCTAGTTTTTCCAAGGTTCCTCTCAGATTCCATTACATTGTAGTCACCTTTAGATTTCTTTAGAATCTGTGTTTCAGACCTCAGAAATAAGAATATAATTTCATACCCCAAAATAAAGTACTACCAGTGGCTATCCTACCTAAACGCCCACAGACACGATAGATGTCAGGCTATTTACCTTTGTCATTGTCATTCTGGAGACGAAGCTGTCACAGCCATTGCTAGAATTAACAAGTGACTGGAAGGATTATAAACAAGCTCTGAAAAGAAGAAACTATACTGTTAATATTAATGTTAACACAAATTGAGAGATTATGAGCTTCTCACGGCAGAATGTCAATAACACATTTGTTGATTTCTACCTTCCCCCAAACAAATTTTTCCTTACAGGATCTATTTGTAATATGTGAGCGCACAAGAACTTCAATGTTTACACGTTGGAAAATTGAGGTTTTAGAATTAAAGGTGCCATGTGGCTTTTCACCAGGCTTTCCCCTTACTCGAAAACACTTGAGTTTTTCCCGTTTTCTATATTACCAAACCCAGATTCCTCTATCTGGGGGTCAGTCAATGCCTTCCCCAATCGGGCACCATCCAATCCACCAGAAAATATACTCTTGAGTTTCCCATGTACACACTGCAGTTAAGCCCTCCTTCTCTTCATCTATGCTAACCTTAACCAAACTTGAGGCAACTCTCTCAATCCAAAGATTAGTCTCTTGAATATCTAGGTCCTGGCACACTCAACACCCTAATTTAGCACTGAATTTGGTACCTAGGTATACACTACATCCATTTGTAGCATGATGCTATTTAATTATTTTCCATGCCTCACTCTACTTCTTTCAACTGTTCTGGAGGCACGAAACAACTAAATAATGAAGTCCAAAAGCAATCAAATGCCATTTTCTGGGTCAGACACCGAGTGGGTTGGGATGCTTAAGAGTGGGAGTAACTCTAGAACCAGCTGCTTGCCAACAAGGATAGTAAGAGCAGCCCCTCCCTCACCAATAGCTCCTACAGATCCTGCAGCTGTCAACCCAACTGAGAGGCAGTTTCTGCTGCTGTGACCCTGGCTGGGAAATAAGGGCTGAGAAAGTAAAGAGAGGAACAGCAATCTATAATCAACTCAGGACTTTCCGTTGTTATAATCTCATCACTCAAGGAGTTATTTTTAAAATATAGTTGAATGGAATTAAGTCTGGCACTTATTTTCAACCCAGATTGGGGGGGAAAAAAAAGCAAAAATTCATGAAATACAAATCTAAGATTACTTTTTTTTTTAATTGTATTTTCTTCCTGGAATTGGCAGACCAAAAGCTATAATAAAATGTTTATAGGATTTTAATATATTAAACTGTAAGTCAAATGCATTCATTTGAAATGCATTTATTGTAATTTTTTATAGTTTTATAAAGTTAAGCATATACTGTATGTCTCTATATTTATACAGATTTCTTGAATAGATCTCTCCAGCAGACATCACCCGTTAAACTTTTATATATCTTAATCTCCAGTGAGAAATACCAAAGTGAAATAGGTCATTTCTTTCCATGGTGGAGCTGCTGGCTGATTCCAAGCTGTGACCAAATGATCTCTCTTTGAGGCCAGAGGAGAAATATGAACATGGTCTTATTTTTCCTTATGTGTATTTTCAAGAGTTTATTAATAATTCTACTTTAATGATCATGAGAGTTAACTTTTAGGACTGCTTAGTTCATGCAAAAAAAAAAAACTAAGAGAAGAAGTCTTTATCTCTTCAAGACGATATAACTTTGTGGAATTTTTAAAAATCTTAAAGGACAAATGTGTGTTTGGAAAGAAAAATGGACACTGACTTGGAAGCTTATAGTTAAAACACCTCCAGTTACCTTTATATAATCTATACTCTGAAGATAGGAAATGTGTTCCAACTGTTTTAACTTTTAATTGAAGCCAATTTGTATTTTCCCGCTCAGTCATTAATTCAGTTTGTGAGAACAAAATTCTTCTTTTTTTTTAAACAAAGTGAAACATAAACAACCCAGAGACTTCCCAAAGAAAATTAAAGAGTGCTACAAGATCCTTATACATTATTCTAAATATTTATTGATTCTGACTCCGTATCCTGCAATGTGCCAAACTCTTTGCATGAATCATCTCATTTAATCTTCATGGAAATCATAGGAAATGAATACAATTATCATCACCATTTTATGAGGAAAGGACTAAAGTTTAGAGGGTTTAAATTGCCTAAAGTCATAGAATTTTGGCAGATCCAGAATTCACACCTGGACCTTCTGACTCCAAAGCTAAAGCCTTAAGTCACTATTCTATTTTGCCTCCAAGACAAAAGTAAGCCTTATCTTTGAGCTTATTTTAAGCTGAAGATGAGAATCTTTTTGAGAGCAACAGTTATATAATGATAGCCCAGAAAGAAGCCTAAGATTTTGTACCCAATTTGTACCCATGCTTGGGTTTTTTTGTTTTGTTTGTTTGTGTTTTTGCCATACCCAGCAAATCTCTGACACCTGCTTAGTGTCCTACAATTCAACTCAGTTCTGACACTCATTACCTGGAGACAGTGCCAGACCCCACAGGTTAAGGTCTCAGTCCTACAAGACTGCCTCCAGCCCCTGCAAATGCCAACTGCAAATCCACATTGTCACCTGTGATTCTGATGACTAGGCTATAGGTTGGAGTTTCCCACAACCTCCTCCATGGGTTTGGTTAATTAGCCAGAGTGGCTTACAGAACTCAGAAGTGCAGTTTACTGACTAGGCAACTGGTTTATCATAAAAGAATATAACTCAGGAACAGCCAAGTAGAAAAGACGCACAGGGCAAGGAATTGAGCAAGGTCATACAGTGAAATGCTCTCTTAAAGTACCACTCTCCACAAGTCTCCACGCATTCCCTAACCCAGAATCTCTACAAACTCTATCCTTTTTGAGTTTTTATGGAGCCTTCATTACATGGGCACTGTTGATTAAATCATTGGCCATTGGCAACTGATTCTACCTGCTGTCCTCTCCCATCCCTGGAACTCAGGAGGTGGGACTGAAAGTTCCAACCCTCCAATCACAAGGTTGGTCCTCCAGGTCACCAGCCCCCAACCTTAGGTGTGTCCAAAAGTTACTTCATTAACATAACAAATGCCCTTTACTGCTCTTATCACTTAAGAAATTCCAAACACTTTAGGAGTTCTGTGCCAGAAAAGGAATCAAAGACCAAATATATATCTTTGTTACGAATCACAATATTACAAAGCCCCAGGCCTTGTATTTTTGATTGCAGGGAAATTTTTCCCCTAAGAGAGGATGAGACACAGCTGGGTAAAGACTTCACACTGTCCCCTTTCTCCAGCACATAGTCCTAGTGGTCTGCGTGCTTTAGACTAGGATATCTTTGGGGACTGGGGTGTCTCTTGCTGAGCTTACTGACCTTGGGGGTAAAAGTATGTGCACTAGTCTGTTCATTTCTCTTCATCTTTAACTCCATGGGGAGGTAGGAGGACTCAGGCTATTTTTCAAACTTCTTGGATCTTTAGTATCCTCAAGCAATGAGCAGTCATCTCTGTGTGTTTCCCAGAGTTGATGTAATGACATGTTTGAAGACTTTTTGAGAACAAAACAAAATGCTATCCAAACATTGGTTTTCTTTGATATTCCATTAAATTGAGGGTATAAGGATAAAGCAGTTACAATAGACCATCAAATATGGCTCATGAAAAATATTTCTTAAAATGAGAAAATTTAACAGATACACACTTTAATCTTTAAATGGCTTAAATATGGATCATGGCAACACATCGGTGCGATCACTTGTTTTTGTGTAATCGCTCGTAGGATGATCTAAGTGGGAATATATTTTATTTTTTATTTTATTTTATTTTTAATGTTTATTTATGTTTGAGAGAGAGAGGGAGAGCAAGAGACCTAGCACATGAGCCAGGGAGGGATAGAGAGAGAGAGGGAGACACAGAATCTGAGGCAGGCTCCAGGCTCTGAGCTGTCAGCACAGAGCCCAACACCAGGCTCAACCTCATGAGCTGCAAGATCATGACCTGAGCCAAAGTCAGACACTTAACTGACTGAGCCATCCAGGTGCCCTCTGAGTGGGAATATTTCAGATGAAGAATTAACTTGTGTTGCCAAATACACTACCAGGAATTTTGGAGTTTGCTAATGAAGGTGGGAATGTGTGGTTGGTAGAACTCTGGAACAGCAGGTGGAAGGAAGGAAAGACAGGCTGGGCAGGATGGCAGGATCCCTGACCACTGGTAACAAAACATCCTTTAATAGAGACTGGTTACTACATATACAGGAAAAGTAGTCTTTTTTTTTATTAAAAAAATTTTTTTTAATGTTTATGCATTTTTGAGAGAGACAGAGAGAGACAGAGCACGAGCAGGAAAGGAGCAAAGAGAGAGGGAGACACAGAATCTGAAACAGGCTCCAGGCTCTGAGCTGTCAGCACAGAGCCCGATGAGGGGCTGGAACTCACAAACCATGAGATCATGACCTGAGCCGAAGCCAGACGCTCAACCAACTGAGCCACCAGGGCACCCCAGAAAAGTAGTCTTTTATTTTGTTCTAAACATTCTCGGTAAAACACAAAAGGAGACACCACACTTGCCTTGTGTTTCCAGGACTTTGGGGAAAGCAGGAAGCGGGCAGGACTCCGGAGTCGGACTGATCAATAGCCAAGCCAGCAGAGGCCCAAGGGTGAGCCCAGGGCAGTGATCACTGCCCAGGTAAGAGTGGGAAGACAGGTGAAGGTGGACTCTCAAGCGGATAATAGAAAACCAATCCTATTTTCAAGTCCTGGAGGAAGAGGCTCCACCAAAGAGAAGTGAAACAAACATCCTGTTACATGTAGGGTAGATCTTTAGTCGCAGTACATTAAAGGGAAGGGGACATGCGTACAGATGGCCTCACATTACACTTATTTCAGGGCCTTTCTCATGCCTGTGTGGCATTTTCAGCCTCCCTGTTTGTAGTGACTCACACTTAAGCACAGATGCTTCCTCAGTATCTCTAGGGCTGTTTCTAGTAACAGTTGCTAATACCGTCTCTAAAGTGCCATCAAGAAGTTGTTCTTTAAGTGCACCTGCAAGTGTGGGCCCCACTTCTGGTTGTCCTAGTGGTGACGGCTTTCTCTCTCTTACCCGGGAAGATTCTGCCACCCTCAGGCTTCTGCTCTGAGCATTTTCACTCTCGAGTGCCACCAGCAGTGACTTTAGATGTAGCCCTGTGGTCTTGGGACAGGAAGATGTGACTTTCAGGCGGAGCACAACCTGGAAAACTGACAGACTTTGTCACTTGCTGTGGTACTTGGGCAAACTTCTCCAATTTCGTCTACACCAACCACACCGTGGCCTCGGGCTGCCCAAGTTACAGCAGTTGTTTTTTGTACCTCTTCCAGGCACTCAGCTCTGCTTGTTTTCAGAAAAGGGATCCTCTTTCCCCCAGTCTTTGTATACTTGTGTCTTTGGTTCTTTCACCTTCTGAGGGATTGCCTTCTCTGGATTATCTTTCTATATCACTATCCTAAAATAGCTTTTTCTTTTCTTTTTTTTTTTAGTGTGGATCTTTCATATATGGCTTTTGTATATGTCGAGGTATGTTTCATATACGTTGAGGTATGTTCCCTCTGTCCCTACTTTGTTGAGGGTTTTTATCAAGAATGGATGCTGTACTCTGTAAAATGCTTTTTCTGCATCTATTGAGAGGATCATACGGTTCTTATCCTTTCTTTCATTAGTGTGGTGTATCACATTGATTGGTTTGCAATTATTGAACAACGCTTGGAGTCCAAGACTAAATCCCGCTTGATTCTGAATAATTCTTTTGGAAAAGAGTACGGGGGTTCCTCAAAAAGTTAAAAATAGAACCACCTTACAACTCAGCCATTGCACTACTTGGTACATACCCAAAGGATACAAAAATACTGACTCGAAGGGACCCACGCACGTCAGTGTTTATAGCAGCATTATCAACAATAGCCAAATTATGGACAGAGCCCAAATGTCCATCCACTGATGAATGCATAAAGAATATGTGCTATATATATATATATATATATATATATATATATATGTATATGTATGTATGTATAGTGGAATGGAATATTGTTCAGCCATCAAAAAGAATGAAATCTTGCCATTTGCAATGACACGGATGGAGCTAGAGTGGATCATGCTAAGTGAAATACGTCAATCAGAGAAAAGACAAACGCCATATGATTTCACCCATATGTGGAATTTAAGAAACAAAACAGATGAACATAGGGGAAAGAGAAAAATAAGAGGGAAGCAAACCATAAGAGACTCTTAACAATAGAGAACAAACTGAGGGTTGATGGAGGGAGGAGGTAGGTGAGAGATAGGCTAGATGGGTGATGGGTATTAAGGAGGGCACTCGTTGGGATGACTACTGGATGTTGTATATAAGTGGTGAATCACTGAATTCTACTCCTGAAACCAATATTATACTATATGTTACCTAAAATTTAAATAAAAACTTGAAATAAATAAATAGGTAGGTAGGTAGGCAGGTAGGTAGATAGCTTTTTTTCCTACCACTGTATTTTCTAGTTTTTGTGTATGTGTGTGGTAAAATACACATGTAAAATTTACCATCATAACCATGATTCAGTATACAGCTGAGTGGCATTGTATACATTCACACTGTTGGCAATCTTCACCATCACCCATCTTTAGAACAACTTCGTCTCCCCCAACTGAAACTCTGTTCTCATTCAACACTAACCCTCCATGCCTTGTCCTCCCCGCTCCCTGAAGACCCTGGTAACCACCATTCTGCTTTCTAACTCCATGAAACCGACTATTGTAGGTATGAGGTACCTACCACTTTTTATCTCACCACCTGACTTTCTGTCTGCATTCACACATCACAAATTGAAGTTATTTTCTTAGTTTATTGCTTTAGAGTTTATCACCCATATGATCTACTGAAATGTAAGTGATTTGAGGTCAGGAATCTTATTTTTCTTATTTGCCACGATATCCCCAGACATTCAGCAGTGCTTGCCATGTGGTAAATGCTCAATAAATACTTATTAGATTCATGAGTAAGTAAACACATTCCTGGTCTTTAAGTTCTTTGGGTTTTTCTGCTTTGTGATTATATTCCTAAAATATGTGAGCTATGGTTAGTCTCCTCATTTTGAGAACGTGCTCAAAATGAGACAAATTATTCAAATGAAAATAATTCACAAAAGAATCAAAGTTACATAACAGAGCAAGAGAGATCATGCAATAGATAGCTGAGGTTTTTGAAAACATATATGACATATAGTTCTGTTTTCTGTTTCTTGAGGAAAAGTTTGTTAACCAAAAACAAAAACTTACTCCTAGAGCTGATAAAACTGGACTAGTGAATGCATTTTTCACAAGCTTACAATATGACTTCAGGATGGATATTATCAATAATTAATCAAAGTTCTGACATTATTTAGTAGTAGCCAGAGAAAGGCCATTGTCTTTTTCTGAACCAGAAAATTCTTCCACATATTTCCATTTTATTTTTTAAAAATTTGTTTTGACTCCTAGTGATCAATGAAATTCAGTTTGAATACATACAGTAACAGAGATGCCACAGTGACTATTCCTTTTTATTTTGGCTTTTCTTTTATCCAAATAACTTGGCCTTTCTTTGGACCAAGTTATTCAATAAGTGAAAGTCAATTAGGTACACCAAAAAAGGAAAAACATTACATTAAAATGTTTCTGAATCACAACAAGTACAAAAAAAAAACCCCATGAAAATAAGTTTAGAAGGCCTGATGGATTTTCTTTCAGATTTAGGGCATCTGTCTGCCTTTCTCTTTTGGGGCAATACTTGTGTAAAAAGTGGACAGTCACAATTATTAATGGTCAAATAAAAAGAATATGTTTTTTAAAGTAAATCTCATGTCTTTAAACCATCACAAACCATTCACCACCATATGAGTCTCCTACAGGAATTTCTATTCCACAAGCTATTGTTGGAGCATTTCATAACAATGAACATGTTTACAGGGCAGACTCGTGACTGAGGATATAATCTTATCAGCTGAGGGTGTCAGGGAAGCATTTTTCACCCCTGTTATTACACAATGACTACACTATTAGCATGACAATTCTTTTTTACCGATTTCCCCAATTTCAGGCACTGCTTGTATTTAAACATCTTTAAACTAAATCAATAATATCTATACTTAAGAATATTTGGGGCGCCTGGGTGGCACAGTCGGTTAAGCGTCCGACTTCAGCCAGGTCACGATCTCGCGGTCTGTGAGTTCGAACCCCGCGTCAGGCTCTGGGCTGATGGCTCAGAGCCTGGAGCCTGTTTCCGATTCGGTGTCTCCCTCTCTCTCTGCCCCTACCCCGTTCATGCTCTGTCTCTCTCTGTCCCAAAAATAAATAAAAACGTTGAAAAAAAAAATTAAAAAAAAAAAAGAATATTTAACTCATTGGGGTGCCTGGGTGACTCAGCCAATTAAGCAACCATCTGTTGATTTCAGCTCAGGTCATGATCTCATGGCTTGTGGGATCTAACTTCATACAGGCTCCATGCTGACGGGGCAGGGCCTGCTTGGGATTCTCTCTCTTACTCTCTCTCTGCCCCTTCCCTGCTTGTGCGCTCTCTCTCTTTCTCTCTCTCGAAATAAATAAACATTGAAAAAAAAGACTAACTCATTGACAACCTTATTAAAATTCATTTTTGGGGCGCCTGGGTGGCGCAGTCGGTTGAGCGTCGGACTTCAGCCAGGTCACGATCTCGCGGTCCGTGAGTTCGAGCCCCGCGTCGGGCTCTGGGCTGATGGCTCAGAGCCTGGAGCCTGCTTCCGATTCTGTGTCTCCCTCTCTCTCTCTGCCCCTCCCCCGTTCATGCTCTGTCTCTCTCTGTCCCAAAAATAAATAAACGTTGAAAAAAAAATTGATTCATTTTTGAAATATGATCATTTGTATTTAGAAAAGAGTTCTTTTGGGGAGGAGCCAAGATGGCGGAACAACATGGAAGGTTTTTGTGTGTCTCGTGTCCATGAAATACAGCCAGAACAACACTAAACCATCCTACACACTTAGAAAACTGATTGGAAGATTAACACAACAATCTGCACAACCTGAACCACAGAATTCAGCAGGTACATGACACGGAGAGCTGAACTTGGGGAGCAAGAGGCCCCGAAAAAAAGAGAAAAAACTCATTTTTATTTTCAATTTTCATTAAAAATATCTGTCTTTAATTTTTATTACTATATTTTTTACATTTGTGTAAATTTTTTCAAATTTGACTTTACTTCCATCATTTTATTTTAGTCTACTTCAGTGTACTGATGTTTTCAAATTTTCAAACAATTTCCTTTTTATTCTTTTTCTTTTTTTCTTTTTCATTTCTTTTCTTTTTCTTGAGGCAGAAAGAGAAAAACTTCATTTTTACTTCAATTTCTTTTAAAAATATTTTTACTTAATTTTTATTACTATATTTTTTTGCTTTTATGTAAATTTTCCCTAATTCTATCTTACTCCCATCATTTTATTTCAGTCTACTACAGGGTATTCACTTTTTCAAATTTTCAAACGATTTCTTTTTTTGTCTTTTCTTTTTTCTTTTTTTAATCTTTTTTCTTTTTCATTTCTTTTCTTTTTTCTTAAATACAGAAAATGAAAAAATTCATATTTCTTTTTAATTTTTATTAAAAATATTTTTCTATAATTTTTCTTACTATATTTTCTACTTTTGTGTATTTGAGTCTACTTTAGTGTATTCATTTTTTCAAATTCTCAAACTATTTCCTTTTTTTCTCCCCCCCCCCTTTTTTTTTTGTTTCTCTAATCTGTCAACTCACTTTCTATACCCAGACCAAAACACACCTAGGATCTAGCATCATCTATTCGATTTTTGTGTGGGTGTGTTTTTAATTTTTAATTTAAATATTTTTTTAATTTTAATTTTTTTAAATTTCCATCTTTCTACCTCATTAATTCCTTTTCTCCCTTCAGAATGACAAAATGAAGGAATTCACTCCAAAAGAAAGAGCACGAAGAAACAACAGCCAGGGATTTAACCAACACAGACACAAGCAAAAGAGCACAATTTAAGAAATTGTGAAAATCAGTGACTCATCAGAGTCAGAAATAGAGAAATCAGTGACTCATTAAAAAGGAACAACATCAGAATCATAGGGGTCCCAGAGGACAAAGAGAGAGAAATAGGGGTAGAAGGGTTATGTGAGCAAATAATAGCAGAAAACTTTCCTAACCTGAGGAAAGACACAGACAGCAAAATCCAGGAAGCACAGAGGACCCCCATTAGATTCAACAAAACTGACCATCAACAGGTCATATCATAGTCAAATTCACAAAATACTCAGGCAAGGAGAGAATCATGAAAGCAGCAAGGGAAAAAAAGTTCCTAACTTACAAGGGAAGACAGATCAGGTTTGCAGCAGACCTATCCACAGAAACCTGGCAGGTCAGAAAGGAGTGGCGGGATATATTCAGTGTGCTGAATCAGAAAAATATGCAGCCAAGAATTTTTTATCCAGCAAGGCTGTCATTCAAAATAGAGAGATAAAAAGTTTCCCAGACAAACAAAAATTAAAAGAGTTTGTGACCACTAAACCAGCCCTGCAAGAAATTTTAAGGGGGACTCTCTGAGGGGAGAAAAAAATGAAAAATATATATATATAAATACCAAAAGCAACAAAAGATTAGAAAGGACCAGAGAACACCACCAGAAACTCCAACTCTACAAGCATCATAATGGCGATACATTCATATCTTTCAGTACTCACTCTAAATGTCAATGGACACAATGCTCCAATCAAAAGACATTGGGTAACAGAATGGATAAGAAAACAAGACCCATCTATATGTTGTTTACAGGACACCCACTTTAGACCTAAAGACACCTATAGATTGAAAACAAGGGGATGGAGAACCATCTATCATGCTAATGGTAAACAAAAGAAAGCCAGAGTAGCCATACTTATATCAGACAATCTAGACTTGAAATTAAAGACTGTATCAAGAGATGCAGAAGGGCATTATATCATAAACAAGGGGTCTATAGACCAAGAAGACCTAACAATTGTAAACATTTATGCGCCAAATGTGGGAGGACACAAATATAGAAATCAATTAATCACAAACGTAAAGAAACTCATCGATGGTAATACCATAATAGTAGGAGACTTCAACATCCCACTCACAGCAATGGACAGATCATCTAGTCAAACAATCCATAAGGAAACAATGACTTTGAAGAACACATTGGACCAGATGGACTTAACAGATATATTCAGAACATTTCATCCTAAAGCAGCAGAATATACATTCTTCTCCAGTGCACATGGAACGTTCTCCAGAATAGACTATATACTGGGACACAAATCAGCCCTAAGTAAGTACAAAAAGATCGAGATCATACCGTGCATATTTTCAGACCACAATGCTATGAAACTCGAAATCAACCACAAGAAAAAATTTGGAAAGGTAACAAATACTTGGAGACTGAAGAACATCCTACTAAAGAATGAATGGGCTAACCAAGCAGTTAAAGAAGAAATTAAAAAGTATATGGAAGTCAATGACAATGATAGCACCACAACCCAAAACCTCTGGGATGCAGCAAAAGCGGTGATAAGAGAAAAGTATATAGCAATCCAGGCCTTCCTAAAGAAAGAAGAAAGATCTCAGATACACAACCTAACCTTATGCCTTAAGGAGCTGGAAAAAGAACAGCAAATAAAACCCAAAAACCAGCAGAAGACAGGAAATAATAAAGATTAGAGCAGTAATTAATGCTATCAAAACCAAAAAAACAGTAGAACAGATCAATGAAACCAGAAGCTGGTTCTTTGAAAGAATTAACAAAATTGACAAACCACTAGCCCGTTTAACCAAGAAGAAAAACAAAAACACCCAAATAAGTAAAATCAAGAATGAAAGAGGAGAGATCACAACCAACACAGCAGAAATAAAAACAATAATAAGAGAATATTATGAGTAATTATATGCCAATAAAATTGGCAAGCTGGAAGAAATGGACAAATTCCTAGAAACATATACACTACCAAAACTGAAACAGGACGAAACAGAAAATTTGAAGAGACCCATAACCAGTAAGGAAATCAAATTAGTAATCACAAATCTCCCAAAAAACAAGAGTCCAGGGCCAGATGGCTTTCCAGGGGAATTCTACCAAACGTTTAAGGAAGAGTTAACACCTATTCTCTTGGAACTGTTCCAAAAAATAGAAATGGAAGGAACACTTCCAAACTCTTTCTATGAAGCCAGCATTACCCTGATTCCAAAACCAGACAGAGACTCCACTAAAAAGGAGAACTATAGACCAATCTCCCTGATGAGCATGGATGCAAAAATCCTCAAAAAGATATTAGGCAACTGGATCCAACAATACATTAAAGAAATTATTCACCACGACCAAGTGGGATTTATACCTGGGATGCAGGGCTGGTTCAATATCTGCAAAACAATTAACGTTATTCATCACATCAATAAAAGAAAGGACAAGAACCACATGATCCTCTCAATAGATGCAGAGAAAGCATTTGACAAAATGCAGCATCCTTTCTTGATAAAAACCCTCAAGAAAGTAGGGATAGAAGGAGCATACCTCGAGACGATAAAAGCCATATACGAGTGACCCAACGCTAATATCATCCTCAATGGGGAAAAACTGAGAGCTTACCCCCTAAGGTCAGGAACAAGACAGGGACGTCCACTCTCACCACTGTTATTCAATATAGTATTAGAAGACTTAGCCTCTGCAATCAGACAACACAAAGAAATAAAAGGCATCCAAATCGGCCAGGAGGAGGTCAAACTTTCACTCTTCACAGATGACATGATACTCTATATGGAAACCCCAAAAGATTCCACCAAAAAACTGCTAGAACTGATTCATGAATTCAGCAAAGTTTCAGGATATAAAATCAATGCACAGGAATCAGTTGCATTCCTATACACTAACAATGAAGTGACAGAAAGAGAAATCAAGGAATTGATCCCATTTACAGTTGCATCAAAAACCATAAAATACCTAGGAATAAATCTAACCAAAGAGGTGAAAAATCTATACACTGAAAACTATAGAAAGCTGATGAAAGAAATGGAAGAAGACACAAATGGAAAAAGATTCCATGCTCCTGACAGAAAGGACAAATATTGTTAAAATGTCGATACTACCCAAAGCAATCTACATATTCAACGCAATCCCTATCAAAGTAACACCAGCATTCTTCACAGAGCTAGAACAAATAATCATAAAATTTGTATGGAACCAGAAAAGACCCCAAATAGCCAGAGCAATCTTGAAAAAGAAAACCAAAGCAGAAAGTATCACAATCCCAGACTTCAAGCTATACTACAAAGCTGTCATCATCAAGACAGTATGGTGCTGGCACAAGAACAGACACTCAGATAAGATCAATGGAATGGAATAGAGAACCCAGAAATGGACCCACAGACATATGGCCAACTCATCTTTGACAAAGCAGGAAAGAACATCCAATGGAATAAAGGCAGTCTCTTCAGCAAGTGGTGATGGGAAAACTGGACAGCGACATGCAGAAGAATGAACCTAGACCACTTTCTTACACATACACAAAAATAAACTCAAAGTGGATGAAAGACCTCAGTGTAAGACAGGAAGACATCAAAATCCTCCAGGAGAAAGCAGGCAAAAACCTCTTTGACCTTGGCCGCTGCAACTTCTTACTCAACACGTCTCTGGAGGCAAGGGAAACAAAAGCAAAAATGAACTACTGGGACCTCCTTAAAATAAAAACCTTCTGCACAGAGAAGGAAACAATCAGCAAAACTAAAAGGCAACAGACAGAATGGGAGAAGATATTTGCAAATGACATATCAGATCAAGGGTTAGTCTCCAAAATCTACAAAGAACTTATCAAACTCAACACCCAAAAAACCAATAATCCAGTGAAGAAATGGGCAAAAGACATGAATAGACACTTCTCCAAAGAAGACCTCCAGATGGCCAACCGACACATGAAAGACTGCTCAACATCACTCATCATCAGGGAAATACAAATCAAAACCACACTGAGATACCACCCCACACCGGTCAGAATGGCTAACGTTAACAACTCAGGCAAGACCAGATGTTGGTGAAGATGTGGAGAAACAGGATCTCTTTTGCATTGTTGGTGGGAATGCAAGCTGCTGCAACCACTCTGGAAAACAGTATGGAGGTTCCTCAAAAAACTAAAAATAGAACTACCCAGCAATTGCACTACTAGGCATTTATCCAAGGGATAGAGATGTGCTGTTTTGAAGGGACACATGCACCCCCATGTTTATAACAGCACTATCAACAATAGCCAAAGTATGGAAACAGCCCAAATGTCCATCGATGGATAAATAAAGAAAATGTGGTGTATATATATATATATATATATATATATATATATATATATGTATATAACGGAGTATTACTCAGCAATCAAAAAGAATGAAATCTTGCCATTTGCAACTACGTGGATGGAACTGGAGGGTATTATGCTACGTGAAATTAGTCAGAGAAAGACAAGTATCCTATGACTTAACTCATATGAGGACTTTAAGAGACAAAACAGATGAACATAAGGGAAGGGAAACAAAAATAATATAAAAACAGGGAGGGGGACAAAACAAAAGAGACTCATAAATATGGAGAACAAACTGAGGGTTGCTGGAGGGGTTGTGGGAGGGGAAATGGGCTGAATGGTTAAGGGGCATTAAAGAATTTACTCCTGAAATCATTGCTTCACTATATGCTAACTAATTTGGATGTAAATCTTAAAAAATAAAAAAATAAAGTTAAATTATAAAAAAAAGAGTTGTTTTTTATAAATATAAAGCATTTTAGAATTCAGATGTAGAAAATAAAATAAAGTGGAATGTGAACTACATGGTCAAAGATATATTGAGATTTATTTGGATATTAAATTTTTCCTGGAAAAAAAAACAAACCTTTTTTTGATATGTATAACTAAACAAATATCTTAATATATTTTTAAATTGCATGACCCTACATAAATGTTAATTATATTTACTTATACTTGAAGTGGTAAAGTGGGCAAAAGTAAATGAGTGATCTTAGAATATATATTTATTCCATTTTAACAGTTTAATGTGAGTACTTCTAGGTTAATCACAAAAATATACAAAATTTTATCTATTTGGCCTAAAAGGCAGTCATTTTAATAGCAGAAAAAATTAAATTTCCCAGCACTATAAGGGTGGCTACAGTCTTTTTAACTAATTTTGTAAGTTATGAGCCTTGATATTTTTCCTTAAAGAACCAGTTTTAGAAGTATCAAGTGAGTTTAGGTGATGAATAATTTTCAAGTAGCACAAGGAGTTCTAAGAGCTAAGTGGCTTTTTTTTTTATTGTCCTCATAAGAAAGTAGAAATAAAATTGATACCCAGAGAGAATCTTCTGGTCCTTGCTACGTAATTTCTTTCTACTGTTTGAGTGTCATAATCCCAACTAAGATTCCAATAGGCTTGGGTTAGGTTGAACAACTGTGCTGGTTTTAGCACTAAATGTCCAACATCCAAGGAAACTCTTCCACGCCAGACAAATCTAGATGGTTGTTCACCCTAATCTGACGTTGGAGGCACTCAACTCCATGCCTCATTTACTATAGTCTTGGCAAGTTTATTTTAAGAACACCTTTTCTTACCACTTGCCACCTTCTTCCTGACACACACTTCTCTTATGCTTTTGGTATTCTTTGTTTAAACAAAATACCTCAGTGTGGCATTCCACTTAGGAAGCAATCTGTGGCAAGTAACAGCCTTATTTCCAACAGCCACATCAAAACTTACTCTTTGCTGTAGGACCTCGCTCTCTGTGAGGGGACTGCAAATTGGCAAATTAAGCTGTGCTAGTTAAAGATAATGCATGGTAATCATTTGTATTTCGGGAGAAACTAGCTTAGTACAAAGAAGTACCTACTCCACGGTAGGCATACTGAGAAAAAATAAAAGCACTCTAAATGAATGTATAGGAAACAAAAGACTGAATTGAATGGGTGCTAGGATTTTAAACCATGGCATAAGAGGCCTGAAACAGGAGTTATTTTATATAATTAGATATACACAGAGGCCAAATTAACGATAGCACCCTTCCACAGAACCTGGAGATATTTTCAAAGTGGAACATCACCTTTCTTGACTGCATGACAGTAGAGGGGGAAAAACAGATTCTTTTGTATTGTGTTCATTTATCCTTTTTCTTCTTCTTCTCCTTTTTTTTTTTTTTTTAACCAGCTAGGTTTGGCATTTGGTGTTATGGTTTGTATGGGAGTCTTGAGTAGACTACATTGTCTGCGTTGTAAAACTTGACTTAATGTAAACATCTCTCCCTTTCTCATCATATATTAGAAAAGTACATTAAAAAAAACAGGTAATCGGGGCGCCTGGGTGGCTCAGTGGGTTAAGCTTCCGACTTCGGCTCAGGTCATGATCTCACGGTTTGTGAGTCCAAGCCCTGTGTCAGGCTCTGTGAAGACAGCTCAGAGCCTGGAGCCTGCTTCAGATTCTGTGTCTCCCCCTCTCTCTGCCCCTCCCCTGCTCATGCTGTCTCTCTCTCTGTCTCTCAATAATAAATAAACATTAAAAATTTTTTTTAAAAAACAGGTAATAGAGACTATGTCAGCTTTTAAGCGTTAGCTTTGTTCCCCACAAAGTTCAGATGTGTTTGGTCATGTACACGAAACCAACAAAAATGTTCACTGTAACATTTTTCTAGGGGCACAAGTCACGTCTTACTTAGGGCAGTGAGTCCATGAGAGAGATCTTGCTTGTATGGTTTTCTCTCTCCACTTTCTCCCTGCCTTACCCACATCAGAGACTTTGTTAGAGCTCTTAAAAGCAGGGCCAGGCACAGAATATACAGAGAAACTATATTACTACAGCTCTGTGAGAACTTAGGTGCTCAGGGCAGCCTGTAAAGGGTCGCCAATGCCATGCTATATAACCAAATGTGGTGCGGGGATTGAATCCGGTAAAAGTATAATCTGTGATTAAGGGAACCGCAAGGTCAATACCTGGAACAAGAGTGGACTCCTGAATGGTGAGGACCGTTGGCCACATCATAAACAAATTAGGAAAAGCCATTGCTACTATTCATGTAACCTCTGAAGGACACAGCCGTGGCTTTATCAGCTTCTTTCTCAGTTTTGTTACAGACACTCGAAATATCAGCACTACCTAGGAAATGTTGACTTATAACTATTTATAGGGATATTTTAAATGTACTTAGATGTATAGCCTGTGAAAACATAGATAATGAGTATATAATGCATTATACATATAATATATAATATATATAATATATTAGACATGTGTATTTAATCTGCCTGGTCTTCTGATTAGGGGAATTTAACCCATAGAAAGAAATTACCATTAGCATCACAGTGCTATTCAGAGGGTGTCATTCAAGTTGAGAAATAATCCTATACTTACAAAATGGAAAAGTGCTTCATGCGCTAGAGTTGTTAGAACAAGCAAACAAAAATTGTCAAACATTGGGGCACCTGGGTGGCTCAACTAGTTAAGCAGCTAAGCATCCAACCCTTCATTTCAGCTCAGATTAGGATCTCACAGTTTCTGAGTTTGAGCCCAATGGTGGGCTTCACACTGACTGTGTGGAGGAAGCTGCTTGGGATTCTCTGTCTCTGTCCCTGTCTCTGTCTCTGTCCCGGTCTCTGTCTCTGTCTCTCTCTCTCTCTGTCCTTCCCCCGGTTCATGTTCTCATGCTTTCTCTCTCTCAGAAACAAATAAATGAACATTTAAAAAGTTGTCAAACATCAGGGGCACCTGGGTGGCTCAGTCGGTTGAGCGTCCAACTTCAGCTCAGGTCATGATCTCACTGTTTGTGGGTTCGAGACCTGCATCAGGCTCTGTGCTGACTGCTTGCTCAGAGCCTGCAGCCTGCTTCAGATTCTGTGTCTCCTTCTCTCTCTGCCTCCCCCTGCTCACGCTTTGTCTCACTATGTTTCTCAAAAATAAATAAATGTAAAAAAATTTTTTTTAAGTTGTCAAACATCAAAACTCCAAAATGCTATCCTTCATCCATTGTTAATTTCTGTTACAAATTTACTTTCATTGTTACTTCAATTAGGCATTTAACCACTTTTAAATTCTAAAATCTGTATGGAACCGCAAAAGATCCTGAATAGCCAAAGCAATCCTGAAAAAGAAAACCAAAACTGTATCACAAAGCCGTAGTCATCAAGACAGTATGGTACTGGCACAAAAACAGGCACATAGATCAATAGAACAGAATAGAAAACCCAGAAGCAGAGCCGCAGGAAATAATATCCAAAGGCAAAAAGACATCTCTTCAACCAATGGTGTTGGGAGAACTGGACAGAGACATGCAGAATGAAACTGAACCACTTGCTTAAACCATACACAAAAATAAATTCAAAATGGGTGAAAGACCTAAATGTGAGATAGGAAACAATAAAAATCCTAGAAGAGGACACAGGCAGCAACCTCTCTGACCTTGGCCAGAGCAATTTCTTACTAGACACGTCACCAGAGGCCAGGGAAACAAAAGCAAAAATGAACTATTGAGACTTCATCAAGATAAAAACTTCTGCACAGCAAAGGAAACAATCAACAAACAAAAAGGCAGCCTACGGAATGGGAGAAGATATTTCCAAATGACATAGCTGATCAAGGATTTGTATCCAAAATCTATAAAGAACTTATCAAACTCAACACCCAGAAGACAAATAATCCGTTAAGAAATGGACAGAAGACATGAATAGACATTTTGCCAAAGACATCTAGATGGCTAACAGACATATGAAAAGATGTTCAACATCACTCGTCATTAGGGAAATGCAAATCAAAACCACAATGAGTTAATATTCACACCTGTCAGAATGGCTAAAATGAACAACACAGGAAACAGCAGGTGTTGGCGAGGATGCAGAGAAAGGGGAGCTGTGTTGCACTGTTGGTGGGAATGCAAGCTGGTGCAGCGACTCTGGAAAACAGTATGGAAGTTCCTCAGAAAGTTAAAAATAGAACTGCCCTATGATCCAGCAATTGTGCTACTGGGTACTTACCCAAAGGATACCCCAATGTTTTTGTTTGTTTGTTTGTTTTGAATTTAGTGTTAATATCTGAATATTCATTTTCTTTTTTTTTAAATATGAAATTTATTGACAAATTGGTTTCCATACAACACCCAGTGCTCATCCCAAAAGGTGCCCTCCTCAATACCCATCACCCACCCTCTCCTCCCTCCCAACATCAACTCTCAGTTTGTTCTCAGTTTTTAACAGTCTCTTATGCTTTGGCTCTCTTGCACTCTAACCTCTTTTTTTTTTTTTTCCTTCCCCTCCCCCATGGGTTCCTGTTAAGTTTCTCAGGATCCACATAAGAGTGAAACCATATGGTATCTGTCTTTCTCTGTATGGCTTATTTCACTTAGCATCACACTCTCCAGTTCCATCCACGTTGCTACAAAAGGCCAGATTTCATTCTTTCTCATTGCCACGTAGAATTCCATTGTGTATATAAACCACAATTTCTTTATCCATTCATCAGTTGATGGACATCTAGGCTCTTTCCATAATTTGGCTATTGTTGAGAGTGCTGCTATGAACATTGGGGTACAAGTGGCCCTATGCATCAGTACTCCTGTATCCCTTGGGTAAATTCCTAGCAGTGCTATTGCTGGGTCATAGGGTAGGTCTATTTTTAATTTTCGAGGAACCTCCACACTGCTTTCCAGAGCGGCTGCACCAATTTGCATTCCCACCAACAGTGCAAGAGGGTTCCCGTTTCTCCACATCCTCTCCAGCATCTATAGTCTCCTGATTTGTTCATTTTGGCCACTCTGACTGGCGTGAGGTGATACCTGAGTGTGGTTTTGATTTGTATTTCCCTGATAAGGAGCGACGCTGAACATCTTTTCATGTGCCTGTTGGCCATCCGGATGTCTTCTTTAGAGAAGTGTCTATTCACGTTTTCTGCCCATTTCTTCACTGGGTTATTTGTTTTTCAGGCGTGGAGTTTGGTGAGCTCTTTATAGATTTTGGATACTAGCCCTTTGTCCGATATGTCATTTGCGAATATCTTTTCCCATTCCGTTGGTTGCCTTTTAGTTTTGTTGGTTGTTTCCTTTGCTGTGCAGAAGCTTTTTATCTTCATAAGGTCCCAGTAATTCACTTTTGCTTTTAATTCCCTTGCCTTTGGGGATGTGTCGAGTAAGAGATTGCTACGGCTGAGGTCAGAGAGGTCTTTTCCTGCTTTCTCCTCTAAGGTTTTGATGGTTTCCTGTCTCACATTTAGGTCCTTTATCCATTTGGAGTTTATTTTTGTGAATGGTGTGAGAAAGTGGTCTAGTTTCAACCTTCTGCATGTTGCTGTCCAGTTCTCCCAGCACCATTTGTTAAAGAGGCTGTCTTTTTTCCATTGGATGTTCTTTCCTGCTTTGTCAAAGATGAGTTGGCCATACGTTTGTGGATCTAGTTCTGGGGTTTCTATTCTATTCCATTGGTCTATGTGTCTGTTTTTGTGCCAATACCATGCTGTCTTGATGATGACAGCTTTATAGTAGAGGCTAAAGTCTGGGATTGTGATGCCTCCTGCTTTGGTCTTCTTCTTCAAAATTCCTTTGGCTATTCGGGGCCTTTTGTGGTTCCATATGAATTTTAGGATTGCTTGTTCTAGTTTCGAGAAGAATGCTGGTGCAATTTTGATTGGGATTGCATTGAATGTGTAGATAGCTTTGGGTAGTATTGACATTTTGACAATATTTATTTTTCCAATCCATGAGCAGGGAATGTCTTTCCATTTCTTTAAATCTTCTTCAATTACTGTCATAAGCTTTCTATAGTTTTCAGCATACAGATCCTTTACATCTTTGGTTAGATGTATTCCTAGATATTTTATGCTTCTTGGTGCAATTGTGAATGGGATCAGTTTCTTTATTTGTCTTTCTGTTGCTTCATTGTTAGTGTATAAGAATGCAACTGATTTCTGTACATTGATTTTGTACCCTGCAACTTTGCTGAATTCCTGTATCAGTTCTAGCAGACTTTTGGTGGAGTCTATCAGATTTTCCATGTATAATATCATGTCATCTGCAAAAAGCGAAAGCTTGACTTCATCTTTGCCAATTTTGATGCCTTTGATTTCCTTTTGTTGTCTGATTGCTGATGCTAGAACTTCCAGCACTATGTTAAACAGCAGCGGTGAGAGTGGGCATCCTTGTCGTGTTCCTGATCTCAGGGAAAAAGCTCTCAGTTTTTCCCCGTTGAGGATGATGTTCGCTGTGGGCTTTTCATAAATGGCTTTTATGATCTTTAAGTATGTTCCTTCTATCCCGACTTTCTCAAGGGTTTTTATTAAGAAAGGGTGCTGGATTTTGTCAAAGGCCTTTTCTGCATCGATTGACAGGATCATATGGTTCTTCTCTTTTTTTTTGTTAATGTGATGTATCACGTCGATTGATTTGCGAATGTTGAACCAGCCCTGTATCCCAGGAATGAATCCCACTTGATCATGGTGAATAATTCTTTTTATATGCCGTTGAATTCGATTTGCTAGTAAGGGATACCCCAATGTTTACAGCAGCATTATCAAAAAGAGCCAAACTATGGAAAGAGCCCAAATGTCTATCAACTGATAAATGGATAAAGAAGATGTGGTATATATTTATGCGTGTGTACATATACAAATATATACACACATACACATACACACACACACACACACACACACACACACACTGAAATGTTACTCAGCCATCAAAAATAATGAAGTCTTGCCATTTGCAATGATACGGATGGAGATAGAGTGTATTATGCCAAGCGAAATTAGTCAGAGTAAGACAAATATCATATGATTACAACCAAAACATATGATTTCAAAACAGATGAACCTAATGGAAGGGAAAAAGAGAAAGAGGGAAACAAACCATAAGAAACTCTTAACTATAGAGAACAAACTGAGGGTTGCTGGAGGGTAGATGGGTGGGGGTGGGCTAAATGGGTGCTGGGCATTAAGGGGGACAGTTGTTAACAATAAGCCCTGGGTGTTATATGTAAGTGATAAATCACCAAATTTTGCTCCTGAAACCAATATTGCACTATACGTTAACTAACTAGAATGTAAATAAAAATTTTACAAAATTAGTTTTATATCAAGCTTCTCTGGGGAGAAAAATGAATGGTACAGAGGTAAAATATAATCCTCGACAGAATCGGCCATCTAATCCATTTTAGATTTTAGGAGAAGTTGAGAAGTTACTCCTTTTCAGAACATGCCAAATGAAATTTAATAACTCAGATATTGTACAGCAGTACAAAATTGAGTACTAACTTTTACATCTGATAGCCTTCAACACACACACACAACTATGCCCGTGTATGGGAGGTACATGGGGTAATAACACACAAATGCTATCAAATATAAAGTCTTTCCCACATTCAAAACTGCATTCAACTTTATTTTACCTATTGTTTTGAACAAAGACTCCACTGAAATAGGATGGAGCAGGATGATGGCAGTCTCTTAGGAGCCATCTTCATAGAGCATCCTGTTTATTACCTGGTACCTTGTTCTCTTTGTCCCACACATTGATTTTATGTTGATTCCCCTCCTTCCACCCCCCCCCCCCCCAGGATTTCTCTTTAGGTAGAGATGCTAAGTTTCTAAGTCAGAAATTTCAAGACTTATTCTTTTAGGCTATCAACTGGTAAGCACGTATTAGAGAACACAGGCAAGCGATGGTTTCATCATGAGGGCCATGGTGTGAATTTCCAAGTAAGTCTGCTTTCAAAATATTGCCCTGAAAATGTGCCACATTACCCTCTTATGTCCCCTGCCCCATCCATATAGCCACCTTGCCTCATTCAACACCAACCCTCTCCACTCCTCTTACGAAGCCATAGTAAATAGAGGAGACACTAATGCAAGCAGGAAGAGGCTTGTGTAAAGACACCTGAATAAATGCAGGGATAGATCCAAGAGAGACTTGCTGCTCACCTAGCTCCGAGTAGGATTACTTGAGCTACTTAACATATCACCCTCCTGCAGACATTATGGTAGAATCACAAAACCTTACTGTTTTATTGCCTTTTGACTAAATGATTCATTCATCCAGTTGCTACTATTTTAAAATACACTCTTCCATATTAATGCCTTCCCTTGCCACAAGCAGATTGCATGAGAGAATACAAAATTGTGGGAATAATTTCTCATCACATATACCAATCTGTGAGAGTTTTCTTCCAGGCATGTTGCTGAGGGTTCTACAAAATTGGTATATAATTATAAATGTAGTAAAAGAATATCTCTCTGTACATCTTTGAAGGGAATTATGCAAGAGAGGTCAGCTCATTAAATTTCATCTAGCCAGAGGGAATCTTAGCTTAAAAAGGGGAGAAGTGATTTTTGCAAATCAGGAAAAATGGTGATGATGTATGGCTCACAGACACTTCATTATTTGAAAAACAAACATAACACAAGAGGTCAAAGGCTACTGAGTTTATCTATATAGGATAACTACATTCCATGTTATGTGTGAATAATGAAACAACTAGTCAGAACTCCTACGCTGAGATAAACACTGCCTGAGAAAAGCCTGGGCTTTCCATAGGATTGAGTTGCGCCCACTTACCTGATTATAAGTACTATATTCAGAGATGTATCGAACACATCAGTTAAGTCAGCCCTTTGCTGTACACATACGAGACCTGAAGATACCCCTTCTTCTTGCTAAGAGTTTGCAGGGTCGTTGGCAACCAAAAAAGCCTACAATCGCCCCTAGAACAGGGCATGCGCCCCTTCCTGTTTCGATTTCTTTCTAGAACTATGAATACCTTCTGTTTTCTGGGGAGCTTTTTGTAGTACATATGAGTGCCGGTGGCCCAGGGGAGAAGGAGAGAAGAGCTTTTCTATTTGGCTTTATATCTTATGTTAAATCAAGTCTATTGATTTCATCAAGCCTGAGAAATTAATCATTCCACAGCTGTTAATGAATTTGAAAAGATATGCCATGTTGTTACCAAAATTACGGCTGCATTTCTTGACTAGTAAGGGCTGTTTCAGGATACAACTTACAAAGTGATATGAATTTGTGTTTTGGAAGACAAATACATCTCGCATGGATGGTTACCGGTGGACAATTGGGGATTGCTACAGAGAGAGGCCTGAGAGAGAGGCTGACCCATGAGCGAATGGTGACTGATAAGGGCTCTCTCTTTCCCTGCTCAACCTCCGTTCGCGTGCACTACCCTTTTCCACCCACTCCTGTGTCTGGGATCGCACTCCCTAATAAAAGAGTCACATGTGCCACCACGCCCTTTGTTTATCGGGACTCAAGACGACGATAATAAAAAATGTTTTTGGACTTTGCACTGCGGTCTGGGGGAGTGAACAGCTGAAGTGAATCAGAATGAACAGAGCCAAATTTTGTATGTCATGCTTGGTGTGGTGATTAAATTCTTCTCTTTCATACCGAAAGTTTCTTATCTGGGTCATGTGAAAACTGAATATATCTTCCCACATAGATGGGGACATTTATAACGTTTGCCTGGCGGCCTGCCCACCCTTGATTGCAAAAGGAAGTAAAAGCTCCGGAGAGAATCACGGAAGACGACAGGAAATTTTACAAGAGAAAGAGAAAGGATTGATCGAGAAATAATATTCTCCTCAAAACTCAGCACCACCAAAAACATCAAGGTTTTCAGGAAAGCCGGTTAAAAGCACAAACGCAGTTTCCCAGACTCAGAGCAGACTCCTTGAGAGACTTCAGCCTCCCCCGGCTACAGGCGGAGATTCGGGTGCAAGAGAGTAACCCGATCGTTGTAACGCTGCTCTGGAGGGCTTTGGGGAGAGCTCCACGCACATGCAGAGATGTGTCAGCGAAGTGTGAGGGGAGGCCTTGCACTTCCTGGCTCAGCAGACTTCCCTTAAACAGGACAGTCAGGCAAGGATGAGCCCTCTGAAACCAGCAGTGGCTTCAGCCAGACAGCCTGCGTGGCAAGTGCTCCACACACCTGTGCCTGTGCCGTGTCTGTTACAGACGCCGTCAGTGCGCGCGTCCCGGATTTCTCAGAACAGCGGCTGGAATTTAAAGATCCTAATAATGTCTTTAGACAGACAGACACTAAAGTGCTCCTTCCTGGCAAAGCAGTATAAACCGATGGGGGCATCACGATAACTTTAAAATACCTGACTGGGGTTAGAGAATCTTATGGCCAATTGCTTCTAAAATGAGTCCTTGTGACTAGTTGCCCCTGGGAGTGTGTGTAAATGTGCTAAGTGTCCTGAGTACAGGGTAGGTCAGTTACTGTAGTGACGGTCTGCATTGTCCAACGAAAACAGTTTGACTGTTTCAACTTCCGAGATTCGAAAGATGCTCAAATGAAAATTTCCACGTAGCCTCGGTATTTCTCAGGTCATCAGCCGAGGTCCATTGCAGCAAGGTCTCCTTTGCAGAGAAGAAGGGAGAAGAAGCCATCTTATAGGATGATGACACATAACCTCCCACAACAGTGGCCAGAGCCAGCATGAGCACACACAGTGGTTCAGTACAGTTGCGTTGGGTGTGCTGATAGATGCTGAATATCAGAAAAGTTAGATGGCAATCGTTTTTTACCCCTTCCTTCATATGTGTGAAAAGAGTAGCTGATTTTTGTTTGATGACAGATAAGGATGCATATTTGAGACAAGAAAAACATGGCTTGATAGGTGAGACAAGGTTAATAGGCAATACTAAGATATTGAACAGAAGTTTAAACTTTATGTATTCCAAACTGCCTAAGCCATTTTAGGGGTTTTATTTTATCAGTGTTACAAAGATGAATGGCTGTTTTCACATTTTCCCACGTCAGATCAATATTGTATCAAGAATTTATTTGGTAATGCTTAGCTGCCCTCGAAGGGTTATTGAGAAGAATAACAAAACTGATGCTCGCAAACTCGTTTTGTAAAAATATATGTAGTATACTCATGTTGGTTGTTGTTACTGCTGTTACAGTAATAGTTTTGATTTCATTCCAATCTTAAGGGGGAAATTGTAGAATATGAATTGCAGTTATTTTTAATAGTCTAACAACCACTTGTTATGTTAGAGGAATCCCTCTTCAATCTCATTCTACTCAGTCTCGCTATTAAATACTTGGTAAATTGAGTTGAGAGTGTGCTAATTGGATTTGTGGACAATCTAGAGCCAAGAATAAATGCTTTAGGAGAGGATTAAAGTATAATAGGATTCTGATAAACTTTAGGAAATAGGCCAAATGTCCACCAAATGAGATTTCCTAAAGATGTCTACAAAGGCCCAAAGCAGAAAATAAAATACCTAAAATAACAAAATGCCTTCCTCTCCAGAGCCTTATTGTGCACCTGCACAGGTACTGAACTTTTATTCTTCTGGCTCTTCTTTTGTTCTCAAGTATGCTGCTTTTTCGTTTCTCCTCTTTGTTTCTTCCATGTCTCTGTTGCTCCCATGCCAGATTTTCTCCTTTGTTCCTCCTTACCTTGCTTGACTTCAACTTTGGTTCTGCGTTGATTATATTCATTTAATGAAGGATGGCATTGGCTATTTCAAGGAACTGTCATACGGTTCTGAAGTTAGGGATGCGAGAACTCATGGAAATTTTCGTGGAAGCTTTCCATGCATCACGTGGTCAGGAGAGGAGCAGACCGTAAGACTTACCCCAGAGACAGGGAGGGAGAGGCCGCCTAGCCATTTTCTTCATGTGCATCTTTAACATCAGGATCTTAACCATTACGAGTGTCAATTCTTGAATCATCTTATGCTTTTCCACAGCCCAAGATCATCATTTTTCTTTAAGTTACTTGAGACACTTTGGTCGCAATCCTTGATTGTCAATGCCTGGGACATTAGAACTGCTTTAGTTTTCTCTTCTATATTGTTTCTGTATGGGTACCCTTATCTCACAATGTGGCCACTTTCCGTATTTCTTTTAATGATCTTTAAAGGGTTTTTGATAATGACAGCTAACACTTATAATAGTGAGGCCATACTCTCAGAAATAATCACTAAGTTGGTGTTCAATCTCTGCCTCCTTTTTCACTAAGTCTGACAGGTGCCTTCTATAATTGTCTAAAAGTAGTATTCATTGAGTTGCATTAGGCTCATGTGTTTTATCAAAGAGAACCTTATTATTAAAAGAAATAACTGAGAGAGGTTAAAATGGACACAGCGATCCACCATACAAGTCCCCCCCAAGGCGTGCATTGATGCCTCTCTTGCTGGGATGCTAAGAGTCCTTAGCTCTCTCCCATATTCCAGTATAGATGCAGATTTCTGTATCTAATTTCTGGTCCTGAGGCACTTTTAAGACTTAGAACCCATGGACTGAAAAGGAATGGAGTCTCCAAACAAATGACGCTGCAACAGCATGGCAAGTGTTTATAATAATGATCTCCCAGTTCTTCCTTAGGAGGACTGATGGCCATTCATTCAGGCCACTTCACACTGGAGAAATGGGAGCATTGCACCTGATGAATGCCAGGAACAAGGCCCAAGTTGATACTGATACCTGGAGACCTGAAGTATCATTATAGTTCCTCTATTAGTATGGTGGAATGTGGCGGGGGGGAGAGGGCGGGGGGCAGATACTAAATGATGCTCTGAGACCAGCCTCATAATGGGTCTATGTAGCCCGCTAACCCACTCAGAGGTCATTTTCCTGGCCCTCAAATGTAATTGGAATACACATAAACATACACACACACACACACACGTACCCACTTTGTATTTGGTATGGTCCACACTGGGTCCTTTGCCTACAATAAAAGCTATGATAGTGGGAGATCCGGATGAAAGCTCCTGAAAGTTGTCCCTTAAACCGCCAAAATAGTAAATTAAAACTAGTACTGTACCTCAGGGTAAGGAGGAAGGGGAATAGAAACCAGTGCCTCTCCTAAGATCTAAAGGGTGGTTTCATTATGTCTCCATTTAAGAGTCATCTGGCTCTTCCAGGAACCAGAAGGATTGTGAGGATGACAGCAGACTACAGGCAGGAGCCCTATGTAGTGTCCATGCCAGATGTTCTGTCTTTGATTAATGACTTAAGGTACATGGCACATGGCCTTTGATTTGATTTTTTCCTATTCCAATCAGAAAAGACAATTCAGAAGCAATTTACATTCACCTGTAATGTACAAAAGTGTACATTTATAGTTCTTCCCTGGGGCTATATTAAGTTTCTCTCCCTCTGCCATAATATAATCTGCAGTGTTCTGAACTGTCTGAATATCCTGAACACCCTGATCCACCATATCATGCTAGTCAAGTTGGACATGCAAGACGTGCCCAGCGTGTTGAAGGCCTTGTTTAGATATATGGGCTGCAGAGGCTGGTCAGAATTCTTCCACATTACTACAAATTTTAGGCAGTCAGTCATCGTGAGCATGCCAAGCATACCAACCCAAATAAAAGATAAATGACTGCATCACACATCCCGCCATGAATTAGAAAATGCAATGCTGCTAAGCCTCTTTGGGTTTTGGCAGCTGCATATTCCACACCTGGAAACAGTGATCTGACACAGGTACTTAGTGACAAAAAGGGCTCCAGCTTAGAGTGGGGCCAGAGCCAGAAATAATTCTATATCATATTCAGACCCTGGGGTAGGTGCCTGCCACTTGGGCCACACAACTCAGCAGACCCTGATATTAGAGGGTTCTGAGGCAGGAGAAGCAGCCATACGGAATATATGGCAAGCCCCAGTGAGAGAATCATAGTGCAGGCCTGCGGAGGGCAAGGAGCATGGCCAAACTATCTTCAGTGGAGAACGCCACCCTTTTGAAAAACAACTCCTGGCGTATTACCAAGTCCTGATACAGACACTTCACCTGACCATGACACGTCAAGTCCCGCATGTCTGGAACTCTCTTTCATGAACTGAGTCAGTCGGACACAAAGGTAATCCATCATAAGATCGAAGTGACACATGCAGGATCTAACATGAGCAGAATCAGAGAAAGCACCAGGCATCCCAGATCCTCATGTCATCCCCTATCATGCGGGGGCACCCCTCTCTCCCAAGACCCGTGTGGCCCTATGGAGAAAAAATCTCTTGTAAACATCTGACAGAGATTTATTTGTGCATGTGGTGGTTTGGAATGTGGATGCATCCAAAATTGGACAGCTTTATTCAGCGGTGACCTCGAAAGAAATTGATGAGGAAAAATCCTCACAATGGGTAGAGCTTCAAGCAGACAGAAAAATGGACCAAGGCTAGAATAGATACAGATTCATAGGCAGTGGCAAATGGCCTGACCGAGGTGTTCAGGATACTAGAAGAGGACAGACTGAAATATCAGGGACAAGAAAGTGTGAAACCGAAGAATGTAGATGGTCATACGAGAGCGGGCACAGAATGTGAAGATCTTTATAGTATCACATATTAACTCCTACAAGACGAATAGAAGAATGTTAATACAACCAATTATATAAAATAATTTGGTTAGTTGACATCAGCCAGCTTCTATCTGTAGCCAGCTCTAGTCTGGGAACAAAGTGCCTAAGTGAAAAGTTGTCACAGTGCAAGAAATGGAGGCTATGTATTGGCTCTTGCTTATCAAGGCTGATTAAACTATTGCTGCCACCAGACATCCAACTTGCCAGCAACAGACACCAAGGCTGAGCCCCAGTAACGGAACTATCTCTCAAGAACACAAACTGGCCACTCAGTGGCAAGTTGGGTACACTGGGCCCCTTCCAACCTGCAGGGCAAACAATTATCACAGAAGCAGACATCCATTCCAGATTGAGGTTTGCTTTTCCTATTACAAGGGTTTACCCAGTGTTTGATCTACTGGCATGGAATTTCACACAGCACTGCATCAGGTAAGTGGACTCACTTTACAGCAAAGGAGATTTGAAAGAGGATCCATGAGATCCACTAGTCATATTATATTATGTCCCACCCACAAGCTGCAGATAAGATAGAGTATTGGAATGGCCTGCTGAAGGTGTAGCTAAGCACCAGCTCAGTGGTGTTACTTTATGAGGATTAGCCACAATCCTGCAGGATGTAGTACGTGCCTTGAATCAAAGTCATTAAACAGGACTGTGTACCAAATAGGAAAAATATATAGGTTGGGGAACCAAAGGGTAGAAGCAGGGGTGACCCTGTTTACTATCATTTTCAGTAATCCACTAGGAGACTTTCGGCTTCCCACCTTGGCAACTCTGGGCTCTGTAGGACTAGACATCCCAGGAGTCCCCAGAGGGTGACATTTTCATGAGAGGATATAATGAGAGTCCTACTCAACTATAAGATGTGACTGTTGCCTGGCCGCTTTGGGTTTCTTCTGTCCAAGACCAGCAGTTAAAAAAAAGAAAAAATAAAAATTTGGTGAGGTAATTGACCTGATCATCAAATGGAAGCAGGACTGCTGGCACACATGGGCCATGGAGGACTATGTGTAGGACACAGGTAACTCCCCAAGGCTTCTCCCTCATGTAGAAGAGGCAACAGTATAGAGGAACCTCAGCCCAGAGCCCGAATTCTGTGGATGTATTTGAAGACCTGTCTGAGCTCCTTCTTTTAACCAAATTGTGAACCCCTCTCTTCTGGGGCACTTGGATAATGGGAGAGCCTGTTTATCTCTTTCAGGAGAGATATATAACCTCTCTTTCAGGAGAGCATATAACTTCACAAAGCTTGGCAGGCCGGGTGGCAGTGAGCAAGCAGCTAACGGTTGCTTGAGCTGAAGATGGCAGCCTTCTGGAAGCTGCCAAATTATCTACTGCCCAAATCTCTCCTGGATGCTGTAGCCTAAATGTTAGAGAATTTCTCTGAGTCTGATCCCAAGCCTTGGCACTCCCTGATACATTTCATGTATAGACTTAAATGTGTGGACAGAAACAAAAAAGGCAATGAATTTAGGACTCAGATATCCCGGGTCTAAGTCTCAGTCTGACACCCTGATGAATTTAATACATTTTCTCATTCACAAAAATACAAATTATCCAACCAAAGAATTTTTAAGGAAAAGTTCGTGAAAAACAAAAATGTCAGTGAAACTATCTGTTGTAGTGCCTGACATCTAATAGAGCTCAATGTTTGCTAGTGGGTTTGTTTTTGGTTTGTTTTTGGTTTGTTTTTTTTTTTTTTTTTTTTGGTTTTTGGTGAATCTGAATTCTCAACCATAGAAATATATATATTATTAATTTTTCCCTAGTACTATTCTCCCACAACCCCAGTGATTTAGTCAACTTGAGTACTTTTGAAATCTAAGTCAAGACCAGACTTAAAATTAACACATCAAGATTTATTTAACACTATGAAAATGAAAACAGTTTTGGAAATTAGATGTCTTTTCAGCATTAATTGCACTATTGTCTTACGATATAAACAATACTTTAAAGATATGATTACATTAAATGCACTGACTTTTCATGTATGCAAATAGTTTAATAATTTGGATAGCAAAATAACAGGAATAATCTATTAACTTACCTTAGTGTTTTTCTTTGCCGGTGAATTTGAACTTTAGGTTTAATGATATATATTCTTGCGATTAAAGGTATTATTGTTTACAATTCTTGCTGCCTCTCCCTGTAGGGATTAAAATTAGGCTTGGCCATTTGACTTATTTTGGCCAATGGAAGGTGAGTAGAAGTGATACATGTCACTTCTAAGAGAGAGCCTTAAGATCCAGTGAGTGTTTGCCATATATCTTCCAAATAGTTTCATCATCCTGAGCCTAATAATGAAGGAGACATGGGAGGGAACTGTCACTGAGTCACAGTGCCCATATAACATGTGGCAGAAGTAGATCACTGCTACTGTAAGCTGCTGAGCTTTTGACATTGTTCCTATGCACAGCTTTTATTGGTTACCCTTTTTTGATTCTTTTACTAATTAACATCTTGATAGATTTAAATTTGTTTTCCTTTGAGAAGATGATATAGTCTTATATTTTTGATTACAAAATGCCCATAGTATTATCACATGTCGTATATGGTGTGTTCTAAATGGATCAGGGCCTCTGTGCTAGTAAAGTGTATTTGAGTTTTCTTGGAATTAATGGTGGAATGTTAGTACCTAAGCTTCATTAATAGGATTTTATTCATTCCATCCTCCTCTTTCTGAATTTTGGGGCCAACTTATCTATGAACTATTTTCTCTCTTTCTCTCAGACACACACACACACACACACACACACACACACACACGCATGCATTCAAAACATGCTAAAATTTTAGTTCTAATTTTCTTTAGTAAATAGCCATGCACGATTTATATCATTACTCGCAACTCCACCCCACACCCATTATAAGGCCTTACTTATACTTACTCCTGTCCTTCCCTCTCCACTGTTGGACATTAGTATTTAATACACTGTTGTTCTCCGCATAACCATTACCACATTTAATAGTCAAAGTCTATGGATTAGGAAAAGTGTGAAATTACTGGTTCTTTGTGAACTCTTCTACAAATTAGTATTTTTATATCTTATTTTATAGTAATAGCCTCTGGTCAGAAATGAAAAACAACATAGAAATGCATAAGGAGATAAATGAAAGATACCTGTGATGCTACTTTTCCAGGTACCATCCTCTAGTCAATGTTTAACAGACATTTTTCCATTTTCCTGTGTACATATTAATATATTTTAAACAAAAGTGGTATTATATAATATTGTTCTTTTTTGTTTTTTCTCTGAATTTATCAACACATCTGGTTCATAAAGACATTCATAAAGCTCCCATTTTTACTAGTCAGCATTCTTTAATTAATTTATTTATTTTGAGAGAAAGAGAGAGTGCGAGTACAGAGAGGGAAAGAGGGAAGGAGAGAGAGAATCCCAAGCAGGCTCCACGCTGTGAGTGCAAAACCCAACACAGGTCTCAAACCCATGAACCGTGAGACCATGACTTGAGATGCTTAGCTGACTGAGCCACCTAGGCACCCCAGGACTCTTAAATTTTAAACAAGTAAGTAAACAGAAACTGATTAATTTACAGAGAAAAGGAAACTGTGGGAAGGATATTGGGTATCTCGTAGAATCAGTCAAATTTAAAAACAGGTCTAGGCGGGAACAGAGAAAGAGGAAGACCAGGTGAGAACTAGCCTTAGGAATCCTAACCAGACATAACTGGCCCTCCACTCGGACTGTGCAGCTGCCCTTGGATCCTGATGGCTTTGTCGGGACCCTTGACTGTACTTTGAAATGTGAGTCTAATGAGCGGATGTGTAGTGCTCATTGTATTCTCTCACGTAGTGAAAGGAATTATGTCCTCGATGTTGGAGGTGAATTATCTTTTCAATAGTCTCTCAAGACATTTTAAGGACCTCTGGGCCTTGAGTGCTTCTCAATTTGTGGCAGTTTGGGGGCAACATGACTTTCCTGCAAAATGGCCTTAAGTGTGGGTGACCCTTCAAGAATCACTGTTGGTTTTTGAGGTTTTTAAGTGAAGTGGACCATGTAATCTGTGTTCTCTTTTTAGTCATCCCTGTGCCTGACCTTGGGGAGGTTCAAGGTAAGTGAAAGTGGCTCTTTACCCAAGGATGTTTCACAATGATGAGCTGGCGAAGACACTACTCAGCAACTAAGAAGAAAGCACTTAGCTCCGAGAGTTAGATATTTTTCTCTCAGGACCAATTTGATTCTGTGTTGTAAAATCCTATATTCATTATCAAGTAGCGCTGATTAAATGTTCAAGTGCGCGCAGTGCTGTTCTAGGAACCATACAAAGAGAATTATCCTGCCCTGTAGGACCTTAAAATCAAAAGCAGAAATTTAATACCTAAGGAGGGTCATTTGGCTCCCTGGGTATGATGAGCAGTGAGTGCTCTGGTCACTTAGGAAAGCTTTACGCTCTTGAGCATGTTGTTTTAGTTGAAGAATTCTTCCGAGTTTTCCCTGCCAGGTCATTTAAACCCCACAATCTGGGGAGAGTAGTGAGTGCATGGAGAAAATGCAGGCTAAATGGACTTTATGGGTTTATTTGTTTAATTAATTTGTTTTCATAGCCGATAATACAAAAGAACCTCTGCTTTGGTGATTTTGAACCACCAATTTCTTGAACAAATTACACCAGGTCCTTTTATTTCACCAAGGTGGGTTTAAAAGGGTCTCTGGGGGCCTTCCTTGTCCATTGAAGCAATCACGACAGAGTCTTGCATAGTGCAACTCCCTGTCTCTGGAAGCTACAGAGAACAAGTCCCACAGCAGTCCTCTAATAAACTGTTGCACCATTTACTACACCCATAGTGACCATATGCTCTAAATATTCTTATATGACCCATAGTTTTCTGAAGTTTTCTTATATTGTTTCTCCTACAAACCTTAATATTATCCTGGAAATCCCAATATTTAGATGCTCAAAACTTCATCTGCCAAAAATTATTTTTGTACTTAGAATTGGCATAAAAATTCTTTATTAAATCACTTGTCCCCGCCCCCGCCCCCACTCCATCCCCACTGCTACCACAATGGAAGTCCAACCTTCAGAAAAATCAGTGCAGCCAAAGTAAGCATAGAAGAGGGGAGGCTGCCCAAAGAGATTTCAGGAGGAGTTTGGCAAAATAACATAAGAGTACAATGATATTATGCTCAAAAGTGAAACACTCTGCTGTGTTGTTGATTGTCCCTTGTGGGGAGATATTTGATTTGATTTTTATTATTGTGAAAGTTCTTTTCGTGATCCCTGTGCCTAAGGTGTCTCTATCTCTGTTCAGTCTTGTAGAATCAGTGAGACTCAGGCTCACTACACTAGCTCTGATTTCTGGTATCAGGGATCTGACACAGCCATCCAAACAACCCAATACTCTCTAACTGGGAAGAAACCCTTCATATCTGAAATTCACAGAGAGTGCCATTCTCTAATCTGTCCTGTAGAATAATATCAAATAATTCATAGTTTTTAAGGGTACAGTAAACATCTTCATTCTGTCCTTGGGTGAAACACAGATGGGCCATAAGGACTTCAGGGTTTGTGTGAACAGATTCAGAGATGACACAGTTACAGAAAGAAAACTTAGAGCTTATAAATAGGCGTTACAAATAAATCTAACAATCTATAAGTAGTTTCAACATAAAAGGAAAACAGCCACTAGAGAATATTGTGCCCATTTCTATTAGAATTATCCATTCTAGGGGCGCCTGGGTGGCTCAGTCGGTTAAGCGTCCGACTTCGGCTCAGGTCATGATCTCACAGTTCGTGAGTTCGAGCCCCGCGTGGGGCTCTGTGCTGACAGCTCAGAGCCTGGAGCCTGCTTCAGATTCTGTGTCTCCCTCTCTCTCTGCCCCTCCCCCGCTCGTGCTCTGTCTGTCTCAAATATAAATAAACATTAAAAAAAAAAGAATTATCCATTCTATTTTACATCACTTTAGTAACTGAAAATGTGTTTTTCTAATTTTACCATAACTAGTTAAGGAGATTAACCTATTCCTTCACTTTTCCTTAAATTCCCAGCTCCTTGGACAGATAGTTAAGAGCATTTAGAGCGTCGGCTCTTCTCCCAACCACCTGAAATCTTTATAACCTGGCTATTTACTTAACCAAGCTAGACTATTTTCCTACTAAATTTTCTACTAAAATCCACATCAGGTTTAAATTTACCCAAAATATTATTGCTCTACTTTTACTCAGAACCATTTCAAATACATCCTAAAATTCAAACTGTGTAACAAAGAGGTTAACTATCATTTTCAAGACATATTTAAGGTGGCTGACAACACATAACGATGTATTCTAAACCACTTAAACAGTCATATACTTAGTAACTGATTTATCAGTTTTGAGCATAAAAACTCAATTAGTAGAATAATGGCAGGGTAGCTAGTATCAGATTAACCTCGGGATGGGGGGGGGAGGCTTTTAAAAAACTACTTAAAATATTTTAATATTATTTGAAGTCACAGGAGAGTGATCCATTTCAAGTAGATAATGGAGAGAAAACAACCTTTGGCAGAGGAGATGCTACTGGGTGACATTTACTTTTATGTGGCCTTTGCTTGAGGACACCAACTTGCCACATAGTATGGAACACCCAGAATTTAAGCAAATAGCCACAGTTCACAAACTGAAAAAGTCGGGTAACAGAGGTCTGACTTGGAAGCTGTTATAGGAGCTTCAAAATGAAGTGTAAAACTACAGAAGGGAAGGCGGAAGTCCCCCTATCTGCATACAAACTTCACCCAAATCCTTGGCTGATTTCTCAAACTATGCGTATAAAGGGAGACCAGTAGGGTCCCATTTCAGCTGAGGCATGTTACAGAGAAGACAAGGCTTATCCAGCTGAATTAACCGTCTTCTAGAACAAAAATCAACATGCGAAGGACAACTGAAGAGAATCACTGGAATCTATTATTCACAGTGTCCAGTAAAAACTATCAGCATTTGAAGGGAACGATATGAGACCCACAGTCAAGAGACAAACAATTAATAAAAACAGGCCTCATGATAACAAAGACAGTGAAATTGACAGATAAAAATATTACACCATCTACTAGACATTTTTTAAAGGATTTGAAGGGAAAATATAGTCTTGAGGAATAAACAGATGAGGAATCTCAGCAGAACAGAAACTGCAATGAAATGGAAATTCTAAAACTGAAAAGCACGATATCTAAAATGAAGACAAAATTGGATTACCTTAAGAGTCAATTGGTGATTGCAGAAGAAAAGGTCAGTCAATGAACTTGAAGATGGGTCATCGGAAAGTATTTATTCTGGAAAAGAGAAAAAATAAATTGGAAAAAAGAATGAAAAGTCTCAGTGAACTCTTGAACAGTATCTGAATGTCCTTTGTAATTATGCTCTGAGAAGGAACGAAGAGACGATAGGCAGAAAAAAATATTTAAAGAAAAAATGAGCAAGATTTTCAAGTATTTTATGAAAACAAACATAGTGATCCAGCAAACTCAGTAATCTCCAAGCAAGCTTGTAGGTAAGTAAGTAAGATAGATAGATAGATAGATAGATAGATAGATAAATAAATAAATAAATAAATAAATAAATAAATAGGAGACAAAAAGAGAGATCATAGTGAAATTGCTGAACACAAGAGACAAAGAGAAAATCTTGGGAGCAGCCCAGGAGACACACATGAAAAGTTTCCTCCAGTTGGACAATGATACCAATGAAGGCTGATAATTCCTCTCAAATGATAGTCTCTCTCTCTCTCTTTTAGGTTTATTTTTTTTCATAATCTCTAAGCCCAATGTGGAGCTTAAACTCACAACCTCAAGATCAAGAGTAGCACGCTCTTCCGACTGAGCCAGCCAGGTACCCCTAATAGTCCCTTCTTGTACAGAATTTCTATTTTCATTTATTCCCACAAATTAAGCATCCTCATTATTATTATATGTGGATTTTTTTATTGTGAGGACTATGTCTTTGTTTATCATTTCTACTTATATCCTAGACTTTCCTTCTGGGACAATATTCCTTCTAGGTAGATATTCTTTAGAATTTTTAAAGGTATGTTGGTTGTAAACTCTTACATTTTTTGTTAACTTCTGTATTCTTTTTTTAAATTTTTTTTAACATTGAGAGACAGAGAATGAGCGGGGAAGGGAAAGAGAGAGGGAGACACAGAATCTGAAGCAGGTTCCAGGCTCTGAGCTGTCAGCACAGAGCCCAACGCAGGACTCGAACTCACAAACTGTGAGATCATGACCTGAGCTGAAGTCCGACGCTCAACCGACTGAGCCACCCAGGCGCCCCATTAACTTCTATATTCTTAATGCCTAAAGCCCTCAGTAAATATTGGTTGAGCAAAGGAAGAGAGTCTGTGCTCAAGCCATTATAATAACTAGAAGTCTCTGTGTCTCAATCCCCCCCGATGACTCAACTCTGCAATTTCCCTGAGTTTTGTTGTACCCACTCCTAATAAAAAACAATCTCTTTACCAGCACTGCGCATGAGGAACCCCTAACACCAGTTGAATCTCTTTGGCTTCCTCACTAGGGTTGAGAATCAGACCAATGAGTTAAACACGCAGCAAGAGGTATGTTACACAGTTTGCTATCCCGATATTCTCACTCTCAATTCACAACAACTACCTTCAAGTGGGTTTTTAAGTGTGGGATTACAACACGTTTTCCCAGTATATTCCCTTTGATACTCCACTAGGTGACTGTTTCATACTCTCTCCATTCTCTTGTCAAGCCTCCAAATCTCCTTCCTTATCGCTATATCCATCTCATAACCTGGATTCTTATCCAACTGATAAAACAGATGCCGCTAGGAGAGACCCTCCACAAGCTCTTCCCACGACATATGCTCAGCCCAGCATCTGTTCTGTGTTCTGCTCTCCCTGTGTCTCTGCTCCTGAGATACTCATGCTGTTTAAACCCGGTGCTTCCAGTGGAACACCAAAATATGGTTACAGTAAAATCTCCCCACAGCCCCTTCAGTCCTCTTTTCTCCCCCTTTCTGCCAGATCATTCCCATCAGCAAACAAGGTTTTCCTCCCATCTAAAAACAAACCCCTCCCTTGACCCCGTTTTCTTCTCTCAGTCCCATTTACTTGCCTCTTTTAATAGCAACAGCCCTTGGGAATTATATTTTCTCCCACTTGCCAATTTTTCTACCCTCCTCCTTCAAACCGATCCATTCAGGCTTTTACCCCCACTTACTGCACAAAACCTACGTTTGTCAAGCTCACCTATGACCATGCCATTACTATAGTCTACAGTTAATTTGAGGTCTCCATGTTAATCTATCGATAGCATGTGATGTAGGTGAGCATGTCCTTTGCCTTAAAAACAAACAACACTTTTCTCACTCAACTTCCAAGACCCCACCCCCTCTCCTGGTTTTCTTTTCTCCTCACTGGCCACTTTTTCTCAGCTTCATTTGCTCTTTCCTCTGTGTCTCCCAGGCCTTTTATAGCTGGACTGCTTCAAGTGTGGGTCCTTGAATGTCTTTACTGTCTATATTTTCTCCAGTGAAGATCTTACTCGGTCTTATAACTTTAAAACAAATTGACTGCTTCAAACTTTAGATCTTCAACTTGGTCCTCTCCTGGGACTCTAAAGTGATATCTATCTATCTATCTATCTATCTATCTATCTATCTATCTATCATCTGTCTACTTACCTAAAGTTCAACATGTCCAAAAATGAGCTCCAATGTTATTTGCACCCTGACACAACAAACAAAAAATGTGATTTACCTCGTCTTCCCCATCTCAGTTGACAGCAGTTCCAACTTTCTAGTTGTTTCGTTTCAAAACCACAGTCTTAAACTCCCCTAATTCTCACCCATTTAGTCCACCAGCAAAACTGCTGGCTCTGTCTTCAGCATATACCAAAATATGGCTACTCTTTACCACCTCCACTGGGGATGCCCTGGCCTAAAGACATGATGATCCCTTAAGTGGATTATTTTAATGTTCTGCTTCTACCCTATCTTGCCTTCCTATGGTCTAGTCTCATAGCCACCAGCCAGAATAACCCTGCTCAAATGAACAGGTTGTGTCACCAATGTGCTCACAGCTTTAAATTGTTTTGCATCTCAAAGTACAAGACAAATCTCTCTGATCCCATGTTACTTCTTTGATGTCATTCCCTCCTGCCTTGCTGCTCATTCTTCCATTCCAATCATACTGGAGCCATTCCTTAATCATGCAGGGCACATTCTTCAGGGCCTTGGCTCTGACACCCCCTATCTGTTATGGTCTTTTTCAACACAGGCACATCCTTAAGAGTCATTGTTTTCCTGCTGATACCATATCTCAACTTCTGAGTCCACGCTTGACCACACAGATAAAAGTCGCCATACCTCTCCCAATACTTCCTTTCCCCCACCCCCACAGCATTTATCAGAATATTAGATAACTTGCAAACTAACTTATTTTGTTTATTATTTGCCCTCCTTCTTCCCAACCACCCTTCAATACACGTATGTAAATACAATTTTACAAGGACGGAGAACCTTATTTTGTTCATGGCTTTATCTCAGAGTCTAGCTTAGTGCCTGACCATAGTTGGTGCTCAGTCAATAATTGTTGGGTGTGGTATTATCATTAATTCAAACATTACTACACATAATTTACTAGAATTTTTATCATTGAAGAATAATAATGTAAATCAAAATAAAAACAAAAACGAGGGGCGCCTGGGTGGCTCAGTCGGTTCAGCGTCCGACTTCAGCTCAGGTCATGATCTCACGGTCTGTGAGTTCGAGCCCCGCATCGGGCTCTGTGCTGACAGCTCAGAGCCTGGAGCCTGCTTCTGATTCTGTGTCTCCCTCTCTCTCTGACCCTCCCCTATTCATGCTCTGTCTCTCTCTGTCTCAAAAATAAATAAACATTAAAAAAAATTTAAAAAAAAAAACAAATGAAAACAATATTCAGGAAACAAGAAGTAGAATGAATTTCTAGATTTCTATCTCTGATTTGACAGTCTCATTAACAATATTCTCTCTCCAGTTATCTACCTATTTGCATATAATTAGTTTCAGATATAGTTATATCAGCTTATATAGAATCCTTTTTTATGTAGGTAGTGAAGTAAATTGTTCCTTAGGTGTTTATATTACTCCTATAGGAAAATTTTGTTTCATTAAGACTATATTTAAATTTTTCATTTTTTATAAGCATTTAAAAAATGTTATGGTCTCAAATAAAGACAGGCAGTTGATTCTTGTGTTCAGTTTAATTGCCTTTGCGTCTTATTACAATGTAAATTACATATTATAACACATCTAACTATCTGGGAATTAAATATTCATTAGTATCTGAAAACCAGTATAAATCTATATCTGAACATTTGAAACATGAAAATACACCCCAAAGAAATACCAAAGATGGCAAGAATATAATGAAATAGAGAAAAATTAGGAGATACATATAATTAAAAGTATATATCATATTTGTATAATTGGGTATTTAAAGAATTTTATACAAATATTTCTAGAGTCAAGCTTTAAGATGTTCATTATCACCAAAGATGTTGACTAAAGAATTAAACTACATCATTAATAAAGGATGGTAATTTAACAAAATTATATAAAACATCTTAATCTTTTCTAAGAAGTGAAAATGTTCAGCATTCAGTTTAACTGATAAAATTTTAACTAATAACTAAAAAAACTTCTTTGTATAATTTTATTTTCCATCTTATTCCATACCTATCTTTTACTTTTATCATCACTTATCTTTATTTAGTTATCATTGAGATGTAGAAATAATTCACAATGCATTAAAATAAATATAATTTTTTAAGGTGGCCATTTGAGGGCCACTTATTTCCACACTTCATTATTTCACAAGAATCTCACAAGAGCAACAGTTAAAGGAAGAAATAAATTAAGTCAGAATCTCACCAAACCCTCCCTCTCTCTCAATACTGGACAATAGTACACATGTGCTTGGTCAGCAATAGGTTACAATGTGGGACTTGTAATAAATGGGTATTTGTTCCTAATTCTAGGCTCTGGATCTTTTTCTAGTAAAAAAAAATATTTTCAGTTGTCAGTAAACATTAATTCGTTGGAAGAAGATTCTGAAATTCTCTCTAAAGAAAAAAAAACCTTTATTTTTCTAAATCATTTTACTTTTCATTTTAAATAATCTAACAAGCTCAAAAACTAGACACACATTTCTAACATATTATATAAATATCTATTAAAATATAATTATGCAGACTATAAACCAAAAGACAGTTTTGAAAAATGGGGGTGCCTGGGTGGCTCAGTCGACTGAGCGTCCAACTTTGGCTCAGGTTATGATCTCAGGGTCTGCGAGTTCAAGCCCCGCGTCGGGCTCTGTGCTGACAGCTCAGAGCCTGGAGCCTGCCTCGGATTCTGTGTTTCTCTCTCTCTGATCCTCCCCCAGTCATGCTCTGTCTCTCTCTGTCTCAAAAATAAACATTAAAAATAAATAAAAATAAAAATAAAATAAAAAATGAACCTTGTAGGAGAGCTGAGATCATTTTTGTTTTGGAGTACTCAGTTTTTAAATCTATTTCAAAATGATACACATGTATTGACAATGTATTTGTGCATGACATTGTAATAAGGGCTGATAAGATAAAGATGATATGGTATCTACCTCCAACAAGAACTTAAAGATACTTTTTTTTTTATTCTGAAAGTCTTGAATTACATAATTAACCCCGGTGAGATGACATAAGACAAGGGCTGTGAATATTTGTAACTGGTGATCCACTATGATAAACTATGTATGTTGCTTGAGGTAGACTCTATATTCTGTGGCCATAAATTTAAATTGAAGCTATGAGACATATTCAAGCTAAGTTGTAACAAATATCTTGATCTTCTTGAAAAGTCAAGGGGAAAATTGGGGGGAAATAGTCTGTCCAAAATAAGATATTTGAAAAAGACACTCTTCTAAGAGTTTTTAAAGCTCAGATAAATTGAGCTGAAATGGGTTTCCAAAACTTCTTCTGTTATAGATGGAGGAAATGGGACAGCTTATAGGAAGCTTATAGGAATTATCAAGTGTGAATCATTTATATGTTGAGAATCGTTCCTTAAACCTTTAGTATCTACCAATGGTAAAGGAGTTTGATAAAATTGTTTATCAATGATCTTCCTCTACTTTGCAAAATCATAAAATATTAAATCAGAAATAAGAGAAAAATACAGAAAGTGATCTTGCTTTGTTATGGTAGGAAGTTCAAAATTACTTAATAAAAGAAAACAATAATGTATAAAGCACACAGTGTATAAAGAAAAGACATAAAAAAAAATCTGGGAAAGTGCATATTCAATCACCCAATGATGAGCAGTGGGCTTTACTCTGTAACTTGTCCATCATTCAAGAAGAGATAATCTCTCTCTAGGCACCCAGGTCATGACTGAATTGCTAATTCGATCCCCCAAGTTTAAAATGCTTCTTCTTTCACTCTCTAGTTTTTAGTAATTCCTGAATGGCATTCTTTGCTTCCTTACAGCTAACACACTCACACATACACTCAAAAGATTATGTAACATTACACATGACTACTTAACAACGACCTGAATTAAAATCCTGGCTGTACCCTTAGCCAGTTTTATGAAGATGAACAAATAAAATCACCCTCTCTTGACATTACTTCCCATTTATAAAATAAATGTGTTGAACAAAGTTTATCCAAAATAGCAAATGTAAGCCTGAGCTGGTTCGCATATGGCTCTGTGGGTTTCATCACGTGTACAGTAGGACCCACTGTTTTATACAGTTCTCTGGTGATACTGATGTGAAAACTGACAACCAGTAATGTAACCTCGTATGATTTTAGAAACGGAAAAAATCCTAAACGCAAATATAAGTGAAAAATTTTTGATTATCCTGTACATAAATATTTTTCCCATCTGCTATAAGTAACTATGTTTAGTTACAGTATTGTAGTTACTAACATATGTATATTTAGTTACTATAAGAAATTGTATAAATTATAATAATGGTTATAATTAGATATATAATTATAGATATGGTTATTATATATAACATAGTTAACATACATATATGTATGGATACTATAAAAATAAGCAAAACAAAATGCTCAATATATAATATTCTTTTATTTTTAAATGTTTTAAAAATGTTTATTTACTTTGAGAAAGAGAGAGTGCAAGCAGGGAGGTGCAGACAAAGAGAGAGACACAGAATTTGAAGCAGGCTTCAGGCTCTGAGCTGTCAGCACATAGCCCGACATGGGGAGCAAACCCACAAACCACGAGATCATGACCTGAGCTGAAATCAGATGCCTGACCCACTGAGCCACCCAGGCGCTCTTGAATATGTAATATTCTTTTTATTCCCCTAATGTTTATTTGTTTGTTTTAAAATATAATTTATTGTCAACTTAGCTAACATACATTGTATATAGTGTGCTCTTGGCTTCAGGAGTAGATTCCCATGATTCATCACGTATTTACAACACCCAGTGCACATTCCAACAAGTGCCTTCCTCAATGCCCATCACCGATTTTCCCCTCCCCCAGCTGCCCCCCCCCCCCACCATCAACCCTCAGTTTGTTTTCTGTATTGAAGAGTCTCTTATGGTTTGCCTTGCTCTCTGTTTGAAACTATTTTTTCCCCTTCCCTTCCTCTATGGTCTTCTGTTAAGTTTCTCAAATTCCACATGAGTGATAACATGATATCTGTCTTTCTCTGGCTTATTTCACTTAGCATAGTGGCCTCCAGTTTCATCCGCATTGTTGCAAATGGCAAGATTTCATTCTTTCTCATTGCCAAGTAGTATTCCATATATATAAACCACATCTTTATCCATGCATCAATTGGACATTTGGGCTCTTTCCATAATTTGACTATTGTTGATAGTGCTGCTATAAACATTGGGGTTCATGTGCCCCTATGAATCAGAACTCTTGGATCTTTTGGATATATTCCTAGTATGGCTATCACTGGGCTGTAGAGTAATTCTGTTTTTCATTTTTGTTGGAACCTCCACACTGTTTTCCAGAGCAGCTGCACCAGTTTGCATGTCCAACAGTGCAAGAGGGTTTCTGTTTCTCCACATCCTCACCAACATCTGTTGTTTCCTGAGTTGTTAATTTTAGCCACTCTGACCAGTGTGAGGTGGTATCTCCATGTGGTTTTGATTTCTATTTCCCTGATGATGAGTGAGGTTCAGCATCTTTTCATGTGTCAGTTGGCCATCTGGACGTCTTCTTTGGAGAAGTGTCTATTCATGTCTTCTGGCCATTTCTTCACTGGATTATTTGTTTTTCAGGTGTTAAGTTTGGTAAATTCTTTATAGGTTTTGGATACTAATCCTGTATCCAATATGCTATTAGCAAAGATCTTCTCCCATTCTGTCGGTTGTCTTTTAGTTTTATTGATTGTTTCCTTTACTGTGCAGAAGCTTTTTATCTTGAGGAGGTCCCAATAGTTCACTTTTGCTTTTTTTCCCTTGCCTCTGGAGACATGTTGACTAAGAAGCTGATGCGGCTGAAGTCAAAGAGGTTTTTGCCTGTTTTCTCCCCTAGGATTTTGGTGGTTTCCTGTCTCACATTGAGGTCCTACATCCATTTTGAGTTTATTTTTGTGGATGGTGTAAATGGACCCGTTTCATTCTTCTGCCTGTTGCTGTCCAGTTCCCCCAGCAACATTTGCTAAAGAGACTGTCTTTTTTCCCTTGGATACTCTTTCCTGCTTTGTCAAAAGTTAGTGGGCCATACATTTGTGGGTCCAACTGTAGGTTCTCTATTCTATTCCAATGATCTATGTGTCTGTTTTTGTGTCAATACCGCACTGTCTTGATGATTACAGCTTTGCAGCAGAGATTAAAGTCTGGGATTTTAAAGCTTTGGTTTTCTTTGTCAACATTACTTTGTCTATTCAGGGTCCTTGTGGTTCCATACAAATTTTAGGATTGTTTGTTCTAGCTCTGAGAAGAATGCCAGTGTAATTTTGATTGGGATTGCATTGAATGTGTAGATTGCTTTGGGTAGTATTGACATTTTAAAAATATTTGTTCTTCTAATCCACGAGCATGGAATGTTTTTCCATTTCTCTGTGTCTTCTTCTCTCTTTCACGAGTTTTCCACACTTTTCAGCATACAGATCTTTTACGTCTTTGGTTAGGTTTATTCCCAGGCATTTTATGTTTTTGGTGCAATTGTAAATGGGATCAATTTGATTTCTCTTTCTGTTGCTTCATTGTTAGTGTATAAGAATGCAACTGATTTCTGTACATTGATTTTGTATCCTGTGACTTTGCTGAATTCATGGATCAGTTCTAGCAGCTTTTTGGTGGAGTCTTTCAGATTATCCACATAGAATTGAAAGTTTGACTTCTTTGCCAATTCATATGCTTTTTATTTCATCTGTTGTCTGACTGCTGAGGCTAGGATTTCCAATACTACGTTCAACAACAGTGATGAAACTGGACATCCCTGTTGTGTTCCTGATCTCAGGGGGAAACCTCTCAGTTTTTCCCCATTGAGGATGATATTAGCTGTGGACTTTTCATAGGTGGGTTTTATGATGGTAAGATATGCTCCTTCTATCCTGACTTTCTTGAGAGTTTTTATTAAGAAAAGATGCTGTATTTTGTCAAATGCTTTTTCTGCATCTATTGACAGGATCATACGATTCTTATCCTTTCTTCTATTAATGTGATGTATCACATTGATTGATTTGCAAATACTGAACCAGCCCTGCAGCCCAGGAATGAATCCCACTTGATCATGGTGAATAATTCTTTTAATATACTGCTGAATTTGATTTGCTAGTATCTTGAGAATTTTTGCGTCCATATTCATCAGGGATATTGGCCTATAATTCTCCTTTTTGTTGGGTCTCTGTCTAGTTTGGGAATGAAGGTAATGCTGGCTTCACAGAATGAGGTTAGAAGCTTTCCTTCCATTTCTAGTTTTTGGAACAGCTTGAGAATAGGTATTAACTTTGCTTTAAACGTCAGGTAGAATTCTCCTGGGAAGCCATCTGTCCCAGGACTCTTTATTCGTTTTAAGATTTTTGATAACTGATTCAATTTCTTGTTGGTTATGGGTCTGTTCAAATTTTCTATTTCTTTCTGGTTGAGTTTTGGTAGTGTGTGGTTGTCCAGGAATTTGTGCACTTTTTCCAGGTTTTCCAATTTGTTGGCATATAATTTTTCATAGTATTCTCTAATAATTGTTTGTATTTCTGTGGTATTGGTTGTGATCTCTCTTCTTTCATTCATGATTTTATTTACTTTGGTTCTCTCTCTTGGGAAGGCTGGCTAGGGGGTTATCAATTCTGTTTATTCATTTAAAAACTAGCTCTTAGATTCATTGATCTGTTCTACTGGTTTTTTTTTTGTTTATTCTACATTATTTTTCTGCTCTAATCTTTATTATTTCTCTTCTGCTGTTGACTTTGGGTTTTCATTGCTGCTCTGCTTTTAGTCTTTAGGTGTGAGGTTAAGTTTTGTATTTTGGATTTTTCTTATTTCTTGAGATCGGCCTGAATTGCAATGTATTTTCCTCTTAGACTGTCTTGGCTGCATCTCCAAGGGTTTGGACTGTCATGTTTTCAATTTAATTTGCTTCCATATGTTTTTTAATTTCTCCTTTAATTACCTGGTTGAGCCATTCATTCTTTAGTAGGATGTTCTTTAACCTCTATGCATTTAGAGGCTTTCCAATTTTTTTGTGGTTTATTTCAAGTTTCATAATGTTGTGATCTGAAAATATGCATGATATTATCTCAATTCTTTTATATTTATTGAGGGCTGTTTTGTGACTCAATATGTGATCCACCTTGGAGAATGTTCCACGTGCATTTGAGAAGAATGTGTATTCTTCTGCTTTTGGATGAAAAGTTCTGAATATATCTGTCAAGTCCATCTGGTCCAGTGTATCATTCAAGGCCATTGTTTCTTTATTGATTTCTGCCTAGATGATCTGTCTTACTTGCTGTAAGTTGGGGTATTAAAGTCCCCTGAAATTACGGTATTCTTATCAGTAAGATTGCTTATGTTTGTGATTAACTGCTTTATATATTTGGGTGTTTTCAAGTTAGGGGCATAAACATTTACAATTGTTAGCTCTTCATGATGGCTACACCCCCTTAATTATGATATAATGCCCTTCTTCATCTCTTGTTACAGTCTTAGGTTTAAGGTCTAGTTTGTCTGATATAAGTATGGATGCTCCAGCTTTCTTTTGACTTCCAGTAGCATGACAGATGGTCCCCCACCCCCTCACTTTCAATCCGCAGGCATCCTCAGATCTAAAATGAGTCTCTTGAAAACAGCATATAGATGGATCTTGGTTTTTTATCCATTCTGATACCCTATGTCTTTTGATTGGGGCATTTAGTCCATTTACATTCAGAGTAATTATTGAAAGATATGGATTTAGTGTCACTGTGTTATCTGTAGGTTTCATGCTTGTGGTGATGTCTCTAGTCCTTTGTGGTCTTTGCAGCATTCCACTCACAGAGTCCCCCTTAAGATCACCTGCAGGGCTGGTTTAGTGGTCATGAACTCCTTCAGTTTTTGTTTGACTTGGAAGGCCTTTATCTCTCCTTTTATTCTGAATGGCAGCCTTGTTGGATAAAGGATTCTTGGCTGCATTTTTTCCCCCTATTCATCACATGGAATATTTCCTGCCACTCCCTTCTGGCCTACCAAGTTTCAGGCGACAGGTCTGCTACTACCTTTATGTGTCTACCCTTGTAGGTTAAGACCTGTTTGTTCCTAGCTGCTTTCAGAATTCTCTCCTTATCTTTGTATTTTTCCAGTTTCACTGTGATATGCTGTAGTGAAGACCTATTCTTATTGAATCTGAAGGGAGTTCTCTGTGCCTCTTGGATTTGGATGTCTGTCTCCTTCCCCGGATTAGGGAAGTGCTCAGCTACAACTTGTTCAAGTAAACCTTCTGCCCCTTTCTCTTCTTCTTCCAGAGCTCCTATGATACAGATATTATTATGTTTCCTTGAATCACTTAGTTCTCTAATTCTCCCCTCATGGTCTAGTATTTTCTTATCTGTTTCTCAGCTTCATTATTTTCCATAAATTTACCTTCTGTTTCACTTATTCTCCCCTCTGCTTTCTTCCTCCATCCTTGCTGTCACTGCATCGAGTTTATTTTGTATCTCATTTAGAGCATTTCTTAATTCGCGTGACTATTCCTTACTTCCTTGATCTCTGCAGCAATATTCTCTGCTGTCTTGCATGTTTTCAAGCCCAGCTATTAATCTTATGACTATGACTCAAAATTCTTGATCAGATATATTGTTTATATCTGTTTTGAGCAATTCTCTAGCTGTTATTTCTTCCTGGAATTTCTTTTGAGGAAAATTCTTCTGTTTTGTCATTTTAGCTATTTTTTTTTGTCCTTTAGATATTTTAATAGCTTGTTATGTGTCCTGCACCTGTAAGCACTACTATATTAAAAAGGGTTCATACACTGTCCAGGGCCTGGCCCTTCAGAAGGTGTTTTTGGAGTGTGTTGCTTGCTCTCTGTTGTTGTGACTCTGGTTGCTTTATCTCCCTACTTGTAGTGGTGTTTTGGACCTTCCACCAGGTGTGCTTTGATTTGTTCAATGAAGCAACCCTAGGAAATATTTGAAAAGGGGGGCAGTGGTAGGAGAAGCCTTATCCCATACAAAGAGGGAAATGACAGGGGCGGGGAAAAAGAAAAAACAAATTACCAGGCAAAGAATCAGGGCAACTATACTGCTTAATCTAGAGAGAGAGAGAGAAAAATAAAGAGATACAGAAGAAGTATAAAAGGAATAGATTAAAAACATCGGCTTAAGCAAACCAACAAGCAGAGAAAGGAAGAGATATGAGGAAGAAAAGAAGGAAAAAATAATAAATACATATATAATAAGAATTGACCAAGAATCAAATCAGAAAATGCAGAACTACTGGACCAATATCTGACGGTGTCTTGGAACCAGTGGCTGTGCTGTTCTGGAGGAGGAGCTGTTGGTTTGGTCAGTGTCCATCTTGCTCCTGTAGATAAGTAGTTACCAGGCACAGGGGGGCATGGTTTGGTGTAGACAGCTCCCGCCCCCACTGGGGGCCCCCTCTCCTGTTCCCTGAAGCCCCACCTTATTGGTGATGGGGAGAAAAATGGCAACATCTCAATCTCTCCCCCCCACTGGTGTCCAGGATCACTTTGTTCAGGTCATCCTCACAGTGCCCTGTGGGCATAAGGAGGTCAGTTTGTCCCACTCCATAGTGTCCCGCACCTCCCTGGTGCTCAGCTGGGATTCACACCCTGATGTCTTGGTGTGCCCTGGTTCAGGGTAGTGCCACTCTGCCCAGCCAGCTGACAATGGGCCTCTGACTGGTGGGCACCTGCAGAGTCTTTTGTCCTTGGAGCAGTTATATACCTTCTTCCAACAGCACTTGAGGGAGAGGAATGTTCTGACTGTACCTCTGAGCTCAGTACTCAGCCCATGGCTGGCTCCCCTTCCCCCTGTTTTTTCCGTTCCCCAGTCTATGATCCGGGACATTTTTCTCTTGTCCAAATACAATTCTACACTTCCACAGACTCTCTTTCTCTTCCTTTTGTCTCTCCACAGAAGGGGATCCCTCCCCTCCATGACTACACTGCCCATTTTCTCTCTCCCGATTTTCAACCACACACCTTTGTCCTGCCAAGTTGTCCTGGTGGGCCCCTGGAGATGTTTCTCTCACTCTGTAGCCCAGATTCCTGGATTTCCAAGGCTTCTGGCCTCAATAATACTGCATTTGAGTTACAAGGGACCTTCGGGTCTCCCTACTTCTCTGCCATGTTGACTCCTCCCTCCCTAGAATATTCTTTAAAAATCAAGACCTCTAGAGAAACAGCAATTATTTTCATATTTTTTCCAGAAAATGTCTTATTTGCTTTAAACTAGCTTATTTTTTTTTTAACAAAAATTTTACCATATAAACACTGCCAGTTTCCAGCAGTGATTCTATATGAGTGGATAAAAATAGCCAATCCTTCAGATACAGAAATATACTCTGGTTTTTCATGTGGAAATGTGCTTAATAAGAACTTAATGAGGATCAACCACATGCCAGATACTGCATGATGCATAATGACCTGAAGATAAATAAGCAAACATCCCTGTACTTGAGCCACTTGTTACTGGTCTACCAGTCATTTTGTCTTGTAATAAAATCTCCAAGCACTTGTCAAGTTGAAATCCATAATCCTTTTTTTTGTCATCTGATTATAATTCAAGTTGTAATAATAAATGAAATTTTACCATTATTCCTGCAGTTAACTTTGTTCCATTTATGCCCAAGTAATTTTCAACTAACTAAAATCACATTAATAAATCAAGCAATTCTACTGAATACACAGGGACTCTGCTAGACTGACTATGGGGGATAAACCCAGATGTTTCCACAAATCGTACCTTCAAGAAAAAAATAAAAGAGTCCTTATATGTGATGTTGGTCAATTTTGTGGTGTAACTATTCCTACCACGATCACTTTCGAGCTACTAATATTTTAACAAATGACTTGAATATTTTATGATCATCTCTCACAAGATGACAATGAGTTGAGATGCTGACATTAGCCAGTGCTAGTAGACCACTAGATAATACATACGTGAGTTATAGTCTTGTCACCTTTGTGTGGAGAAACAGGAAGATATCTTACAGGATTGTCACTTTAGCAACAGTTGTATGGAAACCTAAGAGGAAGGAAAAATAATAAGTGGCTAGAGAAAGCTTTAGAGAGAGATAATATATGGACAGTGTCCTGAAGGATGAGTAGGAGTTCCCCAGTTTGTGACAGAGCAGAGACACAGGGGTGGGATATCTCGACAAAGGAGGCAGTGCATGTCATTACAGAAGGAAATGAATGAAGTATGGTATGATCAAACTTGGAATAGTATGATGTGGCCAGAAAAAGGGGAGGGGCAGTGAGAAGTCCATATGGTAGGGGTGCATATGGTAGGAGCAGGGAGGGTGTGGGGGAGCCTGATTATGAAGACATGTATGTCATAGTGAGGAACTAGGTAGCATTTGATATTTGCCTCAATTTGAATAGTGGGGTGAGATGTCTGGCTTCTTGTTTTAGGGAAAAAAAATTCTAGAATCAGTACAGAGGATGTATTGGAGATAAGGAGAGAACAGTGATAGCAAAACCACTTAGAAGCTTCCTGCAGAATTCTAGGAGAAAAAATAATGAAAGCTTCAACTGAAATGTTAAGTTTGAGGTGCTTGTGAAAATTCTTCCCTCCTTCCTTCCATAATAATGTTAATGTTTATTAACATAAAACATTGTATAAGATGTATAGTGTGAGGATTTAATACACGTGTAGGTTGTGAAATGTTTAGTACAATAAGATTAGTTCACACATCCATCACCTCACTGTGTTGTCTGCTCTTGTTGTGGTGAGAACGTTAAATCTCTTCTCTCCCAGCACCTTTCAAGTACCCAAAACAGTGTTAACTGTAGTCACCATGCTGAACATTACATCCCCAGGCCTTACTCATTGTATAACTGGAAGTTTATATCTTTTGACCACCTTCGTCTATCCCACCAACCCCCGCTTTCCTTCTGGAAACCACTGATTTGTTTTATGTATCAATGAGGTTTTTTTTTAAGATTATATATATAAACGCAATTATACAGTATTTGCCATTCTCTGACTTATTTCACTTAAGGTAATACTCTCAAAGTCCACCTGTGTTGTTACACATAGCAGGATTTCCTTCCTTTGTGACTAATATTCCATTGCATATATACAAACGTTTTTTCTCCATTCATCTTTCAGTGGATACTCAGGCTGTTTCCATGTCCTAGTTATTGTGAATCATGCTGCAATAACATGGGAGTGCCGGTATCTCTTCAAGATAGTGATTTCATCTTTTGAATATATCCCTAGAAGTGGAGTCGCTAGATCATATAATAGCTCTATTTTTAATCTTTTTGAGGAACCTCCATACTGTTTCCCATAATGGCCACACCAATGTACAATCCCATGAACAGAATATGAGGATTCTCTTTTCTCTGCATTCTTGTCAACATCTCTTAGCTCTTGTCTTTTTGGTAATAACCATTGAACATAACATATGGAGTGCTTTCTCATTGTGGTTCCGATTTGCATTTCTTGATGACTAATACTGTTGAACACCTTTTCATGTTCTTGTTGACCATTTTTATATATTCTTTGGAAAAATGTCTGGTCTTTTACCCATTTTTTAATGAAATTTTTTGTCTTTTTGCTATTGAGTTGTATGAATTCTTTATGTATTTTGGATATTAACCGCTTATCAAATCCTTAATTATTTTTAAAAAACCCTAAGAAAACAATGAGGAAACATTTTAGTGATCACAACAATGATAGAGAACATGGGCATATTTTCCTCATTGTGCTTTCCCTTTCCATTTTGAGACTATTGTTAGCAGACAAATCTTATTGCGTTCCCCTTCTTTGTATAATTAAAATAGTTGATTATGTGGAATGCTCCTTTATTGTCATGTTTCTATATAATCTTGTGTTAATCAACTGAAATTATGTTGGATTCTAAATGTAGGGACAAACCAAATGTGGGTAGAGGACACAAACAAAAAAGCATATCTGATTTAAGTGGACATTTCTGAATATTCCAGTGTCCAAATTAGATACTTTATGGAAATTCAATAATCTTGCCAAACATGTGTAAATCAAGTCTTAACCTACTTAAAAAAGCATGTTTTATATAAAGAACAACTGTTCCTCAAAAGCTGACTCAATGTGCAAAGAGCTTACGTACTTTTCTTATCACACATTTGTCTCCTCATCCACATCTTCCCCTCCCCCATCTTTGAACTAACATTTGTGTTTTTCTAACGCAGTGGTGATTCTTTATTCTCTATCTGAAATCCACGGATTGTCCCAGGGCAATGATAATGTCAGCACAAATATAAGGTTTCAAACTGACGCAACTGCTACATGTCCATCATGACTTATAGTACTGAGTGGTGGTTATCCTGAATGTGCATGCAGAAATTTTAAACTTCAGGCATTCAGTATTGTATTTCCTTGTGGCATTCTGCCAAACTCAAATGCAGCCACTGTTTCTTATGACATATTAGGAAGAATATTGGTGGAAAAAATTATCTGAACACCACTGGCATATTTTCCTGTTTTGTAAAGCTCCTTTTCTGCAAAGGATAAAGCATTTACTTTTTATTATAAAGAGGAGGTAAACACAGACTTTTATTTGAGACACAAATTTGAAACCCAAGTGAAAATTACTTTAAGGCCATGTCTATATTAAAGCAATGAAATTAATGAAGTAGTTTATTATGATGCAGTCACAAACTAGTGACCTTCAGGGCAAATCTCTCCCCCACTATCCTTTTGGGGGCATGCTTAATGTTAAAAAAAAATCTTTTATACTACTAGGTAGGTACAGCTCTGTAATCTCTATCCTCCCACAACTTCAGAATTGCCAACTCTAACTCTCACACTTTTTGACTGAATCCTGTAGACCTTTGAGTTTGCTACCTTGAAAGTATAAACATGCAGAAACCTTAGGTATCAGACAATGCGGGATTCAAAGCTTGATTCTTCTAATTACTATGTCAGCTCTCAGAGACCCATTTCTTCAATGTCATATGAGAATAACATTGTTTAATTTCTAGATTTTTAGAAAACTTAATAAAATCACCCAACAGTGCAAAATGTTTGCCACTTGGTGGGAACTCAAAATGCTACCTTCCTTAGCAAGTATAATTATTGATAAATTCTATACTGAACTGAAAGAATTAGAATCCCTTGAGATTTTCAAATAGTTCACTTCTTGTCTTCTCAATCACAATTTCCCTATATCCTTTATCCCATTATGAAGTTACATGAATTATTTTAAAGCAATGAAAATCATCCTTGGCTGGGGGCGGGGGGGGGGGGGAATCATCTTTTGTGAGTTCTTAAATGCTATGGTTTGAATGTTTGCATTCCTCCAAAGTTTGTGTATCTAATTCCCAATGCCCAAAGTGATGTGATGAGGAGATGGGACATTTGGGAGGTGATTTAGGTCATGAAAACAGTCTTCATGATCAAAACTGGTACCTTTATTAAAGACACCCCAGAGAGCATGTGAAACATAATGAGAAGTCTGCAACCCAGAAGAATCTGCAACCATTCAGGCACCCTGATCTCAGATGCCCAGCCTCCAGAACTGTGACAAGTACATTTTGTTGTTTATAAGATACTCAGTCTGTATAATTTTGTTACAGCATCCTGAACGGGTCTGAGATATTCCATGTTCTATGCGTGTAGTGGGACCATCTCCAAGTGAGAAAAATCTATGTATAAGAAACTTACAAAGAGACACTCTCGAGGACAGCTTTAAAAACTGCTGCTCATTTCCTGTGTATTTGAAGAGTACAACAAACCAGAAAGGTATTCTTTCTTGCTCACAGGTGGAAACTCCTACTGTCCTGGGCTTGCCAACTTTTCCCTTCTTTTCCTTCCCAAACCAGGTCACTCTGCAGTCTCTTCCCCTAAGGCATATATACCTTTCTAAGCTTATTTCTCACCCTTTTTCCCTTGGGTTATTTTCTTGTCCTGTCTTATTTCTCCTCATGCCTCAGGGAGTCCTTTCAACACACTGGCAAGGGCCAGGTAGTCCAAAAACAATCTCCCTTTTGTTTTCCATAAACTCCATCCTCCATTCCCATAAGTCACTTCTAAAATATGCTGAACTTCAGGTTGATGAATCTTGCTGGAGGGGGCAGGAGAGAAGGAAGGTTTGCAGGGGAGATTTCAGAAGCACATGGCCTGATGGCAGGGAGAGGAGGAAACCACGGGTCGTGGCTTCTCCCCTTCCGGTGTTCGTTAAACCTCAGTGGGCTCCTGCTTCTTCCCGTCTGCTTCATTACCTGGGGCTTAACTCAACGGTCTCATACTCTACCCAGTCTTTCCTTTGTCATCACCATTAACATTGTCTCCGGGTAAAGAGACTTTGCCACACAAAGCCTACTTGTACCGGAAACAGAGATACCAAGAGAAGAGTTCTATTTCTCTTAAGCAAAGAAAATCTGTTTGTGACTCCTTTCCACGGCTTACATGTCTTGTCTCTCTCAGTCACTGTAATTATATCAGGCTCCTTCCTAGCTGACCCCTGCATTGGGATAGGATTCTTTCCTTTGTTCCTGCCCCATATAGCGCTTCACATTTTCCTAACGACACTTATATAAGACAAGATACAGTGCTTGCCTACACATATTGGATAGTCATAGACTGGTTGAATATAATCCTATTTTCTTTTTTCATGCTAAACATAAATTATTTGAAGACAGGGACTTAATCTTCCCATCTGTACATAACTTTCAGCACTGAGCACACTGCCCTGAGCAGAGGATATACCTTATACATTTTAATTGAATTGGGCGATATAGTTTTTGCTTTGATAAGGGTTGAAAATAACACAAAGTCCAAATCCATCATGTCAATCCCTCCATTAAAATTCCCACTTCTTTAAATAATTCCCATTTAAGGCATTAAGGCATTAAGTCCGGTAGAGTGGTAAAAATCCAGTTTTAGGAGTCAGAAGATAGGGTTTAAATCTCAGTACTCAATTGGGGTTTACATCTCCCTGTTTGAAACTGTGAAACGAACTAAGGCCCTCTTCATAGAAATGCTGTCCAGAAGGAAAGGGTTTCATATACTAACATATAACCCAATCCCAGGAGGATTTATATTTTAAAAGGGCAATCTGAGACAGGCCAAAGTATTCACAATAGAGGAATAAATCGAAGGGTAAGATTTTGTTTTAGAAACCCAGCTGGATCGCTGTCGTCGTCTACATTTAAGCACTTGATTTCCCTCTATTTTTTTTTCTTGTGTAACTAGAGATATTAATTGTGAAAATAAAAGTATACAGTACATGATTTATTGGGATATTTTCTGTATTTTCTAAGCAGGTCTGAAACCTGGTTTAATTGAAAAGGATCCAAGACGTACTCTTTGTGAATTATTTTCTGAGGGAAGGAAAGGGAGCCAAGAAAGAAATATTACATCACGGAAATTAGACCAATTCCCATATCACTGCCTACTTTTCTCAGTTTTTACATAACTCCAAGAGTTGACTTAAGTTATTATATCATAGGAGAAGAGAATTATCCAAGTAGTTCTTATAAGCTTTCAGCAAACTCCTGACATTCTAAAACATCATCTTGCAAGCTAGACTGAGTTATGCTAAGCAAGGATTTCTTCTTGACAATACAGTCATTTACCAAATTCATACGAATGCTATGTGACCATTTTTATTATCCTAACTTTGTGTTTAAATTCTTGCTGGTTACTTACCATGTACTTTGACTGCCTCAGAATGTCACTTTAGATTCTCATAAGGATTTGAAGAAAACATTAAAGATATTCCATTAAGCACACACTGAACACCACCCCAAATTATCCATTCAGAAGTTCTCTGTATTTTATTGTTTTTAGATATTCTTGTTCAGATTATACAAGAGGTAAAAGTGGGTAAATCCATTAGTTCCTTGCTTTTGTAAATAACTTATTAAAAATGATTTGAGAAAATTAAGACAGACTTGCCCATTTAAAGCATCTTTAATGAGATTGGGACTTTAAAGTAAATTGACCCAGAAAGTTCTTTCTATGGAGACAGCTGGGATTTTAATGCAGACAATGAAAAAGCTGTTAAGCTAAGTTGTAATCATATACTATATTTCGGTTGTTGGTAACTTACACCAAAAGTACTTTGATGTATAAATAATCACATTTTCTTTTCACTCATGGTTTGGGTACTAGAAGAAACACATTCATTAGTTCAGACCATTCAAGTAAATTATTGCTGCAATGCTTCAGGGCATAATTTATTCTTGGAGAAAATTTGGTTGAGTGTTTTGAGTGTTTATTTTCTAAGAATCTCTTTGCATTCAAAACTTTTAGAGTCTCTGTATTTTTCTAGAATAAATTATGTATTGCATAGAAACCACCAGTTCAAATACCCTCATTACCTATAAAGCTCTTAAAATTGCATCTAATCTCAAAGTCTTTCCAACTAACTCTAGATGAGAAGTAGTTTCTTTTCTCTTACTCTATTTGTTCCTGAATTGCTCATGAGCTTTCATTTCTACCTTCAAAACATTTGCTAGACTGCTTGTATGTTTCTTGGCTACTGGTTTGAAGTCCTTTGTCTAAGGATATAAATATTTCTTTTATATTCTAGACAATATTTCCTTCCATTATAAATCTTTACAGGACAAACCTTTATCTGACACATTTAACTTGATCCTTTCAGAACTTCTTGGTGAGAATGTATATACCTTAACGCTAAATAGAAATTTAAGGTCATTCACTTTTTCTGAAAGGCAAGCAGGTTGATATTGAGTCCCCAGCCTTTTAGATATTTCTTTTAATTACCATGAAAGTAAACACACTTCCCTTTTGAGTTGAGTTTCTTCAATTAATGAGATAACAGAGTAGTGTTTATAGGACATTAGCTGCTCCTCAGTGATAGCAAGCAAACTGCAGAAGCTACATCCGTAATTGGTTTTCTGATACAGCCTTAGCAAACACACATAAGAGTGAAGTTCATGGAAGGGATAAATGGATTCGGTTACCTTCATACACTGCCTTCAAAGAGTGGTTTAATTATGTTTCCTTATAGCACCTTCCCTTCCCCCAACCCATTAGAGCTTCTTGATTTATGACACAGTAGTTGTAGCATTCCCAGTAAAGACAGGATTTTCTCCTGTCAGAAAGCGTGGCTCCCTGGTGATACTGCTCCAGGAGAGTAAATGAGATTCTAATGTCTTGGATTATTATCCGAAGGGAGGATCAAGGAAATAATTTTTATTTGTCTGTTAACCACACATACCAATGAAAATTCTCAATTAATGAGTTAATTTGTATGAATGTTTTAATACATAGAAAAATTGAAATAGGAGACATCAAAAAAAAAGCTTCCTGGTAATATCACTTTTCTATCATATCTAAACCACTTCACAAGCTATATGATTTGTTATAATTAGGTATATTCATGTTGCTTATGTGGGTCAAAATAATGTTTGAAGGGCCCAAGAGTCATTTGTTTTTACTAATGATGCACACTTTTTTCTTAATGAGTGTCAGAAATTTGCTTCCTCGGTCATATAAAGGCAAACTTATTTACAGTGGAATCTATTCCTATTTTCTGACCAGACAGATCTGAACCTCCTCATATATCAGCGAATAATAAAATAAGCACACGCTACAGGCCCTTGCCCTTTAGAAAACTTCAATGGTTTTGAAATTTGTTTCACATTTTGTATCTTATTAGTACAACTTATGGGTAAATAGTGGTAATATTACATGTGGATACCTAGCTGAATAAAGCATAGACTCTGTTCCTAAGGAGCTCATGGTCTAAAAGAGGAAACCAATAAACTGATTATTATAATACACAGTTGACCAGTGACCAATGTAAGAGTTAGGGGCACTAACTACATGCCATTCAAAAATCCTTATATAGGTTTTAGCTCCCCCAGAACTTAACTGTTAATAGTTTACTATTGACCAGAAACCTTACCAGTAACATAAGTAGTTGATGAGCACCTATTTTTTGTGTTATATGTACTGTATACTCGATTCTTACAATAAAGTAAGCTAGAAAAAAGATGTTAAGAAAATCATAAGGAAGAGAACATACACTTACAGTACTACACTGTAAAAATTCTGCATATTAGATCCACGTAGTTCAAACTCCTGTTTTTCCAGGGTCAGCTGTAGTGTGGAAGTCATATAATCACTGTATAAACATTTATCATGATGTTGTCAAGCAGGTGTGAGTGTCACTTTGAATAAGATTTAAGCCAACCCTGCTTACCCTTTTTATTGTGAATTCCTTAAGTTCATTCACTGGTCATGGATAGCAATGGAAAAGGAGATTTTATGGATAATTCAGGAGCTGCAACAAAGGTCCAGGTTCCTAGAGCGATTCTTGGCAATTCGGCGATCAGAAAAGCACTGTGATTGTGTAACAGTCATTATTAGGAGGCCACCGAGAGCAAACAGACCCCTCCTCTGACTGTATTAGTGAAACTTTGCTTTTGCCCTCTGTGGGGAAGGAAGGTACCCCAGTAATCCTTAATATGTACCTCCCTCATATACATTTCCTTTTTAGGTTGTAAGAACGCCCTGAGCCAAGTAAGTAAGTAACTAAGGCCTTAGTGAAAGATAGTTTTAATTTATACATTTTTAATTCTAATTATATTTGTTACTCTCCATTACGAGTTTCTGGGCAGGGTATTTAATTGAAAATATTTCTTTACGGTGTATTGCAGAATCTAAGATACCCCTAAGCTTTCATTCTGATGAGTGAACATTTTAACGTTCCTATCATAGAGTTCTGTTCTTCGTAAGAGATAGTCACCCATGTGCACAGGAACATTACTCATAACAGACAAGAAGTGGAAGCAATTCAAGTGTCCATCAATGGAGGAATGGATAAACAAAATGTGGCATATACACACAACGGAATATTACTCAGTTTTAAAAAGGAAAGACATTCTGACATATGCTACAACAGGATTGAACCTCGAGGACATTATGCTGAGTGCAATATGACAGTCGCACAAGACAAATACTGTGCAGTTCCACGGATAGGAGGTATTTAAAGGAGTCGAATTCTTAGAAACAGAAAATAACATGGTGGTTACCCGGGGCTACAGGGAGAGGGAAAAGAGGAATTGTCTAATGGGTATAGAGTTGGCAAGATGAAAAAGTTCTGGAGATCTCTTTCACAACCATATGAATATACTGAACACTCCTGAACCGTAGGCACTTAAAAATGGTTAAAATGGCAAATTTTGTTTTTTACAATAAAGGAAATAGTATGCCTACAGTTTTTACATTTGAAAACGTGATTATAATATCCGAAACTTTGAAATAAAATCCATACTACATGTAGATTGACTTTGTAAGAATTATACCAGCAAACAAGAAATACACGGCTATTTTAAAGATGCTACACAGAAAGGGCAATGTGAACAGACAAAATGAAATCATGTAATACCATCCTGGAAAATGACTTAGATGAACACTCAAGATTCATTCTCTCTCCCTCCCTCCCTCTCTCCCTTATTTTGTGATGAGAAATTTAAAATCTCTTTGTAAACCAAAAATAAACTCAACAAGGAATATAACAAATCAATGATATGGTAAAACAAATCTTATAATTAAATATAGGAGGAAAAGAAACAGGGAGGGAGGGAGGGAGGGAAGGAGGGAGGGAGGGAGGGAGGGAGGGAGGAAGGAAGGAAGGAAGGGAGGAAGGAAGGACGGACGGACGAAGATAAAGTGTCAGTGCAAAACTTAGTTCTTAAACAAAGCCTTATGGCATTCTTGTTACTCCTGCAAAGCCTGTCATCTGAAAGACCAGAGTTGCAAATGACATGGAACTTAAAAGACGAAGAAAGAAAGACAAGCTTTCTGAGATCTAAGGTAGCTCTACAAGCCCAGGTATTTCATTCTCTACAACAGCAAACACACAGATTGTTCTCCATTCCGCATTTTCCCCAGAGGTGTGTTTGCCTTTGGAGGAGAACTATAGTATGTCCTTAACATGATTGGTATTAATATTGACTTTCAGACAGGTGAGAAGTCTGAGATGTAATAGGGAAGGACTGGCATGCTTCACGCTCTGTAGGCATTATATTTGTGTAAGATATATTTGTTGTAAAATGCAAATCACCAAAATGAAATCTAGGAAAATGTTTCAAGCCAGTCTTGAACATGTGATTATGGTACCTATTGAAAACATTTAAGTTTGAGAGGGAGAGGAGAATTAAGAGAGCTATTCAAAAATAGTGTCTGTGAATGTCAAATTTAGGCACATTTAGTTCTGCCGGAGACCAGTCTATTCAGAGAAGCTGCTTAGAAACTCTGAGCCTTTTATCCTTTACATGGTCACTCCACTGAGAAGAGAACAAGGAAACTAGCTAAGAAAAAGGATGGCTGCTAATAAGTAGAATGGAATGTTGGCACTACAGAAAACAAATCTGTAATTTGAAGGCTCTGGAATGTACACATTTTTATTTGGGGGTAAATGAGATTATGAAGGTAGTAAACACATTTCTCGAGTTTGTGATCTATAGAGGCATCCATGTGGCTCCATGTAATCTTTTTCCTTTTATCTATCAGAGTAACTAGTTTCTTTACACATTCTCTGTTTAAAACTAAGAATGGCTGTTCTTTATTTTTTTCTTGATAAAGCAAACCTGGCAAATGATTGTTTGGTTGTATCTTTTGTTTTGATGTAAAGACCGGTCATGACTGGATGACAGAACAAAGCAGTGATTTTGCATTCTCATATTCCAGACTTAAACATTTGTTTTCTGTTGCCAAAAAGACCCACAGAACCATGAAAGCAGACCCATGACTTCTGTAGTTACGGCTTCAATGATCGAAGCAGAGTGAACCTGAGGAAAATACTTTTTTGTCTGCTCTTTGTGAAGCAGGCAGAGACCCTTAGTGAACTTTACCCGAGTATATCATGCTTTTTATTTGATTGCATGGTTTATAGAGATACAATTTGTTTTCCAAAGAGCACTCAGCAAATATATGTTTAAGAATTCAGCTTTAAATATTGTTTAGAAATGGAAACTACAGGGAAAGATGCTTTGCTTTTGGAAGTTTCTTCATTTTTCTCTTTTATAATTGTTGAAAAATTACCTGACATCCAGAGCATTTTCTGTGTTCTTTCTTGGAATTCCGTAAGTGGAAGAATTAATTTATTTCTGTCCAATAAACCTTGATGGGTCTCCACTCAGGGAGTAACTTCTACTCTTCTGGAAATGGGTATCATCATACTGTCTGGAGAGCAATTTATATCTGAAGAGCAAAAGAGTAGTAATAACAGTAAGACATTGGGACAGTACTTGTAACTTTTCAGTTTTCTCTCCTGTGTGACTTTTTATCCTCACTACAACTCTGTAAATTAAGGTGGGCATATGGTCAACATCAAAATGTCTAAAGCCTTAGGTTGCACACATGTGTAGTCACCAGGAAATCCAAGACCTCTAAATCTAAGTGTGAACATGGACTCAGCTAGAACACAGGGAAGCATGCTTGCACACAGGCATTCAGGGGGATCTCTCACATGATTTGCCATCTTCTTGCCTCCTCAACACAAAGCTTGCTTATAGCCATCCCTAGGTTTGTATTCCTTTGGTAATTGCACTATTGTTCTCATTATTCCTCTTAAAGTTTTGCCCCTCTTGGATCCACACCTCCTGCCATCTGACTAGAGACCTAGTGTATGTGTCTGCTGTAATGAAGCTAGGCGTGGCTCTACAAGTGGCTTTGGCAAAGGGTCAGTAGAGGGAAGTCATTTACGGTGCGTTTTTCTGCACATGAGCCTCGGGAAACATTGCATGTTATGGCCAGCCCCAATTCTTCTGGTTTGGGAGAGTCTGCTGGGCCAAGGAGAATGCAAGCTAAATCGAGCGTCACTGAACCCAACTGAACGAGTTGGATTCAGTGCTGAGCTGAACTCAGTCTAGGTGGGTTGACTTCCAGATACCCCACAAACATGTGAGAGAGAAGTGATCACCACTGCAGGCCACTAAGTTGTGTGTAGCTTGTTTCATAGCGTTACCCTTGCACTGGCTAACTTATACCCTGTGTATGATCAACAGCCACAATCTGGGATTATGAACCTAGATGTAAAAAAAAAAAGTCTGTTGCCTTTTTGGCTCTTTGGATACAGTAAATTAAAGTAGCCTCTCAGAATCAAAGGAAATGAGCTCAATAATACCCATGGTTACATAATGAACAGCTCTGTTAAGAGCTTGCTTTCCTAATTTAATCATACTGTGCTGACCTTCGGTATTCTTTATAAAATGGAAAAGATAATACCTCTTAATTATTAATTAATTAATAATACTTAATTCTGCCTCCTGGAATTCACCAGTTCATTTACCAACTTGCTCAATTAATACTGGTTGAAACCCTGTTTTTCTAGAATATGCAATGATGAGTAAAATCATGTCTCTGATGACTAAGATTTCTAAACTACTAGTTACTAAAGGCAAAAAAATTACTTTTCAATAAAACAAACAGCATAATAAAGTTAAGTGCTTAGTAATTTAGGTATATAGCGGAGGCTAAGTCAGGTAGAGAAAGGACTATTTGAGTTGAAATTTGAAGGATTGAGGGAAGAGGAGGAGAGACAGGTTATGTCCTCACAAGCCTAATAAATACAAACAAGAAAATAGTAACTAAATTGAATAGAGTTCTCTAAACAACCTTGACCACATGATCAAAATTAATATAACCCATAAGGGAACAAATAAACTTCTTTTACCTCCCTGATATGAAGCATTGAGAAGAACATACTATTACTTACGTGGTATGTTTTGCTAAAAATGCATAACCTGAATCTAATCATGAGCAAATAGAAGGCATACCTAAATTGACAGATATTCTACCAAATAACTGGCCTGTACTCTTCAAAACTGTCAATGTCACAGAAGACAAAGGAAAACGGAAGTGTTCAAGATTAAAGGAAACCAAAGAAACATGGCACCTGAATGTACGTGCTGTATAGGATACTGGGACATTGGCAAAATCTCAACAAGGTCTGTAAAGCGTATAATCCTGCGTCAGTGTTCAGTTCCTGGTTTTGACAGTTGTGTTTGGGATTAGAAAAAAAATAATGTCCTTGCTTTGAAATAAACACTAACGTATTTAGGAGGACATGAGTAAAATGTATGTGTGTGTGTGTGTGTGTGTGTGTGTGTGTGCGCGCGCGCGCGCGTGCAGATAGAAGAAGAGGTAGAAGGAGGGACAGATAAAGCAAAAGTGGTAACGTATGAATGTTTGAGGAACCAGGGTTAAAGGTATATGGGAATTCCTTGTGCAATTCTTACAACTTTTATAAGTGTCTGAAATTTTGTCAAAATAAATATGAAAGCAAAATGAGACAAAAGGATGAGAGAGAAGGTTGAGCCTAGGGTACAGCAATGGCAGAATTAAAGGTACTAAAATCAGGCTCAGTCATCGGTACATGCCCAAGTGTGGTATGGCCAATGGGTCCTGCATTTTAGAGGCAGCCTATCACTGTGGAATTAGAATGCTAACTTTCCTACACACAAGAATAAAACTCACAACTTTGAAATAAGCTCTGTGGATTGGGCCAGTATCAGTTTCCTGGGTTTGATATTGTGCCGTAATTGTGTCAGATGTCACCACGGGGGGGGGGGGGGGGGGACTGCGTACCTCCTGTACGTTTCGTGGCAACTTCCTGTCAATCTATCATCACTTCAAAATAAAGATGATATAATTGCCTTCATAAAACTTTCTCAAAACAAAGAAATCTCATGCATGTTTTCAACCTCATATTAATGGGAATGACTCCATATGCTGAGATTTTTACCTCTAAACAAGACTTTTAAACTTTATGTTGGCAAACAATTTTAACAGTTTTTAAATTTCATATAAAACTTGCAAGAACCATTTCTCTAATATTCCTTTTTCAGGTGACAAAGATTCTCTCCTTGACCAAACTTAGGCAGGATCCTTTCAACCCTGTTCTCCACTAGGCCTCAATCTTGTCCTATGAGGAGTGGAACTAACACTAACATTACCTCTAACGGCTAGAGGCCACATCCCTAGGATGACTCCAGCCCCCCTTGAAGTACCTGCCAGGGAAAATCCAAGGCTGCCGAAAGAATTTACTGTTTGCTCCAGCCAGCACCTGAAGATAGGGCTCTTGTTTCCCTGTCCCTGGGGGAGGGTAGGAGCCCAACTTTGATAAGTGCCCGTTAACAAACCCGGATGAGTCCCCCTTCCTGCTTTTTAGAATTGCTTGCTTCTCTCACTCTGCTAAAACTCCACGTCACCCTTCTTATTCCCTCACTTTCCCTCTAAAACACCCGTTTGCCTCCATGCAAATCAAACTTGAGTTTCGTTCGCGCTGGACTCTTTCCCCTATGGCAGTAGTTCAAGTAGTTATTGCCGATTAAAATCTGTCCTTACCATTTTCACCAGTATCCAACTTTGTTGATCTCTGGCAGAGATTAAAATTTATTTGTATCTGCTTTGTGACAAGAGCACCCAAATTGCCATAAACGCCAGAGCATTCAACGTTGGAGTAAACCTCAGGCAGAACACAGTAATAGTTACTCTTATGGACTATTGTGCCTCTGACGCTGTGCATTCATTTATTTTCATTTACTGTTCGTTACAGTCATGTGACCAGCAAAACAAAATAAAACAAAAAAGCAACAGCTAATAGGTGGATTCAGCATGTCTATATCCCAAGCTCATGTTCATGGTGCCATGCTGGTCAGGTTGTATGATGCAAACCATTGTGAACTCCCCAAGGGAGCTTGGTATAAGTAAATGGAGACAGTCCCAGGCACGACTGTGTTAAAGATTCTTTGCTGGCAACTTTTAAGCCTAACCTCTCCCTCCACCCTATATCTCCCTCCTATGGGCAAACTGATAAGAAAATCTGGGTGCTCTCTTCTTTGGCAACAACAGGAAGTTCATAGCACACTAGGCAATCTCCACCTCAGTGCACACTCTAATCACCCGAGTGTGTGTGTGTGTGTGTGTGTGTGTGTGTGAATGAATGAATGAATAAATAAATAACCCTAACCCATCTCCCTTTTCTTGCTCTCCTTAGTTATTTGGGGGCCTACTTGGGAAGTTCTCCTTGCTTTCCCCAAAATGTCTCATTATGTGAAAAGTAAAGCTTTTGACCCTGTTGCTACATAGGTCATTAGTCTTGACATCCAAACCAATTAAATTTTGTGTGAAAATTCATCTTATTCCTTCAGAGTAGCCACAACAACGATGAGCCTTTTAAATGTTTAAATTTAAATCAATATAAAGTATTTTCAATTCACTTAATATTAAAATCATAAAAGAAACTTCTATAGTTAGTAGATGTTTAGTTAACATAAAAGCACCAAGATTCCCTGTGCAAGCTAATGGTGACACTGGGATTACTGTCTAATAACTGGGCCAATTCTGGGCCAATTCTAACCTTCACTGTCAAAGATGCAAAGGTTTCTGGTTGGTAAAAACAGCTTGGAATGCACTTCATGTGAAAATAACACATTTACAAAAACACAGTTAGTGTGTGTTTTCTCCTGGAGGGAATATATATTTCTTCAGGGAGCTTAGCAATGGTTATGAAAACAATATAAAATCTGTCAGTATTCCATTATGGCCCTATTTTATACTTTCATTTCCAATAAATATTTTGTACTCATTACTGACTTTTGACTTTGGGTGTGATATAAAGAAAACATAAAAGCCTGAAATAGTGGCTATAATTTTCAGTTAAAAATTACTTAATGTTTCTTTGGAATAACATGCCTTCTAATAAAAAGATCCTACTTTTTTTTTAAAAAGTTAAAAGTAAATGCTGTCAAAAACTAAATTCTCTCCAATTCTATTAAAACAAAGACAAATTAACTTTTATACATTCTTTGCTTTGGCATTTCCATCAGTGCATATGTGGTGCTTTAAAGGAAAATGATCAGATAGAAGGAGAAAGTTAGTAGAAAGTAAAATTTTATGCTGAAATTTAGCAGCACATTTCAGTATTAACAGAAGCTACGTGATAAAATTCCCATGCTGCATTCATATATTAATCCCAATAAAAAGCAATACCAGTTTTCTGAAGCGGTATAATTGCCATCTGCTGTAATTTTGCCCCAGGTAGTGAGCCCAAGAGCACGTTCTTCACACACATGAAGAAACAAATATGGATGCTTCTGCGTTCAAGCACAGAATGGAAAAGCCTCTCAGGAGAATGTTTCACTTACCGTGAGTATTTAAATGATCATCCCCCAGTTATTTGTTTGAAGGACTCACACGCAGTTATCTATATCAAATAAGCTAAACAGATTGGCCATTTCCCCTCCGAGCATTTAAGCCACACATCAGACCCTATTCAAATGTAAACACGTTGGATGGGGTAAATCAGCTTGAAAACAGCCATAAAACATACGTAAATGCAATTTAGGAGGGTGAGAAGTCTTAATGCTCTACTGCATTCATCGCCGGACCCACTGTCATCCACCAGCCGCTATTATTTACACGCAGCTGCAGAGTCTATCAAATATGAAGGAGACGGGAATAATATAAAGTCAATGGGCAGCCATGGATCATTTCCATTTACTCATTCAAAATTTTATTGAGTAATTATTTTTTTGTTTCTGAGATGATTGAGAGCAAACGGCGTAAAGGTGCCAGAGTTCAAGGAACTAACTCTCGAGAAGACGAGCCGGAAGCCCGAATGTGAGGCAACAAGTTCAGCAACAGAGAGGTGTACAGGTTGCAGGAGAAATAGTTAGCTTGGCTCCAGTGGCTGAAGGAAGCTACGGAGGACACTGAAGCCTGGGGCGCAAGAATGGGGTCAGGGAGGAGATGAGAAGAAGGGTGTGGGACATGGTTACAGGAGAGGACACACTCAAAGCGAAGAAACACGGAAGAGGGTGACAGGGTCTGACTGGTGTCCTGATCACACTGTATGGTGCGACGAGCTGAAATTGCTGAGACGGTAGAGGCCTTATAGGGGAGACTGGCCTGGAGGCCTCTGGAGTTCCTATTTTCTACATAAGCATGGGCAAAATGTGTCAGGCAGGGTTTGCTGCCCGAACCAGAAACAACTCCAGATATGTGAAGCAGAAAGGCAGCTAATACGGTAAGTTTGATGTTTGGAAGGTATGTTAAAGGGTAAGTCCAGGCTTACCTCTTGGAAATACACAAAACAACACACAGTGAAGAGAAAATACAACTCTGATCTCTGAGGTCACCTGGAAGTTTGCTGGAAGAAGCTAAAACTGATCCCTCTGTCATCACTGCCTCTTAATGCCCAAAATCCCGACACTGGCTGGTGCTGGAGGGACTTCATATTTCCATGAACTTGCTGGAAGCACCATCCAAAACCTTCAGGAAGATGGACTCTGTTCACCTCGCCCTTTCAAATTTCTCATGATTACATCAGTCCAGAATCCTGGCATTCAGAAAAGGGTGGAAAGTGTAGCTTTTAGCTTCTTAACCTTCTTTCCCAAAGAGTTTGAGTGAACCAACACAGAGTGTCCAGACAAAGAGCTAAGAATTTTATGCAAAATTTGATATATTTGAAATCTTTTATTGTCTCTTGTCTGTCGAAATATGGACATCCCAGCAAGGGCACAAATTAGAAAAGTTTTGTATGTATATTTCAGACCTGAATGATTATTTGCAATATGGAAATTAGCTGCTAGAAAAAAATGAAGAAAAGAAAAATTGCTTTCTTTAATTGGGAGAGCTTAAGAATGGAGATTCTGAGAGCTCTCTGAAGAAGGAAAAGGAAGCTTCTGAGCAAACAAAGGAGAATAATTTATTTCAGACCCGGAGAAGCGTATGAAGGAAGAAAAGAAGTTGAAACTCATAGTAAAAATTTAAGGGAGTTGTAAAAATAGACTTGTTTGACACTGAGTGGCACACTATTACCCAAAAAGGCAAAAGAAGGGGAGATAATTGGGCACTCCATGGCAGACAGATTCTGTAGCGTTCTGGGGCAGCCAGCGTTCCTGACCAGGAAGGTGACATTATGTAGAGCGCTCCATGAGGAGGTCTCCCCCAACCATGGCAACTGGGATATCAAAATAGTGTCAGTATCATTTATGGAAAGGATGTACCAGTGGGAAGAGAGTGGTCGGTCTAGAAGAGCAGAAGTTAGTCTGTCAGTGGGACTATAGCTGTGGAAGCAGAAATGAAGCCAGAGAACTCACTGGGGAAGTGCTCTCTCAGGGCAGCAACAATGTCGCAGTCAACTTTCCCAACACTTTGAGGACACTCATATACATCACTTCTCTTCCCTTCGTCCAATTTGAAAGCCACCAAGCAGTCTTTGATAAGTATCTTGGCCTTCTGCTACCTCAGTGTCAGGAAATACATGCTCTGCATAGGGGCGAGAAGAGGTCATCCCCAATTATAAATATACACACTTATATTCTGCTTTACAGACTTCTACACAATGTCTGTGCCGAAGGAGCTATTGCCTGTGGTCATTCAAGGTTCACGTGTTCAGAAAAAGGAGGCTGAGGTTCAGATACTAGAGAACAATTAATGAGCGCTGAGAGGCTGAAGTCCTAAATGACCGCCCAATCTGCACCATCTCCCGCAACTATGAAGGAGTCCACGTAAGGCTTAGAGATACTGGGATACCCCTTAAGTCAGAGTTAAATTATTCCACCATATGCTCTAAGTAGGATTTACCAAAGCCTCTGATAGGAAAGAACATCTGGGAACGGTCTCTCAAAATAGAAAGTGAAATTAGTGGAGGAATCTCCTCTCTGTGTTCCCTTCCCTATGTAACTTCCAAAGCACGTCCACGAGCGAAGGCAGGTATTTTATCCTAAATATCCCATGGTGATTTCATTGTCTTTTTTGTCATATCCCTGTACACCTCTATCAGAATGGAGTACGACAGTTGGGTTCTACAAAGATCTGTTAGGGGAGTTGCATATGCGTTTCGTGATGCTGCATGAAAATATCATGTTCTCTGAGTAATAGCACTTGCTTTATGGACACAATGCCAAACTTGTCAATTGTTACATGAACGCTTCCTTCTATGAATCTCTCCCTCAAAATTTGCTGGCATTGCCCTGTATCATGGCACCTCAACACACTCATTCATTCTTTATTAAAAAAAAAAAAAGTTTGCTGAATTTCTACTATGGACAAGGCACTGTGGGGTAAAGAAGACTAAATCTGGTATGAAAAACATGCATTTATGGCCAGGGGTGAGAAATAAAGAAGGGATAAAATAGCTCTGAGATGAAGAGGGTAATGAATGACAAATGTCACAACGAAAATACAGAACTGTCATTTCTACTTAGGAACACTGCGAAAGCTTGTGTACTTTTTGAGCCGTGAAGGATGGGTGACATTTAGACGGGCACTGGATGAGTCTGAGCAGAGGGCCGAGAAGAGCATGAGTCTTTTGTGGCAAACAGTGAATCACTTTTTTGGCTAGTGGTGAGGATGCAGAAAAAGTAATCATGAAGCCTTTTGAAATGTTTGCAGGTGGGTGTGTTTTCGCTGCTGTTAGGTGCCCAGAGTATATGACTGCGTGCAATCATTTAATGATGCTTTAGTGAAACATTTCAAAGTAGGCCAGCTCAAAACCATTCAGTGGAAGCCAGAGAGTGCTACCTAGAGTGAAAGGCATTTCTAAGCCAAATTCCTGTGCCAGGTTGTTGTATCGCCACACCATGCTGGAGCAAGGATCTGGGCCAGTGAAAGCCTAGATTTCTTTAAACCACGAGCACCTTTGAATAGTACCATCCTGGGCTGAAACTGAGCTTTGGACAGAATCTTCAGCTCGTGAACGATGCAAGGTTTCTGGAGTCAGAGCGCCTGTATTTCAGTTCTGGCTCAACCCCTTATTGGCTGTGTATTCCTGAATAAGTCACCTACTTTTCCTAAATCTTATCTTTAACATGAGGACAATAACAGCACCTACCTCATGCGGTTATGGTGAGAGATAAACGAATTAATGAATATAAAGCAACTGGTACCTCTCTCTGTCTCAAATAAATAAACTTAAAAAAATTTTTTTAAGGGGCACCTGGGTGGTTAAGCATCCAACTCTTGGTTTCGGCTCAAGTCATGGTCTGGTGGTTCATGGGCTCAAGCCCTGTATCGGGCTCTGTGCTGGCAGTGTGGAGCCTGCTTGGCATTCTCTCTTTCCTTCTCTCTGCCCCTTCCACTCTCTCACTCTCTCTCTCTCTCTCTCAAATAAATAAACTAAAAAAAGTTTAAAAAAAGCAGCTGGTACAGGACAGGAACTCAGCAAAGGTGAGCGGTGATGGCAATGCTTGTGTGTCAGCAGACTTTTCAGATACAGGCCAGTCCTAGGGGTTTCAGAGCCAGCTGGGCCAACCTGGGAATTACCAATAATGACGCCAACCTTTTAAATCCATTTTACTTCCGGAAACTGAATTTAGAATTAGTGCTGTCTCCTGAAGCTCTGAACATCACTTCCCCAGTTACAGTGCTGCCTCAGATAAGGAGGAGTTGGGAACAAAGATCGAGTGTCCAAGAGATGGGCATACTAACAAAGAACTGAAATACTGGTCCAAAGCTCAGGAGTCACTACCCACAATGGAGGGTAGTTTATGTTACTTTAGGAAATTTATAAAATATTTTCTTTGCTCATACAGGAAATGTCTTAGACATTCTTTAAATTCAAACTCACAATTGCCTTGATCACACACACACACACACACACACACACACACACAGGTTTCAACTTTTTTAATCAGCTGCATAGAATTTCATTGTATGGCTACAACATAATTTAATGTTTTCTCTATTGATTGATATCAGAGTTATTTCCAGTCTTCTGCTAGCAATATTATAGTGAATAAATTGTGTGTGTGTGTGTGTGTGTGTGTGTGTGTGTGTGTATACACACACAAGAATAAATTGGTTATTAGCTTCTATAGAAAAGCATCTTGGTATTTAACTCATATGCATAGGACTTGAGACCAGCAAGCTAGGCCTATGTAGCTAATACTTCATTCCCTGTGTACTACTTCCTGAAAAGAGTTGAGAGTTTCTGGTTATAGAGAGTAGTTACTGTTATTTGCTATTTCTCTTCATCCTTAAGAGAAGCTCTAATGAACTGTGTGTGGGATACATAAATCATTTGAAGGTGAAGAAGCTTCAGAAACAAGGTTTGAACAGGCTCCTGATATCCTTGCTGAGTGTTCAAATCTCTTTACATTTTTTTAGCTGTAGCTTTTGCACAGGGAAAAGAAGGGGGCCCCAGTCAAATCTCCCATCCCTCTCCTCTTGGAATTCAATGATCAGCCATTTGGGCATGAGAAAATTTGGGAACAAGAACAATGATTCTTAATGTGCTCTTTGTCCCTGAATTAGAAGAAGATTTAATAAAATCCCTTTCACTATTTGTCTACCTGTCACATTAAACCACTGTAATATTTTCTGTTTGTGATTACAGAACTGAAAATTACAGAATACAGGATCAAGCTTGGTAATTTTTAAACTGAAAAATTTAGTACACGGATGAAGCAATGAAAAGTTCCTTCAAATAAGTTGCCAAGAGACCACGCAGTATAGAGCCCAAGGACATCAGAGTTTCTACTGTCCTATTCAGTAACTTAAGGACTTAACAATTTAGTAAAGTATGGACACATAATACGCTGACAGGATTCCCATTCTTTTTGAAGTGTTTTAAGTGCAAACCTATCAACTCTATGTTTTCTTTAGCTAAGTTCTCCATGATGGAGAGGTTTTATTTTTCTGTTGTTTGGTTTTTGTTTTCTCATCAGTAGCTTGTTTGTTCTGATTCTTGTCCTTGAGGATCTAAGAATATTAAAGCTAATGGTATTGTACCATTCAGCCATTTAATCAAGCCTCTCCTTTTAAGTTGGGAAAGTGAGCTCAAGGCCGATTTAGAAACAGTGAAACTCTACATTTTAATTTCTATTTTATAGGAATGTTCAATTCTTTGGATTGCAAGCTCCTTGAGGGTTCAAATTTGCTTTACTTTAACAAGGAATCCCCAGTGATAAAATGCTGGGAATATAACAGATGCTGAAACAGTGTATTTAGAAAGTAGATGTCTCTGTTCCTAGGGACACAGTGGCAGAGTCAGTGGCACAACCTGGATGGGCCCTATGTCAATCACTAGTGAAGAACTCTGCCACCAAGTTCTTCCTATCAGATTGTCTTCTACTGGGAGGGGGAAAAAAGCCTATGCTTTTGCTTTCCATATAAAAAAAATCTAAACATTTCTGCAAATACTAGCCAAAATATTCTGCTTTAAATTTGTGCTTCAAACTTCCAGGGAGAAGTTACCATGACAGTAGATACAGAATTTCCCAACTCCAATAAATAATTAACAAAACTTTAAAACTCAGGGAAAACAAAACTGGTAAGAATTAAACAAAATGGGACAACTCCAGGCCACAAATTTCAGAGAAAGAGGAGAGAATGAAATGAAAAAAAAAATTTAAGGAAAGAATCATAAAATAGTAGTTTATCTCCTAACGTTTTCTTCACTCTTTGATAGGTGGTCTTGGGGATATCAACAAAATTAAGAACAACAAAAAAAACCCCAAACAAACAAGACTCCACATGAAGTGGCTTTAAAGCTGAAGGCAAACTATACCCAGGGAATATACTAATTCCTGGAAGAGGAATATTTAAAACAGAGGTTATATTTAAAACAACCTACAATTTATATGGAAATGCCAGGACACAGCATAGCCAAACCATTTAAAAAAAAAACAAAGTTGGAATACTTCCACTTCCTTACTTCAGAAATTACTGCAAAATCACAGTAATCAAGATAACATGGCACTGTTATTAGGATAGACATTTAGGTCGACGGAATAGAAGTTAGAGTCTAGAAGTAGACTTCCACGTGTACGATTTTCATTGAAATGCCAAGACAACCTGCAGAAGAACTATCTTTTCAGCAAACAGTGTTGAGACACCTGGATACTCACATGCAAAATAATGAAGTTGGATTTCTCCCTCACACCACACACAAACATCAACTCAAAGTGGATCACAGACATAAACCTAAGAGCTAAAAAGTATAAAACACCTAGAAGAAAACATACAAGTAAATTTCCAGATGTTGGGTTAGACAAAATCTTCTCTAAGCACAAATGACAAAAGAAAGAATGAATTGGCTTCATAAAATTAAATACTTTTGTACATCAATGGATACCATTGAGAAAGTACAAAGACAGCCCATAGAATGGAAATCATATTTACATATTATATATCTAAGAGACTTGTGTCTAAAATATATAAAGAATGCTTATAACCCCTCAATAACAGAAAGGCAATTAATACAATTAAAATAGGAGTTAAGAATTTGAATAGAAAATCCCCCCAAAGAAGATGCACAAACGGCCAATAAGCAAATGAGAAGATGTTAAACAGTACTAGCTATCAGGGGAATGAAAGTCAACATCATCATAAAACGCCATTTATATGCACTAGAATGGCTACACTAAAAAAGAGATAGTAGTAAGTGTTGACAAGGATGTGGAGAAAGTGCACTCTGATACATTGCTTGTGGAATGTAAAATTGTGCCGCTACATAGTGAAGGTGTCTGGCAATTCCTCAAAAGGCTGAATATAGAGTTACCATATGGCCCAGAAACCCCACTCTTAGGTCCATATCCAAGAGAAATGAAAACATGGCCATTCAAAAATGTGTATACAGTGTTCATAGTAGCACATCTATCATGGTAAAAAGTAGGAAGAAGACAAATATCCTGATCAATGGATAAATAAAATGTAGTAAATCAACATGAAGGAATATTATTTGGCAATAAAAAGGGACGAGTTCTAATATGTTAAAACATGGATGAACCTTGAAAACGTGCTTAGTGAAATGCCAACCAGAAAAGATCACATCACCTATGATTCCATTTATATAAAATGTCTAGAATCCACAAATCTACAGAATGAGGGTAGGTTAATTGTAGCTTAGGATAGCAGGGGATGCAATGGTTGGGGGGAGGTATGATAGATTAAGGCTATGTGGTTTCTTTTAGGGGTGATGAAAATGTTCTAAAATCGTTTATGGTGATGGATGCCCAACCCTGCAAACATACTAAAAGCCATTCACTGTACACCTGAGATGGATGTATTTTATGGGATATGAACTTTATCTCAGTAAAGCTGCTTTAAAAATAGAACAGAGGACTTCTGGGGAATATGGAAGAGTAGGAGGACTGTGAGCTCAACTCGTCCCATGGATAAAAATCATTCAAATCAGTGCAGATAACCCAGAAAACAACCTGAACACTGTAAGCATGTATCATGTAAATAGAAGTGAAAAGAAACCTAGAGTAGCAATTCTTATATCAAACTAGAGTTTAAAACAAAGACTGTAACAAGAGGCAAATAAGGACACTATATAATTATTCAGAGGAAAATCCAGCAAGATACAACAATTGTAAATATTTATGTACCCAACATGAAAGCACACAAATACTTAAATTAGTTAACAAATAATGAACATAATGGAATTAATATTAATACTACAATAGCAGGACACTTGAATATCTCACTTACATTAATGGACAGATTATTGAAACAGAAGATCATCAAGCAGACAGTGGCTTTGAGTGATACATTACATCAGATGGATTTAACAGATATATTCAGAACATTACATCCTAAAAAAGAAGAATACACAGTCTTTTCAAGTGCATATGGACCATTCTGCAGAATAGATCACATGTTAGCCTATAGAACAAATCTCAACAAATTCAAAAAGATCAAAGTCATTCCATAAATCTTTTCTGACCACAATGCTATGAAACTAGAAATCAATCACAAGAAAAAAAATCTGGAAAAAACACAAATACATGGAGGTTAAATAACATGCTACTAAACAGTAAATGGATAAACCAAGAAATCAAAGTAGAAATTTAAAAATACATGGAAACAAATGAAAATGAAAAAAACAGTCCAATAGCAATACAGGTCTACAAAAAGAAGAAGAATCTCAAACAACCTATTATTACACTTAAAGAGCTAGAAATAGAAGAACAAACAAAATCCAAAGCTGGTAGAAGGAAGGATAAAGATTTGAGCAAAAATAAATGAAATGAAAACTAAAACACAATAGATCAGATCAGTGAAACCAGGAGCTGGAGAGGAAGATCAACAAAACTGATCTTTAACCAGACTCAACAAAAGGTGAGAGGGGAGGGCTCAAATAAAATCACAAATGAGAAAAGAGAAATAACCAAAAGCACAGAAATACAATTTTAAGAGATTATAAAAAACGATATGCCAACAAATTGGACAAGAAGAAGAAATGGTAAATTCCTAGAAATGTATAACCTACCAAAACTGAAGCAGGAAGAGAAAATTTGAACCGATCACCAGCAAAGAAAATGAATCAGTAATCAAAAACTCTCAACAAATAAAAGTACAGGACCAGATGGCTTCACAGGTGAATTCTACCAAACAGGTTTTTTTAAGTTTATTTATTTTGAAGGAGAGAGAGAGAGAGAGAGAGAGAGAGAGAATGAGAGAATGAGCAGGGGAGGGGCAGAGAGAGACAGGGAGATAGAGAATCACTGTCAGTGCAGAGCTTGATGTGGGGCTTGAACTCATGAACTGTGAGATCATGACCTGAGCTGAAACCAAGAGTTGGATGCTTAACCAGCTGTTGGATGCTTAACTGAGCCAGCCAGGTGTCCCAAATTCTACCAAACATTTAAATAAGAGTTAATGTATATTTTTCCTAAACTATTCCAAGAAACAGAACAGGAAGAAAACCTCTAATTCATTCTATGAATGCTGCATCAATCACCCTGATACCAAAACCAGATAAAGACACAACAAAAAAGAGAACTACATGCCAATTCTGATGAACACAGATGAATAAATCCTCAACAAAATGTTAGCAAATTGAATCCAACAATATTTAAAAAATCACTTACCACAATTAAGGGGGATTTATTCCTGGAATGCAAGGATGGTTCAATATTTGCAAATCAATCAGTGTGATACATCACATCAGCAAGAGGAAGGATAAAAACAATATGATTATAGCAATAGATGTAAAAAAAAGCATTTGACAAAATATAATATCCATTCATGATAAAAATCCTCAAAAGAGGGATAGAGGAAACACATCTCAACATAATAAAGGCTATTTCTGAAAAACCCACAGCCTACATCATACTCAGTGGTGAAAAACCAAGAGCTTTCCCCCTAAGATCAGGATGTCCACAACACATGGATGTCCACTCTCAACACCTTTATTCAATATAGTACTGGAAGTCCTAGACATAGCAGTCAGGCAAGAAAAGGGAATAAAAGGCATCCAAACTGGTAAGGAAGAAGTAAAACTTTCACTATTTGCAGATGACATGACACTGTATACATAAGACCCTAAGATTTCACCAAAAAAACCCTAGAACTGATAAATGAATTCAGTAAAGTCACATAATACAAAACCCATGTACAGAAATCCATTGCACTTCTGTACACTAATAATGAAGTAGCAGCAAGAGAAATGAAAAATACAATCCCATTTATGATTATACCCAAAATAATAAAAATACCTAGGAATAACAAAAAACAAAAACAAAAACAAACCAAAAAAACCCCACAGAGATCGATGGAAGAGAACAGAGAGCCCAGAAATAAGTCCACAATTATATGGTCAATTAATCTTCAACAAAGGAGGCAAGAGGGAAAAAGACAAGGGTAAAACAGTCTCTTCAATAGTTGGTCCTGGGAAAACTGGACTGTTACATGCAAAAGAATGAACTGGGCCACTTTCTTACACTATATACAAAAATAAACTCAAAATGGATTAAAGACCTAAATGTTAGAACTGAAATCATAAAAACCGTAGAAGAGAGCATAGGCAGTAATTTCTCTGACAATGGCCTTAGCAACATTTTTCTAGCTATGTCTCCTGAGGCAAGGGAAATAACAAAAATAAACTATTGAGACTACATCACAATTAAAAAAATAACAAAAAACAAAAAAACAAAACTTCTGCATAGCAAAAGAAACAAACAAAACTAAAAGACAATATACTGAATGGGAGAAGGTATTTACAAATGACATATCTGATAAAGGGTTAGTAGCCAAAATATATAAAGAATTGATACAACTCATCATCAAAAAGGAAATAACCCAATCAAAAAGGTCAGAAGACATGAACAGACATTTCTCTAAAGAAGACATACAGACAGCCAACAGATACATTAAAAGATGTTCAACACTACTCATTATCAAGGAAAGGCAAAACAAATCCACAACGAGATATCATCTCACACCTGTCAGAATGACTAAAATCAAAAACGTAAGAAACACCAAATGTTGGTGACACTGTTGATGGGAATGAAAACTGGTGCAGCCACTATGGAAGACAGTATGGAAATTCCTCAAAAACTAAAAATAAAATTATCATATGATCCATTAATTGTTCTATCCATTAATTGTTCGGTATTTACCCAACAAATTCGAAAACATTCATTCAAAAGGATATATGCATCCCTGTGTTTATTGCAGCATTATTTACAATAGCCAAGATATGGAAACATCCCAAGTGTCCACAGATAGAGGAATGGCTAAAGATGTGGTATTTATACACAATAGAATTTTACTCAGCCATAAAAAATAAATCTTGCCATTTGCAACAGCATGTATAGATCTAGAGAGCATAATGCTAAGTGAAATAAGTCAGTCAGAGAAAGATAAATACCGTATGATTTCATTCATAGGTGGAATTTAAGCAACAAAACAAATGAAGAAAAAAGAGACAAACCAAAAACTCAGACTTTTAACTATAGACAACAAACTGATGGTTATGGAGGGAAGGGGGCTGGGAGGACGGGTGAAATAGGTGATAGGGATTAAGAATACACTTATGATGAGCACTGAGTAAGATATAGAATTGCTGAATCTCTTTATTACCCATGAAACTAATTTAACACTGTATGTTAACTATACTGGAATTAAAATGTTAAAATGAATATCAAAATCACACATTTTTTTTTTAAATTCTGGGGTCTGTTTCACTGGGTTTGAATAATATAAATAGCCTCTAAAATATTACTTTATATTTCTCATTTTTACTATTATTTAAGTTATTCCCTTTCTTAATTTCTTTCATCTATTGCTGAGAATCACTAAACTTTATTTTAAAGAATAATTTTAGACAGATTTTTTAGTTACCAGATACATTGGGGAAAAGATAATGTTTTCTTCATTTGAACTGCAATCCTTCTTCGTTAACTTCGAAGTAAATATGTATAATGAATTATTCACATTTAAGTAACTACAAATAAAATCCAGGAACTTCATTTGAACAGAGCCAGATTGTCATCCTGTAGGTCTTCTAAGGCTCTGAAACTGCAGCCAGAGGTTATATACCCAGTCTCAACATCCTAAAATGTGAGAATTATCCCTTCATATTTTTCATAACAATTCACCCACCACAAAGCATATTTGCTTGGAGACCTCCTCAGCGACATTTTAAAATAGTGAGGGTAAACTGTAGATTCCTTTCATTTAAATGTTTCATTCCTAGGGGTGGCCTAGGAATGTGTGAATATGACTAGACTTTTTTACTGCTTTCTATTTTAACCTATATTAATACAGATAACATGAGATTTTCTCTACTTTTGGAAAAGCTGTGTGCGTGAGTGTGTGTGTGTGTGTGTGTGTGTGTGTGTGTGTGTGTAGCCCTTCCTCTAGGAAGGGCCAACATTAGTGGTCAGTCTCCTATACACTGTAAAAGAACAACATGTCTTTTACATCTGCACTTTATTACATCATGTGATAAAAGTGAAGCCGAAGTTCTAGATGAAGAGCAGCCAAAGGTGTCTTCAAAGCTGAGAACAAATTATGCTCAGAATGCATAAATTTCTGGAATGGATATCAAAAACAGCTGCTATGGAACTGTGTTCCATTCATTGTGAGAACTTGCATTTTTTTTAAAGGAATACCCCTAAGTTAAAAATGGTATTTGAATCTAGCTTCCTACATAAATTAGCACAGTTACCTCTCACAGCATGGTAGCCATCACATGGACTTTGAGATCATGGACCCCTACGTCTCTCTGTTCTGACATCTTCTATTCGTGCCACTTGGAGCCAATGACTCCAATTGTCCTCACCTTAGTATTCTTACCTATAAAATGCATATAACTTTATTAACTTAGAAGTATTGAGATAATTCATTGAAACAGCACATGTAAATTACGTATCACAGTGCTGAGAAACATGAACTGTGTTTTAATAGTGGAATTAGGATGCACAATATCTTAAAGACAGAAGCTAGATACTCAGTAAACATTAGTCGTTTATTCTGCTTCTCTAACATTCTATGAATTGTGTAGGTTATTTGTATAAATACAAGTATATATAGGACCAAATTGATTAATATTACATAATCCTTTGAGTATGGCAATTATGGATTTTTTGATTAAGAATTTGCCCCATTTTTCAGTAGAATTTCTAAGACAAATTCCAAAATAAAACCAGTAAATTTCCAGGCCAAAATAATAAATTATCAGACTATGATAATACTGTGTTTTGTTCAAATTTAAAATATTTGAAGAGATGAGAATTCTTAATATTAGCTTCAGAGAGTAACATAATTAAAATTATAATATTAATTTATACTCATTATATCTCTCATGATAAAAATTTTATACTCTTAAACAACTGTTAACTGACTCTTACAATGTCATAAAGGTTTTAGCACCTACTATGTGCCATATAATTAAGTACTTATATCAGTGAACAAAATGAAGATACCACCTTTGAAAAGTTTACATCCCAGAAGGGGGAGACAGACAATAAATTATATACATAAAAATAAGCAAACTGTATAGTATGTTTGAAGGTGGTAAGTACTTTGGTAAATAAAAAGAAAAATTTAAGAGGGCAAGGAGAATTAAGAGCCCAGTGATGATGCACTTTTTATGAGGGGGTCAAGGTAAGCCTTATTGAGAAGGATTTTAAGTGAAATTACATAGACGGCATGAGGAATTTAGCCATGAGAGTTCATTAGGTAGAATTACATCGAGAAGGAATGGTCAGTGCAAAGGCCCCAGGGCAGAGATGTGCCTGGCATGTAATAGAGGAACTTCATCATGTAGGACCTTGTAGGTCAATGCAAGATTTTAGACATTCACTCTAAGTTAAATTAGAAGAATTTTGAGCAGAACGACATTTTCTGGCCTACATTCAAAAGGAACACTGGCTTGTGTGTTGAGAACAGATGCGATGGGGAAGAGCATAGTCACAGGGAAACCCATTAGGAGGCCACTGAAGTCAAGCAAAGAGGATGATAGCTTAAAGGAGGTAGAAAGAAAGTAAAGGCATGGTTTAAGGGTATATTGTGAAGCCAGCGTGATATATCATTGTGGGATACGAAAGACAGAAAGAAATCAAGGATTCTAATATTCTTGACTTGAGCAAGGGGATAGATCCAAGGGGAAAGTTATCTACTTTGATAGGGAGGGATGCAGCTTGATCACATTTGAGGGGGGTGGAGATCAAGAATTTAATTTTAGAAATCATTGAGTTTGGCAGGACTATCAAGTAATCCAAATGGGGATATCAAGGAGGGAGTTAGGTATGTAAGACCCAAGTTCAGGAGCATGGTCTCGACTGTGGAAGTGACTTTGGGTCGCTGGCCTATAGATGGCATTCAAAGGCATGAGACTGGAAAGATTATGAAGAGACTCAAAGTATATAAAGAATAGAGGATTTAAGATATTCCAACAACAAGAAGAAGAATGAATGGGATTGAAGGAAAACCAAAGAGAATGGAATATTCTGGAAGCCAAGTTGGAAAAATAAGTTATGGACAAAAAAGTATACAACTATGTCAAATATGAATGATAAGCTGAGAAATATGAAGACAGAACATTGACTACTGGATTTAACAATACAAAGGTCACTGGTGACCTTTAGCAAAGCAGTTTTAAAGGAATGGATGAGCTGAAAGCTGGAGTCAAACATGTTAACAGAGAATAAGGGGAACTTGAGTGATGAAAACAGATAATTCTTGGAGGAGTTGTGCTAAAGGATAAATGGATGCAAAGAATTTTAAAGATTGGTGAAATAACGGTAGTAATGGTAACACTTTTCTAGAGAAGAAAAGACTGATGATAGGATAGAATTATTTTTCTGAAATAGACAAACGAGGATAGGCCCTGGTACAGAAGTTTAAGAGTTGCACTTAGAATATGTATGATGTTATCTATGGTTTCAGGCAGGAGGACAAAGTTTGTGGGTAGAAGAAGATGAGGTGGTGTGTGTTTTGGGCTAACCTCAGCCTACCAATAACCAATGTCATGATGAGACTGGGTCTTCTGGTTCTTATTATGATTGTAGGATGCCCTCAGGAAAATTCTGATGCCCTCAGGAAACTTTGGGGAAAAAATCTGTTACTTACAAGACATGGAAATTAAACAGCAACACCCAGGGCCACACAGTAAAGCCACAGGTACACGGAGACAGTGCAAACACAAAAGAGTGCATGCATGGGCCAAAGAGTTGTGCTTTTCTTGCAGCACAGGCTGGGGGCATAGGGTTTTGCAAGCTCATCTCCTTACTGGTGAATTTAAAACCCAAGAATAGAAATGTAAAGTGCAAGAAAGAGAAAAGACAAGAAGTCCAAATGGTCAGTTATGGAAAGCAGTCAAGATTTCTAAATCAAAGGAGCCTCAGTGCAGTAGGTGATGTGGCTCTTTGTCTAGTTACATGGCTAGCAATGCATTAACTTGAGATAGAAGTCGTTGAAATGGATGTCTTTCTAAAAAAAGAGGCACCTGGGGGACACAGTTGGTTAAGTGCCAAACTTCAGCACAGGGCATGACTTCACAATTCGTGGGGTGGAGCCCCGCGTCGGGTTCTGTGCTGACAGCTCAGAGCCTGGAACCTGCTTGCAATTCTGTGTGTGTGTGTCTCTCTCTCTCTGCCCCTTCTTGGCTCACACTCTGACTCTCTCAGAAATAAACAAACATTAAAAAAAATTTTAAATGGAGGCCTTTGTAATCAAAGCTTAAGCCTAAGCCAGGCACTTGCATTTACAAGAAAGGAAAAAACAAACAAACAAACAAAAAAACCCCGTCCAACCTTACATTATAAGGTCACAGTAAGAATCTGGAGACACTTTCTTCTAGTTTGAATTTTCTCAATGAAGTAAGAAGATCTTTAGCTGAGAGCGCACATGGGGCGGCAGTGTTCAAGACTGGGGAGACAGAAGGCATGCAACTCATCTAGATGTTGGGACAGACGAGCAAGTATAATATGATTGGTGGAAACACCGAGGACCTACTCAGTGACTGGACAGGATATGAGTGTGTCTAAATTTAAACTGTCACCAGTGTGGTTGCCACTTTTACCCAATGATTCTCAGTTACACGGAGGCGATGTGTAGAATAAAACAGCGGTTGGACTTAACCGGGTTGTAGTTCCAACCAAATTACTACCAATATGGTGATGTAAAACACAGGAACTTCTCCCACAGTTCTAAGTCCAAATCAGTATCATTGGGCTGAAATCAGTGTGTCAACAGAGCCACACTTTTTATAGAGGTAAATTCATTTCTCGCCTCTTCCAGATTCTAGTGACTGCCAGCATTCTTTGGCTTCTTGTGGCTGCATGACTCCAAAGTCTGCCATGTGGTCACATTGCCTTTTCCTCTTGGGTGTGTCAACTCTTCTGACTCCCTCTTAGAAAGATACATGTGACTGCACTTAGAATACACACGGAAAAGCCAGAATAATCTCTCCATCTCAATTCTTAGTGTAATCACATGTCCCACATCTATTTGTTTATGTCAGTTGAAGTACCGTTCACAGGTTCAGGAATCAGGATATGGAGCTCTTTCGTGGAGCCATTATTCAGTCCACCACGGAGAAAAAGGAAAGGGAGGAACATGTATTCTAGGGAGAGATTATAATGACTGGTCATGGAATTTAGCTTCTTTAGCCTCTCTCTTGTAGATTGACGGAGCTGGAAAGATAAGAGGTGATGGTCGTGGAACATTAATTTATGAAATAGAAATAATGGTGTTTGCACATAACGGTAATCGTGAGATCTAGCACAGGGCTGAATGAGGTCGGAGGACTTTATTCTTGAAGAACAAGTTAAGAAACTAAGAAACCCAAATGTTGGAAAGATCACATTTATATATACTGAAATGGTAAAAAAAAAAAATTCAAGATAGAAGTAGATGAATACATAGAAGTTGTAAATCAAAGAATAAATGAAAATAGCGTAGAATTAAGTTCATGCTGTTCAGTCTTTTATGTGAGGTTTGCATAGGTGTGTGTAAATTCTGATGTAAGTTTCTTATTCCCCAGAAAATGAAATAATTCCAATTACAGAAAAAGCGTAGTGAATCATCATGGTTTTTTTCTAACATGCATTGTGTGCCTGTGTTCTCAGGCACAATGTAATGTAGCCTGGGGTCGTCGATATGGACGTGAGTTTATCCTTTGAGTTAGAGGACGATGATCCTTCCAGTGTCTATCAAGGTGTCTAGAAATGTTTGCTTTTCCTTTTGCTTTAGACAGCTATGTTTTTTAAGGCTTGTGTCTTCTATTTATATTTTCTGTCACCTCTCTTACTGTTCGGCTGTCATGTGTCGCTAAATTTTGCTGTTACTGTGCTTTTAAGTTCTTGCATTCCAATTTGTAGTTTATAAAATGTCTTAGGTAGGGCAAACACAGAGACAAGCTAATTATGATTGTGTTCTAAAAATGAGAAATGTGACTCTGAATGAGATACTCTGCTTCTGAATAAAGTTTATAGACTACAAAACCTACAACAGATAGTCCATTTTGTATGGCTATTTCTCATTGTTACTTGTACCATGAATATTCAGCTATTCTAATTTATTCTATTTATTATTTTTCTATTGATATTCTATTCAGATACCATATGTGTGAACACTAATACATCTCCATAGAAATTAAAGGACTGAATCTCAGTGGACCATATGCAAAAATAGTGGATATACCAGTCTGAGTCCTGTCTGGAAACAGCTCACTCCAGTTGGGCATTTTGAGAAGAGTTTAACAGAGAATTTACAGAGCTGTAGGCAGGGTTTAGGGAAAGCAAGAAGCATCTTGCAACAGCTGAGGCTAGTCACAGGGAGTTGTTTCTGGGCTAGGTCGGAAGGGGCAAATAGGAGACATTGTGTCCACAATCTGGAGAGACTCCTGTAAGGAGAGGGATGCCTGAGAAGAGATGGGGTCCTTCTTGGACATACAAAGTCAGCCTACACACACCTGGCAGGGAGAAAGCCCGAGGAACAAAGAGCCACACCTCAGTTCCCTTCCATCATAATTTCTTTCTGATGTCTCCAGTCAGACAAGGTCAACCAGAAGTCAAAAAGCAAACTCACTGATTTAATTTGTATTTCTGGAACTCCTAGGGGCAGAAAGCAGGTAGAACTGGGTGGAGTGTGGTATGGAGGGGCAGCCAGAAGATATCCAACATAATTATAAGAAAATCTGAACCATTCTCAGCAAAGAGCAGCATATTAAAATATTATATGTAGTAATTGGAATAATATTGCCTTCACATTAATACTATAAAAATGTAATGTTATTATAATGACATAGCATCTCTTTTGGGTTTACTGAAAGCAAATTATTTCTAAAACTTAAAAACAGTCTCAGAAAGAAGCAAACAACAAAATGTATTGCCGGTGTTAACCTTTCATTTAAGGCGAAAAGGATTAAATTAGGATTATTATTAGGATTATTAAATTAGGATTATTATTTTACTATCTACAAAGTCTGAGAAAATAACAGATTCGACAGACTGACTTTTCTCAGGATCAAAGAATTATTTTGATTAATCATTTTTAATAGAGAATTTATGAAGACTGTTTAGGTACAGGCCAAAATGATATAGGGGTCCTATGCGGAGAAAATGTTTTTTGTTATTTTTTGGCCAATGACTTTACTTATATCCTTCTAGAAGGAAATCTATATAGCTCACTTCTACCATGAAGTTATTATGTGGAGTATTATACTTTCTTATATAGTATATTCATATTCAATCCAATTTTAAAATAGAAGTCTGCATTCTGCTCTTGACAATATGTTTGTACTATTCATAGTTTACAGACCAGATGTTATTTTCTGAAGTTCAAGTAACTAATGTGAGAATTTTATAAACTTCATGAGGGTATTTCAGAGGGGGTAATATAATACTTGGGGAGGGGAGGAATAAAATCTTGTTGAAATGATCAAAGAAAATCCCATTTAAAATGTTCAAAATCCAGAAGAATTCTATCTACCAAGAATAATTTGTATTTATTTTCTCAATGTTTTTTCTAAATATCTGAGAGCATAGCCACCCTTCTACAAATGCTTAACTGTTATTTTTGTTGTTTTTTTTTTTAGAAAAAATTTTGTTCCTGTAATCAGAGGGAAAGTTCTTCTATTCAACTCAAGGAGCGATAATGCCTCAGAATTCATGGCAGAATGACCCAGAAAGAATACTTTAACTTCAGCCTATGAAAAAGAGATAAACAAAATCTTATTATCTCTGGGTATGTGCTATTACTGTTGTATTTCCAAACCCATAGGGTCTGTTCCATATCCATTTTCTATAACTGAACAATTTTGGTAAGCTATATATATATATATATATATATATATATATATATATATATATGTATATACACACATATATATACACACACACACATATATATACATATATATATTTAACATTAAGTAAAAATAGAGGTATCAGTGCTAAGTGAAACCAAATTGATGCTAATGGCCCTTTTAGTGTTTAAACCTTGCAGTTCGAAAAAGATTCCCGATCTCCCATCTCTGTTTATGCAATTTTTAGGCATATCAGAGCACAAAAATGAATGTGACACAATTAATAATCCATACATACAATTTTCAATATACCTAGCTTTCCAGGTACTGTGTTAAGTTGTTGAAAGTATTGAAGGGAGTGACACAGTCCCGTCCCAGAGGCACTCCAATTAGATAGGAGAGGAGCAGACAAATGATTGACTCCCTGTAAGTGCTGAGACTGACCTATGCACACAATGTTTGTCAAGTGTAAAAGAGAAGCCCCTAATTTTGGTCTGTGAGGGGTACATCAGAGTAGGTTATGCAGAGAAGAGAGCAGGAGTTAAGTGTTAAAGTGAATTAACCAGTGGGAGAGGACTGTCCTAGGCAGAGGCTAACAACATGTTCAGGGAATCACACATAATTTTACAGAAGGAGGAACCATGACATCAGGCATTAATTCATCAGGGTTCTTCAACAAAATCACAAGTTGTCAAATAACTATGTTCTTCAGTAGAGTTTTTGATATCGAAGAGAAAGTCACAGTGTAATTTCTTTTGGAGAGACATGGCAACACTAATTACTAGGGAAAATCTTTGCTGGTAGGAGAAAGGGAAAACTTTCCCAAATTATTTTATATTCTGGGGTTTATATTGGAAACTCCCTAAGTGGGAGGTGCTTTAAAAAATTTTTAATACTGGGGCGCCTGGGTGGCGCAGTCGGTTAAGCGTCTGACTTCAGCCAGGTCACGATCTCGCGGTCCGTGAGTTCGAGCCCCGCCTCGGGCTCTGGGCTGATGGCTCGGAGCCTGGAATCTGTTTCCGATTCTGTGTCTCCCTCTCTCTCTGCCCCTCCCCCATTCATGCTCTGTCTCTCTCTGTCCCAAAAATAAATAAAAACGTTGAAAAAAAATTTTAATACTGAATACAGTTGAATAAATACATTCTCCAAATATGAACTCGCAGAGAGGGAGTTGTGGGGCTCAAGGAATATACTTCCATAATATTTAGAATTAAGTCTCCTTAAATAAGTAATCAAATTTCAATTAAATTTTATTTAATTAAAGGAAAATGACCTAGCTATGTAAGTCACCATTGCATAATCAAGTATAATATAATGCAGTTGTACAAAGGGAATGAGGAGGCTCTCTATTAACTGATATTGTACAATCACCAGAAAACAATGTAAACAAAAACAAGATGCAGAACGGGGCTCATAGTATGCTCCCTTTGTTGTAGGAAAGATGAAAGAATCTATAATATATATCTATTATATATAGGGGTGTGCGTGTGTGTGTTAAATATATATACCCACTTGTGTTTTAAAAAGCAATGGTTACCTAAAGGGAGACAGAAGGAATAGGGTATTCAGGACAAGGATGAAGCTACACTTCCATGAACATACCTGATTTTAAACTTTACCTTAAATCCACATAAATATTTACATAATTAATAAAAGAAAACTGCATTAAGAAAGCAGGAATCCTTAAAAGTGAAGAAAATAAACCAAGTTGAGCTTTTTTGTTATTATATGGCAATGATTCTAAGCAACGTAAGTGGTAAACTATTCCTCCCTGAGGGGGAGACAGAACTCCCTACTTGCGCTGCCCCCACCTTATGCACACAGCCCCTATAGTGAGAGCCACAGCCTAAATCCCCATCTGAAGACACTTCCACAGTGGGATATGTTAGCTGCAGGAACCAGTGAAGTCACTTTTTAAATGTTAAGTTAAATTTGTCACTTCCCACTAAAATAAATGTAGATGATAAAGTGAACAATAGAAGAGTATAAATGGGGATTAAATATGCATGCTGTAAATAATGCAAAAAATGTAGAATCAATTAGGAGAGAGAGAATATGGGTAAGAAGAGAATAAATCCCGTCATAGGATAGTGGGGACAGGTACACAAGTAGAAAAGTCAGTTTTAATCAAAAGAAACCTTGACGAGAAGGAGTTGGGTCAGAACTGTTGAAGAACTACACGATTGTCAAACTTTTGGAAGCAATGTCATGCACAAAAATGTTGCAACATACAAAGCAATGTTCCACCATACTTTGGTTCATTAATGTTCATGATGGTGAAAGACTTCATAAGGTTGAATTGTTCAATTCATAATGTTGACATTTAGGTGACGGAGATAAATAATGTTAAATGTGTACGTTGCAGATCATAAGCACCAGCATCTTAGAATGTTGGAAGTTTTGGTGATAAAAATAACAGGACCCTTGTAAAGAAGGATGGCACTGATTGGGCCAAAGTGACAACAAAAGTTATAGAAAAGGTTGTAGAAAATAGAGGGAAGTTCTGGTGCCTGACCTCTCAGCTCACTTTCTCTGGCTTTTTCTCTTTCCATGTGTGTATGCACAGGAACGGATAAACACACACACGTACACACACACTTGCACACATGCGCACAGTGGTCCGGGAACTCACTAACAGAAACAGCAGCTTAAAATAGAGCAGATCCTTCTCAAGTAAGCCTGGCAACTGCAGGACTAGGCACTCCAACAAACAAACAAAGCACAACATAAAAATATAGAGAATTTCCATAAAAATCAAAGTCATGATACATTCTTTCCCTACTTCACTGCATCCCCAATCCTGGCTTGCATACAGTTGGCTTAAAAATTGCAGTGAATCTCTTTTCTCGAAAATGTATTCATGCAATGCAATCCTGGAATACACTCAATCTCTTGGTATTATCCAGTATTAACATGTTTTTAGAAATAAATAGAAGAAACAGTAATGAAAGAGGTACTCAATAGATAAGTCCCTTGAGATCTAATTTGTATGGTACTGAGAAAATGCCTAGAGGGTCTGCAAACAAACAATGGGTGATATACACAATGTTCAGAAGAATACGGCAGGTTTTAAAAAGGAACAGAGTCTATAAAAGGGCTTTTGTGTTTAGAATGCCAAAATCTAACATAAAGACTTCAAAAAATAATTGAAAGGGAACCTCTATATTGATGTTCTAGCAAATTTTATTTGATAAGAGAAGATTTAGTACATGGGAGAGGGGACTTCAGAAAAGTAAAAATATTTTACCAGGGATATTTAATATCTTTCTCCTTCTGTGTGACCAGGTTCAAAAGGCAGGAATGTGAATTCAACTGAAAAAGTGATCTCAGTATTTCTGGTTTATTTTAACGTGCACCTTTTCAGTCAAAGGCAAAAAGTGCATTACAACTTTATAGGCAAAAAAGACAAACTAGAAAAGTGATTATAACACCATTTATGGATATATAGAAATTATATCTTTTACATTTTATATAAAAAAAAGTCTCAGGAGCGCCTGGGTGGCTCAATCGGTTAAGCATCCTACTTCGGCTCAGGTCATGATCTCACGGTTTGTGAGTTTGAGCCCCAGGTCAGGCTCTGTGCTGACACCTCAGAGCCTGGAGGCTGCTTTGGAATCTGTGACTCCCTCTCTCTCTGCCCCTCCCCTACTCATGCTCTGTCTCTGTCTCTGTCTCTCTCTCTCTCTCAAAAACTAAAACAAACGTTAAGATTAAAAAAAATGTTTAAGTGGTTTTGGAAATTATATTAGAAGTCATTCTCTATTGACTTATCTTCTAGCGCTCATTTCTGCCATGCATTCAAAGCTTCAAAAGGTTAAAAGTTGGTAGCCACTGTAGTCTGGTGCCAACTCTGAAGTTCAAAGAGCAAATAAATTCTGACATTAACGGAAAATTGTGTGAAACTGAGAATTGGTTGAATTTGTGAAATTTCGGTGTGTTCTTATAATCAGTTTTCATATTTAAAAAAAAAACCTAGAAAAGAAAGCCAAGTGTTTTTCTAACACACGAATGAAATTATTTACCTTGGTCTTGTCATTCTGATGGTTTTGTTAACACCTGGCAGTCTGTTCAGGGCAATTACACATAAAGAAGTATAGACCATAATGCCAAGTGTACGTCAGAACGAAGCTTTTTCTCTCCCCATGAAATGCAAACATCAGGAGAGCAAGGTGACAATCGTGACTCCAGCGGACCACAGGGAAAGGGATTCGTAGGTGTTCAAGGCTGACTTAGTCCAAAGGAATCGTTGTAATAATTTATACATGTTTTAAAAAAGGATTTTCCTAAGCATTTCCTCACACCCATCTGGATAAGGTGACTTATTTAAAAGTGGAAACAGTCTGACATCCATGCAGATTTAGGACCAAGAGAGTACTGCATTAAATAATTTAAATGTCAAAACATCTTGTTTTTGATGGTGTGAATTCACCCAAACTCACCTTTTCAGAGTCCTTCTTTTTGAAAGATCATTCCGACTAACCTTTAACAGCGGCATCATGAGGGGCCACAAGTCAGGGCCAGCAAGTTAGAATGTGTAGACCTAAGAGCCTGTCAGCATTTCCATCATAAACCTATATTATCTGGAATTTATAGGCTGACTATAAAAGTCAGGCAGGACCGAGGCATTAGAACCTTTGTAAAAAAGTGTTATATTTTTAGACCATGTAGCCCACAAGGGCAGTAGGAACACAGGGTTTTCAGGCCCAAATATAGCTGTACATTACACACATTTAAACACATCAAAATAAACCAGAAATGTCTTATTTCGAAATTCACAGGACACAAAAAGAACACATAATTTTAGGCTACTATCCAAACTCTCTAGTCTGATTTTTTTTCAAAATCTGTCTTCCATCATGATTACGCAGAGAATATTGAAAGCATTAGAAAGTTTTTAGAAACAAACCTAAAAAAGTTGAGGTTTATTTTATAAACTGCTCTTCTTGGAAACGTTGCTTATGTTCCAAGGCATTCGTATGAAGTAGCTAAAACTCTTTGTTTTACCTTTAACTATTTTTTTCTTCTCATATTTGCAAACTTAACAAAAGTGCTATTTTTGTAGTTTCCATTGTATAAAGTCATTTCGTAGGCAGTATTTAACTCTACAATAAAACTAAATAACCAGTAATATTACCCTCATTTTACAGAGGAGGGGGTTAAGACTCAGCAGGTAAATGTTTTACTCAAGGTCACACATGGGGAATCAAAACTCAAACCCAGGTCTTCTGAATACCACATTCTATTTAGTGCTATTGATAGCACTCTGTATTAGAGAAACAGAACGAATAGGATGGGCAGACAGATGGCATGGATGGATGGATGGGGGAGAGGGAGAGGTTGATTATAGGAATTGGCCCATACAATTATGATCTGCCATCTACCGGCTGGAGGACCAGAAAGGCCAATGATTTAATTTAGTCCCAGTCCAAAGGCTCGAGAAGCAGAGCCCATTATCCAAGGAGAAGGTGGATGTGCCATCTCAGACAGAGAACAAAATTCTCCTTTCTCTAACCTCCTGTTCTATTCAGGTCTTCAAGAGATTGGACAAGGCCCACCCACATTGGTGAGGACCACCTTTTTTACTCAATCTATTGATTCAAATGCTTCAAATGTCTTCTGGAAATACCCTCCCACACACACCCAGATAATATTTTTACCGGCTGCCTGAGCATCCCTTAGCCCAAACTGACACGTAAAATGAACCATACACCCCTATCATTTCATCTCTCCTACCCCCTCACTCATACAGAATCTGCTGTTCGCACTCATCATGGCCTCTTCTGCCTGGACTCCTCTCTATCCTCACATCATTCCAGTTAGCTTCTTCTTCCCTTCATACGGGGCCTCTGTCAGCCATACCCATATTTCTCTAGCTCATTACTTCTCTCCTAGGGTGATTTTGTTCTCTAGGGAACATTTGGTGATACAAAAAGACAGCTTTCGTTGTCACAACTTGGTGGAGGAGAATGCAATTGGCATCTAGTGGTAGAGATCAGTGAGGGTGGTAAACATCCTACAATGCACAGGACAGCCCCTCACAAAAGAATCATCCAACCACAAATGTCAGGGCTGGGGTAGAGAAACCCTGCTCCAGCTAGCAGTCTAGATTAACCAGGCAAGATCTTTTCAGCTTCTACTGTAAGCAACTGTTGAACCCTAGGTGACACTACCTTCAACTTTCTTCAGTGTATAAAGCAGTGCTATTAAATGTCATTCATTTAAGGGGGGTAATGATGACAGAGGCAGAGACTGGAGTAATGCATCTATCAATTAAGTGTTATTTGATGCCATTTGGATTTTCTACAAAATCGATCTCAGCTCACCTAACAACTAGAATGGGAGGTCTAGGAAGGAGTTTTTGGTCCATTTTATTATTCTGAGTCTATTGTTTAGGGCTTGCCTGATAGTAGGTGTTCAATACATATTTGCTGAAGCAAAGAAAAATGGGAATACACTTTCTCTTGGCCATAGAAATGTTTGTTGTGTGTGGCTCACCCGAGTCCTTTCCAGTCCCAAGGTCTCCATTCCTCTCCTGCAGCCCCTCCTCTCCTGCATCCTCTAAGCCTTTGCGAAAATTATCTTTCAGTTATTACACTGTTAGCTTCGTCTTCTCGATCTTCAGATAGGCTCCAAAACCTTGCTTTGAAAACAAATCCTGCCACCAACCATTTTTTTATCCATTTCTTTTATTGCTAAGCTTCTGGAATAATTACTGGCTCCAATTCCTCAACACATACAGTGTGTAACCTTTTGCAATCTCAGTGGATTTCCCAAATCTCTACAAATACTGCTCATCTAAAATTCAATAATGGCTTTCTAATTGCAAACTGAGAAAAAGCCATTGTCTTTTCTGCACCCTTGGCATATAGTGGTTCCATTTGATGTGGTTTCTGATCTGTGTCATGAAATTCTTTCCCCTCCTTTTCTTGAAGATCACATATTCTGTCTTCTTACCTCTATCTCCAAATACCTGTTCTTAGCGGGAATTCTTCCTCGTCTGTTTATCTCTATTGGATGTTTTCTAAGGTTTTGTTTCTCTCTGGGGTTATTAGTTTTCTAAGGTTTCTTGCTTGGTCTTCTCATTTACTTCTCTGTGAAAAACAAATTTCCACTCTCAAGCTTTCATTCTACTTTCTAATTTCTGGCTTAGCCTGTCTACTGTTACTTCAAACTCAACGTACGTAACTAGAAATGACTTTTCCTCCCCATTCTCTTCCTTGACTTGGCTCCTCCTGCCCTGTAGCTCCCAAAAGCCAGAAGGTTCTATCTAGGGGCAGAGCTGACGTTAAAAGGATTAAAAGGTTCCTTTCCCCGAATCTGCCCTATACTTAAATGGATTCCTGCCATTTTGTCACATTATTGAGCTAAGACCCTGGATTATTTCTCTGCCATCCAAAACGCAGATCTGCAGAACTAACAATTCCATGGACTGCTCTTGTGACTAAGACCACACTTTAAAATAAGATCTGTTAAAGAAAACCTCCTTAATGGTAATTACCAACAGTCTGGTGTGTGTTAACACACAGTAACACAAAACTTCTATGGGTCAAGTATTATTATTATGCACATCTTACACAGAAGGAAACCAAGACAGAGTTAAGCAGCACAACTAATATCACATTACTAGTAAAATACAGAGCCAGGAACTGACCAGGATTTCAGGGCAGTTTGACTTGGAGTCCATGCTGTTAAGCAAGCACTACGTTCTACTACTGCCTTAAAGCAGACACATAATAACACGGACAGCCAATGACTGGGTGTACTATAGAACAAAGAGCCACACGATTTTAAAGAGGAGCATGGTAGGCTAAATAATGGCTTCCGGAAAGGTATGTCCAAGTCCTAATGCCCAGAACCTGTTTAGATGACATCGTTTAGCAAAAATGTCTTTTAGATGTAATAAAGTTGCTATTGAGATCATTCCGGATTTAGGGTGAACCCAAAAATCCAATGATAGGTGTCTTTAAAAGAAGACAGAGACATAGAACGGGGGGTAATGATGACAGAGGCAGAGACTGGAGTAATACATCTATAAATCAAGTTTGTGGTGACTTGTTGGGGCAGCCCTAGAAAACTAATTCAAGGGGGAAGACTTGTGTGGGTTGGATGTAGAGTAGTAGAACTTTGCAAAGCCCTAGAAAGGTTCTATTAAAACTTGTCTCATCAACAAAATGCTCCCTGAAGACAAGATTTTCTTCTCTTTGTGCAGCACATCCTATTAACAAATTTTAGTGGTCGATATGTGATGATTGGAATTAGTGAAAAAATTAAAGATGGACACTCTTTTTTACTATGTGATAAGTGTGCAGAAGTTGTGTCTTTTAAAATTTTATATGTGTGAAAATTCTGGGTACACATTTTCCTCTACTTCAAATATTGGTTATTAAACATCACTGTAGTTGCATTTATTTCATCAAAAATCTCAAATATTTTCATACCTATTAAAATACAGGGTCCTTTACACACCATGTTTTAATTTTAAAATAATTTTAGTTTTTTATAGACGAAGATGTACAAAGCATCTGTTTAAAAATCTTATCCTTTAGAAATAAAGTAATTCCTGGAATCCTGGAATTCAGATTTATGTATCTTGGAGTCTAGATTTACATAGTTTGAAGACGGTATGATTATTTTCTCAAATCAAGCTACATCACTGAGAGGTAAAGTTGAGGGGAATGTAGGTTTCATAAGTATACTTTGGTTCCCAGGTGACTATTCTTGCTAGAGCAGCATACTAACATTGCAAAAAAACATATTTTTCAAGAAATCTTCAAAAGAATTAATAACATGAATTAATGCAAAAAATGAGTAAATGCAATGATTCAATTATTTATCAGTAGAGATCCTGGATTCTAAGGTAGTGGAAACATTAAACTCAGTTTTCTCAAATAAAACCTCTGGGACCAACTATATATATATGTATATATATATGTATATATATATATATATGTATATATATACATATATATATATACATATATATATACATACATATATATATGTGTGTATATATATATGTGTATATATATATATACATATATATACATATATACATATATATATACATATATATACATATATATATGTATGTGTATAAATATATATACATATATATATATATATACATGGCCTATCTCTTAAAGGTAGAATAAAAAGGACCTCAAAAATGTGAATTGAGAACTTAACCTTTGCAACTCAAATATCCCTTACATAAATCCATCAATTATTTCTGAATACATATATAGCCCTGATACATATATATGATCAGGGTTATGTATTTGATTATACATATATAATCAGATGATATATATAATTATCTAAAATATATCTATATATATATCTGAAAAATATATATAGTCCTGATATATGTGTTTTGAGATGTATTTTTTAGATATTCTTTAGTTATATATTATTCAAATACATATTTCATATATATGTATACACATAAACACATATAGCCTTCTCTTCATCCTATTTATTATTATTACCTTAACTTGGAAGTAGAAATAAGGTATCAGGTGTTTTTATTTAAATTCTAGTAACATACAAGGTGAAATTGGTTTCAGGTGTAGAATTTAGTGATTCATCACTTGCAGGTAACACAGAATGCTCATCTCAACAAGTGCCCTCCTTAATGCCCATCACCCGTTTAGCCCCTCCTCCTCCCATCTCCCCCCATCAACTCTCAGTCTGTTCTCTATACTTTAGTTTGTGACACTCAGATGCTTTGCAAAAGTAATCATGATCAACACATGTAGGACTCCGCTGAAAGCAAAGAGGTAATGGAAACATTTTTAAGGGCAAAATATACTTAAGTATCAGAGCAATGCCACTTATTTCTAAACAAGAAAAAAAGTACTATTTATATATTAACAAATTGGGTTAATTTTTCTCCCTGATGGGAACCTCAAGTAATTTCAGGACAGAATCTTTTGAAAATCCAGAAAAGAAATAGAAATGCCTAAGAATTTCCTTCTGTTTTCTCAGTCTCATTTTCTTATCTGTAAGATGGGAGTAATAATGGTATGCCCCTTTGTCTTCATTTTTAGGACAAGAAAATAAACAATAAATAAATTTTAGCAATAACTAATAATTAAATATCATTATATATGTTATATATAAGGCACAGTGCTATGCTCTGTAAAAAGATAAAGTATAATAGTTAGCTGTACATAAGTCTTCTATTACTGCCGTAGCAAACTGCCACAAATTTTGCATCTTAAAACAACTCAAATGTATTACCTTCTGGCTCTATAGGTGGAAAGTCCGTTGCTCATCCCACAGGGTGAAAATCAAGATTTACATGGCTAAGTACCTTTTTGGAGTCTGTTTTTTAGCTCATTCAGGTTGTTGGCAGAACTCAGTTCCCTGCAGTTGTAGGACTGAGGTTCCCCTTTCTTGCTCTCTATAAACTGAGGGCCATTCTCAACTTCTAGAAGCCACCACATTCCTCACCTCCCAGCCCCTTCCTCCATCTTGAAAACCATCAACTTTCAGCAGAAACTCTCTCGTAACCCTCTGACCCACCAGGCAAGGTTCTCACCTTTTTTTTTTTTTTTAAGGACGCCTGTGATTAGATTGGATCCAGCTGGACAATACAATTCACCCTCCCCATCTGAAGGACCATATCCTTCATCACATCTACACAGAACCGTTTGCCCTGTGATATAACTGATTCACAGATTCCAGGAATCAGGGTATGGACATGTTTGGGAGAGGCATTATTCTACCTACTACAGACCTCAAAATTCATGTATATATAATCTTATGAAATTTATAAAAGTAAATAAGAACAAGTAAATTAAACAAGTACATCAACAGCAGTCACATAAGGCAGAACATGCATCTTGCTACAGAATACCACAGAAGAGAGAATCAATTCAGGATATTCAATTCAGTAAGGAAGTAATGTAACTATTCCTCTGGACATTAAAAGCAATTGTAAAACAGGTGTTGCCCTCCTTTATAAGGAGCTGTTTTCTGTTATCCCGATCTCCTTTGGCCTCCTCTGCACTTACTACCACAGCAGTGACAGAGCCCTGAGGATGACATGGGAATGCTGTTTTTATCAGGAGGCAAACTCGTTCCTATCCTCAAGAAATATAGCTTCTAAACTGATGGACTTGGGCATCGTGGTCATTTTACAGATAATCCACGTTAAGGCTTTTAAAAAAGTGTTATTTTGTGGAATGTTTGTATAGAAATCCTCCTGTTCCTTCTTTATTTACCCTTAAGAGATTATGATCACAGGTTATGTGACTTTGGTTCTCCTCCCTGTGGCTGAATTCTTGGGAACATTGTCAATATTAGCAGGACCATATTGCATTTCTCCTATCTTGTTTATTTTTCCCTTTCATATCTCTACCATTATCATTTGTTGCCCTTGATCACAACCTAATTCTATTCTTCAACTCAGTCACTGCAGAGTTGTGGGAGATTTTTTCTTGACCTTTATCTAGCTGTACTGAATTTTTCTTTCTTTCAGCATGAAAACATTTCCTTCCACTAGTTGAGTATTCCATTTCTAGGCCTGTTCAATTTAAACTATATATATATATATATGTATATATATATATATATATATACATATATATATGATATATATTTTCTTTTATGATAGGGTTTCACAGAAAAGAAACTACAAAAATCTGACCTAGATCAGACTGGTTAATATTTAGCTTGTTTCATGTAAGTGAAATAATTTTAACAGCTTATGAAGTGCTAACCTAGTAACCTAAAGACATGACATAGTTCCTTTCTCATAACACAATACAAACCCAGTATTTCCAGGCTCAAGGTAAAATAGTACATTTTAGAGCAGTATTTAATTAATAAGAACAAAGAAACACTAAATCATACAGATAGAAGAAATAAAGAATAGTGTGTTCGAGAGCATAGCGTGAAATCAGACAGCATGGGCTTGGATCCCACCTCTAGCACTCACTACCTGTTTGAACTCTGGCAGATAACTTAAAGAGTTTTAAAGCATGATGTTTCTTGGTGAATATAAGAAAGTGATAATACCCATCTTAGATGTCATGAAAATTAAGTAAGATAGGAGATATATATATATATATATATATATACACACACACATATAGAATATTTGACATACACTAATTACTCAAAAACTAGGAGTTTAATTTTTGCTCAGACATGTTTTTGTTTTAATTTAGAGAGAAAGAGACAGAGCATGTGAGAGGGGGGGGGTGGAGAGAGAGAGAGAGAGAGAGAGAGAGAGAGAGAGAGAGAGAGATTGAGAGAAAATCTTAAGCAAGCTCTACGCTCAGCGTGGAACCTGACGCAGGGCTCCATCTGACGACTCTGGGATCATGACCTGAGGTGAAACCAAGAGTTGGATGCTCAACTGATTGAGCCACCCGGGTGCTCCTGGTTTAAAAGGACTGGAGCTAGATCTGCAGGTGACCAAGCTATAGGGAAGAAGGGCGCTCATGCAGCCTCACGGAGAGGGGGAAGAGGTTCCACTTGACAGTGTGGCCTGTTTAGTGGAACCACTAATGGGTTAACATTTAATGCATGTGTTCTTTGTGCCCAGAATTGTGTTAAGACCCTAAATGCACTATCTCTTCTAATTATCACTTTAACTATATGATACAAGTATGGTAACACCCTGAACAGAGGGGGGAAATCCCCAAGTTAATAGGGAGAAGTAACATGTATTACCTAACTGTTCGTTGGAGGTAAATTGAACATATAAACCCAGGTTTCCGACTCCAGAACCCGTGTGTTCATATTTCAAACTGAGCTATCATCTTTCCCAGAAAGCAACCTCTTCTCCAGACACCTCTAGTCCTTCCAATGGAATGAAATTCTCAGTGATTTGGCTTTTTTAAGGTAAATATAACAAAGTAGGCATATCTCCTTGATGTAACCAAACTAAAGTGGCATATTGGCTCCGTTACCTGCTGCAGCATAACAAACAACCCGAAAAGATACAGCTTCCGCAGCTGCTTTCTCAGCTGTTGGTGCTAAGGACTGGCCAGGGCTCCGTGGGTGCCCCTGGTGCCTTACCTGAAGCTTTTCATGCCCCCAGGCAGACAACTGAAGCTCCGTGTCCAGCTCTAATGCTCCTCTCAGCAGCTGCATGCGTTTCCCCCCCCCCCATAGAATTTTTTTTTAGAGCAGTTTTATGTTTACAGAAAACTTGAGAAAAATTCCACACCTAGCTTTGCCCATTACTAATATATTAGTATGGTACATTTGTTACAATTAATGAATAATGATGTGTAATTATTGACTAAAGTCCAGATTGTGTTTTCTAATTTCTTTACTTTGTAGCTAATGTCTTTTCCTGTTCCAGGATCTCGTCAAGGACACCATGTTATATTTAGTTGTGTCTCCTTAGGCTCCTGAGTGTACTTGTTGTCTTGCTTTTAGTGGGTGTGTGTGTGTGTGTGTGTGTGTGCGCGCGCGCGCGCGTGTGTGGTGTCTTATCTTCCAGGTCCTCTCCACACAGTACCCCCCCACACACACACACACTCATACATACAAGCAGGATTGCCTGAATTTCATACACAGTGGCTCCGTGGAAGAGGAAGAGGTTAGAGGAAGGATAGAGGATAGGGAAGAAGAAGTTACCACACTCTCAAGTCTGGGCTCAAATGTCCCAGGGCATCACTTCCTCGGCATCCTCTTGGTCAAAGCGTCACAGAATTCAGATAGGCAGACAAGTTCCACCTCTGGATGGGCAGGGCAGCACGTGTGTGCACAGATCATGGGCACAGTCTTCACAGAACCTCTTTAGAGGCAAGCTACCCTATGTATGCCAGGTGAATGTCATTGATCGTTTAGTTGATTTGTAAGCAGGTAATGATGAGATCATTATGAGAAAGTGAGAACAGAATGGCACAGTGATACTGAATTCAAATTCTTATTTAAGGCATATATCTCAAAACCATTTGTTGCAACAGGCTATCACATCTTAATACAAATATGTATTTTTCATGGAATTAAATCATTCCTAAAAATGTTTAATGTGCCTTGTGTCGATGTGGTACTTTTATTCTTTAGTAAATGTAAAGATCATATGTACAGCATTAATAAAATTAGTCTTTACTTTTGGTATAGATTAGGAATTGTGGTTCCCTATAGAAGCCTCAGTTGTCCCCAGGCCTAAGAATGAAATACTGATACTTTGACAACACAGCCTAAATTTTCTGCTTTGCGGACGCCAGATTTATTTTTAAATGGTGTGAATCAAATCTGTGCTGAGAGGCCAACTTCAAAATATAAAAGAAAAATTGGCAATGGAAAGATTTTGCTGGTTTGGCTGAAGTGAAGCGCTCTACAGCATTTCATTCTAGTGGAGCGTCTGACTGTGAAAATCTTTCCCATTGTAATTCTCTTTGGCTTGCCAAAAGGGGATTATGAACAAAAGTCAATGTTGCAGGAAATGTCACCTGTCTTTTGAAGGAAAATAAAAAATCAAAATGGCTTTGTTCATCATATTTAAAAGAAAAAAATGTGTTGATCGACTTCAGGGGCTTCTCTCACTCCTTGATAAAGCTGGTAAATAAATAAAGCAGAATTTCATTGTAACTTTTCATTTTAATTCTTGCTCATCTCCAAACAGAGAAAAGTAAATCTCCTTTCAATACATATTCATAAAAAGAGAAAAGTAAGGCCAGAGACAGAGAAAGGAGGAGAAATGAGATGAACAGTGTAACATGGGCCTGGGAATCTTCAAGTCAGATATTAAATTAGGAAAGATACATTTAAATTAAGTTTTGTTCCTTTCACAGATACCATGGTACACATTCAAGAATAAGAAGTCAGTAAAAACAGAATCTGGAGCCTGATTCCTCCAAGATTTGAAGTATTTGTATATTATGTTTTCAGCAAATAAAGGCAAACCTATAAAACAAACACACTAGAACTTGAAATTATGTGTATTTCTTTGTGCCTCAATATCTTTTCCAGGAGTTTTGGCAATTGCATTGCCTGTGATGAGTACTTATTACCTCAGAGAAAGAAAGTCATGTCTCTGACTTAGGTAGACATCGTGACCATGAAGATACAACTCTTTTAAAAGGGTAATTGGATGGGGCACCTGGGTGGCTCAGTCGGTTAAGCATCCGACTTCGGCTCAGGTCATGATCTCGCGGTCTGTGAATTCGAGCCCGCATCAGGCTCTGTGCTGCCAGCTCAGAGCCTGGAGCCTGTTTCAGATTCTGTGTCTCCCTCTCTCTGACCCTCCCCTCTTCATGCTCTGTCGCTATCTGTCTCAAAAATAAATAAATGTTAAAAAAAATTAAAAAAATAAAAAGGTAATTGGTTCATATATTAATCTGAAAACGTACGACAGCAATTTTGGAATTGATACCACTACCATAGACCTCATTTGCTGTGTTGTTGTTTTAATCACCTACTACTAACAACATCTGAAATGTTAATGTAGTGAAAAACTTAGAAATGGCCATAGAAAGTATGGAAGATAATGGCTCTGACATTTGCTAACAGTTGCAGTGATGGGATTTATTTAAAGAAGCCAATAAGCCGATTATAAAGGATATTTAGAACATTTTTGGAGTGTTATTTCTGTTTGTTAGAGTATAAACAGCTTTTTAAATCTGTTTATAGTATAAATAGTGTTTAAATCTAGACATACTGCATTGCTTAATTTTTATTTATTGGTTTTTGACTGAATAAAAGAAACTGAATCAAATACATACAGTGGAAATTTACATTTGAATAATGCCCAAAAAGAAAATAAAAATCCTTTTTTTTTTTTTTTTTTAATCAAGCCAACATGATGACTCAAACAAATACCTACATTTGGTATGGTGATGACACAGCTTTATAGTTGTGTTCTTCTCCGGGCACTGATGTTTAGAATATTGTCTTTATGATTATATCATGAACATATTGAGTTAGACCACAAAACAGTTATCAGGTTAAGGGAAAGTTAATATTTTCTTTAAGTTCTGATTTTGAATCAAAGTAAAAGAGATAGATGAATAAACCGACAAAATCCTCAGCAAAAATTTGCATGAAATAACAGAATTGCTGTCTTTTTTTTCTTCCTTGACTTGGATTTCCAGATACGGACAGCAAATTTTAGTTTTCTTTTTTACTTTTATTATTTACTATTCAGCCTTATTATCACCGAGTGTTGGGATTACCCACTGACATCGTAATTAGCTATTGATTCTGGGTCAGCTTCTCACCTCTCTCCCATCTCATCTGAATTCTTACTGACGTCAAAAGGACTCTTTCCTTTGTAGGAGCATTAGTAAACCAGGGAAACTTTTCTAGACCAGATGGATACATTGCCCAGAGTTTTTCAACACTTCTACATATAATCTCCTCCACTGAGCACAGCACCCAGTGGGAACCCAACAAATGTTATTCACTGACTGCTTCCTATCTGCTTAGGAAATGAGGGTAAGAATTATGCATATTTTGGGTACACACCTTAGTTTAATTTCTTAAAGGATCTACATGTGGTTAGAAATGGTATCAGGTACTTCAACTGTGTTACCAGAAGTCTCTGAGAACAACAAACTTATTTTGAGATAGGCCAGAAAGTAAAAACAAAAAACAAACAAACAAAAAGGCACAGCTTAAAATCAAATTACTTGGTGTTTCTCTATCAACACTTTGACCCAAGTTTAAGGCATTAAATCTAATTTTAAATTATGATTACATGTGGAAAGCACCAAGTATAATCATGCGTAACAATAGCATGTGTAACAGTCAGCTGAAGGACATACCATTCTTTGCTCAAAATGAAAGTTAATTCATGAATAAAATAAATATAGCATAGGAAAGTTTTGAAAAAGGAAATTGTGAAGTCAATACATTGCTTTCCTAGTCTCTTCAACTAATGTAATCATTTTAAAAACTCCTAGATTGTTGTTCAAGTAATTAAAAAAAAAAAATGCTTTCTCAACAGTTGTAAAATACCAGGCCTTGGTTGTGCTTCTTGAAAATGATGGTATTGGGGCGCCTGGGTGGCACAGTCGGTTAAGCGTCCGACTTCAGCCAGGTCACGATCTCGCGGTCCGTGAGTTCGAGCCCCGCGTCAGGCTCTGGGCTGATGGCTCGGAGCCTGGAGCCTGTTTCGGATTCTGTGTCTCCCCCTCTCTCTGCCCCTCCCCCGTTCATGCTCTGTCTCTCTCTGTCCCAAAAATAAATAAAACGTTAAAAAAGAAAATTAAAAAAAAAAAAATGATGGTATTGATATATAGAAAAGGAAAAAAAAAATAGTTCATGTGAGTATTGCTCCTGTATGTAAACATTTTATTCCATCTTTACCTTACATGTTGCTATTTTCTTCCTTTATTCACATTTAAAATTGCAAAAACTCAGGAAATATGTTTATATTACATTTTTAAAGTTTTATTTCCCCTTTCTTCAGCACTTGAAAGACTCTCTGTAATTTCTAATGATTTTCATTCTTTTAGTTAAAATCTGCTTTAATATGACTCCAACATATATGTCGTATTTATTAATACAAATGGCTTAAAGATTTGCAATAAATTGGCCATCTAAATTCACATCTAAGTGGTCATATACTGGATGTTTGGGCACAAGCTGTGTGGCACATTTAGCTCTAGTACTGATAGGAGACATGACAAAATATGCAGGAATTCAACCTCCACGTGATACGATTTCTGTCACTTTCCTTGTTTGAAACAACCTAAACTTAAAAGCATATGGCTTTACCAAAATGAGAAGGAAAACTGCTTTAAAAATGAAAGATTACACTAGTGATTTGGCACTGCACTTGAGAAGAATAGTTAACAAATGAATTTTTTTTAATTCAATGAAATTGATTTGTGTATGCAGATGTAGAGAATATCTATTTGCTAACACGCTAGCAATCTTTACCCACAAAGAACTACTAACATTTCTGTTGGTCGATCAGTAGATTAGAGATGTATGGGGTCACTTTCTTTCAATTCTCTCCATTCCCTTGCCCTTTCTCCTTTTGGTTTTCTTCAATTCACGTTCCATCCGTGCTCCGGAGTCTACTGAAGTGGAATTATAACTCTAGACCAAAATAGGTTTCTAAGAACTGGGTGCCCACCCACAGTTCATTTTCTGACACTAGTTGCCAAAAATGTTTTCTTCAGCAACTGAAATTAACATTCCAACAATAACAGAAATTGCTAAATATTTCATCCACTTTCATAGAACCATATTTGCAGTCCTTTGATGCCTTACAAGAGCACCAGTCTCGCTAACGAAACGACATGGTCCACCCCCACTGTAACAGCCAGGTGCAAATGGAAGAATCGGGAAGTACTAATCTAGATGCATGCGCCATCCTAAATAATAAAGCAATTGCTGTTCCCAATCCTTGGCTCTTCTTTCAAGCGCTTGAAAAGCTCTTGTCTGGCCTTGTGCAAATGATTCTTGTCTAAACGACCTCTTTCACGTCTTCTCAGCTCCTTTCCTCTGTTCAAACCCCTCCTCTATCAGGGCAGGGCAAAAATATACAGTTAACCTACGCCCATAACCACGGAGAGACTCTAACCTCAGTACAACGTGCCTATTACAAGGGCCACACTCACAAGACTAAAGATGTTTAAGGATTCTTTTAAAGATCTTTCAAAAAAAATAACCTTGCTTTCCATTTTGACCCTCTTCATTTTGCATATAACTAAAAGAGATAAAATTCATTATTAAACATTTGTAATTTGACCATTTTCTTTATGCCATCCTTGTGAGAGAGGTTATTACTTTTTTCCTGGCTTGGGGATCTGGAGTAGACTTTTCTTTTTTTTCTTTTTTCTTTTTTCTTTTTCTTTTTTCTTTTTTCTTTTTTCTTTTTTCTTTTTTCTTTTTTCTTTTTTCTTTTTCTTTTTTCTTTTTTCTTTTTCTTTTTCTTTTTCTTTTCTTTTCTTTCTTTCTTTCTTTTCTTTTCTTTTTTTTTTTTTTTTTTACAGTTTTGAAGTGGATTCTGAATAGATTTTGAAAGTATCGTAAATTAGCTTTTCCAACCTGGAATTATTTTCCTGTTCTAAATTCTGCAGGAATTATAAAACTTGAGGGAAAGAATCATTGGTAGTTTGGGAATCTCTGAAAAACAATTAAGCAGAGAATGATTTAGTACAAAGCTCAGTTCCTGGAAAGACTCACTGTTGACTCTGATTTAAAAAAAGAAAAATGTTGCCAAGGGGAAAAAAAAAAGCTGCTTCTATTCTATATAAATGCCTTTCATTCAAACTTAAAAACTGGTAATATCCAGAATGATCATTTGGATTATATAATCAGTGTTAAGTGGATTTTTAAATATGGAAAATTTCACTAACTTTCTTAGCTTTAACTAAAAATAATTTGAGCACAGTGAGGAATTTCATATGTATGTATTACTATGCAGTGTGTTTCTGACTCTGATTGCATTCAATATTCCATCTGGTTCGAACCATGTTTACTTATTTCTCCTCTAACTATGTACCCTTCTTGAAAACTTTGCTCACTTCTCCTCTTAGAAGGCTTTAAAATGCTCTGAATCTGTCACAGAGATATATGCCCAGGAGAATTGAATGAAACAAATCTTGAAGTAATCTAAATGTCTATCAATAAGGAAGTGATTAAGTTTAAAAATTGTATGCTCATATCACAGGATATTTTGCAATGGGGAAAAAAGGAGGTAGAATATGGTTGCTGATTTGAAAAGATATCAAGATATGTTGTTGACTTTTAAAACAAGAGGGAAAGTTGTAGAATGGGGTGTATGATAATTTCATTTATCTTAAAACTCCATATAGCCATAGACAGAGACTTATAAAAATATATAAATTGATATCTGTAGATAATTTTTAAGTGTATTTATTTATTTTGAGAGAGAACACAAGCAGGGTGGAGTAGAGAGAGAGGGAGAGAAGGAGAATCCCAAGCAGGCTCTGTGCTGAGCAGAGCTGGAGGCAGGGCTCGAACTCACCAACCATGAGATATGCCCTGAGCTGCTATGGAGTTGGAGGCTTAACCAGCTGAGCCACCCAAGCACCCCAATATGGTTGTAGGTAAATTAAAAGAGAGGGAGGTAAGTAGGTAGGTGAAATAGAGGTGGAGGTGTGTTTGGGAATTTTTGAGAGGGAATCAATAGGCACTGATAACAAATATTTTTATCTGGGGGTGGGTGGGGTGGGGGGTGTCAAACAAAATGTGGGAAATGAGACTTTTGCTTTCCTCTAAACAGCTCTATATACTGTCTGAATTTTTTCATAAATGTGTATTACGCTTCTAAAAAACTGTGTGTTTTTATAGTGTATAGCATTTACTTTGCGTTCCAAATATTCCGCCTCAGTCATCTGTTTTCCAACTTAGACTCATTGACTGTATGTACTCATTGCCCTTGGTCTGAGGTAGTTTCCTACTTTGATTCTGCCCTTCCTCTCTTTTTTGAACTTTAAAGTTCGTCTCTCTGAAGAAAGAAACTGATTAAATAGATTTGGGCAATCATTCTCAGCTCCCGAGCACGGCTTAAAACATATTCTCTCTTAAGCCAGAGACCAATTAACTGCATTTTTAACTTAGATATTCAAATTAAATGCTTCCAACATGAAACACAAAACTTTAAATAAAGACGGTTTCTCTAACAACCATGAAAGCACGTTAAAGATTCAACAACTAGAACTGTCCTGGAAGAATCTTGCGATAGGAAAGAATAGAACTAATTAGAAATGTAGATAGAATCTAGAATACATTCTCTCAAGAGGGTTGATCCTATACCCAACCAGTCATTAATACAGCAAACAACAAAATGAATGATTGGTCCATCTTCCTGGATGCTTCAGCACTGCCATTCAACTTCTAAAACCTTCCTCTTTCCATTAAATCAGTTTTTACTAATTTGCGGAGGACTGGCAGACCCCTTGCCATGTGCACTCCCTGCTAGAAACTTGGTCATTAGTCACCACCTCATTACTGGCAAGTCACACCGACCCAACCCTTCTGCCCTGTGTACAGCTTCAACAGAGTTGACTGCTTCAGTGTTCTGTCTCATACTGTGATTCAATTCCATTTGTTCAGCATCCACCACTGTTTCACACAGAAGTGGGCACTTAATAAATGCTGCCAACCATGTAAAGGTAATGAGACCAGTTAAATGAGCAGCTGAACTCCATTTATTCAACAAATGCTTGTTGCATATTTACTGTGGATAGTGTGTTATATGTTAATGGGAGGCTGTAAGGTGATTCCATTTACTCATTACGATGAGGCCATTGGACTGGATGATCTCTAAGGTGAAGTGTGGGTCTAATACCCTCTGGTTCTAAATGTAAATTTCAAAATGAGAGAAGAAAGCCTCCTTCCTGGACTTAACCTTATGGATGGAGAAATATAATATTTGTATGTAAAAATATTTAAAATATGAGCAAATATTTAAGTAGTGCAAAGAAGTGCTAAAATACTTTGAGGGGGATCAGTAAAGAATGCTTTTTAGGCAAAGTAAATCTTTAGCTGTGTCTTGATGGATATGATGAATGGAAATGAGAGTAAATTTGAATGAATTCCAAGATGAGATTGGAGGAGTACTTGAATGTTCATTCTCGTCCCTGCCACATTCAGGAATGAAACTGATTCTAGGCAGAATGAGAAGGCAGAATAATAGTTTTTGACTTATAACCAGGGATAGAAGAAGCAACAATTTACGAAATAGAAGGATGGAGGGGTAACTCCACACACGTTGAGGAACACAATCAAGCATCTGGTACATGGAGGAAGATTGGGATTTCAGAGGAGAGGTGGTGCTGAGGAGGAAAAGCGAGGAGGTCTGCAGGGCAGCTAGAGAATGTCCCGGACAGCATCTAAGCATCTGAGCTTGAAAGCTCTTTGCCTTTGCATGACGCTGGTAGGCAAGAGATCTTAGAAAAAGAAACAGTGATCTTCTGCCCAAATCAACTCTGTAGAATCGAGATTTATAAAAGATAACTTGAGTTAAGTGTTGCTTGAAACTCTTCGCCCTGTAGGTATATATTTAGTAAGGAGTTAGATGCAGGTGTAGGAAATGGTAGCCAGAGAAGTAACTGGCTCAGCATGGCTATGCTTTTTTTAAGATCTTTCCGGGTCAAAAAGGGGAGGATGAGGAGAGCACGCAATCTGATTTCTCCTCAGGAATCATCTGAGGGCTGCCCTCCATAGGGCTAACTGCAGGAACAGAAACAGATGAAGTGACATAGTAGACCTCATTTTTAAAATTCTGTAACATCTTTCCAAAAAGCACTACCTTTGTTGACCCATTCTCAAGATTTTTGCTCTAGTAATTGCTCATAAAGCTTTAGAAGTAGACACAAACTAATTGAGATAAGCTCAGTTCACTGTAGTCCTGTTCCATATTGCCAGGAACAAACCTTGAGTGAGCTAGACTCTCTCATATTGTATTAAGTGGACAATTGGTATGTTCCCTACCTATCCGGGAGCGACTCAGAATTGAACATGAAAACAACAGAGTTTTCGACTGAATGTGGTCTTCTTGTGTGTTAAACCTGCTAGCAATGTATCATCCAGCTTCATTTGTTCACAGGCCAGCCTTGGAGAAATGACTTTTAAGGATTTCCTCTGGTCAGGCTACCATCTAACTAGTCAAATAGGAGGGCAACATCACTGGTATAGGTATTAGTTTAGTAGTTTTCTAAAGCTGACATTATAGAACAACTAGCATTTATGGAGAATGATGACAAGGCTATGGTGTGGCTAAGAACTACAGAACATGATTTGGGCCTCAAAAAGATTTGCAATATGAGACAAATTGTGAATTTTAAGATCTGTTAGCGTCATACCACAATAGAATTGGAAAGAAACATCCAGGCTTCCTAGTTCAAAATCCTTGTATGGATATGACAGATGTGGCTACAGTTGGGTTGTCCTGTGAGTAAAAATGCCTCCCTTTAATATTGATCTTAAAATTACACTTGATATATCTCTCCTGCCAAATGAGTAGAAGTTATTATGGCAAAAACATAGACCAGAAAGCCAGAATATTTCTTCTAAATAGCCACAATGGGTATAATCTTTCCACGTCTACTCACCTAGCAAGCATGTGACATTGCTCTGCACCAAGTTAAGACGCTGGTTATTTATTTTTGGTCCCTGAATTTCTCATGGAAACTCACACAGCAAGCATGATTTGAGAATGTTTCTTTCAGCTGTGTAATTTAACCTCTCTCTTAACCTGACCTTAAGAACAGGTTGATATAATTCCCTGCTAGTCAAGCTTTTAAGCTGAAGAACTACTTGATACAGTCCATTTGTACCTGTTCTTTGACCCTTAATTGTGACAGACTTATATGAAGTTGGTTTGGGAGATTATAAGATACTACAAGACAGGGGCGCCTGGGTGGCTCAATCGGTTGAGTCTGATTTCAGCTCAGATCATGATCTCACAGTTTATGGGTTCGAGACCTACATCGGGCTCTGTACTGACAGCTCAGAGCCTGGAGCCTGCTTCAGATTCTGTGCCTCCCTCTTTCTCTGCCCTTCCCTGGCTCGTGCTCTGTCTCTCTCTCAAAAATAAATAAGCATTAAAAAAAGATTTTTTTAATAATAAAATAATACAAGACGGAGTACTGTGGTGTTTTTTGCTGAATAAAACCTGAGAATGTACTTTCTAAGATTCTAATATGGAGATGTGTAAAATGTATACATGTCATTTAACTATATGTATATAGTCACATTCTCCTTTATACTATCACTAGGTGATGAAATTTCAGCATTTTAAAATCTTTCCGAAGGTAAACAACAATTTTCCACTGTCAAAATAAAATACTATTTTATCTTATGAATTTATTCTTCTTCCTACCTTGAATGTAGAGTCTAAATACCTGATCTTCAAACTGCCTACAGTTTCACTAATGCTTTTAAACATGTTCACACTCCTACCCACGTACAATATGATTTTATAAAATATTTTTATTGAAATCTTCATTCAGTCTTTCAATCTTTCATCCAACAAAATGGAGAGTATTATTCAGTGCTGAGCACTATCTGGGCTCTGAGGATTCAGCAGTGGAACAAAGCAGACATTTTACTCTGATAGACACCAAACATCGTGACACAACATAAATGAGTAAAATATATATACTATTAGAAGGTGATGAGTATTATGGAGAAAAGTATAGTAAGTGAGAAAGGGAGACAGAAAATTCTGGGATTTATAATATTAAGTGGGATGGGCAACAAAAGATCTCAATGCAAGTATGACTTTTGGACACATACACAAAAACAACATGTAGTGAGGGAGTAGACATTTGAGAGAAGTGGATCTCAGGGAAGGGACCAACAAATGCAGAAATCCTGAGGCACGAGCACGTCTGATGTGTTCATAAACAGCAAGGAGGCTCCTGGCTAGAACAGAGGGAGGGAGAGGTGGAAGGAGGTGAAGTCTGAAAGGCGAAGAGATGGAGAAGCAAATCCCTTAAGGCCTTGCATGTGTTTAGGGACTCTGGTTTGCACGTTTGGTAAATCAAGAAGCTACTGGAAGGCCAGAGCAGAGGGATGATGTGGTCTGACTTATGTATTAGTGGAATCACTCTGGCTACTGAGCTGTGAACAGACTGTTGGGGATAAGATGGAAGCAGGAAAGATCCGTTATGACATTAATGAATGTCATAATAGACACTATTTTTACGAAAAGAAAGGAGAGAGGGGAGGAGGAAAAGAGATTGAAGGGCTCTCGGGTCCTGAAAAAATAAGAGTGATAAAAATATTCTCATGAAAAGTTTGCATGAGTTTTGATTATTTAAATTTGGAAATTAGCATGGACCCTAGACAGAGAAGTTAAAGATGAGCATCTTTAGGGAAACACTAATAGGAAAGCAATCAAGGTTGAGAAGCCTTCATAATCCATCAATGGATTCCCCAAATGTAATAAAACATATGAATAAACAAATGGAACAGTAGTAAAAGTGTAATGGTTACATGCTTCAGCTTTATGCTCACGGGGATGTGAATTTTAATCTGCGGCAGGTGCCTATTACCTGTGAGACTCTGGATAGATGACTTTACACTTTTGAGCCTCTGTTTCCTCATCTGCTAATGCTGATAACAGTGATATCAAATCTGCAGAGTTGTTAAAAAGATTAAATAAAATAATTAAAAATACTGAGCGCAGCACCTGTTAAGTTTTGAATGCTTGATAATAATTGGTAGTTCTCAGCTACAGCTTAGTTTATTATGAAATGTACCCATTATTTAAAAGGCAAAAGAAACCATATTCTGGGGAACTACACAAGATCAAGCTACCTCATCTGTATTATATGTGCTTGAAATAAGCAACTGCTTTAGAGATTCAGTAACAGCCCAGGTGCTGACAAAGCAGGGAGGAATAAGCTTATTTTATCAATCTCCTTTTAACTAACTCAGGAGTTAATGGATGTTCTCCATTTCTTACATTGAACACCTTGCCACAGCACACTGAGATCGTGTGGCTGGCCGGCTCCAGGCCACCCGCATGGTGCAATTCTGCTACAGTGACATGAGCCCTCTGCTTAACAAGTGCTCCTTGTGTTTTTTCCCAAACCTGTTTAGGGCAGGCTTGCTTATAATTATATATTTTAATTAGCTGTTTAACAAAGTGATGAAATATGGGTGCAAAAAAGAAGAGCTGTTATTTCTGTAAAAACTAACAAAAAATTGGTGGAAGGCTTATCAACACAAGGCTGTTAAATATACTATTTTTTTGTGCATGAGCAAGACAACCGAAAGAGACTGGTGCGGAGGAGAAAGTCCTCTGGGGTTCTCCACCCAGATTGTCATTAAGTTCGAATCATTCTAAAGAAACTGTAATTCTAAAATTGTAAAGATGCATCATGAGTGTGATCTAAAAAAAAAATCAGACCCCCAATATGTAAACTCGTATTTAAAAATGAGTCCAGCCTCCTATCAAAAATGACCAATTAGATAGATGGATAAAATATTAAGGTATATAACTATCATATCTTATGACTCCCATTTACTAACTTTTTCAAATAACCAGTTAGAGAAAGGACTAAATTGAATCATGTAAGAGAACATAGCCTTCTTCTGCTTTTATTGAAGTACTTCCAGGTCTCTATATGCATTTAGGGGCCTTCGAGAAGCACAGTGGGCAGGCTGTTGAATACCAGCATTTACTTCCAGACCCTCACCGTACAGGACATTCCACAGTAACCACCTACTTAGCTTTCCCTCTCTTTTGCTTAAGGGCTGTGACTCAGAATACAAAAGACAGGTAAAAATGGGATAGGAGAGCCATTTCTGTAAAAGAGGCTATGTCTCTTTGGTACTAAGAGGGAGGCTGGGGCATGTATCTACCCCTCCTTTCCAAAAAAGTTCGTCATATAAGAAACGATATGAAAATTACTAAGACATCTAGGCAGACAAGAAAAAAAATTGCAATAGCAATCAACTATATAAGACCTGGTAAATTTGTAAGCTCTAGTGTAAACTTGCTAGTTATATTTGCCAAGTATCCAGGATAAATAGAAAATAATATATTTTACTCATGTTAATAATATCAGAAAACGGTTTAAGGGGAGGACCTGTTCAATACAGTCCTTATATTTTCTAGGCTTCTGTACAGCCATCAATGAAGTCTTGTGCTAATTAACACTTAAGTGGCTCACCTCACCCAGTTTTATTTAATTTGGGCCCTCCACAGGCACACCCAAAATTGAACTGAAACGGAAATGTTGCAAAAGGACTCACCAACTGATTGTACAATATCCATATTGTGGAGGAAACTTTCTTTGAAAGATTTCATGTAAAATTTTCGAGGCTGTATAATTATAATATTGTTTGACCAGACTATCCTATTTCATAGCACAAGCTTGGATGTGAAATATATTGGAGTTTTGATTGCATATATGGAAATGAGTGAAAATAAAATATCAAACAGAGCCATTCTGCAAATAACATGGACATTTTAATGTATTAGATTGTATTTTTGGTCGTGTGTACAAAAACACTCCTGTTCTTTAATCTGCTTTCTATAATGCTATTATATTTTTGTCAGGATTACATTAATCCTTGTCAGCTCAAGTCTATTGGATTTTATTATGGGTCAGCAGAGCATTTTCTCATCTCTTTTCTAATCTTAAACCATTATTTGTTCATTCAAAAAGCATATTAATGGCTACCAACGGGCTAAACCAGGTCCTCCAACCGAAGACACACATTTGTCCATTGGTGATATAGATTAACAATGGCAGTTCCTTACTGGCTGACCTTTCCTCACTTTCTTTTCCCAAGCCAAACCATCTGCTGTCACAGTGCTTCCAAAATATGTTATAGCTCTAATCTAGTCATCTTCTGCTTAAAACTTTATCTGTTTCCTTATTGCCCTCTGGGTTATTGGGCTTGTATATATTAAGTTGTGTCTTCACATTCCCTACACTCCGTCAAAGCTGTTTTGGTTCATGTAAGTATTTATGTTCCCTAAACTTAATCAGAGTATCTCTTTTCTCCCCTATTCAAATTCTCAGCCCCGCTCAAACTGCACACCCACCAAGGTTTGAAATGTCAGTAGCATTCCACTTCAGTGCTTAGAAGAGAACTACTTGCTTTCTGCTTCTATTGAATGCCTTGTGTGTCTGCCCTGCTCTTCCTGCTAGAATGTGGCAGGAGGGATGTCTTAAGAGAAGGGTAAACACTAATGTCTCTTTTTAACTCTTACAATAGTTGTCATGGTTTATATGCTTAGTAAGGACTCAACAAATATTTATTCATAAATAAGGTAGGGCTCACTTAAAGGGTTCATTTAAAATATGAAAGATTGACGTTCAAATCAGATGAAAACTAACACCGATTGTGTCACTGAGTCAAAGATTTACATGTGAGAGGCAAGTAAAAAGATGATTTGGTCTATTCTTTTTATTTCACAAATTGCAAAACTAAGACGCAGAATATTAAGAGATTTGTTTACAATCCTATATCGAATATCTCTGAGCAGGATAAACTTTTGGATAGCTTCAAACTACAACCACCTTATTTCATTTTTCTTAAGTCATGCCCACAGTCATATTCTAGACCAAATCACCAGCTCAAATAACCTTACTGCTGAGTCTTTTTTTTTTTTTTGAGAGAGAGAGAGAGCGAGCGCTCGCTCACACATGCACACACACACACACACACACACACATACACGTGTGTGTGTGTGAGCAGGGGAGTGGCAGAGAGAGAGGGAGAGGGAGAGAGATCCTCAGTAGGCTCCACACCAAGCTTGGCACCAAATGCAGGGGTGGGGGGTATCTGATGTCACAACCATGTGAGATCATGACCTGAGGGGAAATCAAGAGTGGGAGGCTCAACCAACGGGGGCCAACCAGGTGCCCCTACTGCTGAGTCTGAAACCCACCATTTTCCCATAATCAGCCACCCTTTCCTTTCTGTCTCTCCCTTACCTAACTAAACCAATGACCTGCTTCTTTTTCTTCTTTTATTTTGGCCCATATGCAGACTTACAATATGATGATGTGGGAAGGAATATGTGCTTTGTAATCAGGTGCAACTGCGCTTTATTCCCCGCTCTGCCACTTTCTAGAGACATAACCTGTAGCGCACACAGGCTCCCTGAGCTTCTGCTTGCTCATCTGTAAATTTAAGACATTGAAAAGATATTAATAGCTACTATTATTGAGACCTTGCTAAGTATATACTGTTCTAAATGCGTTACATTTATTATCTTAAGTCTCAAAACACCTCTGAGGTAGATACTATTATTACCCCTGCACATACAGATGAGGTCGATACTATAATTATCCCCACATTATAGGTGAAGTAACAGAGACACAGAGAGGTTAATTAATGCCCAGAGTCACGCAATTACTGAGGAGTGGAGCCAGCATTGAAACTTTGCTCTTGTGACTTCAAAGCCCACACACGAAATGGTTATCGTGAGAATTATTTGCAAAGGTCAATACTGCTATTCTTCAAAAAAGGGTGTTTCTCAGAATTCTAGTTGAATGCTGTTAACATAAGGGTACTATGTGTTATTTTTACCCTGTTATAAAGACTCCATTATTTGTGGGATTTAAGGGACAAATGCCATGGTCTAGACCATGATCACTCCCCACCTGTTGACAGTAAGAGTCCTCAGCCAACTTTTCACGTTGCAATTTCTTAAATTCGGGCAATTTTCTCAAATTTCATAAAATCAATAATACTTGTCTATTTTGCCAGCTCAAGTCTGTAACTAATGACAGAAGAGCCACGGGCACCTCCTCATCTTCAAAGCCCTTACCCCAAACTCCTTTCTAACTGCTCACAAGCAGAGGAGGAATGTCTATTCAGAACCTACTACCAGGTAGTTCAATAGATTTTACAAAATGAACTTATCTGAACTATTTGGTCTAAGTATCTACACGTTGTGGTATTTTGTCTTCTCCATTTTTTTTCTTTATTGAAGATTTTATGTTAAATATTGTAGTTTAAATAAATTACATTCCTTAAATTATATTAAAAAGAAGGTCTTTTATGGACCAATAAATCACCTGTAAAGGCACAGGCTATCTTTAGAAATCATCAGAGAGAGAGAATAAATCCATCAGAGAGAGAGAATAAATCCACTCATTTATTGACAACTGTTTTTTCCCCACAAACACTGGTTGAATCTTTTCTAAAACAAAAGTCAAAGAACAATAGATCTAAACACTTTTATTGGATTATATGTGCCACAGTTTATTCTGTGAGCCCTTCAATAATCTGGATATCATATCGTTAGTTCCGTATTGTTGGTACATTGTGAAAAGGTTTTTATAGATTTGAATTTTCTGGAAAGATTACTAGGGCTATAAGATGCTATCTCCAGGCATGCTATTTGTCCTTTTGTCTATAAATTTGTCTTTCATCCATAAAAGAAGTCTCGGCTAAGAGCCCAGAAGACCCAACGAACATAAAACATTGTGAACCTATGATCCAGAGAGGTAGATGGATAGGACAGAGCAGTGAATCACCTAAACAAGATTCAGGCATCTCTGTACATACTGCAGGGTAGCATAAATGAAAGTGATCATTGTCTTCTCTTTATTTACCCCCACCTCTCTACCAAATAACCTCCTGACAACAGGCTACACTCTTCTGGTAGTGCTCCTGTCTTCCAGATGTCAGCTGAGGTTTCCCAGCTCCCTGGAATTTACATAAGGTTGGCTCAAGCCCCCTCCTAAACAGTGGAGATGACCGAACTCTCATCCAAGTTTTGTCAATTTCAGGGTTGGAAGGGGAATTTGAGCAAGGGAGCAAGGATGACATTTTCATGGTCACTTCTACCTCCAAGGAGTCCTTCATTTGAATTAGTTTATTCTGTGAAGAGTTTCCCATAAAGACATGGCATCTTTATGCTGTACACATGATAAACCAGACAGAAGACAGAGCTTCCTCCCAGTTCTGCAAGAATCTCATCAACTCATATTCTCAAGTGATGCCTAAGCTGACAGTACCGAGGTTAACCAGGTAAAGAGGTTGAGGGTTGGGGTGTCCAAGCAGGGGACACTACATGCATGTGGCAACCCCCTGAAGCAAGAGAAAGTATGATATGTTTTTTGGTATTAAAAGAAAATGACGCTTGATTCGTGTTTTCCCTCATTTGGGTGTTTCTTCACTCCTCATTTTCAATACAACCTAATAGAGCTGTGCATTTCTTTAGACAAGACCGAATGCAAATATTTGCTTGTTGCTATTCTTTTTATTCAAACCAAATCAAAATACTACTTCCACACTACAGAGTACATTACAGTTTCCAAAGCAAGTGTCATGATCTCATTTGAGACTCTCAAAGGCCCATCACCACCAATGAGACCAGCAAATCCTCTCCCTCAAGGAACCCCTTTTGGGTTTCAATAAAAATTAACTATGGAACTTACTGATATAGCAAACATTTTTAAAATAATTGAAGAAGCTACCAAAAGTTGCATCCAAAAGCAAGATTGGTTTATCAAATTGCATATATAAATCAGTTCACTCTGTGGCCTGGGAGTGAGACAAAATTTTCTTCTTTTACAGCCAAGAACATGAGGAGCAGCATTTTAGAATAACTGTTTACATATCTGTAAAACCTAAAAAATTGAGTTTATAACATTTGAAAAAGAATAACTGGTACATTTTTAGAAAACATTAGAAACACAATCTCTCACTTTTCACATTCATTAACACCCACTTTGGTCTGATAAAAATGGATGAAGGAGGCAGTGGGTCCTGGGCCTGCCCAGATTTGCCAGGAAGCAGTCACTCGTCTGGCAACTCATACCTGAGGATGAACAATTAAACATAAGGCTGTGCTGACTTCCTGTGAAGGGTCCAGTTAGAGTTGATCTATTTAAAGCAACTGTGAAGGCATGGGTCAGTGCTCTTGGACCAGAGGATTTTTGTGCACCACAAGAGGCCTCAGAAGTGATGTGTTCTCCCCATCTGACCCTCCTGATAATCTTGGGCCAAGTGTTTCTCTGGAAAGGCTGGTTTCTCTCAACGCCTCCTTTCTGTCTGTGTTTCTTGGTTACCAGACTTGCTTACTTTCTAATATCCTCAAAGCCCATGATTTCTTCCTCTTCTGCTTTTTCTCCAAACAACCTTCCTTTTCTCAAGTGTTCACAAACTTCTCTATGTTTTAGCGATCACAAGGCTGAGCACATTTCCTGGTGGCTGAATAAGCTCTATTCAACACAAATAAATTAAAGAAGAATACGCAAATTGCTTTAACATTGTGAATGCTCATTGGAAATACACTCAGGAGCACAGATTTGTTCCCTTAGAAGTATGATTGCATCAACAGGTTGTTGGGATCTTTGAACATTGAGCGTCTGCTCTGTGTGGAAGTGTTACATTAGCATTATTACCTTGGATTCTATTTTCCCAGAGTTTGATCACTTTATTTGCAATTTGATTCAAAGTACTTAAAAATTTTAACACAAAGCTTCTTCCTTATTCTTTAAAGGGCACCAGACCACAGCTGGTTGTGCAAAAAAGGAAGTGGTAATCAGAGTGCAAATCAGTGGAAAGATCCCTACAGATCTGCAGACCAGAAATGGAGTCAGGAGGCTCCAGGAGGAGGTTGGATTGTTTCTTTACTCTCTTTATAGACAGGAATGCATAAAACACGCTGTATCTTGTTGTAAGTTAAGTGGCTCTGGAAGCAATGGCTTGGCCTTGAAGAAGACCATGCTCTTGAGCAGTTTAGATACACCACAGGCTGTGGGATCACAGGTGGGTCAGCGACACTTGTCACTAGTTACGGGATCTTGGCGAAATTATCAAGCCCCTAAGCCACAGTTTTCTCATCCGTAAAGTGATTTTCACAAAATTAGCTTTTTTATACATTGTTGTAAGGGATAAAGCGAAAAACACTTACATATACATAAAGAATTGCCCACTAGATATATTAAAAAGTTCCTCATTATATCACATAAAAATGTTCAATAAATAAAATATGCTATTTTTTTTTTTGTAAGTTCTTGATTTGCACCCATTTGAGGGTGTTTTGTGCTCTCGTAGGCAACTTGGTCAGTTCCCTGGAGCAGAGTTAAGTGGACAATTCTGGGGGTAGTAAGCCATTAATTAACAAAGTGTTTGATGAACCAAAATCCCAGTTCAATCAGGAACATATCCATTACTTCAGTGTCATTGAAGGCAGGACTTGGATTGTCTTCACTGTGATAATGCTCACAGCTAGAAGTGCTGTAAACACATAGGGCCCAATGATCTGACATATTTGATAATAAACTGTTCACCATAGAAAACCTGAGATGCACTCAAACATTAGATTAATTCTTAATAGAAGCTGAAAATAATTAACCAAGAGTGACATCTATATTGTTGTACAGACATTTAGTTGTTTGCCAAGTGGCTGTAAATTAGCATTTATGATTCAGAAAAAAATGTCTTTGTCCCATTTGTTACTAGTAGAAAATAAAATCTGTTTAGTTTCCCCTAATGCCTTTTATGGCACTCTAGGTGTCTGACATGATTTTTTTGAATATTGTAATTGTATTTAGAAATGGTACAGGGCGCCTGGGTGGCCCAGTCGGTTAAACATCGGATTTTGGCTCAGGTCATGATCTCATGGTTCGTGAGTTTGAGCCCTGCACTGGGCTCTCTGCTGTCAGCCCAGAGCCCACCTCAGATTCTCTGCCCCCACCAGCACCCCCACTTGTGTGTGCTCTCTCTCTCTTAAAAGTAAATAAATACATAGTAAAAAAAAAGGAAATGGTACAAATAGAACAGAATTTAGAAAGTGTTCATAGGAATTAGAGGTGGAGGGCAATGATCCTTGTTTTTCTTTCCTTTTGGCATTTTTCACAAAAAACTGGAATTCCTTTCATTTAAGCTACATTGTATAAGTCTCACTAGAAAAATTTTAGATTTATTAAAGAGGAATTGTGACTGACTTAATAATTTCATAAATTTAATTTGAAAGTTTTATTAAGTGAATTAAGGTAAATTATAATGTATTTTTTTTGTTCAGAAATGCTTATTTCTATCTATACTCATCTTTAATAATTATGGGTTGATTAGCATTTCAGTCTATCAGGTAGATATGACCTTCAACTTGCTGATCCAGCTTTTGCTTTTCCTATGTTAATTTTTGAATAATTTACATTTGGCCCATGGGCATTTTACAATACACAGTGACATGGATATCTTGATAAATTGCTAATTAACAATTTTATCAGCAACCTCTCCCCAATACAGAGCAGACATGCCTCCTTAGGAACTTTGTGCTTTTAACTATGTCTAACATAGTGCTTTGCAAGAAGTAGTAAAGAACAACAAATTGAGGAATGGTTAGTTTCTGTAAACTATGTGAAAAATGGTCTGAAGGTCAATTCAAGTACTTTTCGTGAAAACTAACACCTCCTTTTCTTCTTAAAGGCATCTATACGTTGTTTTCTATTCTATACACATGGGCAGTGTAACTTTACTGCTAATGATTTCAAGTAGTCTGAAAAGTTATCAACCTAAAGACAATATTCTTGCAATTAAAAAAAGGAGTAAAAACATATACAAAGGAAAATGTAACTGAACCATGAACCTCTGTAGAAAGTACTGGCAATAAAATAAATAGAAATGTGTCTTTAAAATGAACATGGTATCTAATTCCCGATTAGCAAATATTTTTAAAATTGAGAAAATCCGGTTTGGGGAAGAGCTTAAAAGAGAGGGCACCGTCATACCCTTCTAATGAGGTGAGCAGCAACATTTTGCTTTATTATTATTATTATTATTATTATTATTATTATTATTTTGTTTGAGTAGGCTTCACGCCCAGAGTGGAGCCCAATGCAGGGCTTGAACTCATGACCCTGAGATCAAGACCTGAGCCAAGATTAAGGGTCAGTTGCTTAACCAACTAAGCCACCCAGGTGCCCTGCATTTTGCTTGAGATAGTACTTTGACATCATGTGGTAATCATTCCAAAACTGTGCATACTTTCTGACCTAATAGTGACATAACTAGGAAATATGGTCTAAGGAAATAACCCTAACTTCAAAAATGTTTTATGAAAAACTATGTTTACCAAAGTGTTATTTATAATAGAAGAGAATCAAAAGTTAATTTTCTATCAGAACGGAAATAATTATTTATGATATATCCATATAATGGAATATTACAAATTCATAAAAAGTACAATGTGGGGAATTACTTAAAATTACATTATATAAAAATAAAGTATAAAATTCTACTCAGCAATGTTAATAATACTTTTCTTTTGGAAGACTGGAATATGGATTGCTTTTTCCTCTTTTCTACTATTATGTATTTGTCAACTACTTTTTATCATTATATATTTTTTTAATTCAAGAAAAATCGATTACAGAGTTCACTGCAATAATCTATTTGGAGATTATGCTCTGGGCTTTTTCATATCCCAAGAAATCATATCATGTTACATTAAGATTGCAAAGTATGCTTTCAAGGACTCTCAGGAGTAAGGAGCCGTACTAACGATTCTTTGGCTCACCTAGTCTAACACAGAGGCGATAGCATTTGTAGAAATCCTGACGCTGGTTAGAATCAGTATTTATGGAGGAGTGAAAGAAAGCAGTAGCCAGTATAGCTGTGGCCTAAAGAGGGAAGAGCAGGTCAAGTATCAGCTGATGAGAGGAAAATATGGATAAGCAGCAGATCATATTTGCCCTTGTTTAACCTCAGGGTAACAGGGAGACTTTGAAAGCTTTCTGAAAACAAAAATGACAAAACTCCATGTACTTTCTAATCAGATCATTGACTTTAATTCTTTCAAAACATGCTCTCATTTTCTTTTCACAGACTCTGTATGTTAAAATCCTCTTTTTCCTTCTTGATACTGGTAACGTGTGTTTTCTTTTTTTCCATTAACTTTTCTTGATAGCGGTTTATTGCTTTTATTATTTTTTCCAGTAAACCAAATTGTGGCTTTGTTAATTTTTCTCTATTACATATTTTATCTTCTATTTTGTTGACTAATGCTCTTGTCTTATTTATATGCATCATTCTACATTATATAGGTTACAGTTCTTTTCCTAGCTTAGTGAGATCAAATTTAGATCACTGATATTTTTAGGTATTTATTTTCTGATATATGCACTTAAATAGCAAATTTCTTTCTAAACTCGGCATTGACTGCATCTCACAAGTTCAATGGGTTTTGTATTCAATGGTATTCGGTATAAATACTGCTTAATATCTATTCTCATTTCTTCTTTTGACTCATGGAATTTTTAGGGATACCTAATTTAACACTGAGAGTATGGAAAAAATTTAGTTGTATATTTTGGCATTTGATTTCCCTGTTATTGTGATAAATTCATTCATAGAATTCTCAGTATATAATTTGGTATAAATTTTTCCATCCTAGTATTTCCATTTATTCATTTTATAGAATTCAAAACAAATTTTCATTATTTATTTATTTATTTTAAGGTTTATTCATTTTTGAGAGAGACAGAGAGTGAGAGGGGGTGGGGCAGAGAGAAAGGGGACAGAATCTGAAGCAGGCTTCAGGCTCCCAGCTGTCAGCACCAAGCCTGATGCAGGGCTTGAACTCACGAACTACAAGATCATGACCTGAGCCAGAGTTGGACACCTAGGTGACTGAGCCACCCAGGTGCCCCAAATTTTTCATCTTTTAATCTATTTCTCATCTTTTTCTTTTTTTTTCCTTGAATATATTAGTAAAGGTTATTTTGTCCTTGTCTGATTTTTAACACTTGAGTTTGTAGAGGTGTGTGTTTATTGTAGTTTTATTCTCTCTCTTGTGTTCAATTATATAATCCTTTATACTGGCAAACATAGCAATATTTTTATAACCAAAACCTTGTAAATTTTAACATGCAGACAAACAGAGAGGAGGGCTGCTCACCTTAAAACTAAGCTGAGTAAAGCTTGGGTTTCAGTTTTATTAGGACTCAGTCTGTGTCTGGTTCATTTCTTATCTTGGCCCTTAGCCTCTAAAGCTTTCGACACAGGCCAAGCTCATATTCTCAGATGAGAGGTTGCATCCAAAATTGCAGATGCCCTCTAAAAAATGTACTTGCAGATGATCAGCTCACCTTTCCAAAATTCTGTCCTCAGCCAGAGTTCCTCTAGTACATGTTGCTTCCATAGCTTTCTAATGCGATTAAAAATTACCTTTTACAGGGATGCTTGGGTGACTTAGTCACTTAAGCGTCGGACTTTGGCTCATGTCGTGATCTCACAGTTTGTGGTTTGTGGGTTCGAGCCCCGCATCCGGCTCTGTGCTGCCAGCTCAGAGCCTGGAGCCTGCTTTGGATTCTGTGACTCCCTCTCTCTGTGTCCCTACCCTGCTTGTGCTCTGTCTCTTTCTCAAAAATAAATAAACATTAAAATTTTTTTAAAATTATCTTTTACATTTTATTTGGCTTTTCTCCCCCCTACCTGTTCTTAGTAGTAGTTTGATCTGTTACAACTTACTCCACCCAAATGCAGAAGTACAGATGATTTTATTTTCCGATATTTTACCTACCTGTAAATTCTGATTTTTCTAAACTAAATATTAGATTTCATTTATAATAAATATGTAATGGAAACAAGGATATCTGATCCCACCATTTCTATTCAATACTTTACTGAAACTTCTATCCAGGGCAAGTAGGCAAGAAAATGAAATAAAAGTCATCCAGATTGGAAAAGAAGAAATTAAATAATCTCTATTTCAGATGGCATGGTCTTGAATATGGACTATCCTACATAATCCACTATAAAGCTATTAGAACTAATACATGAGTCAATAAGATTGTAGTATACGAAATTAATATATAAACATCATTGCGCTTCTGGATACTAGATTAATCATTTGTAAAATGAAGTTAAGCAACTCCATTGATAATAGATCAGTAAGAATAAAATACTTAGGTATCAATTTAACAGAAGAAGTGAAAAATTTATACACTGAAAACGACAAAGCACCGTTGAAAGAAATTAAAGAAGATCTAAACAAATGAAAACACATCCCATTGTCTTGAGTCAGAAGACGTCGTATTGTTAAGATGGCGGTACTCTAAGCAGCAGTAATGCACTGCCCCAAACCCATCCACATTCTAATCTCTGGAACCTGTGACTATCCCCTTGTATGGTGAAAAAGAGTTTGCAGATGGGGTTTAATTAAGGATTTTGACAGGGAGAGATCACACTGGATTATCCACATAGATACAGTAAAATCACAATGGTCCTTATCAGAAGGACACAGCAGGAGTCAGAGTCAAAAGGCAATGAAACTGCTGAAGCAGAGATAGGAGTCGAGAACTTTGGCAGTTTGGGAAGGAGCCACAAGCCAAGGAATAGAGGCAACCACGAGACACGGAAAAGGCAAGGAAACAGACTCTCCCCTTAATGCTTCCAGAAGGAACCAGCCTTGTGGATACCTTCACTCCAGCTAAGTGAAACTTAGTTTGGGTTTCTGACTTCCAGAACTGCAAAGGAATAAACTTGTGCTGTATTTGTAGAGAGGAACATGGAGTCTCTCATGTCCAGCAGGAGCCTGTGTCAAGCAGAGGCTTGTGTTCAGCAACGGGGCAAGCAGTTAAAGGTTCTGCAGCTAGGAGATATCGCCAGGATTTGTCAAAAAAAAAAAAAAATTAATTCTCTAATATCCAGGTGAGACAGTCTTGGTTCTCCCTTGCCACCCTTGTAACATTTGCCTCTGGCCAAGGCGATGGTTGGTTTCACCTTTATTTAACTCAGGATGCATGTTAGTTTCAAGAGCAACTATATGGTTTGTTTACTGATTCACCTTGTGATCCCATTCTCTTCTGTGCAGATTGGGGATTCACCACAGCCTCTTAATCCATGGCTTTCGGTCACTCATCAAGCTCTCTTTATTTCAACATTTCCGGATCAATGTTATGAAGCATGGCTGGATTATATATTATATTCTGGGGTAGTCATTAGAAAAACTGATCATAACATGCTTGCAAAAATCTCACCATCTTCTGTCATGTGTAGTATGTGTTTTTCTGTCTCTTGAGGTCCAGGTAATTGCGCACACCTTGCCAAATTTCATGACGATAATGTTTAAAAAGTCTTTGCAAGCCTTTCAGGATTCTTTTAAAGAGATAACAAGTTTTGCTTCTCCAGTCGCGTGATGTTATCCTAAGCAAAAATTTCACTGTAATTAATTTACCAGGTTTGAAAGTCTTGAAAGATTGTTGGTTGGATAAATTTGTGGTAACTCATGGTAAACACTGCTAAGGGACTTAATGAATCTACTCATAATCTGAGATGTTATGTTTTGGTAGCTACTGTACTTTGCTAAGAAGCATCAGAGAAGCTAGAATGCACTTATTATACATGACTCCCACATGATATGACTGATCACCACAACAGGTCTGGGTTTAGCCTGTTCAGAAAAGTAAAGTGCTCGTCAGCCTGGCCCAGATAATTCTTCCATATAACAGTATCATAAAAAGTGCTTTGCATCATAGGCTCCTGTTCTAAAATGTACCTAGGATTTTAGATCAGGGGATAATTGCCATTGAAAATATTGTTGTTTATACTTCCCAAGAGGAGAGGGCACAGCACTCCACACAGGACCACATGAGGAAGCACTACGGTCAATCAGGGGGCAGAAGGAACCAGGGCAAAGTGTGGCTCAAAGCCTTTATTCTGGTTTTTGAGGGAAGAAACAGGCAAGGTAATGCAGGCAAACTAAGCAAGTTTAGGAATGGATGTTTGAATAATTTTGGTAGGCTCTGGGTTATAGTGGTGGTCCATAGTTGTCCCATACCTGGATCTGGGGTGATTTAGGGCGGAGGGGATAATGCTCCCAATGGCAGGAGTCTGACAGTGAGACAGAGAGAGGAGTATCTGAAGGGACTGATTAATTTGCATGTCAAATGCATGCTCACAGGCAAGTTGTTAGCTGTCTCTAGGAATTAGCTCACCCCTCCCCAGGCCCACAGGGCCTCCAAATTGTCAAAGCATCATAAAACACCGAAAACAAAACCCAAGACGAATAGAGCTCTATTCTCTTTACAGCTACCTATCATATCTATGTCAAGATATGGAAGGGCACACTTAAAGCATTTTGCCTGCAAGCAAAGCTGGCAAAGATTAGCAGGTATGGGAGTCAGTTAGTTTGCATTCATCTGAAGCTTGTCTATTGCTACATTAAGGATGCCAATTTCTCCCAGGGGCTGTTTGCTTTCCACAAGTGCATTTGTTAACTGATGGCAAAGCCCAGCAAAGTTATTTGTTGCATATTGAATATGCTCCCCATTATAAGTACTAATGAAAAGCTATACCTGGAATAATCATATTTGGGAACCAGGAATGCTGGGCATAGAAAACCTTGCAAACAAAACAGCAAGGACACCCAAGAAGTGTTCCAGTACACCAGAAGCTCCAAACATAGTGCCCAGATATGATAAGTTACTTGCAAAAAGTTCCTTATTCTTGTTGATCAATTCACAAAGTTCAATTATTTGCCTTTGAGCTGAGGGCTAGCACTGTTCACAAATTGAGGGCAGACACCATGTTTTCTCCAGAGCAGTCCAAGCGACAGAGGCAGCCTGAGCAGGCAGAGGTGACCATTGCGGGAGGAAGGGCCACAGTGAATCACAGGAAGGCCTCAAGACTTTTAGCAGAAATTGACAAGTTAATTCAAAAATCTGTATAGAGGGGCGCCTGGGTGGCGCAGTTGGTTAAGCGTCCGACTTCAGCCAGGTCACGATCTCGCGGTCCGTGAGTTCGAGCCCCGTGTCAGGCTCTGTGCTGATGGCTCAGAGCCTGGAGCCTGTTTCCGATTCTGTGTCTCCCTCTCTCTCTGCCCCTCCCCTGTTCATGCTCTGTCTCTCTCTGTCCCAAAAATAAATAAACGTTGAAAAAAAAAATTAAAAAAAAATCTGTATAGAAATCTAGGATGCCAAAATAACCTTCAAAAATAAGACCAAATCTCAAATTCAAATCTTACTACAAAGATATAGTAATCCAGACTGTGAAATCCTGGCATAACGATAAATTTATAGGTCAACTGAATAGAATTGACAGTTGAGAAATAACCCATACAGGGGCACCTGGGTGGCTCAGTTGGTTAAACGTCTGACACTTGATTTTGGCTCAGGTCATGATCTCATGGTTCATGAGTCTGAGCTCTGCATTAGGCTCTGCACTGAGGGTGCAGAGCCTGCTTGGGATTCTCTCTCTCCCTCTCTCTATGCCCTTCCCCTGCTCTCTCTCAAAATAAATAAATAAACATTTAAAAAAAGAGAAAGAACCCATACATTTATAGTCAGTTTATTTCTAACAAGGGTGTCAAGACTATTCAGTGGGTAAAGAATAATTTTCAACAGATGGCCCTCAGACAACTGAATATCTGCATGCAAAAGAATAAATTTGGATGGACCATCCACCTCATATTTTTCACAAAAATCAACACAAAATATGTTACAGACATAAGCATAAGAGCAAAAGTATAAAAGGCTTAGAAGAAAACATAGTTGTAAATCTGTGTGCCTTGGTTTAGGCAGTGGTTTCTTAGATTTAACACCCAAAAAAGTGCTCTTCAGCAAAAAAGATAAATTCAACGACATTAAAATTAAAGACTTTCTGCTACAATTGATGCCAATAGGAAAGTTAAAAGACAACCCAGAGAATCAGAGAAAATATTTGAAAATCACATATCTGATAATGGACTTTTATACATCTATAATACGTAAATATTCCTTACAACTTGATAATAAAAGGACAATTCAATTTAAAAATGAGAAAAGAAGCTGAGTAGACATCCCTCCAAAGAAAACACAGAAATGGGCAATAAACACAGAAAGACATGTTCAACATCAGTAATTATTAGGAAAATGCAACTTAAAACCACATGAGACACTAATTTGTACCCACTATGATGGTTATAATCAAAGAGATAGACAGTATCAAGTGTTGACAATAACGTGGAAAAGTTGGAATTCTCACTCACGGCTAGTAAGAATATAGCAGTGGCACAGCCACTGTGGAAATATTTTATCAGTTTCTCAAGATGTTAGACAGTTACCATTTGACTCAGCATTTCCATTCTAGGTGTGAACCCAAGAGAAAGAAAAATATATACCCACACAAAAATTGTACATGAATATTCATAGTAGCATCATCCAAAATTGGAAAAAAAATGGAAATATCACACATGTCCTTCAATGAATAGATAATTAAGATGTGGTGTACCTAAATAATAAAATGTTATTTGATAATAAAAAGGAATAAAGTACCAATACATGCTACAATATGGATGAACCTTGAAAACATTATGTTAAGTGAAAGAAGACAGTTACAAAAGGCCACATATTACACGATGCCATTTTTAAAAGAAGTTCAGAACAGGTGAATCAATAAAGACAGAAAGTATATTAGCCTAGGGCATAAGGCTGAGGTATGTGAGGGAGGAAGGATTATAGAGCAAATGTTAATGCATGTGGGGTTCATTTTTGAGTTGATAAAAAGATTCCCAAAACTTAGATTGTGGTGATGCTTGTACAAGTCTGTGAATACATGAAAAACCATTGAATTGAACACTTCAAATGGTTAATTTCATTGTGTGTCAATTACATAACAATACGGATGCTAAAGAAATTACACAAAAATGCAATGGAAATTACATTCAAGTATGAACACACAGTGTTATACTGAAATTACATCAAAATAAGATACTTGAATTATATATGGAAATATTTATATTTGTTTTAAATCTATTATTATTTATTTAAATGTATAATCATGAGTTTGGCAGTTGCTTACTAATCCAATTTCCATAATTCTGCCAACATCATTCAAGTTTTAAAGGAACCTAAAATGGGATCACTGAGCCCTTCCACATTTTTCTGCCAGAAGTGATGGGAAGCAGAGTTAAAAGTGGTCTCTTTCACAATTAATAGGAGATCCTGATCTGCTTAGAAAAATCACTGATGTTCTAAGAGCATGCTTCTGCAAGCCTAGTGATCTGCTCTAGAAGTGTAACCAATAATTCTCATAGGACACGTCTCTGAGAAGTACTTGATAGGACTCACTTCTACTTCTGAGTCACAATTTTTTCCAATAAGCTCAACCTCTGTTGCATCCAGTGCTAGAAGTATAGTGATAACAATACACAATAGTAAAAATGCATATGGTATCCTTCCTCTTTTGGTTTTAGAACTAAAAATGAGAAACGGAAGGTGCAGATGATTATGAATCTTCAAAATGTGTGATAACATTAAAGCCAAAGAATATGAAGATAGATAAAGGGGTAACTGGGTGGCTCAGATGGTTAGGTATCTGACTTGTGGTTTCGGTTCAGGTCACGATCTTATGGTTTGTGGGATCAAGGCTGAGTTGATCGCTGCACTGTCCTGGTGGGGATTCTTTCTCTCCCCCTCTCTCTGCCCCTCCACAGTTCTGTCTCTCTCAAGATAAATAAACATTATTTTAAAAAAATATGAAAACAGATAAAAATAATTATATTAATAATTTATAGTTTTAGGTGCCCACATGTGGCAGAAGCTATAGAAAATTGCATGTGACCCTCAAAACAACTCAGCAAAGATATGAATGAAGAAACATGAGCTTAGAGAGGCTAGGCATGATGCTGAAGGCTGTGCAGTTAATAAGCAATACGTAGAGTCAAAATAAAATAAAATAAAACAAAATAAAATAAAATAAAATAAAATAAAATAAAATAAAATAAAATGGGGGCACCTGGGTGGCTCAGTCGGTTAAGCGTCCGGCTTCGGCTCAGGTCATGATCTCACACTCTGCGAGTTCGAGCCCCGCGTCGGGCTCTGTGTTGACAGCTCAGAGCCTGGAGCCTGCTTCAGATTCTGTGTCTCACTCTCTTTCTGCCCCTCCCCTGCTCATGCTCTGTCTCTCTCTGTCTCAAAAATAAATAAAAAAAAACACATTAAAAAATAAAATAAAATAAAATACAATATTCCCAGCTCATATCACATATATGTAATACATACAGGATATATATAATGCACACCATATATATGCATATTATGCATATATCATATAGCCTATAACTATATATAGTAGAGTACCATTCATTATAAGTAGTGATTAATGTTTCACATCAGTTTACAATTTTTGAAATTTATTCAATAAGGCTCAAAGATGGTAAGTGGTTTTCTCCAAGTTAACCAGTTAGTTAAACTAGAATCAAGGCTAGACTCCAATTTAAGGCTTATGCTGAAAAGGCACTTAAAAATATGTCCAGGGATTCCTGTAATATAACTCCGTGCATTTGATGAATACTGAGATTTCTGTTCTAGGTCAAGGAGCTGGAATCTTTTGTTAACTTTTCTTCTTTCCCACCTCTATCTATCTAGTTTTACTCTAGGTGTTTGAATTGTGAATTGCATTAATAGACATCCACTTTGATTTTCTATCTCTTCCAATTTGCCCCTCTCTTATCCAGAAGCTGATCACTAAAGCTGTGTGTATATATATTCAAGTGAACTGGGAAGTTGAATAATTATGCATTGGAATTAGAACCCCAGTTCTTTGGAGAAGGTCGATAATAACCTAGCCTGACCATTTTTTCCCCCAGAATATCCACTGAGCAATTCTATTCAACTCTCTGCTTCACTTAAATGATACATATTTGAAACAAGCTACAACTGCCTATTTTATAAAAATACTTCCTTTGAACCTACTGCTTCCATAATCTAAAAGGAGCCACCTTTCAGAGTATGTCTCCAGTGATGAACTCTACCAATTTAAAAGTAAGAGAGTACAGCAGTGTGTCAATGAGAAAAGAATAAAAAAAAAGAAATTCAAGGAACACTTAGGATTTATGAATTTTATATTCAGGGTTTTTACTGTTCTTGGTATGTTGGCTCACTTCTTTCTCTCTTTCCTGTCCCCAAACTCCCAAGCAACATAATGATGCATTGTTACCAGTTTTATATACACACTATTTTTACATTATTGTTACAGTACTACAAGCTACATTATTTTAAATATTTTTTTAAAAAAGATGCTCTTTTGGGTGCCTGGGTGGCTCAGTCAGTTAAGCATCTGACTCTTGATTTCTGCTCAGGTCATGATCTCACAGTTCATGAATTCAATGCCTCGTGCATATTCTCTCTCTCTCCCTCTCTTTATGCCCCTTCCTTCAGTCTCTCAAAGTGAATGAATGAATGAATGAATGGAAGGATGAATAAATAAGCTATTGGGTGTTCTGTTACTTTGGCCTGCTTTAATTTGACCCTTTTTTTTTCCTTTTTAATGGTTTCAACGTTTAAGTTTTTCAAAAGAAACGTAGTCCTGGTAAATATTGCCAATTTCAGTATCTTACCCTCTGGGACACCACTGGCCAAGGGTGGACCTGTGACCCAAGCGAGGCCAATTTAAAATTCTTTCTTGAGACTTTTCTAAATGGAGCTGGAAGTAAAGTTAATTTGCTCTCTGGTTGGAGAATTTTGTCCCCCCTGCAGACACTGGTCCTCCTCCAGCCCTTCCCAGTAATCAGCATTTTCCTTGTGCTCAAAGTCATTGCTCCCTCAGTTCTTCCCTCTGCACTTTACCAGAGCACCGACCCCAGCAATTTCTGTCTTTATTGGGTCATTCCCATCACTATGCAAGCAAGTTTTTATTCTGCCCCCAAAATATTTCTTAGCCCCATTCACCCCTGTTCCAGTCTTCCCACTTCCTTGCTCCTCTTCGTAGCAAAATTCTTTGAAAATGTTTGTATTTGTTACATCACATCCTTTTCCTATTCTCTCGTTAAATTCGCTCCGGTCCCTTTGCCCTGCCACTCTCGTCAGTGTCACCAATGACAACTCAAGTTGTTCTCATCTCCTTTCTTTCTCTCACACGTCCGGGCCATCAGACCACTCTACCTGTTCTACCTTCAGAAGATTTCCGCAATGTAGCCGTTGCTCGAGTTCGCTAACCCAGGGCAAGTGTCCACCACCTTTGCTTAGAGGATGGCAAACGCCGGCTAGAGGGTGGCCCTGCTTCCACCTGCCCCAGCACTCACAGGTTTTGGGCTCACTGTAGCAAAACGATCTTGTGAAGTAAAAATCCTGTCTCTTCTCTGCTTAGAAACCCCCAGGAGCTTCTTATCTGCTCGTAGTAAAAGCTAAGTCCCGACAATGGCTTACAAGGCACCTCCCGAGCCCTCCGTCTCCTAACCTCACCCGCTCCTGCTCTCCTTCGGCTTCCTCGTTCGGTCCAGCCACACAGCCTCCTGATGTTCTGCCAACGGACCTGGCGGCTTCTGGCCTGAGTTCTTTGCTCTCTGCCTGGAACACGGTTCCCTCAAAAGCTTCAGCCACCCTTCTCATCACTTTCAAGTCCTCACTCACACACTGCCTTCCGCTGAGACTTTCTCAATTAGTTCACTACAGCTGCCTTAACAAAGTATCACGAAACGTATGGCTTGAACAGCAGGAATTTATTGTCCCACTGTTGTGGAGGCCACAAGTTCCATATCAAGGCGTCACGAGGGTCGTTTCCTTTGAGGGCTGTGAGGGAAGACTATGTTCCAGGCCCCTCTCCTTGGCCTAGAGATGGCCATCTTCACGTTCAAATGACGTTTCCCTGTATATTCACATCATCTTCCCTCTGTGTGTATCTCTGTGTCCAAATTTCCCCTTTTTGTAAATCATATTAGCTTAGGGCCCACCCTAATAACCTCATTCTAACTTGGTTACCTCTGTAAGAACTCTATATCCAAATGAAGCCACATTTGAGGTGTGGGGGTTAGGACTTTAGTGCACGGTTTGGGGACAAGACATAGTTCAACTGGCAACACCTTTCCCAACCACCTGCTTTAAATTATAACCCCATTCACTCTTTGTCATCCTTCTTATAGCACCTATCACTTTCTAGGATACTATAAAAGTATGCCCTTCTCCCCAGGAAGATAGGACCACTATATCCTCAGAATCTAGAATAGTCCATAGCATGTAGTAGGTGCTCAGTAATTATTATTTTTTTATTAAAAAATATTTTATGTTTATTTATTTTTGAGACAGAGAGACAGAGCACGAGCAGGGAAGGGACAGAAAGAGAGGGAGACAGAATTGGAAGCAGGTTCCAGGCTCTGAGCTGTCAACACAGAGCCCGATGCAGGGCTCATACCCACGTACCTGTGAGATCATGACCTGAGCTAAAGGAGGACACTTAACCAACTGAGCCACACAGGTGGCCCAGTGACCAATAATTATTAATTGAATAACTTTACCCATCTGAATCCATTAAGCCTTCTTCCTCCAGAAATGACTTCCTCTGGGACAACAACAAGTAGCTTTTCAGTTACCAGATCCAAAGGCTAAAGATGCCTGACTTGGCTCCCTAGCTCCTTCTATGGCCTTACCCACTCTGAAACCACCCAGAAAACACACAGACTCGACCTTGTCCTAGGAACGTGCCAAACATGACACCGAAGTTATAACAACAATTGCTACGAACTTGATAATTTACTTTTAAGATGCTTTGAAAGGTGCCCCTGGGTGGCTCAGTCGGTTGGGTCTCCGACTTTGGCTCAGGTCATTACCTCACCACTCATGGGTTTAAGCCCTGCATTGGGCTCTGTGCTGACAGCTCAGAGCCTGGAGCCTGCTTCAGATTCTGTCTGTCTGTCTCTCTCTGCCCCTTCCCCTGCTCGTGCTCTGTCTCTCTCTCTCAAATATAAATAAACATTAAAAATTTTTTTAAACAAATAAAATGCCTTGAAAATGTAAAAGTCATTTATCATTAAAGTTACCTTTCTGCTAAGTTTGACACTTTCAGTTTATATTTGGTATCCTTACAAAAGGAGATCTGATTCTTTTCTTCATCTCTTTCTGTACATTGTACGTTGCATACACCAGGCTTGTTAATTGATAAAGCAGGGTCTCGGAGGACCAAGAAGATCAGTCAGAATCAACTTTCCTGAAATCAAATCCTGGCTCATCTGTACAATCATGGACAACTTCGCTCAACTTCTCTGCACTCGACTGAATTATCTGTAAAATGATAAGAGATTCCAGAAGGTCCTTTTCTGACTCGAATTTCTCTGCCTATGGATGAATATCATCAAGTCACTTTGAGAATTACGTGGATATCATTGGTTTTAATTTATTTATTCAACAGAGAGAACTAGTGGTTCAGATAATGCAAAAGAATGTCATGAAAATAACATTATAGCTTTAAAAATACTGAGCACAAGTATTGTTACAATAGACTAAACTCGTTTGTAAAGCCCCAACATCCTTAGCTCTGTCCTATTTTTACAAAAGACAGGGAATACAAGGGAAGGAGTTTACTTACTTAAAAGGAAGAAACAACTATTAACATACATAACCAGTCATTGACAATAATAGAGTATTATGAGGCAAGTATAATCTCAAAGAACCTTTAAATAAATGCTTTTGTGGCCAGTTTTTAAAATTATCTTTATATTCAGAGATAGCAGCTGTCATACTGATACATAAACCATATATAGTTATATATAGTGTGTACTTACCTTGTATGTTCAGAACCAATAATATTTTGCAATATGAGCATGAAACTATCATCTCTTGACTTATGGCTGTAACATCCATCGAAGACCCGAGAACACTAGATTTAAACTCTTTTTCTTCTTTGGCCTAAAATATTCTTATCTCATTTAAAAGCTTACATCTTTACAAAAAAAAAGGGGCATGAAACTTTCAGCTTGCATTTTCCTAACCTCAAAAGTAATTAATGCATAAACAGTTGCATATCTACACAATGGAATACCACGCTTCTGTATAAAAAGAATGCAAACTGCTTCTACATTGCTGTGGAAGAAGCCTTCAGGATACATTATAAGCAAAAAAGAGAAAGGTAAAGAACAATCTTTGTAGTATGCAATTTTTTACTAAGAAATGGAGAAATAACATATCTTCGTATCTGTATATATAAAGAAATACTGAAGGATACAAAAGAAACTCAAAATCATGGTTCTTTCCAATCATCTTCTTTACACGTCATTTTGATTTTTAAGCCACAGGACTACATTGCCTATACAAGAAAACTTACAAAACTTAAATTATTTTTATCTTATTGGATGAAAGCAAAACAAAACATGGAGTAAAAGCAGAGCTCTTTTTTTTTCATCTTTCTTATCACGAAGCAGATTAATAAGATAGAACCCAAGCTTGTTCCTGTGTATTGTCCAATTATTGTCCTCATTTTTATCAGAATGGGGGAATTAAAAGAGCGCTGCTATTTTCGCCAGGCTACTGTGCACTATAAAATGAATGTTTTTAGAAGAGTCCTTTTTGCATTCACTCGGAATAAAGACTTATTTCCGTCCATAGCTGCTTCTGGAAGCTTCAGCTGTAATCGAAGCCCTGCAGATGCCCAGGTCGGCCCCGAGTCCCAGAAACAAAGCGGCAGAGGCCCGGGCGCTCCGCGTGTTTGTGTTCATGTTTGCTTGGGTTGCTATTGTTTGTGGAAGGGCTGACATTAATGCAGTGAAAGAAATCTATTTTCTGTGACGCTAAATGTTTTCATTTGCCATGTAATCATATGTATAGTCCCTATTCCTGATGAATTGTGAAGCAAGCTGGTGAGGATGTCTGAATTCTCTGTACAGCAGGAAGGCGTAGTAATGCCAGTCCTGTACAAGGCAGGTTAACAGAAGCAGGTAGGATATTAATTTTTATAGTGATCTGTAATTTTCCTTAGTTTATTTTTCATATACCTCACTCTCACTTTTATTAATAATTTATCCACAGTACTTATGGTTAATACATGTATCCAAAAATGAAAAAAAATATATAATCCATAATCCATATATCAAAAACTATAAAAGGTGGGGTGCCTGGGTGGCTCAGTCGGTTAACCATCTGACTCTTCATTTTGGCTCAGGTCATAATCTCACAGTTCGGAAGTTCAAGTCCCACATTGGGCTCTGTGCTAACAGCGGGGAACCTGCTTGGGATTCTCTCTCTCCCCTCTCTCTTTCTAATTAAATAAAATAAACACATTAAAAAAAACTACGAAATCAATTATTGCTGCTTTTCAGCTTTATGTTTCATGACTTGTTGACTCTAAATATTCTTACAGATATTGGTAATGGGGTTATAGACTAGGAGTTCCTGTATTATCTGCTCCAAAAATTTTAGGACAAAATATAAGCCCCGAGATAAGACAATTTGTTAAAATTTGTTGAATGGATTAGGTAAAAAGAAAAAAAGCTAAGTAGAATGGTTAGGAATTTTCTTCTTTGAAAATGAACATTTCAATGTGAAAGTGTTCTCACAGAGTTACTAACCCAGCAAGAGTTACATTACCAAAGACTGAAGTGTAATTCTTAATGGATGTTTCTTCCAGCTGACTCACCACCCTTGTGCTTACTTTAAAATCTTTCAGTCACTAATTCTGTGCCAATTAAATAAAAATTTTAAAAGAATTTGATGAACGTTAACAAAATAGCCATCTTCTCTAATTTTTCATAAATTCCTCATATCTACACATCTAGTCCTATAGAGTTGGATTCTTAAATTTGGGGAAGAGGAACAAAGGGTGGGGATAAGAGTACATTGTTATGTTATTTATGACAGCAAATGGCCTTTAGAGTATCAACTACGTAGTCCTACATATCGAGTGGCAAATTTTGAAATGTTTCAACAAATACTTACTTGAAGATATTTCAAACAATGTTCAAATAACCATTTGCTTCATGTATTAGGACTTAATTTCACACTGACCTTGAGTCACTGAGGCATTTTAATGTGGCTTCTGAATCATCAGAGATGCAATTATGAAATAATTTAATTTTAGTGCTAAGAATATGTTAATATGAATTATATGAAATTATTACACAGGAGTAATAATCTCTCCATATAGTTGTTTATATTAACAAGAATATTAAGTTCATAGACATTTACATTGGTCACATGTTTGGAATTTGCTGTACTTGCCAAATTTGAAAATAAATGATAACAGTAAACAATGATGATAATGCTTTAGAGATGTCCTTTAGATGCATAGGTTTTGACTTTCAGAATGTTTTTTTTAATTCTTTTTTTTAATATTTATTTTTGAGAGAGAGATAGAGTGTAAGCAGGGGATGGGGCAGAGAGAGCAGGACATACAGAATTAGAATCAGGTTGCAGGCTCTGAGCTGTCAGCACAGAGTCCCATGTGGGGCTTGAACTCATGAACAGTGAGATCGTGACCTGAGCTAAAGTCAGATGCTTAACCAACTGAGCCACCAGGTGCCCATCAGAATGCTTTTTTTTTTAACTTTTTCATATTTAAGTAAGCGATCCTGCTCTGAATGGCCACAGTCCCTTCTACTGCATGTTATATTGCAATTCTCTGTTTGCATATTCATCTCTCCTCAAAGATATTCAGTATCTAGAGGACAAGGACTATCTTACTCATGCATGCTGTGTGAACATAGGGTGATTTTTTTAGGGGGAGGGTTGGAAAACAAGGTTTTTGTTTTGTTTTTAGTTTCTATCAAGATGTAATTGACATGTAACACTATATTAGTTTCAGGTGTACACCATAGAGATCAATATATGTACATACTGCCAAACGATCATCATGATAAGTCCAGTTAACTTTCATTACCACACATCATTACAATTTTTCTTGTGATGAGAATTTTTAAGATCTACTCTCTTAGCAACTTTCAGAAATACAATACGGTATTATTAACGACAGTTCCCACGCTACACAACTTTGAGTTTCATTGAATAATCCAGCTGTTGCCTATTTCTGTTTCACAGATAACCCGGCCTCTATGCAACAAAACTGTACTGAACTCCTGTGGTACGACTGTCAGCATATTAGGACAAGCAAAGGAAAATGAAATGAACAAAAATCCAGAGATACTTGTGGTTGATCTATGGTCAGTGTCATCTAGTGAAAGAAAAAAAAATACACAGACAATTAATTACAATGCAAGGAGATGAGTGCTGTTGGGGTCAGAGGGGATATAGAGAAAGAAGGAAGCAAGTGTGGAGATGAGGAGGTGACACATGAGTATAGTTCTGAAAAGGGACCCGAGGTTTGTTCGCACAGTGGGGAGAGAGCACATACAAGGTATGGATCAAGGAGAGACCCTCAGTGATGTGGACCGGAAGAAGTTCAGTGGGTCTGGGTCGTAGAGTTTGTGATTGGCACTGATAGGAGCAGATACTGGAAAGGAAGACTGAGTAGATGTAGAGTTTTGGTGCACACACCTTTGGACGATGCATGGGAAGATGCAGACAGAGAAAGCAGGAGAGAGATGAATAGTGTGTTGGGTGGACTGGAAGCAAAGGAGAGATGCAGAAAGAAAAACATACTTTGAAGCTACTTATGAAACAGCTTCCTTCTATGGCACCAGGCAGTTTGCTAGGCTATCCATAAATATGATGCTATTTAATCCTTGCAACAGCCCCATGGGTTGGGTACCATTTTCCTTTACAGATGAGAAAAGTTTACTGGTGTTAAGTCACTTGCCCAAACGTGAGACAGGTAAATGGCACAATCAGGATTCAAACCCAGATGCATGTAACTCTGCAGTGTATGCATAGAGCCACTAAAATCCATGCCTTGTATGTAATTTTAAAAATGGATGCTACTGGGAATAACAAAGGAGATAAAAACCAAATGATCAGAGGGGATAAAAAACAAAAACAAAACAAAACGGGGAATTTGTACCTTGGCCATTCTCATTATGCAACTTGCGTTCCCTCCAGAGGCATGCTGGGAACGCCTGCCTTGGAGCACAGACACTGTGATCCACAGAGTTTGATAATGATTGCAATAAGCACATGATGTTGAGGTGATTACTATTACACTTGTTATGCTAATGCAATCTTTAAATGAAGGCAGCCAGTAGAAGCCTTTTTGTAAACTGTGCAGGTCGAATTTTACCAGAGCCCTAAAACCGCTGGAGGAAAACACAAAACACGACAACAGTAGCACAGTGGCATATGCAAGTAGTTTTAGGTCACCTGGAATATGTAATTTTGGGGCAAATTGCCTGATATCCTTGCTATTTTATGTACTCTATTGTTTGAATATCCATATTATTAGTTTGCTCTCCTTTGGCCTGTGAAATTGATCTTACGAATTTTCTTTTCAATCTATTTCAGTAGGTGTTCTAATTTACATTTAAAATATCTGGGCAGTGAACTGATAGCCCTGAGAGACTCTATTACACTGATACTGGTGAGTATGAGCGTGTACACGTTGTGTTGGTTAATCTCTCAGGGAGGGGTAGGAGAGGGGCCCCAGAATAGATGGAGCGCTCTCAACCATGACATATTTAGCTATGTTTTCCTTCATCTGACTTGCCATTTCAGTCCTTAAAAAGCAAGGCATCAAGTAAATGTTAAGTGCAGGGATTTATTTATTTAATTCTTGGCAACTGAAAAACATAGTTGGATTAAGCGTGTAGTCTTGAGCTACAAAGCTACTTACATCTATCATCGAACAGGGCTGATTTCGTGGTTGGGAGTCTCAATCCACATTTAATTAAACTTTGCTGTTTCAAATGAAAAGCTCAGGAACACACACACACACACACACACACACACACACACAAACTGTTTCGGTTTAGTATAATGCTTCTGTGGCTGCCCGAATTAGATTGATTTCATTGCATCCTGACTGATCTATCTTAACAGGAAAAATCTAATTTGCTCCATTTTTGCCTGTGCCCCCCTGACGTGTTTTATTTGAGAAGAATTTGTAGAATTTGAGTTGTTGGAATACTTCTGAAGGCTCAATATTCAGATTTATATTATAGCCTTGTAAAATTCTAGCAATGATAAATAATGTGAGTAAATAAAATTTTGACCAAATTACAAGACCCAGAACATCTGATTTTATAGAGGATACTTGTAAAATACATAGAAAGCGATGTGAACATTAGTGCCTTTTATGAAGATCTGAAACTTCAGTAGGTTGAAGAGCTGAAGAACTGGGATGCCTGAGTGGCTCAGTCAGTTAAGCATTCGTCTCAGGTAATGATCTCACACTTTGTTGGATCGAGCCCCATGTCTGGCTCTGGGCTAAAGGTGCAGAGCCTGCTTGGGATTCTCTGTCTCCTTCTCTCTCTGCTCCTCCCCTGCTCACTCTCTCTCTCTCAAATAAATAAACTTTTATTTTTTAATTTAAAAAATTTAATGTTTATTTTTGGGAGAGGGGGAGAGAGAGAGAGAGAGAGAGAGAGAGAGAGAGAGAGAGAGAGAGAGAGAAAGCATGAGTAGGGGAGGGACAGAGAGAGAGTGAGACACAGAATCCCAAGCAGGCTCCATGCTCTGAGCTGTCAGCACAGAGCCCAATGTGGGGTTCAAACTCCCAAACCATGAGATCATGACCTGAGCTGAAGTCAAACGCTTAAGCAACCGAGCCACCCAAGTGCCCTCAAATAAATAAACTTAAAAAAAAAAGAGCTGAAGAATGTAAGAAAGATTTCAGTGAGTAAGTTATGTGTCCCTTATCCCCCATGTAAACACAAATGCATTATGGCTTGTATTACATGAGAAGGGAGGGAAGGGAAATGTGGTTGGATATCAATAAATAGAATATCATATATATATATTTTTAATTTTTTTTTTCAACGTTTATTTATTTTTGGGACAGAGAGAGACAGAGCATGAACGGGGGAGGGGCAGAGAGAGAGGGAGACACAGAGTCGGAAACAGGCTCCAGGCTCTGAGCCATCAGTCCAGAGCCCGACGCGGGGCTCGAACTCACGGACCGCGAGATCGTGACCTGGCTGAAGTCGGACGCTTAACCGACTGCGCCACCCAGGCGCCCCGAGAATATCATATATTTTACAATCAGGGCATTATAGATTTTCTACTAATTTCCAATTATGCAGCAGTGTTCTTCTGAGGATCTCAAAGAACTTTATATTAATTCATAAAATACATTAGCCTATTAAAAGTAGACATTATGCTATTGTTACCATATGTCCTGCCTTAAAACAAGCAAGTATATATTAATTACCATTTATCATGAAGAACAAGCATAGGTTATTATTTCAATCAATTTGCTCTTATATTTTTATGAAAATTAATATTTATAAATCTCTGCCTTCTATTATTTTCATAGTAATAGTCTATTATAAGATAAAATAACCTATTTCTTTATAGTAAAAGATTGCAATTATAAATGCATACTTAAAAATTAAAAGCTGAAGCATTCACTAATATTAGGAAACAAGAAAATAGTGTAATAATGTCCAAATTATTACCACATAACTGACATTGAAAAAATTAAATTACCAAAATTTTATGATCCTCACAAGAAAGAATTACGTTATTAGACAAATAGGCCATTTTGAATATTGTTTTTGTTAGTATTAATGTGAAAAGTGCATGGTTTGCAAGATGGGAACTGATGTAGTCATATGAACCATTCCTTTGAGTTCAGTTCAGCCGTTCAGCCCAGAACCCATCCTAGAATTACATCATAAATCTAATTACCTAATCAGGTTTTTAAAAAACCCAAATAGTTTTTGTTCAAGTTGGTCTAATAATTAAGAGAAATTTTGACTGAATGCCTGAATTATGAAATAAATGCTCCATATCATCTAAGTTCATGTATTTGAACTTACCTTTTTGCAAACCTTTCTCAATTTGCAAACCTTTCTCAATTACATTAATTATGCAAGTATTTTGCCTAGTGTTAACAAACATTGAAAATTGCTCACTATCCATAAACAAATAAGTTGCCAGATTTGGACTGGGCCATGTCCTGTGAGGCCAAAGTAGCCAGGTCAATACTTGAGAGATCATAAAGAGGCATTGCTTTGGGAACAAGGTCTAATCATATTAAGTTCTTAATCATAGACTGTAAAGATACTGCTTAGTCATGGTTTATATTTTGGCATTGCATATACATGACCTAGCTTGGTGCAAGGCTGTTGGGTCCCAGCAGGGAATATTTAGCCTATTCAAACAAGACACTGGCAGAGAGTTTAATAAAGAATCTATTTACAGAGGTGTGAATAGGGGTATGGGGAATCAGGACAGATGCAGAAGCATCCGGGCAATGGAAAAAAGCCATCACCACTCCTGGACTCAAAAGATCAGAGCAAGGGGGTTGTAAGTTGCACGGTGGGGGGGAGGGAGACTGAGCTGTGGCCTTTGGTATGGGAGCATAGCCCTCGTCACCACTCAGTAGGGAAGGAACCAGGGGATAAATATCCTAATCTGTGTCCTCTGCTAAACTGCACTAATTTCCCATTGGCTGGGCCTAATCAGAAAGAGGAGACCAAGAGAGACCAGTGACGGAAGCTTCTGAAGATCAGCTTCCTGAGGTACAAAACCATTGGAGAAGGGTGGGGACTGAGTCTAGATGGACAAACAGACAATAGCCACACAGCAGAGGAGGGAAGAAGGGTAATGACCAGTGCTATGCTGAGCCAAATATCTGTGATAATGATTTCAGCTTTATTTCAAATTTTTATAATTTGTTCATCATGTATTTTTGCACTCGTTTTGATGTTTTATCAAAATTAATGCTATTACAGTAACTTATCTTGAGCACTGGGTTTTTTAGCGACCCCTTAAATTTTGCACCCTAGCTATGGCCTTGCTCCCCTCCACCTAATGTCAGCCCAGGTGATTGGGATGTTCTGCATTCTGCTTTTTAGTGGTCACTCTGAAGTGCACTGTGTGTTTTGTTATGTTTGTGAGTGTTTTACAACCTAAGTTCTGAAAAAAATGTGAGCAGACTTGATATATTTTATGACATAAAATCTGAGGAGTTCCCTTGTTTTGAAATAAGCAAGGTCGTGTCTACTAGTAAACTTCCTCTGCAGGAAAGTTTCTTGTCTTTGATTCTGAATATGATCTGATTTCTAGAGATAAGCTGTACTTGAATGAAAGCTGCTGTAATTAAATTATCAGTAGCAGTCTATTTTGTGGCTTGCCCAATAGATTTATTTGTTTAACTCTGAGACTAATCTTTCTGTCCACTCCCTAGACTGTACGATTTATGAAGGCAAGGAGAGGGGTTTGTGGCATTGCTTTTGTTTTCGTTTTCCCTCACCGCTGCAGCCCTCAAAACTTGCAGCTATTAGGCAATCAATAAACATTGATTGACTAAAGTAAACGAGTTAATCAACGATCATAGTATAAGAACCATGGGTTTTAGATAACACATCTCCTTGTTAACAAGGTTTAAGGGAAATAGGACAACAACCTCACTGGATGACCCAGAGTATTCTTTCATGATGTGGTCTGTGATGATTTAGAATCAGAATATTCAGCTTTAGGGGGGCGCCTGGGTGGCTTAGTCAGTGAGGCATCTGACTCTTGGTTTTGGTTCAGGTCATGATCCCACGGCAGTGAGACCGAGCCCAGCATCAGGCTCTGCGCTGACAGCATGAAGCCTGCTTGGGATTCCCTCTCCCCACCCCACCCCCCCCGACCCTGCCCTGCTCGCGCTTGCTCTCTCTCTCTCAAAATAAATAAATAAACACTTCAAATGATTCTGACTACTTTAAAATTCCTAAATATCTAAAGCACTGATGTTCTGAATGTCAAGATAGTTTTATTATTTAGAACATTACATGCTCTTTATTACTTTTTAGTAGGGATGCTCACAATGAATGTGGCATGAATCTAGATGAGCTTAACTTTGGGAACTAGAAGTTGCTATGTCAGATGGTTAATATTTGAGTATAGCTAAGGAAATACCTCTGTGGTACTGCAGTGGTGAGCAACACTTGCCTGATGATCTAATTAGCTCCATTAGCATTTCCCAAATGTGTTCTTGTGGGATGTTAATAGGTGATGTGTGGTCTGTATGTGTTTGTGCGTGTGTGTGGGGGGGGGGGTGGTTATATGGCCAGACACTTCTAATAAATGCTGAGTTAAACAGATTCTTTATTTTATGTCTCCTCAGAGCCTAAGATGCTGTTTTGAATCTCCAAGAGGGAGATGTCACAGTGGCCAATATATCTGATTACAAGACCCTTTTCTCTATGGTATTTCTCAGGGAAATCCTGGTGTGCCCAGTAGTAAGACTTTCAGTTCTGTATTAACTTCCTATGGCTGCTGTTAGCAAATGGCCACAAAACTAGTGGCTTAAAACAACACAAATTAATACAGCAATAGTTTTGGAGACTGTAATTCTGAAATGAGTTTTACAGGACTACCATCAAGGTGAGGGCAGGGCTGGGTCCTGGAGTCTTCAGGGAAGAATCCCTCTCCTTGCCTCCTGGGTTTGCAGGGGCTGCCTCATTCTTCGGCTCACATCACTGTAATTTCTGCTTCTGTTGTCACTTCTCCCTCTTTCCTGCAAAATCAGCAAAGACCGTCCTAGAATCACATTTAAATATGGCCCATTAATTTTATAATTGAACTCAAAATATGTGTTGAGCATCCACTCTGTGTATTTCTTTCACTCATATCATGTGAAGTGTTCTTCTGATTAAATGCAGTCCCAGTCCCCAAATAATTTATCATTTAATTACAGACATAAACGTAGTTACCAGATATCCACATCCCAAGGAACAATTTGAATGGCCTAAAATAAGTCACAAAAATGCTTGAGGATTCAGAGAGAGTGGATAAAACATTGAATTGGGGAATAATACTGGGGTTCACGGAGGTGGGGGAATGGACCTTAAAGAATATATAGGTTGTAACCAGTTAAAATTTGAAGGAGAAGCTAGCAGAGGATGAAATATCAGTGCAAAAATGAACATCACAGATCCTGATACACAGAGTATGAAAATATTCTGGTGAAGCGCATAAACTCAGTGTTTTGAAAGCGGGGCTAAGAGCCAAGTTGGATTGTAATGTTCGAGACGTGTAAAAGATTGAAAAAGCAGGTTGAAGACAGATGGTACACTTTCTTAATGTTTTGAATGAGGTAATTTTTCTTAACTTGGTAGGTAATTAATTTGGCCATTTATCATATTTTTCAACAAATAATTCTAAGTACCTAATCCGTGTCTGACACTCTCTAGGCGCAGGCGGTAATGAAGCCACATCATCACCGAGAAGTGGTGAAATCGCACAGAGTTTTAAAAGTACATGCTGGCCATGGAACAGAATGAATGGGGTATTATGTTGGTTTGCTAGAACTTCCATAACAAAGCGCCACAGACCAAGCAGCTTTAACAACAGAAATGTACTGTCATAGTTGTGGAGGCTACAAGTTGAAACCAGGATACTGCCTCTGAAGGTACTAGTGGAGGAACTGTTTCAGGCCTTTCTCTTGGTTGCTTATAGTTCCTTGGGTCATGTAATTCCAGTCTCTTCAGGTACCATTCTCTCTGTGGGCCTATCTCCGTTTCTATGTCCAAATGTCCCCTTTTAGAAGGACAACATCATATATAATTAGGGCTCACCCTAATGGCCTCATTTTAACTTGATCAGCCTTAACCACCTCCTTTCCAAATAAGGTCACATTCACAGGTATGGGCTTAGAACTTCAGCATCTTTTGGGGATGGAGACACAACTCATCCCATAACAAATGGGAAGTGGGCAAGTGAGGGTGGGAAATCCAGAATTGTTTTGTGCTTGAAGCAAAACAGGGGAATTTGCAGTACCCCCTTAATAAATAACAACAGCCTTAGTTAGGGTCCTAGCAGTGGGATGGGAAGAGGCACCAGCCGCAGTGTGGAGCCTGCCTGCTGTAGCACTATTTATAATGAATCTATTTTTAAAAACTTCCTAGTAAGCAACACAACCTCTCATTTAAAGTTCATCTGCTAAAGATGCAATAGAACTATAAATTTTCTGGAATCTGCAACTCTCCCATCCATTTCTCATCATGATTCTCTTTCTGCTATTGACCAGATAATGGAAATAATCAGCACTGTCTACACAGCATAGATATTTTTATTCATATTAAACTGAATACACTTTTTCCCCCCGAAATGATAAACATTGCATTTTAAAGTGATTTTTTTTCCTTTTCCTATAGGCTACATTTCTTACTTAATGTCTCAGCAAGTTGAAGATTTCAACATTGTTTCAAATTTGAATCAAATGTATATCTTTTTTTTTAATGTAAGCAAATTGCAATCATCTGGTGGTAAATGTTGTCAAGAATCATGCAGTACTTAAGTCTTTTTCAAGAACCTTGTCATGCATAAAATCCTTGATGTATGAATTCCTGCAGCCCTGTCTTTCCTAATGAATGTTCTGAGAAGACTTCAAAAAGACAAATTAAAATCAGTTGTCCCTGACATGAATATCTAGAGACTATCAAGAGCTTTTTAATAAATTCATTTAAAGATGAATACACGCCAAAATGTTTTTATTCTCATTCTTAGAACTGATAGATTGTCAACATTCATTAATGTGGGTGAAAATAACATTATATTGCAAAATCATCAATGGAAAATAAATATTAAATTGAAATGCCACATATGTTTTGATGACCAATAGTTCCACTCCCGCATATTAAAATTACACATGAATATTATGCGACCGGTTCCTGGTCACTGAGGAGTGTTCACCATTTCTCCTGAGAAATACATTACTACTTGCCCTCTCTCTTCACCACCTTCTGGCTCAAATCCCTATTTCTTTGCTTCTGAAATTGCCCAAGGTCACCTCCTAGGCAGCCAGCCAGTCTAAAAGAATCAAAGTAGCTGTTTTACAGGGTTTTGCTCATTGTTAGTTTAGCAAACTCTTTCCATGTTCCGTGTTTCCCTCTGACGCACATCTCGGAAGAATGAAACTGGCTCACAGTTGTGCATTTGTGTTCTCAGAAATTACTGTTCCTGCATAATTGCCTTATATTCAGAATGATCTGACAAGAATGTTGTCTCTCTTACAATTAGGAGTGGTAGAATGTAGTTTGCCATCCCAATGCCAGGAACAAAACTCAAATCTCTCTAAGATTCCCAGCTGGCAAGCTATGAATTCTTACTGCAAACAAGAAAGATTTAAGGAGGTTTACAAAAGAAGTTGTAAGGAATTAGTCAGGGTTCCAGTATTTCTTGCCAAATCAAAGTGTTGTTGGGTTATAATTACTTCAATTAGAAACAGGTTATATTTTCCTTGAAATATATACAGATTTGTAATCCAAAGGAATATTGTTCTGTGCCCTTTCTCTTCCTTCTGTCTCTTGTCTCTCTCTCTCTCTCCCTATTTACAAATTTGGTGGGAGCTAAAAAACAATTTTGCCTCCTTCCGAATTTTGTCTGTGTCTGAGCCCTGGCCTACAACTGTTAATAACTCCCAGCCTTCTTGAAAAGGTGATAACAAGGCAGTCTTGACATTTAGTGCAAATTCATCCCCACTGCTGGGAAAACCACTAATGCCGGGGCCCGCTAATGGTGCATCAATAATCTTTGTGTCATAGGTGAAGACTAGTAAAATTAGCACTTAATGTGGGCAATTCTTTCTGGTCTCCCTAAGTAAATTTATGGAAGGAAGTGGATTAGTCTTTCTCTACTCTCAGCTCCTCTATTTTTAATGTATTCTTTCTTCCTTGAAGGCATCCTTCATTTTCATGGATTTCACATCAACCTCTTCCAGGTTGACTTTTAGCACTTCCGTCAGCTGGCCTACAGCACCTCAATTATCTGACCCCAATTTAACTTTCCAGCTCCATCTACTTCCTCTCCCTTTCTCCTCCTTCCTCCCTGCTTCCTTTGGTCTTGACACAGTGGAGTTCCTCTGCTCCCCACACTGATGCTCTTTTACATTGCTGTGCTTGTTATTCTGATGACCTTCTTTAATTTCTCTATCAAAAAATGCATTCAGCTCAGTAGTTTTCTCCTTAATGGAGTCTTCACTTGAAATCCTCTTTCCTAAAGCCTTAGTGAATTTTCCTTTTAAAAAAAAAAATTCACAAAGTACTTTTTCTCTATTCTAGCATTTAGCATATTTCATTAAAACTATGTAAGAATTCACAGAGTAGATGCTCACTAAATATATTTTTCCAGCTTTATTGAGATGTAATTGACATAAAACACGGTATAATTTTAAGATGTATAATGTGTTGACTTGATATTTTATAAAATCACCACCATAGTATTAGCTAACAGCGCCACATCACGTAACTACCTTATGTTTGTAGTGAGGACACTTAAGACTTGACTCTCTTAGCAAGTTTCAAGTATTTAATACAGTGTTATTAACTATAAGCACCATGCTGGACACGAGGTGCCCAGAATGTATTCATCTTATTGGAAGTTTATACTCGTTGACCAGCATCTCCCATTTATCCCCTCCATAATCCCTGGTAACCATTATACTACTCCTCGGCTTTTTTTGGATTCTACGTATCAGTGCTATTGTACGGTATTTGTCTTTCTCTCTGATATTTCACTTGGCATAATGCCCTCAAAGTTCATCCACGTTTTTCTCAGATGGCGGGATCTCCTTCTTTCTCACGGCTGAACAATATTCTATCGTGTATGCATTCCGCACCTTCTTTATCTACTCATCCAGTGGGCACTTAGGTTGTTTCCCTATCTTGGTTAATAATGCTGCAATGGAAGTGCAGATATCTCTTTGAGATCCTATTTGCATTTCCTTATACAGCTCAATAGCAAATAAAATAAAATAAAATAAAATAAAATAAAATCTGATTAAACAATGAGCAGAATACTTGAATACACATTTTTACAAAGAAGATACACAAACGGTCAACAGGTACAGGAAAAGGTGCTGGATAGCACTTTATCATTAGGGAAATATAAATCAAAACCACAATGAGGTATCACCTCACCCTTGTCAGAATGGCTGTCATCGAAAATGACAAGGAATAACAAGTGGATGTGGAGAAGAGGGAACCTCGTGCATTATTGGTACAAACGTAAACTGGTGCCGCTATTATACAAAACGGTATGGAGTTTCTTCAAAAAATTAAAAATAGAACTAACATATGATCCAGAAATTCCACTTCTGGGCTTTTATCCAAAGGCAATATTTCTTTAATTAATGAATTACTTATCTTTATTCTCAGCACTTTCTTCACCATATTGTCACTGCATTAGAAGCGCCCTCCTCTCTAACACTCGGGAGCTATACATTTCTCTGGAGTAGACTTTTTCACTTTGCACCACAACCGCTCATTTGCATGGCTTTTCCTCCCATCTCGACTAGATTGCGGACTCCTTGAGGTCACAGTCCCGTGTTATATTCTGAGTCTAACACTGTGCCTAGCACACAGTGGTCACCTAGGGAGTACTGGGTGCATGAATGGATAAACTCAAAGGGCAGGGTGTCCAGTCCCAGGATTTGTGACTACAATGACTATTTTTCCCATTGATGTCTGGCTGTATTTCTGATTTGTGTCACCCAGTTTAACTTGTGGATATAGACTGTTTCCGATTTTACTTGTATTTGTTTCTTGCTTACAAATACTGTCTCTCCACTGAGCTGATAACCCGTGGAGGTCTTACAGCTCACATCTCCCTAACAGAGAAGAATGGATTGCTATAGTGATGTGGGCTCTTAGGGACTTGGGATTCTCCTCTTTGCAGGAATTACCTCTAAAACAATTGCACTGGAGCTCATGGACCTCTCTAAAACATAATATGTGTTCAGTCAAGTGAAACTGTATTGTGGAGAATTTATGAAAACCCAGTGAAGGTGGTATAAAGTACTTTCAGAAAGGATCTCAGTAAAGATCCTCATAGCACATTATCCACAGGTAATCATCAATTAGTCTGATCAGTATTAGATTTGGTTCATAGTCTACATTTTCCAGAAGTCTTCATGTAAAACTACAAATTCGGAGAATTTTTACTCTCTCATCCAAAGCACTGAACATTGGATAAAGAATCTGAATCTGATCTAGAAAGCTATGATTGAGTTTCTCCATGTTACTGTGGAAAATATGCAGAAAGTTCAAACTGGAAAAATGTTTTGTCTCAATTATCTCGTGTTAATGAGAGAATGAAAGATGCTTTTTACCTTGATGTACACTTACAGTTGACTCCAAAATACCACTTTCCTCAGTTGAGCTGATAAAACTAGATTTTCAATTACCTTTTTAAAAAAGATGCCCTAATTACTGGCAATTTAAGTGGTGTGAGTATTCAATTGTCTTGTTTGATTGTCATAGATATTTACTCCTTTTATCTAGGAGCATCCTTTGTCATTTTTCATGCTCGCTTTTGTTTTCTGAGGGAACAATGAAGAAAATAATTCCTAGAGAATAAAGAATCAGAAACCACAAATTACCTGAAAGATTTAGGGATTTACGCCCTTTGGAATCTAAACCTAGATGATGTTTTTGTAAGAGGAAAGCAAGTCTAGAAGCTATTCCAGTTTAAAAGAACCTGGTGTCAAAATGCTGAAGGGCTGTGGAATGTAACATTTGAGTTCGTTTGAGGCCTCTACACCTGCAATAATTACCAGTGCAATGTAATGCCAAGCTCCAGCCCGAGTAAAAAATGCAATCAGTTCTATGATGAATTCTTCACAAAACTATCAAATTAACAGTTTCATAACTTCACAACTTAATTTTCTGTCTAGGTTACATATGCATCATCCAGGTTCTGTTTTGTTTTTTTTTAATTTTTTTTAACGTTTATTTATTTTTGAGACAGAGAGAGACAGAGCATGAATGGGGGGAGGATCAGAGAGAGAGGGAGACACAGAATCTGAAGCAGGCTCCAGGCTCTGCGCTGTCAGCACAGAGCCCGACTTGGGGCTTGAACTCACGGACCGCGAGATCACGACCTGAGCCGAAGTCCACTGCTCAACCGGCTGAGCCACCCAGGCGCCCCCAGTTTCTGTATTTTTTACTATAGTTTTAAAGTTTCATTTCTGGAGAAAACAAGATTGTTGGTCAACTATATTAAATTTTAAAATAGTACATTAATTAACACAACTGCATTTCACATGGCTTATTATGTGGTGTGACCAATGGACAAAACAGGATCATACATATCACAGGGACGTTTATCACTTACTATGTGATAAGCAACTGCTTTAAATGTTCTTCCTTATAAAGATAGCAATGAATTCCTCACACAGTCTCTACAATGATGATGATGATATATTTAAAGGGCTTAGGATAAATGCTTAGCATATTTAGGCCATTTTATAAAATAGTTATGCTTTTATGAACTGAAAAGTTCCATTGCAGCAAAGCCACTGTCAAAGTGCCTCGTCAAATAATATGAATGACGAGGTCACCAGTTCTCCTGCGTATTAACATATTTTGTGATTATGTTGGTGGGGAGTGGGTGTTATTATACAAAAGTAAAGGAAAATGTAATAACTAATGGACTAGACAAGGAAGGATTTATAGTTCTTATTTAGAAGTCTGGAGTTGACTCAGGACAGGGTTAGCTTCTCATGAATGCTATCAAGGACTTGGATTCCTTCTATCACACTGTTCTTAATCCTTGGTTGTGGCTTTCATCCTCATGATCACAAGATGGCTCCTATGCTTCCAGTATCACATCTGAACTCCAGACACAAAAAGGGCAAAGAGATAAAGATCCAAAAACCTTCTCCACAAACAATATCGTTGTTTTTATTTGTATAGGTAGTCATTTCCCAGCAGATTTTCAATTCTTTTTTTTTTAAAAATATTCTTGTCACTTTTAATGTTTTTTTAAGAAATTACGAATAAGAAAAACAGCTTTCAGAAACAAACATATTCTAAACACCAGCCCAATTCGTTGCTTTTACCAAAATTTAGCACCGGGAGATCATCTCCCGTCTTCTTCACAAATGTGGGAAAGTCTTCAGGGCTCAATCGCATGGTTGCAGCACTGGTCATTGGATAAAAGTATGCCTTTCCGCGTCTACCTTCCAAAAAAGCGGAATCCAGAACAAATTTCACATCTCTATCACCACAGAAGAGTGCCAAGGGTGTGGCGCAGCTTTGGCCAACTTTTAGCTTTTCTAGCATGGCTGTTTCCTCAGCAAACCAAAGATCCCCACTCCCAATGCCTAACTGCTTGGCAAGATCATTTGAACATGAAGTGTCACCAGCCAATAGCTTTTTTTCTTCTTGTCTGTAAGAAGTAAGTTCTTACTATGTGCTCCTTTCAAATGCTGGATATGAGGCGTCATTTCTTCAACTGTTCTTCAACTGTAAACACCTCCGGGTACCCCACGACCTCCGTGCGGATGGCCAGGGTGCCCATCCGGCTGCTGCTCCAGTGAGGCCCACACCTCAGCACCCACCATGCTGCTGTCCTGACCAGCAGAGAGAGACTGCACAATTGTATCTTATTAATGAAAACAAAAAAACAAAAAAAAAACAAAAAAACCATACCACACAGTGATTCAACACCAAGAGGACTGAGAGCTTTTAGATTTCATCGGGGCACATACCCATGCCTCTGGGTTGTCTGCGCTTCTGTGTGGATACGCTGATGTAATAATAAAGGAAGAAAGGGTACTGGATGGTCAGCCAACAGTGTCAGCTACACTAGGACTCAAACTACGTATTTTGCAGCTTGTACGAAGGCATGCCTAAGTACGATTTCAAAAGGCAAGCATATTTAAAATCTTTTCAATCAATTTTGCCTTTCATGAGGTACTTTAGACCATAGTCCAGCTTAGCAAAAAGCATTAGAATAGGGCTGGAGTCCTGATCTGGCCTTGGGTCTGTTACTAGTTTACTGTTTAGTTATTCTGCATACCCTGGTGCATCAACTGAGGGGGTCAAAAGAGATGATGTCTAATATCACTCTCAAGTCTTAACTTCTGTGGTTTTATGATTGTTGTATTTCTCTCTTGCTCTTTCCAAATATTACAATCCCAAAGCTTAATAATTTCTTGGAAAAACTGAACTTTGATGAAAACAATCATCCAAAGGCTGTTTGTTGCTCTTAGAACTATGCTAGGCGGCATGTAAGACAGAAAACAAGTTAAAAACATGTTCCCTGTTCTCTACTGATGAAACTGAGTGCGTATGAAGTGGCCATATTTCACTGTGTGTGCAGAAGTTCCGAGAAGAGACAGGTCAGTATGAAGAAGCTAGAGATAGCACCATGAATGAAATGGAATTGGAACTCCTCTCAGTGGCATTTGAAATGAAATGCGAAGTAGAACGGAAGGATTTGGCTATGTGGAGAAGATACAGAGGCATGTCTCAAATGAAGAGTGACAGCATTAACAGAGATGAGAAGGGAAGCTTACTGTTTTGGGGGCCAAGGAAAGAGCCTATCCCAACTGAGTGAGTGAGCCTATGTTGGTGACTGATAGACCACAGGTTGATCATAGAGTTTGCACACCTTCTTCCTTCAATTCTTATTCTTTTTTTTTTTAAGTTTATTTATTTATTTTGAGAGAGACAGAGACAGTATGAGTCGGGGAGGGGCACAGATGGGGAGAGGCCGAGAATTCCAAGCAGGCTCTGTGCTGCCAGCTGCAGACCCTGATGCGGGGCCTGAACCCACAAACAGGAGATCTTGACCTGAGCCAAAACCAAGAGTCCACTGCTTAACCCACTGAGCCACCCAGGCACCCCTGCAATTCTTACGCTTATGCAAATGTCCAGCAAGGACCAGAGTGCTGCTTCCCTATCAAGTCTCTCTACCACTTGCATACACACATCACACGTATTTAGATCCAGAGCCAACTGGACACAAATTCCTGTGACCCAGAAAGTATAATACAGCCGTTCACTTCTGTACTATGTACCAGACTCAGACTCACACTGTGCATATTTTACTAACACTGTATCTTCACATGGTTGACTCCTGGATCCTGGATCCTAAACTAGGGGAAATTAAAAAAAAAAATTCTCCTATATTCTTTTGTTGGATCTTTATTTATGAATTAATCAATCATAAATTGCAACCCCATTCTCACTCATCCTTGTCTAACTGGTCATGTCACCTATGCGTTGGTAGGAGAGAAAGAAAAGGCACAGTATTGCTTCATTGAGCAATGAGAAGCCATTACTGGCACTTGAAAAGAAAATGGACTGTTATACAGAGTTTTGTCCCGGCAGCACTCGAAAGAAAAAATAAAGTAGTTAGCATCAGGAACATGAGGTAAAGGTATTATCTTGGAGGAAAATCATGAGAATCTCGGGTAATGGAGTAGACTTTTGAGCAGACAGGGGAAACACAGGATTTGAGCTATGGATTGGGAACAAGGCCTGAATCAGAATACAGATTGTGTAAGTGTATTTATCTATGCATTTCCCACCTGGGCTATATGACCCAGAAAGTTCTAGAATCTGAGATTCCAGCTAAGAAGATGAGGGTACCAGATCCGTGTGACTGGAAAGAAGTCAAGGGTGATCTCATGCAGTGATTGTTCATTTCACATAATGCGGGCATTGAGGAGGGAATCCGGCAAGGGCTGAGATGTAGTTCTAGCCTGTGTAAAACTGGGTCATAACAAGTAACAAGAAACTCTAATAGTGATATCCTTTAGGTAGTTCACATATAAACATAAGGAAATGAACAAAACTTTATAAAGTCCTTTGCATCTTAATATTTATGAACCATTTTAAACCTACATTAGCTTATCTGGAGATTTTATGTTTCTAGATATAATCTCCCTAATATCTTTATAACCTCAATTTATACACTATTCAATTTATTTATTTATTATGAGAGTGGGGAGGGGCAGACGGAGAGCAGGAGAAAGAGAGAATCCCAAGCAGGCTCCACAAGGTCAGCACAGAGCCCAATGCAAGGCTCGAACTCACAAACAGTGAGATCGCGACCTCAGCCAAAATCAGGAGTCGGACACTTAACTGATTGAGCCACCCAGGTGCCCCCAAACTATTCAATTTTTAAAATACTTGACCCTCTATATCCCCATTATATTGGTATATTGTTAAAAGTTGGACAAGCATAAGCTTAAAAAAAAAAACTTATTTTTAGTGAGTAAAGAGGAGGAAAGAAAAGTATGTGAAAGTATTTTCAAATAATGGAGTTATAATTTTAGTTCAATTGTTAAAATACACTTAGGAGATTCTTTTTAAGAAAAAATAAATTACCACATTATAATCAGAGGCTTTTAAGCACTAATTGAGAAACATACCTTCTTACAGTCTGTCTCCCCTAATACTTTTTTTTTTCCTTTTTAAGTGACTTTTTGACACAATGCTATGGCTTCTCTTTGTAGGTAGAATAACTTTACCTGTAAATCCCTGCAGGTTCACATGCCACTAACCAAATCAAACTTAATAGCTCCGGGGGAATCATTAAATAGTATTGCATCAATTTGCTTGCTACATAAGCGGCCTTAGTTTGTGTTAGAAGTGGCCTTTTTTTTTTTCCTATTTCAGGTTATTTTTTTTTTTCTTCATAGTATTTGAAAGACGGCTTTCATATTTAAAAGGTAAAATCCAAATATAGTTTATTCTGACAGTGCTTTGTAATATTTTTGGGTCAAATCTCCCTTTGAGAGACTGATGAAACCCACAGGGCCTCTCCTAAGATAATACATCTGTCTACACAATTTTGGAGGGATTCCTGAACTGCAAATCCAGTCTGTGATATTTAGATGAAGACTCCTACAAACCACACGATTAATTGGTAACTTGTCAATGCAGCTGAAGGAGGGCTTCCCATTGGAATAAACATAAATATATTCACTAGGACTCTGGAGCATGTGTGCTAAAGAGGCTGATATGGTTTCTTCCTGGAGGCTAAAGCCACAGCCTTACTAAGCCACAGTGGCTGATGGGAAGTGCTATAACCTTCGTACAGGTATGTGGAAGGACCCATGAACTTGCAGTCTCTTGATGTTCTTCCCTACCTCTCTGGAAGACCACAGCCCTGGGCACTTCATTCCCGTATTACCCACTCTCCTGTCTACATTCTCCCATCATCCATGTGACAAATAGGACGTGTCTACTATGTATCAGACCCTTGGGACAAAACAGAAAAACTTCCTGCTCTGTGTGTTCCAGTGGGGGTCCAGGAGAAAAATACACGTTAGACAATGACTAACGCTTTGGCGAAAGTAAACAGGTAGTCCAAGTGCTTTGACACCCCTCCCAACAAGAAGTAGGCTGCAGGCCCTGCCCTTGAAATTCCCTTCCCCAGAGAAGCTCTCCACTTGCTTTGACCAAGAAACAACTGTGGAAGTGGCTCTGTGCTGGCTTCCAGTCCCAGCCCTGCAGCCTGGCTGGCTGCTTCTTCTCCCAAGCCACCGTGTTAGAAGTCTGGAGAATCTTGGTGGGATTGTATGTAAAATTTCCCCGGTGCCTGGAGAGGGACGCAGGTGTGCGAGTTCCCAGCCATGCCTGCCAAAGCGCCGGACACGAGAGTGAAGCCTGCTTGGACACTCCAGAGCCCGTCAGCCGCCAGCTGAATACACGGAGTGACCTCAGCCAGTGGCATGGGGAGCAGAAGAACCACCCAGGCAAGCTGTGTCCTGATTTACGACCCAGAGATCATGAATATAATATAAGGGTGGTTTGTTGGTCTGCAGTAGGTACCTGGAACCGTGGTGGTGGCCTCCACAAAAACGAAACAAAAAGTCACGATAGGGTATTTCAGGCAAGAGCCCACGGGTGTGGTGTCAGTTCTTAACTGAACACTGACTCCTTCTCTTCTTTCCGACAGCACTGCCCTGGACCCTTCCTACTCTATCCAAACTCAAAACCCATCCCTCATTCTCTTTGCAGTCATCATCAGACCTGTCTTTCCCTAAATGAGAATATAAAAGATACCCTACTTTGATACTGAATTATCAATATTAAATCTCCTCCACCCTGCTTTCACCTCAGATTTTCTCCTTCTGCCCTCCTTTCTTAGAAGAAAGAATCTACTCGAATTTCGAAAGTTACTTCTTCCACTTCACTTGCAGTCTCCATCCCTCTGGTGTCTCCTGCCCTCCCCTGGTCACACGTTTTATTCTTCCTCTCCACCCCTGCTGGTTCCATGCCTACAAGTAGTCTTTTCTCAGTTCCATCCAGTTTCACAGAGGCGACACTCCTCTTGAAATACTCTTTCCTGGATTTCTAAGACAATGAATTTTAAACCATCCTCCACAGTGCTGCCAAAACCAAGTATGATACTATGTAATTCTCTTTCTCATGAACCTTCAGGGGCTCCCAGTTGCCCTCTCAATAAAGACCACAACACGTTTCTGGATAGACTTAACTCTCCATAAACAACCTCACTTTGTTTCTCCTGTCTTAGTCCGTGGGCCTTTATTCAGCGGAATGTTTCAGACGTCTCTGCTTTCTTTCATAGAAAGAAAGGGCAATAGAGATGAAAAACCTCTGTGGAACATCGAGGAAAGTGCTGGCAGACAGTTGATGCTGGACTAGAAGCTGTCAGGCAGGACAAAGGGAAAGATGAGGTTGGAGGAGCAGACTGGACTAGACAGACCATGGATGATCTTGTTTGTCAAGACAAAGAACTTGGCTTGTCACAGATGAAATTGAGGGTGTGGGGACACCGTTCACAGATATAGATAAGAAATGACATGACAAAATATTGCTCGGCAATTCTGGTTTCAATGTCTGCGTCCTCCCTCTTCCCCACCCCCCCAACCTCCGCCAAAAATTTCAAGATTTTGAAAAAGATGGTACTGTATCTTATATCACTCCAGAAGTTTATGCAATGTCCCACATACAGTAGATACTTAATAATGTTTTTACTTTATGAATAGAGTTTTAAAGTTACTATGTTTAAATGGTCTGTTCACTAGGTCTGTTGTTGTTATTATTATTTTTGATCTGGTAACGAAGGAAGGAAAGTAGTGTTTCAGGAAGGGTGACACTATTTCTCCCACTGACCCTGCACTGAAGAAATGCAGTGTTGTGGGTATGACCCTGCCTAGTGACCAAGGCTTTGGAGTCCCGACGCAGGACTGTGGTTTACTGCACAGCTGTCAAAACAGGAATGCCTACTTAGGAAATAGGGTTTCTGGGTACCTGTCTCTATCCCTTCTGCCGAGATGAGGAAAACTGGGTCTATGACGGATCTACATTTCCCTGAATGGGCTGCCTCCAAACTAGACTGAGGTCGGAGCATGAAGTCTTACAAGGGAGTTAGTCTGAATTTTGTTTCTGCTCTATCTAAAGTTACTTTCTTTTTTTTTTTTTTTCAACGTTTATTTATTTTTGGGACAGAGAGAGACAGAGCATGAACGGGGGAGGGGCAGAGAGAGAGGGAGACGCAGAATCAGAAACAGGCTCCAGGCTCCGAGCCATCAGCCCAGAGCCCAGAGCCCGACACGGGGCTCGAACTCACGGACCGCGAGATCGTGACCTGGCTGAAGTCGGACGCTTAACCGACTGCGCCACCCAGGCGCCCCAATTTCTGCTCTATCTATATGTTAATGAGCTCACCACCTTTTGTTACAAAGTCTTCAAATGCACTAGGTCAGACTGGAACTCATCTTGGATAGCAGCCCATTATGTGCTCCCTGCCATAATTAAGATCAAGACCTGAGGTGCCTGTGGGGATGAAGCCCAACATTTCTCAAATCGGATCGTTTTACGTTGGCTGAAGGAGATGAGGAAGGCACGGCAGCCACCCTGAGAATCTGCTTACCCATCCCAGAACTGTTGACAGGAAGGGACCCCCACGCGCAGTACTGAAGAAACTGTGTTAGGAACTGCACCTAAGAAATTGCATAGTCTTTGCGGAGTGCTGACTTGTTTCCGTCTTCCTTCTCATCCGTTTTACCTCTCTCTGTAAGTGGTGCTGACAGGAAACACATGATGCTTGGGCACGTGAGGAAAGAGAGAGTTTTCCAAATGGGGAAGATACGACCTCTGTAAAAGTGCAGAGCACATACATTTCAGCAAAGTGTAGCAGAGTGGGATCAATAATTACGCCATGCACCAGAGGTGCAAAAGCTGGAGGGTCTCCCTCTAATGGTTTCCAAAAGCGCAGCTATCCAAGGTCATGGCTGACATCAGGCAATCTGCGTGGGGGAAGCTGAAAGAATAGCTCTGCAAAGGGCCATCTCACAGTACAGCCACCATCAGTCCCTTCCCGGCAATATTTGTCTGGTTTATAAGCAATCCCTTTACTTCCTTCTGGTAACCCCTGGGTGAAAATTGCGTCTGTGAGAGTTTCAAAATTCAGATAGGGTCTGAAGAGCAAGCTTTGTTCGTTTATCTTACCCAACAAAATTGCCAGCACAAGAGAAGTGCAAACTTTTCTTCCCATAGCTCTCCCATTTGGATTATAAAATCTTTGTTGAGGGGGTGATGAATGTGATAGAAAACACATAACTTGTTTCAGATGTAAAGAATGCTGACAGCTTCAAAAGCATTACTTTACCTGATTTTCTTGGCAAATTTGATTTGCAAGAAAAGCTGGGAGTGGAAAATATCCAGATGTCATTTTGGTGGTCACCTTCCTAAGCACAGCCAACCTGAGTATACAGCTATACTCACTGCAGACCTCTGATCTGCTGTATCAACTGTACTAGAAGTTTCATAAAAGGAAGAGACATTTGTTTCTTTGCTTATTACTTGCGACTAAATGTTGCAAGGAGGGAGTAGCTTTAACAGACACTGTTTGGGGCTCTGGAACCTTGAGTGGCGGTGGGTCATTGATAAGTGGCTAAGGTTCTTTGCTCTCCATTTCCACATAAACAAAATGCGCAATAAAATCTACTCTATGAGAATATTGTGATACTTAATGACAAAATAAATGTTAAGCAGTTAGCTTATTACGTGGTAATTTGGTGAAAGGGTATCTATTATTACTATTTCACAAACCCTTTTGTATACATCACTAAGGAACACCATCGTATACTGAAAGTACATATGAAGTTCTTTTATGTAGAGAAGCTCAAAATCCTTTGTATAATTAATATGATCTTTTCAAGGATCAAGTAAACACGACCCTGTCATGCTTCTATCAGTCATTATTTTTTAAAATCCTTTGCCAGACAAATACAAGAACAATTTACCACCATAGCCATTCATTTATTCAACAAACATTGAGCACATGCCAAGAGAGCATGTAGTAATGCCAGGAACTGTTCAGAGCAGTGAGGACACTGTAGTAAGGAATTTATAGTCCAGTGCATGTGGGCAGGGGGGATGAAGTGGACCCTACAATAAACAAGTAAGACATATGGCATGTGCCAGATGGTGACAAGAGCCATGGGAAACAATGCAGCAGGGCAAGGGACAAGGAATGCAGAAGCAGAGATGTTAAGAGGACTCCCTAGCAAGATGTCATTCAAATGGAGATGTAAAGAAAGTTTGATTTTTTTAAAAATGTTTGTTTGTCTGTTTGTTTATTTATTTATTTTTTGGGGGGGGGAGGGAGAGAGAGAGAACAAGTTGGGGAGGGGAAGAGGCAGAGGGAAACACAGAATCCAAGGCAGGCTCCAGGATCTGAGCTGTCAGCTCAGAGCCCGATGCGGGGCTTGAACTCACAAACTGTAAGATCATGACCTGAACTGAAGTCAGGCACTCAACCTACTGAGCCACCCAGACACCCCTAAAAAAGTTTGATTATTGTAAGCACATCATGCACTACCCTAAGATGGCTGGAATTGAGGTGGCCATTTAACTTGCAATACAGTCAGAAATTGGTGTGAAAAGCAATCAACCGTTGCCATCCTTTGTTTCTCAGGCCCTGACTTCACCATATGCCAACAGCTAACACCGTGCAACAGTCAGAGGATGAGAAGCCTCTGTGCTTTCTATGAGTCATCGCGGGTAGAATTCCAAATGTCTATATTTGTCCAGGGTGAATAAACTGCCTTTTCTAAATATACGCCTTACCACTTCCCATTAACCAAATTCCCAAACACATATTTCTGCTGGGAAAATAGAACACAAACCATTGTGTTCATGTAAAGAGCAGCCAATTTCTCTGTTTCTATCAGACTTAGAGGTGACACAAAGCTTAGAAAGGGAAACTAATGTGCCTGATGACAGAATAAAGATTTAAAAGACCTGGACAGGCTGGAATTGGAACAAAATCAACAAGATACAATTAGGGAAGATATGCATAGAGTCTGACATTTAGATTTTAAAAAATTAGCAGCACAAGTGTGAATTAGGGTGATCTTGACAAATATCAAGTCATCTGACAAAAACACAGAGATATTCAATTGTCTAAAAGCCCAATATATGAGTTCACTTGGTGATCATACTTTGCTTATACCTCAATTATAGATATTAGAATATATTAAGAGGGTACTGTTAGTTTTTGTTACGGTGTGGGCTTCTTGAAGCAAAGACTCTGTTTACTCACCTTTCTCACAGCCCCAAGAACAATTCTTGGCAAACAATATTTTGATCCTCTTATTCACTGAATCTAATACAATATTTGATTACAATAAATTTGTATATTATACACATAAAGTGAGGAATGATGTTTCCTTATAGGCTGCAGTGTATAGGTTATGTCTGCAGTGCTGAATTCCATATTTGAGCAATGCACTGCAATTTGTCCATTGGAATATAACCAAATAGAGCTAAAAGGCTTTAAATTAATATCACATAGGAAATTACCACATGAAATGCAGTTTTTCTAATCCTGGAGAAAGGAAGCTTTGGGAAAAATGACAGCTGTGTTCAAATACATGTAGCTTTCCTATGGAAAAACAATTAAATGTAGCTTCAAGAAAAACCCCAACAAGTCAATGGAAGAAATTATAAAAAGACAGATTTCAAACTAACATGAGTAATGCAAAATTAAATAGTTGCCTCCAAACCAATGAGATTCCCATCACTATGGAAGGGTCCAAGTTGAAATGGGATCAGCATCCTGCCAGAAATAGGAAGTTGGAATCAAGGGGTCCAAATGGTTTGCCAAACTTGATCTGTTAATTCTAAAATTATTCACCTTGCCAATAGTAAGAAATATCCTTCTGAATCAATTACATCTTAGAGAGAAGCACTGTAACTTCTCAAGATATTATTTTTTAGATTTTTTTCCCAAGTGAATTCTGTTCTCTTGACCTAACCATACCATTCCATGGAGCAATATTCTTGCTCGAGGTTGGATGTCGATTTTAGACAATGTGGTGGTGATCTGTGTGGGTTTCTAGGTAGTGTAAGCACTGCTTACAGTGTCACACTCCTATTCCCAGCATTCTGGGAGAGTCGGAGTTCTGCGACTTCATGCTGTGTGGACAGGTAAGTTTCTCTGTCAGAGATTATAAACTCTAATAAGGAAAACAATGTCCTTTCGGCACTTGTTAGTGTCTCATTGCTCAAGCATAGCATTATCTAACCACTTGATCAACAAAAATTCATTAAATAGCATTTATTTAGTCCAAGTGCATGTGTTCTAAGGATGTTGTGGCAAATAAGATGCCTCCGACTCCAAGAACTTCCAGTTTACTAGAGGAAACAGGCATAGGCCACATCATTGCAACACAGGGTAATACCTACTGTAACAGTGTTTATACAAGACCCAATGCAAGCAAAGAGAAGAGACCTGCCAATTCTGGGTAGATTCAAAAGAATCCCATAGAGAAAACTTTGAAATGAGTCTTGCAGGATAAGTCAGAGGTATTTTTTTTTGCCCCCTCCCAGGTAGACAAGGTCATTCCAGCAGAGAAAAAGGGGTATTGTCATGGAGGAATATTGTCATAGAATTTGTATTGTCTTCATGTTCAGAGAACACTAAGCAGCTTCATGAGCCCACTGTAAGTGTGAGGGGTAATCTGAGTAGGTATTGGACAAGTAGAGAGGGCATGAATCCTATGGAAGACTGATTGCAGTTAAAAAACAAGAGACAGGTTGGGAATGCAAGCTGGTGCAGCCACTCTGGAAAACAGTATATGGAGGTTCCTCAAAAAACTAAAAATAGAACTACCCTATGACCTAGCAATTGCACTGCTAGGCATTTATCCAAGGGACACAGGTGTGCTGTTTTGAAGAGACACATGCACCCCCATGTTTATAGCAGCACTATCAACAATAGCCAAAGTATGGAAAGAGCCCAAATGTCCATCGATGGATAAATGGATAAAGAAGATGTATATCTCCTCTCTCTCTCTCTCTCTCTCTCTCTCTCTCTCTCTCTCTCTCTCTCTCTCTCTCTATATATATATATATATATATATATATATATATGAGTATTACTCGGCAATCAAAAAGAATGAAATCTTGCCATTTGCAACTATGTAGATGGAACTGGAGGGTATTATGCTAAGTGAAATTAGTCAGAGAAAGACAAAAATCATATGACTTCACTCATATGAGGACTTTAAGAGACAAAACAGATGAACATAAGGGAAGGGAAACAAAAATAATATAAAAACAGGGAGGGGGACAAGACAGAAGAGACTCATAAATATGGAGAACAAACAGAGAACAAACAAGAAGGGGTGTGGGAGGGGGGATGGGCTAAATGGGTAAGAGGCACTAAGCAATCTACTCCTGAACTCATTGTTGCACTATATGCTAACTAATGTGGATGTAAATTAAAAAAATAAAAACTAAAATAAAAATAAATAAATAAATAAAACAACATGAGAAAAGCAGAAGAAAAAAAAACACAACCAAGAGACAGGCAAACTACTTCAGTTTATTGCAATTGTCCACATGAGGGAACGACCTAATGTATCAGAACCGGGGTTTGAAAGGAGCAGAGGGAATAGTAAGGAAATATGATTAAAAGACAAAATTCACAGGATTTATTAACACTTACAGGTACCGTCCTAGAATGAACTAGTAAAGGTAAATACACACAATCCGTTGCTTTCAAGAAACTAAAAGTTCTTGGTGGATGTACAGGCTTCAGTGTCAGGGAGTCTTCCACTCCCATCTCTACTGCCCTACTTGGAAACTCTGCATTTCACTTGCTTTGTTTTTTTAATTTTTAAAGTTTATTTATTTTTGAGAGAGAGAGAGAGAGAGAGAGAGAGAGAGAGAGAGAGCATGAGCAGGGAAGGAGCAGAGAGAGAGGGAGACACAGGATTCGAAGCGGGCTCCAGGCCCTGAGCTGTCAGCACAGAGACCGACGCGGGGCTCGAACTCACGCACAGTGAGATCATAACCTGAGCCGAAGTCGGGACGCTTAACCAACTGAGCCACCCAGGAGCCCCTGTATTTTACTTTCTTAATCTGTTGCTTTGAAAATCTTTGTTTACTTTCCCCACCTGGAAAGTCACTGAATACTGTCACGGTTGCCTGCCCAGTGGGACCGTTCTCCCAAGACCCTCTGCCTTCAAAGGAAAAGTAATTCCTGGAGGCTGGTATAAAATTTAACTGAGGCAATGGAAGAAATACGTGTGGCAGGGGTATGGCACATAGTAAGTGCTCAATAATACACACACACAAACGATTAGTATCCTTTGTTTTTTAGAACAGCATTACTTAATAGGGGATAAGCAGGAAAATTTTTCTGAATAATTAATGGTGTATGTTTGTTTCTTTTAATTGTTCGTCCCAACAAAATAATCATTTCTTTATATTTAAGGGTATGCCCCATGGGGGTGCCTGGGAGGCTCAGTTGGTTAAATGTCCCACTTCAGCTCAGGCCATGATCTTGTAGTCCATCGGTTTGAGCCCTGCATCTGGCTCTGCGCTGACAGCTCAGAGCCTGGAGCCTGCTTCTGCTTCTGGGTCTCCTTCTCTCTTTGCCCCTCCCCTGCTTGTGCTCTCTTTGTCTCTCAAAAATGAATAAATATTAAAAAAAAATTAAGGTTATGCCCAGAACACTGAGTTTTGGACATCTCAAGTTATTTTTTTAGACTAATTTATCAGTATTCCCTAGGAAAAAAAGTGAAAAAGAAAGACCAAAATTATGGAAAAATGCTATTAAAATCGGTGTATATTTGATTTTTTTAGTGTATATTGGACTTCTAAAACAAGGTATTACTGTATTTTTATAAAGTGTTTCTCATAAGCTTCTCTTCCTATCTTGTATATTTCCTCTCTTCTTTTATAGTCATGAGGTCTTGTTTCTTCAAACAATCTTACCAAAATGGCTACACTAATTAGTTAAGAATTGACATAAAATTTTCTCAGACCAATCCTTCAGTCAAGGAACACACACTTGTTTGGAACTAATGTCAGTTAAAACTAATCACACAGAAGAGTTCTACTTTGTTATAGAAGTAAAGATAAAAGTGATATTTTTACATACAATTTTAAAATATTGCCTCAATATCACCCCAGATAGGATCCATTTTTGGCCACCAGGCTCATGCACAGTTGCTCCTGGAAAGCTTTTGAATCAACACCACCACATCACCTCATACATCCATGAATACAGAGGGAATAGGAAGAGACACATATACTTGCTGAGTTCTTGGCATTTCGTCCTTCTGATTTTCAATTGTTGTATTGGTAGAAGGATCTAAGTACATGTCCAAACATACTCATTCATATTAACGGTGAGAAAAATATATCTGCACTATCAATTTTCTTTCCATTGTTTAGTTCCAACCAAATAGAGAAATAGATTCTAATTTCAGAAAAATAAGTTTCTCTAGTGCCATCTTTTGTTCAAATGGCAGAGATATTGAAGCTAATTCCCTAAAAAAATAAAGTCAGAAGCAACAACAGAAAGGAAGAAATACTATTTTTGTTGGTTTCAAATGAAAGAGCTCAGAATGTTTACTTATGCTGGATAAACTATACCCAAATGTTACCTTCACTAATTAGAAGCTTAAGTCTGTATATAAAGATCTCCCCAACTGCAAATTTATCCCAGGAGCTGAAGCAGAGAGATTTTAAAAATCTACTTATTTTTTTAAATGTTCTTACCAGATGCTTTATACCTCTGTTTGGTGCCTGGTGCCTGGAAACTCCATATGCAGGCAGGTTAGCGGTGCTCACATACGCTACTCCACACAGGTTAGCAGCACAATCCATGCTCTGATTAACGGGAAGGCAAAACATTTGCAATGTATAATCTGACACACTGATGCTCACAACACTGACTACTGTGCATTGAGAACTCAGCCTTAATAAAGTCAACTGCCCCTCTCTTATTAGTTTCCTCCTCAGTGAAACCATTCTCTCTATACTGAAATAAGAATCTAATCCATACCAGTGATGACCGAATTTGAACATTATGTGAGATTGGCTCTGTCCTCTGCCTAGACAGCTCTTTAACCTGGCAGATACAAATTCTTATCTTGTGGTCGTGGAGGAAACGAGGAGGGCCAGCGGGGCTGTGACATGGTCAGCAACCTGGTCTGGGGAAGCACGAAGAAGGAGTCAGTCTCCAACTGTCCAGGACAAATTTCCCCAGATAAGGACGACGGACTGATGAATGGGGTCACCAGCTAACCTCATTACTGCTGTCCTGGGAATCACGGTGAGCCACAAGACTCAGAATATCCAGTTGTATTTAAATGCAAGTGGAGAAATCCATCAGATGAAATCAACTATAGCTCAGATTGGAACAGATTTGAAGTAGGGAGTGGACCATGCCATAAGGAGACCCACATTTTACCTGAATCAATTAAATTTTTGAATTCCTTTCATTGTGGTATGGAGAGATTAGGGAGGGTCATTAGTTGTTATCATATCTGTTGTTTTGATTTTTGGAAACACAATAATAATATATACCTGGATCATATAATCTAAACTGCTTCCGAAGGCACCCTCCTACAATTTTTTTCAACCCTCCTGGAATTACTTGACATTATGCCATTAAGTTATAATGAGAAGTGTTGTACAATCTTAAAATAAGTATATTCAAGGGGTGTTCTTGAAGATATTTAGCATATCACGAGGAGTTTCCCATATAGATACCTCTCATATCTTAATGTGCAAAAAATCATCTGGAGATACTGTAGAAGTATGAATTCTGATTTAGTAAGTCTGAGTGGGATCTATGATTCTACATTTATAGCAAATTCCCAGTGATGACAATGTTGCTGGTCTTTGGACCATACTTCGTATCAATGTCCTGTGTAGAAATTTACCCTCAGAAAAGCTGTTGGTTGCTGGAAAATTTTTTTTCATTATATAGCACTGTGAATTGCACTGGCTTGGGTGCAATTGGGAAGTTACCAATGTTTGATCATTTTTTTAACACACATGGGACAATTTCTTGTAACAGTAGATATGGTACAGCAATGGTATATTATAATCCTATTCTTCTCTTTGAGTTGAGAGCGAAGAAGCTTGTAACCAAAACTGTGGCCCATACCCATAACCAAGTATACAGAACCATTTACGTGGAACATATATATATGTTAGGCACTAACTTCTGCCCTTTATTATGAGTAATATTTAAGTTACAAGAAACAGAAACCTAAATTGACTACATAGGGAAAAAAAATACAGACTTAACATAATTAGGAATTCCAGGTTTGGAACTTTTCCCATGGTGTGGATAGATACATGAAGTCATATTCTGACATGAGGCCTCAGCGTGTCCATTCTCTCTCCCAGTTTTGTTTGCCCCTATGATGATTTCATTCTTAGGCAGATTCTCTCTCCACTTAGATAACTCCTTGTAGCTCCAAGATTACAGGCTATCTACTTAGCAACTCCAACACAAAAAGAATTTCTCCATCCAGGAACTGAATTTCATTAGATTTGCTTTGGCCCAAGGAATGGAAAGTCCTCGTTAGCTATCCCAAGCTCTCATGCTCCTTCTGGATCTGGGTCAACTCTGCCAAGCCCACACTGGTGGCGAGTTGGTTAGGGATTATTCTCCAAGAGAAAATGGGGTGACTATTAAAAGAAAAAGGAAGAACACTGAGAATCCTTCCTTATGATGCCTTCCCTCTTGAGAAGATGATCTGTCCCAACCCCACTGTTGTCGGCATTGGCTTGTGACTTGCTGTGGTAAACTACCTGTAAGCAGTAGGAACACGTGTCATCTCTGAGTGGAAGCTTTAACAACGTGGGCGTGGGGCGCCTGGGTGGCTTGGTCGGTTAAGCGTCCGACTTCAGCTCAGGTCATGATCTCATGGTCCATGAGTTCGAGCCCTGCGGCGGGCTCTGTGCTGACCGCTCAGAGCCTGGAGCCTGTTTCAGATTCTGTGTCTCCCTTTCTCTCTGCCCCTCCCCTGTTCATGCTCTGTCTCTTTCTGTCTCAAAAATAAATAAAAACGTTAAAAAAAAAAAAAAAGAACGTGGGCGTGCTCTGCCGAGCTCTCTCATCCCACTGTTTCAGATAAGTGTTCCAGGTAAGGGCAGCTCTATCAGTTTGGGTCTTGGAGCGAAGATGGCAGAGGGCATACATAAGAGCATGTAACGTGAGCAAAAAATAAGACTTCGTTGTTCTAAGCCACTGAATACCAGGTTGAACACCAAATAATTCTTAGCCTAAACTGGCTGATAAAATAGGCAAAAACAACAGATGTTCACAATAACTGCTCATCTCATTCCTATTTGCATGTCGATTCTTCTATTCAAATATGAATTTTAAAAATACCCACACCAAACTTAATGCACATATTAAATATTCATCTAAAATCCACTCAATTCCTCCCCAAGGAAAGAGATCATAAAATCTTGTCCTCTAGACAAGTATCTGCCTCCAGATCCAAGGTCAGGATTTTTGAGTGACACGAATGTCTCTAGGTCAAATCCAGATTAACTTCTACTGGTGGAGCAACCCATAGTTAAATGACATATTTAAACATACTTCGGTGATATATTTAACCATCCCCAATACACACAGTATGCAGCGGTGGAGGTGTAAAAGAATAATCATAAAATGGAACAAATCCCTCCTCTTCTTTTGAAAAGACGCCAAAATAGCAGAGTTGGTAATGGGTCCACAGAAAGTAAGAACTGGATTGCTCCCAGCAGAATGAGCTTCTTGGTTCACCAACCTGTCTTCCAGTTCTTTCTGTGAGGATCTTCTTTATTTACTTCTATTGGCATAGCTCAGACGGCCTGAATAGGATTCTCCACGGGGGCTGTCCTACTTTAGCTGGTATTGAGTTCATCTGCCTCCAGCAGAAGCCTCAGGGAAGGAGCCAAGAGTGACCTGTCCTTTGCCCTCAGACTTCATTTTAGCCTTGGCTTCTTATGATGAAGACCTTGACCAGGAGGTGCTTGGGTAGGCCTGCCGCGTCTATCTTCCCTGAGGCCCTATCTTACCCTCTACTCGATTTCTTATCTTACTTTTTGGACACTGACCTAGTTCAGCCCATCAAGCCTAGCTTTGTATCTGCGAAGACTCCAATCTCTTAGCTATCACAAATTTCCAGTCATAGGCCAGAAAAGGGCTCATTAATAGACAAAATAAAACAAAATATGTTTTTACTTTTTTTTTTGCTCTTACATTATCAAGTTGTAACTAAAGTAAAGGTTGTCTCTTTTCATGGAATCTTTGAAAATTAGTCAGCACATGCCAAACTCTGTTATTTTTCTACCACGTAACGAATCTCCAGCCTAGGAAGTATGTGGACTGATTGCCAAGGCACAAGACATGGAATTTAAACAACCACTTTGCTATGTCACAGGATTTCCAGCTTTCCAGACCAGTAGAGAGTTCTCATTGTGCCTCATGTTACTTCAGCTCAGCTGGTGACACAGTCAAGATTCTGCGATTTGCAACACCGAGGAATATTTTAAACATCAGGTTAGGATTCTTCAGTAGAAAACCCTCTCTGGCTGTTTGAAGGGGACAAAAGTTTAAAAAGATCTAGATTATCTCACAGAACTGAAGAAAAAGTCAAGCAATCGAACTTTGGACAGGATGAGATCCAGGAAGCTCCAGGTATATGAACAGCAAAAACTAACGATTTTTATTTTGTGAGGGGGATTAATTTCATAGAAATATCCGTCACACCCCTGACGTCCTCATTTCCATTTTATCCTGCTTTATTCTGTGGATCTTTTTAAGCTACCAAAAACCCTTTGGGAGCGAGATCTAGAATTAAAAACAAGGGCGCCTGGGTGGCGCAGTCGGTTAAGCGTCCGACGTCAGCCAGGTCACGATCTCGCGGTCCGTGAGTTCGAGCCCCGCGTCGGGCTCTGGGCTGACGGCTCAGAGCCTGGAGCCTGTTTCCGATTCTGTGTCTCCCTCTCTCTCTGCCCCTCCCCCGTTCATGCTCTGTCTCTCTCTGTCCCAAAAATAAATAAACGTTGAAAAAAAAAATTAAAAAAAAAATAGAATTAAAAACAAATAATACCTAACACATGCATCTGGTGAAGCAGTTCCATTCTTACCTGAGATGAGAGTAGCTCATAGTCTCTTGCTGGAATGCAGAAATGTTGCAGGATTTTTTACCTCAATACCTGGGATCCATTGTCTTGCAGCTTTGAAGAATGAAGAGGTGGACACAATAAATGAGCAGCAAGCAGAAGTTTATTACAGTTTGAGATTAGAAAGTAAGAATAATACGCAAGCTCTCTTTGCAGAGAGGAGACACTTGAAAGTGAATGCCCGTGACTACAGGCAAAGGTCTTTGTTTTACACGGTTCTGGTCAGCCCTCCCTTCCCTTCCCCCTCGTTTCTTCTTGGGTTCTACCCTTCTGAGCTTGATAGCTCTAGGTGCTGAGTCGCCCATTCTTGATTGGCTCATTTCTATTGTATGAGGGGTGGTCTACGGCCATATCACTCCCTATGCTATGGGTCATACGTTTTATGGTCTACTGCTTACGTCAAATTCCTGAGGGGGAGGAGGCGGTGTCTGTTACATTCTAAAAAGGAACCTTACCCCAGAGGGAGTTTGCATTGTTCCAAAATATGTTGTTTTTCCCCACCCCGGGGACCTCGGGTCCTAACCTTTCCCTCTCTGCTTTTTAAAACAGGCCTATCTTTTCCTATCATAAAAGGACACGGTGGGCGCATCCTCTCAAATTCAGCCAGTCTCAATGCTCTCCTCCTTCTCCCACTATCACCCTTTTCTCCCCCGAAACCTGCCTTCCACCCGCTTCTCATCCTCCATCTTCCAACCTGGTTTAATGGCACCAGCAATCCTCCCAGTCACCTTCGGTAGAGGCTGTGAAAAGATTTCAATTCCTCCCCCACATCAATACCTACGCTTCCTCCACCCCTCAGAATTCATCCCATGTGGATTCTATCTCCAAACTGCCTCCGAGGACTCATCTCCCCTTTTCTGATCCTACGGCTATTCTCCTAGTCCGGGGAATCTGCTCTTACTCCTTAGGGTGCTTTCCTCTTCATTTTTGGAATTTTCCATGATCCCTTAAACAACACATACTAGTTAAGTAGCTGAGTAAATAAATATACATCTGAGTCTGTAAACCCCCTAAGAGCAGTAATTATATCTTTCTTGCTTTTGGTTCGGCCTATAATACCTAACACAATACCTGACATGCAGCAGGCCGGCAATAAATATTTGAGAACATTTGAGAATGAATGAATATGAAAATGAATTACTTTTACAGGTTTTCACAGCATCTACAAAATCACATTGGGTCTACCCGTAGCATCTCTTCAGTCTCATTATGAATTTAGATGGCAGAAAGGAAGTTTTCAGAGACTCTTAAAAAAATGGAAGGGTTTTTTTGTTTTGTTTTGTTTTTTTAGATTAACAAAGTAACATTTTTGTGCACACATTTAGGACAGAAAGATAGACTGAGAGTTTGCCCCAACGGGGGAAAAAAAAAAAAGATTGGAAGTCTCATTTGTTGCCATTCACCTGTGTTTTACAGAGCTTTTCCCTGGACCACAAGGAGGCTTTCTGCAAGGGGTGTTATGCAGTAAGACGGATACAGCCAGAGGTGAGAACATAATGTAGGCACCGAGGGAGAGCAGTGGTGACAGTCACTTCCTACCCTGGGCTTTACTTCTAGGTGGGGTTTCTATTCCACATACTCCTGGAAATTAGTAGTCCAACAAATCCATCATAAAGGTGTAGGGGAAATGTAGGAACAGTCAGTACTAAGTATATTCAATCGATATCCTTTAGGCTGAATCTCCTCTGAGTTAATTAAATTCAAATAAGTATCTTTCCATTCCCTGGGACTTGGAAGGAGGAGTCCAACGCACTTGAGAAGTCACAAAACAGCCATTAGATGTTAATAACTAAGAACTGTTCCAACCTCTGCTGGTTTCAAATGAGAGGACCAGAGGCATAAAGCTCCATAGGGCATTACTAACTTCCTGAGGCACTCAGCTGCTGAAAATGAATTCCTCAAATAATAGTTTCCTTTCCCAAAATTTAGCTGGATCAGATATTTTTAGTTTAAAGGTCTTAATGAGACTTTGCAGGAACATGCACAGCAAGGGGGATTCCTGCACGATAAATCACTGGAGGTACGCCACATTACTGCTAGCAATTTGAATAAATAACTGTTGATTTGTAGCACATGTTTTTTCACTTAGCTGCTGCCCACAAAAGCACACATTAGGCAGTAATGTCCATGAGACTCAGAACCATTTCTATCTTGTCCGCTGCTATCTAAATAGCACCTATCAGTGCCCGGCAGAGAGTAGATGCTCAACAAAGTGGTTTTTGTTTTTTGTTTGTTTAATTTAAATCCAAGTTAGCTAACATATAGGGTACTAATGGTTTCAGGAATAGAATTTAGTGATTCATCACTTACATAGAACACTCAGTGCCTTCCCTAATGCCCATCACCCATTTAGCCCATCCCCCCATACCCTTCCAGCAACCCTTAATTTGTTCTCTGTATTTAAGACTCTCTTGTGGTTTGCGTCTCTGTTTTTGTCTTATTTTTCCTTCCCTTCCCCTATGTCCATCTGTTGTGTTTCTTAAATTCCACACGAGTGAAATCATATGACATTTATCTTTTCTGACTGACTTATTTTGCCTAGCATAATACATTCTACTTCCATTCACATAGTTGCAAATGCAAGATTTTGTTCTTTTTGACTGCCGAGTAATACTCCATTGTATATATATATACCACATCTTCTTTATCCATTCATCCATCAGTGGACATTTGGGCTCTTTCCATACTTTGGCTATTGTTGATAGTGCTGCTGTAAACATTGGGGTGCATGTGCCCCTTCAAAACAGCATTTTTGTATCCTTTGGATAAATACCTAGTAGTGCAATTGCTGGGTCATAGGATAGTTCTATTTTTAATTTTCTGAGGAACCTCCATACTGTTTTCCAGAATGACTTGTACCAGTTTCAACAAGAATTTTTGAGAATACAAACGAAAGCCCTATCTAAATAAAGCGCAGTCTTCTCTAGTCAATTCTATCAAAGGGCAGGCAATAAATAGTTTTGATCTTCAGACACAAGAATAGAGGAAAATATTTTGAAGTAAAAAATGGTTTTGCTTGGTAAATTCTTTGATGAGGCTAGAAAGAATAGACTAGAAGCTTGGAGAATGGCATGGTCCTGAGAGTTTTATGCATAACATATTGCTCCTTGAAGACAGATTGCTTTCCATATATAAGGTGTTTCCACATATATTTCTCAATTTTTATTTGTATTACATTGAGCTGTCTATTCTCAGCTCCCAGCCCCATGCCTGTAAGTTTAAACTTAATACATTTACATTGAATGAATATTTATTTTGGTTAAATTAAAAGGATACTCCTATTCCATTGGGTGTATGTTGAAAATGGGCTTCTAACTGTACAGATGTATTCCTTCTGAGTCACCTTGTCCTTATCTTTAGTTCTGTTCATGGCCAGAGGTTTTCTTGAAAAGAAGACTGGATGAACATAATGGCAAAATCAACAGATACGATGTTTGGCAGTTTCCCCATCTCTAAAATGATACTTATAATAGCACCTAAATTACCATAAGGTAATTTTATGGGCTAAATGATTTCATAAAGGTAAAATAAATAGAACATCTCCCCCTCCCCTGGCACTTACGCTTTTAACAGATGGTCTGTGTTATTACATTTGTTGTTGTTGCTCTTATGTGTCACAGCCTCAGTTTCTCAGACCTCTGAAGATGGCAGGTGGCTAAAAAGAAGTCAATATACAATAAAAAAAATTACTGTAGAAAATGAAACAGAATACCTGGTCTGTTTGTTTGTTGTTTTTTCTTTTGTTTTTGTCCTATAATTCACGGATATTTTTTCACAGAATTTCTGGAGACCATGTTCCTTACCAAGCAAGAAATAGACTCTTACATGGAACACTGAAATTTCTAATTGCAGAAATGCCACGGCAGGTTGCTTATGGCAGACGTTAAGATCCTACGGTGCATTATGTCCCCTACAAATCCATGAAGGGGAACATATCCACAGCCAGTTCAGCTCTCTGCTTTGCTGCTATGGCTTCCCTTCTCTCATTCTTTCCTTCTGCTCTCCATCTTCTCAACCTTCTAGTCTTAGTACTATCCCATGGTCAAACTCTTTCTTCTTTGATGAGGTATGACTGTGAGGGTGGTGCAGGTTCCCTCTGTGGTCAAATGTCCACAGTATTCATTTTGTGACACTTGATATATTCTCTGGGTAATTCACTGGCAATGCACACAAGAAGTGAGTTCTGCATAGTGCAATGGTTCTCAAAATGGCATCACGGGATCTGTTAGAGGTCTAGGAATTCTCTGTAAGACTCTTTTATTATGTTTTGCTTTTGATAAAAATATTTAGAAAATTAATATAAGCATCTTCTGAATCATGTGCATGACTACCTTATGCTTGTGTATTGCTGTAAAATTTTAGTACCCACAATAGATATTGTTGTATATTATCACTGTATTACCAAGTAATCACCTAAAATATCAAAATTAATTTATAATGTTATATTTCTCCAAGTGTTATCAGCAGAACTCTAGATGTTATATTGGGATGCTGCAAATTCTTAAGTTTGTGGAGAAACAAAAGATAAAATCGTAAGACTGAAGGGAACCAGAGTCAATGAAAAATAAAAAGTAAAGTGAATACATGTTTTCCAAAGAAGGCAGAAAACAGGTACAGAGAACTCTCAGGGTGAAATTTATGAGAAGTCTTCATTTTTTTTAACAGATTTTTTAAAAAGTTTATTTATTTATTTTGAGGGTGGGAGGGGCAGAGGGAGAGGGAGAGAGAGAATCCCAAGCATGCACTATGCTGTCAGCACAGAGCCTGACACAGGCTTGATCTCACGAACCCTGATATCATGACTTGAGCTGAAATCAAGAGTTGGATACTCAGCCGACTAAGTCAGCAAGGTGCCTCAGACAAGTCTTCATCTTTATCAACAAATACAGACTGAGTGCTAATTATGTTCTAGACTTTGTTAAGTTTTCTTAATATAAAGACAAATAAAGCTTGGGCACTGCCCTGAAACGTTTGACAATTGAAAGTTAGATAGTCACTTACCAGTTGGGCCTATACTGTAAGTGGTGGAATGAATACATTTTTAAAAGTGCAATGGGACAAAAGGAAGGTAATACAAACTTCTGCTTAAAAACCAGTTGGAAAAAGCTTTGGATAGAAGATGGCGTTTTTGAGTTGGCTCTTGAAGGCTATATGGACATTTACAAAGCATGGAAGGTGGTGGGGTGGGATGAGAAGGAAGAGGACATTCTAGCAAAGAGAAGAGCAGAGAAACAGAGAGAAGAAAGGACCTGTATCTTTAGGAACTAATAGACTTTAGCACGGCCAGAGTTTCAGTTTGATGAACAAAGGGCATGGACTACAATGGAAAATGTATTGGTATTAGATTTTGAAAGATCTCCTATGCCCTGTTAAGCAGTTTGATCTTTACCTTATTGGCAGTAGAAAGCAGACAGAAGTTTTAAAGTAGTCTGGGACAGGATAAATATTTCTCTAGGAAATAGTAGTCCATCAATAGTGTGGAACATGAATGAAAAGGGAGAAGAAAGTAGTTGGTTAGAAGGTTGTGGCAATAATCCAAACACAGGCAAAACCAATGAGATTTTTCGATTCAGATCTAGTGACAGAGTTGGAACACACAGTAATGAAAGAGTAACTGTCTGTGAGGAAAAAACCCCCAAAAATGATGCTGTAGATTCTAAGCATAGTGTAGGTAGACATTGGGTGGGAGGGTGGCAAAGACATAAGAGATTTGACAAAGAAAACTGCTTTTTGAGCCGCTGGTAGGATGAATAGGAAATGATGAGGTTTATTTTGGAAATGTCGAGTCTGAATTGCTTTGATTCATTGTGAAAGATTTTACCTTCCCTTCCAGTTATGGTCCTCTCCTCAAATCTCTCGTGTCAACTTTAAGAATAAAACTGCCACAGTTATTTTACCAGAAAAATGGGTTTGTTCAAAACTAGCGGGTAATTGCAACTCCACACACGTAAGTTGAAGCAAAACCACAGGCAAGTCTAGAGAAGAAAGGAGAGGAACACTCTTTTACAGATGAAGGTTAGAGAGGGGTAGGGGGCGGGGACGGCTGTTATACACAAAAAGTCCATTGGAGTAAACCGGGAGTTCAAAGTGTACTAGCAAAGTAAATAAAAAAAAAAAAAAAAGTGTAATGGCTTCTCATTGGCTGAGTTATGGCAGTCTCTCATTGGCTGGACTATTAACAGGGGAGGAGAAAACCTTTCTTCCCCCTGCTTCAGTTAGGTAAAGTGTAGGCTCCTTTCTATTCATTCTGCCCAGGGCTGCAAGGAGTAGCAGTGCATGAAGGCGCTCCCTTTTGGCCTCCCGTCTCCGTTTAAAATAAGGTTTCCTTTATTCAGTTTCACACTCTTCAATTCATTTAGTTTCAAGTCCCACGAATCCCCAGATAAAGGCTTTCTCAAAGACCAGTAAAATATTCCAATCACTAAAACCAGTATTCTCTTTTCAGGTGTCAACCCACTTGCTCTTTTGTAAAAGTTGATATCTTCAAGTATAGATCTATAGCTAAGGTGGCCATCTAAATTATTGTCCAAACAGGGACATTTCTGAAAGTATAAGGGGCAGCATTAACAATTATGTTGGGCCTTAATTATGTTGGGATGGTCCTGGACAAACCAGAATGCTTGGTCTCCAGAGAGTTAGGAATGTGCCAGGTCTGGAAATTATCCCCCCAAAAAGGCAAGTATATACTGAGAAACAGTAGGGCACTCAAAGTTTATCTTGAATAAGAGTAGAATAAAGAGCCTCATACTTCCAGGACAGCAAACTTTTCCCACTCTCCATCAGCACTGGGCATGCTCTGGGGTGGGGGTGGGGAGCAGGCTTCCCTGGAAAGGTCAGAAAAACAGTTGGGGTTTGGGGGCAACATGATGGTTTCTAGGCATCCAGAACAAAGCTAGTTAGAGGATGAAACTTAAAATACAAAAGAAAAATAACCTAATTCCCAATTTTGCCACCACAAAAAGATCAGTCATGTGGAAGAAAAGAAGACTGGTCATATGAAGACAAATAACGTGTCCTGCATTCATAAGTTGCTGAAGTGGTCATACATGTCAGAGTTCTAAAGGGCTAGGAAAGAGATTCTGGACTCTGGTGATTAACACTTTTAAAAAAAGAATAATGCAACAAATGAGATAAAGCAAACACAAGGATATTTTAATGTTGAATATCTCTTAAATTTTGAGACCAAGTGGTGGGTTTGGTTCAGTGCTAGACTGAACTCATGAATATTTTTCTTTCTTATTTTTATAACATCTCCCTTGTAGGAAGGATAAATATCTGCCTTAAACATTATTTCTAATCAAAATACTGTATCTTTTAGCTTTCAAAAAGAAGTGTGCATATAGAACATAAGGATTCAAAACATCATGTTGGGTTTGTACCATAATGTGCTTACCCTAATTTTTTACTTTTTCCTAAAATTTAACCATTGTGATGTTTTCTATGACTTTCCAGTTTTCAGTTTTTAAGGATCAGACTTATGAAGAGAATATTGATGTTTTAAAGCATTTCTAAAGCTACAGGCCATTTGAAGAAGGTTTCGTATTGGGCTGAAGAACCAGTTCATTATCATTTTAAAAAAGCAATGTAAACTTTAGATTTTGAAAAGTGCATTTGGCTAAAATAATGATAATGCTGTTGCTTTCATGCTGTTGATTTGTGATAGAAAAATGTTTTCTTAAGAGGTAACAGTGGCTCATATGTAATTGTTTTTCTACAACTGAAGAGCCAAAAATTTTTTTCTTCTTTTTTAGCAATAGATAGAATGTTAAAGTCTAAGTCATTTCTTGAAATAATCTCAGTCACATCACAAACACCTACTTGTGACTTATAATTCTGTATGGATATCATTTAACCTTTAAAAAGTGCCATTCATATTTTCTGCACCACTCTTTCTATTCAATGAAGGAAATAAGAAAATTAGGCATATCAGGTGAGGTCCTACCGCAGAATGAGATAACAGAAGAAACTCTCAATTCTGTACTTCTGTTCATTTGAATTTGACAGTGACCAGAGAGGAGAAAAATGCAGAGCTCCGTTAAGAATCAAGCTTAAATATGTGTTATGAATCTCCAAGGCTGGTTGTTTTATAATCTTAATTATTGAAACAGAGCATATGAAATGCCTAAGCTCTTAATTAGAGTAAGTGATATGGTACCTTGGGCATCAGGAATAAAAATCTGCTGATTGCGATAAAAACAACAACAAAAAAATAGATAATAGATAAAAAAAAATAGATAAAATCAAAAGAAAACAAAACAAAAAAACATGTCCCCTGTGATTTAGGGACATGCTTGAACAGTTACGATTTTATGTTTTTTGTGTTTGTTTTGTTTTTGTTTTTTGATTTTCCAGTTTTGTTCTAAAATGAAAGGAAGCAAATAATGCTATATGCATGAAAAGGGGGAGGGGCAGTTTCTTGTCCTTTTGCTCAAATGGGGTAAAAAGAATATGCTAGAACTAAATAGGAGTGCCAGTTGAACCAATCAAAATCATCTTTTGGGTAAGTCTAAGAAGGCCATGAAGTATCATTAAGTTGCTGTGAAATCTCACTCATATGAGTGGGCAAAATTCATGAGCACTCAAGAAATTTTACTACATTCCAGGTCTCTGGAATTGTTGATGCCTGTAGAGTAAGAAAAAGTTAACTGCTCTTCATTAATTTTTTTTTAAATTTTTTGTTAATGTTTATTTTTGAGAGAGAGAGAGAGACTGAGTGCAAGCAAGGGAGGGGCAAAGAGAGGGGGAGACACAGAATCTGAAGCAAGTACCAGGCTCTGAGCTGTCAGCACAGAGCCCGATGCCAGGCTCAAATTCACGAACCGTGAGATCATGACCTGAGCCAAAGTCAGACGCCCAACTGACTGAGCCACCCAGGCGCCCCAACTCTTCTTTAATTTTTAAGGAAAGCTAGAATTGGATGAAATAGTGAGAGAAATCATTTCACATTCACTGCAAAAGACGTAATTAACTTAAATACAGATATATGTTTAACTTTATTCTATGTTCTGTCTGCTTGTTTATAGCAAATAATTTAAGGTTTGTTACTATTTTATTTCATTACTTTAGTAAATGATGGTATTTCATAGAAAAAGCTTAACTGAATGCAAGACAAGATAAAGGTTCTCAAATCTAGCTATTCCAGCCAGGGCAATATAGTTGGTAGAACCATATAGCCATAACCCAAAGTTCATACTTGTTGGATAAATTGTAGCTATAAAGTCAGAAGGGAAAAAGATGAGCTTCCGTGAATTGAATTCTGAAAATCCAAATTCAAAATTGATGAGGACAATCAAAGAGGTAAAGAAACCATAATGTAGGAAATAAAACTCTCTCCATTTCTTTATATCTCTCTGTTTTTCCATGGTTTTCTGAAAATTCTGAATTGGTTTCCCACAGAAATAAAATTTTGAAGGTTGGCTGTTAGTCAACAAATATTGTTTGTGCCTCTACTCTGCACAAGTAAAGCGAGTTTTCCTCTAGCTGCTACGTCCACATGTTAGGATCCAGCAGGCACTGTTTCCTCCTCGTCTCCTTTTACCACTGTGGATCTCCAGTCCCAAGATCTCTTTAAAATTTCCCACAGCTATAAGCACAAATGTTTCAAATAAGTGCATGAGTAATTTTCTTCTGATGCCTGAGGTAATTTCTGTACAAGAAAACTCAAAGCATCTCGTGAGTTCAGTTAGTGTCTGAAACTGGTCATGGATCTGATAGCAGTGCCAAGAAAGGGGTCGCCTTACACTCAAGGTAATTGACTCAAGGGATGGTGGTCTCCCCGACCATTGGTTGCTTCAGTCATGGAAACATCAGGACTCTGAATGTGCTGGATGAAAGGTGCTGCATCCTTTGAAGTCCTCCATTCACTGAAAGCACTTAGTACTCCATGACAGACAGAAATCTCCTACATCCTCTGCCCCACAAAGATACGTTCATGTACACCTCAGTTTCATCTGCTTTGGTAATTTTTTATTGGTTTTTTCTATAGCCTCATCCTGTCTGTAAATTTCACATACACTAAGAGAAGAATCAGAACTAGATCCTCGGATCTACGCTTTCTCTTTAGAACGATGATGTTATTTTGAAGCATATTTTTGTTTGCCATAACCTCACTTCCCTTAGGATGCATTAGTTCACAGACCTACCTGTGGACTTCCGCGCAGGTGGAGGGAGGGCCTTGAGACCAGTGTGATTTGGGACCATGATTCTCCACAAGATACTTCAGTGTTTTCTGTGCAGTGGAAAAAACACATGTCTGAGACATGAACCATGTCCCTGGAGAACATTCAATGTACTAGAGAAAACAAGACATATAGCAAATGGTTACAGTACAAACTGAAAGCCACGTCTGCCACACAAGTGACCATGAGAAGAACTGCCACAAATATAAACTAGCAAATGTTGTCATGTCCCCTGGGTGTGGACATGGCAGTTGACTTTAGGTGGGCACAAGGAAAAAAGACTTAGTCTGATCTAGATGCAGGGTTCTGAGGAGGTGGTTTTGAGGCTGAGAGCTTCTGCCCTGTTCTCACTCTCTCCCCTTATTTTCTCTCCCCGACGGAGGATCAGAGAGCGCCAGATTTGTACTGGATTCCATTTTATTAACAAGAGGGAGTACTTTCCCCTCAAGACAAGCTTCAAGTCCTCCCAGCCCTGGGCACTCATGCTGTGGGCTGACTTTTACTTCTGGCCCTTCAGACGTGTAAGAAAGTGGTCTTTGTCCACCGTGTGGAGGAAGGCCCAGCTCTCTTCCCAATTAGTGTTTTTCCCTACATTCACCTGAGCAGGGACCCCTTCACTACTGCTGACTCAGCCCCGCTGTCCACACCCGTGTCTGCTTACCACCCTTGTTGCACAGGGAGTCTGGCAGACATACTCTGCGGTCAGCCAACCACGCCCACTAGGCTGGAAGAATGGCTTTCTATCCGTGGGAGGGAATAGGAAGCTTCACTTATGTAAATGTGTAAGTAATAAAAATAAGAACTTTGGATCAGTTTTGAACGTGTAAGTGAATTTTGAGCCCCACATCTCAAGAAACAAGTCTCCTGATGTTTTGACCCTTTTAAGCTCAGTTGTTTGTCAATCTCACTGTGAGAGGGAATGCATAAAAATCAGAAATGAATAAATAAGAGAATCTTTCAAGGAGACTGTTGCTCACAATGTATTTATTTGCGGAAAAAATATAGCTTTAAAAAAGCAATTCTATACAAAAATTATAACTAGATTCAAAGAATCTATAACTAGATTCAAAACTTCTAGCAGCATATAGAAACAGTTTTTATATTATTTTGATAGAAGGGAATTCAAAGCAGATGAATTAAGCTCTTTACGTTTACAAAAACTGATTCTCTTTTCTTATAACTCAGTGAATTGTACGAAGAATAAGTCTCAGGTAATAAGTGCTTTATAAAATGTGTCTCAGTCTTTGTACACTTCCCCTTGGCTTCTAGTATTGGAGAAGAGCTTCAGATTTTTATAAATACTAATCCTGTTTTAAATTCAGGTTTAACTTCTCCAGATATAAACTACTTTCAATAATTAAAAAAAAAAAATCTGTCCTGTTGGCCTAAGAAAATAATGTCTATATAACCAGGCTTCAAAAACCTCAAAACGCACAAAAATATCCATTTTCATTTAGATAATGAAAATTGCATTTTGATTTCACATCCTCTACATGTACAACCTTAAGGTGAATTACAGAATTAAATATTACAGGCAAAATCACAAACTTTTTAAAAAATGTTTATTTATTTATTTTGAGAGAGCAAGCAGGGAAAGGAGCAGAGAGAGGGGGGGGAGAGCGAATCCCCAGCAGGCTCCATGCTGTTAGCGAGAGTCTGACACGGGGCTCGATCCCGTGAACCATGAGACCATGACCTGAGCTGAAATCAAGAATTGGATGCTTAACCAACTGGGCTACCCAGGCACCCCAAAATTTTTAAAAGACCATATAAAGAATACTTTAACTACTTCAAGATAGAACTTTTTAAAAAAAAGTATAAAAGTAGTAACCATAAAAGAAAGATTAATAATTCTACCACATTAAAATAAAGAACTTCTTTTTTTCCTAAGTTTATTTTTTATTTATTGGGGGGGGGGGAAGCAGAGAGAGAGAGGGGAGAGCGAATCCCCAGCAGGCTCCATGCTGTTAGCGAGAGTCTGACACGGGGCTCGATCCCGTGAACCATGAGACCATGACCTGAGCTGAAATCAAGAATTGGATGCTTAACCAACTGGGCTACCCAGGCACCCCAAAATTTTTAAAAGACCATATAAAGAATACTTTAACTACTTCAAGATAGAACTTTTTAAAAAAAAGTATAAAAGTAGTAACCATAAAAGAAAGATTAATAATTCTACCACATTAAAATAAAGAACTTCTTTTTTTCCTAAGTTTATTTTTTATTTATTGGGGGGGGGGGAAGCAGAGAGAGAGAGGGGAGAGCGAATCCCCAGCAGGCTCCATGCTGTTAGCGAGAGTCTGACACGGGGCTCGATCCCGTGAACCATGAGACCATGACCTGAGCTGAAATCAAGAATTGGATGCTTAACCAACTGGGCTACCCAGGCACCCCAAAATTTTTAAAAGACCATATAAAGAATACTTTAACTACTTCAAGATAGAACTTTTTAAAAAAAAGTATAAAAGTAGTAACCATAAAAGAAAGATTAATAATTCTACCACATTAAAATAAAGAACTTCTTTTTTTCCTAAGTTTATTTTTTATTTATTGGGGGGGGGGGAAGCAGAGAGAGAGAGGGGAGAGCGAATCCCCAGCAGGCTCCATGCTGTTAGCAAGAGTCTGACACGGGGCTCGATCCCGTGAACCATGAGACCATGACCTGAGCTGAAATCAAGAATTGGATGCTTAACCAACTGGGCTACCCAGGCACCCCAAAATTTTTAAAAGACCATATAAAGAATACTTTAACTACTTCAAGATAGAACTTTTTAAAAAAAAGTATAAAAGTAGTAACCATAAAAGAAAGATTAATAATTCTACCACATTAAAATAAAGAACTTCTTTTTTTCCTAAGTTTATTTTTTATTTATTGGGGGGGGGGAAGCAGAGAGAGAGAGGGGAGAGCGAATCCCCAGCAGGCTCCATGCTGTTAGCGAGAGTCTGACACGGGGCTCGATCCCGTGAACCATGAGACCATGACCTGAGCTGAAATCAAGAATTGGATGCTTAACCAACTGGGCTACCCAGGCACCCCAAAATTTTTAAAAGACCATATAAAGAATATTTTAACTACTTCAAGATAGAACTTTTTAAAAAAAAGTATGAAAGTAGTAACCATAAAAGAAAGATTAATAATTCTACCACATTAAAATAAAGAACTTCTTTTTTTCCTAAGTTTATTTTTTATTTATTGGGGGGGGGGGAAGCAGAGAGAGAGAGGGGAGAGCGAATCCCCAGCAGGCTCCATGCTGTTAGCGAGAGTCTGACACGGGGCTCGATCCCGTGAACCATGAGACCATGACCTGAGCTGAAATCAAGAATTGGATGCTTAACCAACTGGGCTACCCAGGCACCCCAAAATTTTTAAAAGACCATATAAAGAATATTTTAACTACTTCAAGATAGAACTTTTTAAAAAAAAGTATGAAAGTAGTAACCATAAAAGAAAGATTAATAATTCTACCACATTAAAATAAAGAACTTCTTTTTTTCCTAAGTTTATTTTTTATTTATTGGGGGGGGGGGAAGCAGAGAGAGAGAGGGGAGAGCGAATCCCAAGCAGGCTCCATGCTGTTAGCGAGAGTCTGACACGGGGCTCGATCCCGTGAACCATGAGACCATGACCTGAGCTTAAATCAAGAATTGGATGCTTAACCAACTGGGCTACCCAGGCACCCCAAAATTTTTAAAAGACCATATAAAGAATACTTTAACTACTTCAAGATAGAACTTTTTTAAAAAAAGTATAAAAGTAGTAACCATAAAAGAAAGATTAATAATTCTACCACATTAAAATAAAGAACTTCTTTTTTCCTAAGTTTATTTTTTATTTATGGGGGCGGGGGGAGCAGAGAGAGAGAGAATCCCAAGCACAATCTCTGTGCTAACAACACAGGGCCCAATGTGAGGCTCAATCTCAGGAATCATGAGTTCCTGACCTGAGCTGAAATCAAGAGTAGGATACTTAAGTGACTGAGCCACCCAGGTGCCCCTAAAGAACTTCTGATCATCAAAAGAAACCATTAAAAAAAATAAGTGGACAAGTCTCAAGTAGAAAGAATGTGTTTGCAAACCAAAGGTTTGCTAGGAAGAGCGTATAAAGAATTCCTACGGATAAATTTTAAAATGACAAATTACATAACAATTGGCAAAAGATATGAATAGGAATTTTCAGTTAAGGAAGCACCACTGATGCATAACATATGAAAACACGCTCCACCTCCGCAGCGATCAGAAGAATGCAAATTGGAACTACAATAAGACAGTATTTCACGTCCGCCCGAGGCCATGCCTTACGAAAGAGTAGAACATGTATCTGATTTAACTTTCTGTGCCTTCGTTTTTCCATTCTGAAGATGAGAATTATCTTCACCCATGTTTGTCACAGTCTGGTCTGTTATTCTACATTCCTTTAAATTCTAATACCTTACCTGTTCCCTTACATGCTTTCTTCTCACCCTTGTATCGGTTTCTAATGGATTTAGCAGGAAGCAGACAGTTCTGTTCAACATGTACAAACTTGTGAAAACATTAAAGGGATGGAATGGAAATGGAAATTTCAGGCCACCAGGTGTCTTTATGCATAAACATAAATAATGCTGCCATAAAACTGACCCCAGCCTACCTTTTAAGTAGGAAAACATTCTCCTTTAATCCAACACGGGTAATTACGGATGATTCATTTGCTACTAATTTGCTAGAAACTCAATTCAGAAAATGCTAACAATACATGTATTAAGCTTTTAGTTAACATGTGACATTCGACAGAAATCTGTTCACTCTGATACTCTTCCCCTAAGGAAGCCTTTAGATGTGTCTCCTAATCAGTATAATGAGCTTTGGGGAATTTATGAAATCTAAAGCTCTGTTCGGCTCTCAAGTTTCAGCTCTGTGTTTTCATTGTGACGGGCTGTTCACCACTATAAAAACAGACTGAAGGGCTATCACGGGTCTCCGTCCCTTGTCCCTCTTCTCCATCCCCACTGCTTCTGGGTCTCACTCAAGTTCTTTCTTTCCCTCTCCCCTTCTTCCTGTCTGTCTCTCTCTTAGCTCTCCCTCACACTCTACTGCTCTCTCATTCCGCAATTTAAAAAACAAATAAATCTAAACCAAATTCGAAATTTCTACCAACTTTCTAAAAAGTCATCCTCCACAACACTAAAAAGCACTATAACATGCTTTAATAGAGTTACAGATTTGACAAAATAAATATAACCCATATTCCTGCCTATAACCCTGGTCATTCATGACGAGATGTACTCACCAGTAATAACAAATGATCCACCTTTCTGTTACCAAAAATCAGCTTCCTCAAGTCTTCTGGTAACTTTTAGGAGCTCTCTAAGCAACTGCTCATAACCTGGTCTGTCAGCAGGAGACCCCAAGCCTCCCGGACACTTTACTTGCACTTCTGCTCCAGCTCCCCAGGAAGCCATCTGGGAAGCTTTACCTCTCATCTGCCCTCCTCCAGAAGGTCACTGACCCTGCAAGATGCTCACTCCAGATGCTGATGAAATCCCAGCCTCGTAGTGACACAGAATCTCCAGACTCCCAGTAGAGATAGGGACAATGGCTTCCTCTCAAAAATCCTCTACTTCGTTATCTGGGCAATGAGGTAGTTCTGCATCTGTGTTCACGTCAACTCTTCATGAAAAAGAGCATTGCCAAGTTCCAGTTCTCTCCAGGGTAACCCAAGGCTCACTCACGGTGCAAGGGGCATGTATGGAACAGAGTCCTTTCCATGAGGCAGGGAAAGAGCCTCCTGTTGTCCTCCTAAATTATGCCCCCTATAGAACATCAAATACTTTCTCCCATGCTGTCTTCCTAATAATCTATTTCCCATGCTATTCATCCTCCTAAAATACATCCCCAACTTCGAATTTAAGATTCTCTCTTCCTCAGCTACCAAAGCTGCTTCTCCCTTCCCCAACCATTCTAGTTAAAAACAATGGCTTTCTGCGTGTCAAAGATATAAGAACAACCCGGAAGAAGACATGGTCCCAGCCCAACCAATCCTGGAGACCTCATTAAATAATTAACTAGATTGACCTTCCAGACCTGGAATTTGAACCTGATGAGCAGACTTTGAACCTGATGAGCAGGAGACACTGATTGCTTCTTTCTCACCCTAAATGCAAGAGAGACCTGCGTTTGCCTAGCTAGGAGGGAAGTTAAATGTGGGCTAGACCTTGTTTTTATCATTTGTCTGAATGTAAATTCAGACTGTAAAACATTTGAAAATTGCACACAAATATAAGAAAAAATATATAAATCACTCTGAAATCTCATCACACTGAAACAACCACTGTTAAGATCTTGGCATCCCTATGTCATGTTCCTCTTTTGAACATATATGCAAATGTAGGCTACATTTGCATAAATGGGATTATATCATACCTTCTGCTTACATCCTAGAAAATTTTAATGTCCTTTTTTTTATCATGCCTCTAGTAAGTGCTCTTATTTATTTTATTCCTCATATTGTTTGCCGAGAGTTGTTTATTGTATTTCTTTCTCTTTCTCTGACTGCAGAATTGCCTTAAGAATGAGGCCACAAGCATCCACATCACCACCACCTGACTAAAACTCAAATACCACAATGCAAATGGTATCTCCTCCTCTCCTTTCCCCGGTGGCACCCCCTCCACGTGTTAACCACCATCGTAATTTGGTGCTGATCACTCCCATGTGTATCACATACATCTTTATCCCTCAACAATATGTAACAGTTTTCTATGTTTTTCACCTTCATACAAATAATCATACTTTATATATTTTTCTGGAACACCTCTTTTTGTCACTCAATTGGATAGGAGTAACTCTATTCATTTTTGCTATTTAATAGCATTCGAGTCTATGAACGTGCCTGTTATTTATCTGTTCTTCTGTTAGGGGACATTATATTGTTTTCGGCTTTTTTGCTGTCCTGAGGTTTGTTGCTATCTTGAGGCGTGAACATTCTTTTCAAGTTGAGAGGCAGGATGGCATAGCAGTTTTGAACATGGGTTCCACTGTCAGGCTACATGAATTTGACCAATGGCAGTCCATTTAATAGCTAAGCAACCCTGGCAAAATTATTTAATCTCTCCATGCCTCAGTTTCCCATTTTAAATGGAGATAACGGGCTCCTGGGTGGCTCAGTCAGTTAAGTGTCCAACTCTTGATTTCAGCTCAGGTCATGATCTCACTGTCATGAGATCAAGCTCTGTGTCAAGTTCTGTGCTGTTAGGATTCTCTCTCTCTCTCCCCGTCTCTCTCTGTCCCTCCCCCACCAAATAAATAAATAAATAAATAAATAAATAAAATGGAGATAAAGTCTACTCCATAAGAATACTGAGAAGAATATTATCTTGAATCATGAGTAATTGTGATTTTTGTAGGCCGAAAAGAGTCAAATATCAGCATTTCCATATAGTGCAAGCAAACAAATAAGTGAGTTAATACACACAACATGTTTAAGAACCGTATGGTAAACACTCAGTAAATGTTAACCATGTTGATAACAATGATGATGAGAATGATGATGTCTCTTTGTGTATACATGTATCAGAGTTTCTCTGACCTATATATCTAGGAATACAACTGCCAAGTCACAGGATCTGTATAAATTCAACCTTTATTTCCAAAATATTTGCCACAGCTTTCCTACCCCAGATATGTTTTAGCTTTCCATTGATTTGGGTCTTCTTTAATATATTTCAATAAAGTTTTATAATAAGTTTGTAATAAACTTGCATGTGTGTACATGTTTAGTATTATTTCAACAAAAAAATTTGTACACTTTACATGTTTAAAAATAAACACCGTCTTTCCTTTCTGGTGAAACAAAAAGAAAATTTGAAAATAAACAAAAGCAGAATTACAATAGAGAATGTCAACTCCAAATAAAGTCCTACAGGTTCTACAGATTCTTCCACTGAGTGGTGGGGCTCAAGCCATCATTAAGACTGAAATTAAGTTTTTCTCCTCTTCTCTCTCCTGTCCCTCCTCTTCTTCCCTCTCTTCCTCTCCCCGCCTCCTGCCCTTCTCCTGCTTCTTTTGCCAATGAAATATTTTAAAATTATACATTCTAGATATTGATTGCTGTTATAGAAGAAGTCAATTGATTTTTTTTTTTTTGCTTTAATATTCTAGATTAAAAGGTGAACATCTTCTGATGTTCTGATGTCAAGGGTAGACAGGACTCTGATTACCTATTCAGGTCCCGTGACTTCTTCATGTTTCTGTAAGATTAGCATGACCTTCCTGAGCCATTCAAATGATCAGACACCATCTTTGCTTGTCACTGATCAGAATAACTCTGTTGAGCTCTCTCCAAGACTGTCACCCAGAGCTCTTAGTGACTGTTTCTTTGGTTTGCCCATAGCTCACAGAGAAATGCTTGCTCTAACTGTACCCAGAGGAGCCCTTGGCTTTATTTGCCCCCAGCTCCCTCCCCTATCTCTCTGTGATCCCAGTAACCACTCCTGGTGATTGGATTAAGCTGCCATCTTCCCTCTCTCTGTTTCTACTCTTTATTTCCCCTCTCTCTTCAGAGGATCGAGAGATTCACTCTGCTGTGTAACATAAACTCCTTCAGTCCCAAGAACAAGGTTCTACCTCAGAATAGATACATACTCTTGAAAGTGGCCAATTAGGGGCGCCTGGGTGGCGCAGTCGGTTAAGCGTCCGACTTCAGCCAGGTCACGATCTCGCGGTCCGTGAGTTCGAGCCCTGCGTCAGGCTCTGGGCGGATGGCTCGGAGCCTGGAGCCTGTTTCCGATTCTGTGTCTCCCTCTCTCTCTGCCCCTCCCCCGTTCATGCTCTGTCTCTCTCTGTCCTAAAAATAAATAAACGTTGAAAAAAAAATTAAAAAAAAAAAAAAGAAAGTGGCCAATTAAATCAAAATTTTATCAGTCATATTAGCTGATATGGCCTAGTAACTTATTAATAATAGGAGAATGCTAAGTTAATGTAAGAGATTACTAGTAAAAAACTGTTATGGATAGTTTCAGGACAGTGCACAGTAAACAATTCAATGCCAAATGATTAAATATTAAAATTAAACTAATTAACTAATATTAAAAGAGAGAGAGCTACAAAGAGACTTTCCAAGGACAGCTCAGTATAGAATGTTTTTCCAGATAGACGTGTATAATACTTTAAAGAAACATAACTATTTAAAATTCCATTCTTCCTGTATTTCTGTATGCCAGTGATTATCCTCTCTTGTTTTTCTATCTCCATTTTCTTTCCCCTCTCTCCTGGACCTTTTCCATCAGCATTTAAATCAAATTTAATATTTACCATCTTTAAAAATAAAAACTAACCTACTCCCTGCAACTGTTGTTTTACCTCTGCTTTTCAAAGCCAAATTTTTCAAAAGCATTAATTAGAGTATTCATCTCCTCTTCTCCACCTCCCATTTGCTACCAACCCATGTCACTATGGCTCACCACAGTCATCCATCCACAGAGACTGCATTTGCCAAGGGCACACGCCATCTTTCGCGTGCCGTCTTTGAGTCCTCCTCTCCCCAAGCCTCTCAGGAGCACTGACTCCGTGCTCCACGGCAGCACGTCGGGCTCCTCTCCCTCCTCCCCAGATCCACCACCTCCTCGATTTCCTCGCCAGCCTTGGCCTCCCTCTCTAGCCCCACAGGGCACATCTCTTTTGTTCCGGGCACATGCCCTGTCAGTTCCTAGAACATTCTAGACTCTCTTTTTCACATGCTGTTCCCTCTTTTTAGAATGTTCTTCCTTAGTTTTTCACATGGAAGTACCTACTCAGTTCAAACACTACTTGCTCAGGAGCGCTCCTTTGACCTCTCACCCTAGTTAGGTCTACCCATTATATATTCTCCTGGCAGCCATAATTTTCCTTCATTAAATATATATATATATATGTATATATATATACATATACATATATATACATATGACACACACACACATAAAATATATAGTAGGATATATGATTATATTACATATTATATATTATATATTTGATTTTATGTTTGCAGTTAAACTCTAAGCTCCATAGAACCGGAAACTATAATTTCTTATTCACTGCCACAGAATTAGCATAGTTGGAATAGCAAAATATTTGTTAACTGAATAGATTAAAAAAAAACTCTAACAGACAACTCATACAGAACAAAAACATGTGTGACAGAAACTAAAATAGATTTTGCCTACTTCCAGAAACAGATCAGTTGGAAGATTTCCTTGGATTGAGAGTACCCTTCGCTATGAGGGGAAATGGATCTCGAGTCTGGATGGTATCCCACTAAAAATGGTTCAATTTGCCTTGTAGGTCATAGTGTTGACTTTTGAAAATATTTCAGTATACTAACGTATCTAAATGGAAAATGTCTTTCTGCAATTGGCTCTATTCTCACATGAGTGCCACCAATCCTGAAGAAAAGGTAAGACTCTTTCCCATTAGAATGATTTGATACTTTGAATGAAAATTTTAAAATGTTTAACTTCAGGGGTGCCTGTGTGGCTCAGTCAGTTAGTTTCAGCTCAGGTCATGATCTAATGGTTTGTGAGTTCGAGCCCCACATTGGGCTCTGTGCTGACAGCGTGGAGCCTGCCTGGGATTCTCTCTCTCCCTCTGTCTCTGCCCATCTCCCACTCTCTCTCTCTCTCAAAATAAATAAATAAGCAAAAAAATTATAAGTTCAAAGCGAAAAGTCAATACAGATTTAGCAGAGTAGTTAAGAAAACCTTTTGTTTAATGCATTTGCTCGTAGGTAGCTTATATTCCTTTTTCACTATGTGATGGGACAACTCCACTCTGCTACCACAGGCTTCTATAATGACTTGAAACTTGCATTCTAGATACTACAGCTTCCTTGGGGAAGAAGCAGCCACCCCAACATATTGGCCATTCTAACTGGGTGCCGAAAAAACCGCTGAGACTATTCTTCATAGAACTATTGATTTCTGGGAAAGGATTCTGAAACTAATAGATGACTTTTTTCAAAAATTTTCATTTTATATGTTTCTAAGAAATAAAAAAAGAATCCTGCATGTAGTCATTAGACAAGGATCATAATCTTCATTGGTAATATGTGATACTTAATAACAGGTGCATATTAGCTCTGGTAAATGGCTTGTAAAACGTTAAACTTAATTCTGTGGATGATATAATAATATGATTTTAAAACAAGTAGGAAATGACAGAAAGATGGGTACAATGGGAACTCAGTATACAATCTTCAAGGAAACATTATAACACGGATTTAAACCACAGATATACAGATATTTTTTACCAGTTTTGTATCCCTATGCCACTAATATAAATGTCAGAGGCTCCATGTCCTAAATTATCGTTACCGCTGTTTTTGTCTCCTTTTTGCCTGAAGAATTTGAAAGCCGCTATTTTTTACTCTGCTTCAAAGCACCTACCTCACGGTGGGTATGCTGAATTAATTGAGGTGAAGGGGGTGCCTATAATAAGTCACGGCTCCTCTGTGCTGTGCACTGAGGGTTTGATTCTCATTTTATAAGGCTTAGAAAAGTGTTGTTGAGCCAACTTCTTACACAATTACCCAGCAGCAGAACACATCTAAAATACTTCAGAGTCTCAGCTCGTTATCTCTGTTGCCCTTCTCTTGTTCTTCCCTTCCTCTGTCTCCCCTTCTTCCTTTCACCCTCTGTCCTTCCCTCCATCTTTATCTACCATCCATCTAATCAATCTAGCAACTGTCTCCCTCTGTGTTTCCTTCTCTCTAATCTCTCCCTAATACATTGTTTCCACTGTTATTGCTCATCTCTGCCAGCACTGTCCCTGCCCAGTAGAACTCTGCTCAGTGCTGCCCATATTCCGTACCTGCACCACCCAATCCAATTGGCCCTAGCCACATTTGAGCTACTGAGCTTTTCCAAACTATGCAGCACTTGAAATGTGGCTTGTGTAACTGAGAAAGTGAATTTTAACTATTTAATTTTTATTAATTTTAGCTTATATTTAGACAGTCACCTACTGCTAGAGGCTAGGATACAAATATGAACAAAATGCAACCGGAACCCTTTGAAACCTCACATTCCAGGGCACTTTGTATTGATATTTTGCCCTGGGTATTTGCAGGTTTGCTGAGTTGCCAAGTATAATGTTCCTCATTGTATATGAGTTTGACAAACTAAAAATATGGCAGAAAGTCAGGATACATACAGTAAATTACATACGCATAAAGTAAGACTCAAGATAGGATAAAAAAAAAAAAAGTACCTGGCTAACAACCACTAAAGGACAAAAGAGAACAGGTAGGTTTTTGATCAAGATATTTGTTTTCCCAGTGTTTAGATGCTCCTCAAAATTTATTGGCAGAGCTCAGTGCTCTAGGCTGGGCTCTTTTACTGTCTAGCTGTGAGACACTGAACAACTCAAAGTGATTCTTCCCCATGAGCCTTGGGTTCCCCACCTTTTGCAAAACAAGTAGGCGGGGGGGGGGGGGGTCAATGATATTAGCAACAACTGCTATAAGATTGTGGAAGTCAGGCTGTTGGAGATTTTTCCCGTAACATATTTAATTTAATGAATATCCTGCTTGTCTTTTAAATATTAATCCGGACATATGAAATACTTAAATCATCCCCATGTCTTAGTCTTTGCTGTATTTTTAATACAGATGTCAAATATAATCTTAGATTCTTAAAAAAGAGGGAGAGACCCATAGAGAGAGAGAAGACTAATCAGAAACTACAATTAATTTTTAATGTTATTCAAATCTCTTTCCACCCCCTCCCACCCGCCCAGAAAGGTAGTCTTCAAGCACAACTACGTGTGTTGAAACAGCATTGGGGGCGCCTGGGTGGCTCAGTCGGTTAAGCCTCCGATTTCAACTCAGGTCATGATCTTGCAGTCTGTGAGTTCAAGCCCCGCGTCGGGCTCTGTGCTGACAGCTCAGAGCCTGGAGCCTGCTTTGGATTCTGTGTCTCCCTCTCTCTCTCTCCCCCTCCCCTGCTCATGCTCTGTCTCTCTCTCTGTCAAAAATAAATAAACATTAAAAAATTAAAAAATATATATAACAATTTCTTTAAAAAAAAAAAGAAACAGCATTGGATTGCTATGCTTTTACTGGTCATAGAAACTCTCTTTATAGCTCCTACTAAAATGAAAGGATGGTCTTTTGAGAATATGCGGTAAGTGTTTTCTAGAACAGAATCTTTGTAAAGAATTTTTTGGTGTACACTACATCTATCTTACTTTCTTATAAATTTTTTCATAAATATTTGGGGAGTTAAGGACTGATGTGGTGGTTAGACTATTGTTTAGAAAACTTTAACTTAGAGGCACCTGGGTAGCTCATCTGGTTAAGCATCTGACTTCCACTCAGGTCATGATCTCATGGTTCATGAGTTTGAGCCCAGAGTCAGGCTCTGTGCTGACAGCTCAAAACCTGGAGCCTGCTTTGGATTCTGTGTCTCCCCTCCCTCCCTCTGCCCCTCCCCAACTTGCACTCTCTCTCTCTCAAAAATAAACAAGCATTAAAAAAAAAAAAGAAAACTTTAATTTCTATTTACTTAAAGCAAGCCTGTGGCTCTTAGAGTTTGGGAGACCACAAATTTTTTTTTCTTATAATTTTGAATAACGATAGTATTTAATTTACCTTTTCCCAGACATTAAATACCTCAAGGAGTTATTATTTATTCTTTTTAAAAAAGTTTATTTGTGTTTGTTTTGAGAGAGGGATAGAGATCAAGCAGGGCAGGGGCAGAGAGGGAAACAGAATCTCCACTGTTAGTGCAGAGCCGGATGTGGGGCTCAAATTCACAAACCATGAGATCATGACCTGAGCTGCAGTCAAGAGTCAGATGCTTAACCAACTGAGCCACCCAGGTGCCTCCAAAAGTTATACCTTATTCTTCACCTACTTTTAGAAAGGACTTATGGTAGGCAATATTCACATTCAGTAATTGTGGTATTTATTTTTACAGGTGGAAGGCCTAACTCGATGGTCCTTGCACAGAGAAGTTGTTGAGCCAGTTCCCTATTATCCACCCTACTATGGATGGAAGCAATCCAGCAGATAACTTAAGTCACTAAATGGACCAAAAAGCATTTTACACTATCCTCTGGAATACACCTTATTATTTACATTTGAATGTAGGCATTGTTGATGTTCAAGCTATTCGATGTAAACGACAAAAACAACCCTGTGTAAGGTTTATCAGGAAGAGCAGAAAGGATGCCTGAATCAGTCTCCTTCTCTCCAGTATTCCAAACTTCCTCAGGATTCACTGCTGAAAACAGAATGCATCACTTAACATACTGATGAGAAACAGGAGCCTGGAGCAGAATTTCCTTATCTCTCTAAGGTTCTGGCTCAGACCTTTCCTGGGACAGATTGGCAATTAAGCGTTCTGGTTTAGACCGTTTCTCTTCCAGTTACTGCTGGAAGAGAAAGGTTTAATTACTCGTGGCAGAGGATCATGCCAGGGAAGATTCTGCATGGACACCACTTTGAAAACCATCTGAAGAATCCTTTATGCCACAGTTAGTTTCCATGTGTTAAATATTTCTGTAACTATGTTTCACAACGCAGAGGCTTATTTTCTTCCTTCCTTAGCCTTGTGTAATAACGTAACAACTGTTGTAAAAATGTCACAAATCCTAGAGAGGGTGATGCTCATGTACTGAAACAACCCCCACACACATAGATACACGATTAACTTTGTTAATGATAGTTTTGGGATTTATTTTGTCTGTAGCAATCAAAATTATAGTAGCAACAATAGTTATATATTTAAATAAGGCAAAAATTAATGGTTTTGTTTTCTTTTGTTTTGGACGAGTGTAGATTTTAGAAGCACCAACAGGTCTCTGCAAGTCTATTAAAAAGGAAACTGTTATTGTGGTAACAAATATACCCACATGTAACTTTCTTAAGATTATTTCATGCCTAGTAAGCAAGGCTTTTTGCATCAAAAGTAGCTTATCAGCGAGTATTCATCTCAAACTTTGTGAAGAAAAGAAAATTCTATTTTCATCCTTCCCTAATATTGATACGGATATTGCAAATATTGAAGATTTGCCAGCAAATCTTCTCCTTGAGCAAATCAATAATCAATGTCTTCTAATAACCTAGAATGGTTGCAACTTACTTTGTGAATTTCACTTAAAAGCTGGTGACAAAATATTAAGGTCTGCGTTTAAGTAATCTATAAATTCATTAGTCAGATTTCCATTTACTCTTTTGCAAGGTGGCTGATCTCAGTGAATTTACAACTGGACTTTGCCTAAGATGATGCTACTTGAACACATTTATTATTAAACAAGTTCCAGAGAAAATGTGCAACACTGCCAGTTGTGTCCCTTAATGTTAATTCCAACTTTGTTTCTAATATCCCTAGTGTCTTTCTCTGTTTATCTTAATTGCATCATTTAATAGTGACATTGCCATTTTTTAATTATTAAAGAAAATAAGGAGAGTTAAATGGCAACTCCCACAAAAGGAAGATTTAATGGCTACTTATTTGTTGCTATTAGAGCAGAACCAGACCTGGAGTATAATGAGTTAAGGTAGTGTATTTTTAAAATAGATTTTTAAAAAGCTACACTGAATGAAGATAGTGCATTATTTACATAGTTAGGCATTTTAAATTAAGTACATCAGACAAGCATGACCAAGGAACTAATGGATCCTTCATTACCAATAGCTACTAATAGTTGCTCTATGTTCATTATGAATTTGGAAGTGATGAACATGAGAGAGATGCATTTTGTGTTTACCAAAAGCACCGGTAGAAGCGAATAATCATACAGTAAAGAGTCTACTTTTGAACAAGGGATACAATGTACATTAATCTGTTGCATTTCACTTTTAAATGTATTATACTGAGATTCAGGCTAGAATGGGGAGGGGGTCAGTGGCTAACTAATTTATAGAATTTTAAATGATTCTCAAAGTCTGTTAGGGCAAATGAAAGACTGCTAGAATACAGTGCATGCAGTATAATACTGGTTTCAATTTTGAATTTGACAACTCATTCTATATGAACAGAGAGGATGAGTAACAGAATAATTAATAGCATTTGAAAAGAACCGAATCAAGGTTGATGACCATCTAATGTGTTTTTGAGCATTTTACTTTTGACCTTGGTAAGATTAAGCTCTAAGACTAAAAATTTGGTCTTGATTCTATACAACTGCTAGCTTGTAAACAAATCTGATTCAGAAAGAAATGTAATCGTAAGAATATTATATTCTAAGGGGTATTGTTTATAACATGTAAAATTCTGTTGTGGGTTTTTTTTCATTGTAAAATATAACAGGAAAATTATATGTAGCGAAGTTTTATGCAATCCTCTGTAAATGTAGTGAAGATAAGGTAGTTAATTACAAGGAAGAGCTAAAATAAATGTATCTTCATTGTAAATATCACATTATAGAATGGTTACACATCTGTCTCCTCTTCTCCTCTGTTTCATTTGTCTTTATATTCCCAGCCTGACTCATTGTTGGCCTTTAATATATCTGTGTTAATTAAATAAAAAATATCACCACATATGGCTGAAAACAAACTGAATGGGAAATCAAGGAGTTGAGGAAACAAAGAATTCTTGTCCAGGGAGATGAGGGCTTCTTTGTGGAAAAAGATGTATTTGGGTTGGGCACTAAAGGGCAAATAGGTAATGACAAGGAAAGACAATATATTATAACATCTGGCTTTCACAACTTTAGCTTTTTAGTTCTAGAAAACTATTTGAATACATTTCCACAGGAATATAAACCTGAAATACTGTTTTCCACTAGATAAATTTATGTTCAGCAAATAAACAGGCATTTGAATTTAAAAAGAATACTCACAGAAATTTGATCAATGGAGATACACTGAGGAGAAAACATTACTGATACATCATCAGAGAAGAAATGGAGAAATATAGTAGCTTTCAACTAAATACAAACTAATTCTGGGGCGCCTGGGTGGCGCAGTCGGTTAAGCGTCCGACTTCAGCCAGGTCACGATCTCACGGTCCATGAGTTCAAGCCCCGCGTCGGGCTCTGGGCTGATGGCTCAGAGCCTGGAGCCTGTTTCTGATTCTGTGTCTCCCTCTCTCTCTGCCCCTCCCCCGTTCATGCTCTGTCTCTCTCTGTCCCAAAAATAAATAAACGTTGAAAAACAAATAAATAAATAAATACAAACTAATTCTTGTTCAAAATTATTTTATGAAGTCAGTTCTTGCCTATCAGTCAGTCAATCCTCTCAAAATTCAGAAGGGAAGGAAGAGAAGAATTGATATTTATATATCGTCTCACCCATTATCTCATTTAATCCTAACAATAATAAAATTATAGGTTATTTTGTACCCATGTGACGGTTCAGAAATGTTGAATGACTTGCCCAGGAAGACACAGATCAGGAATTTAAACCCAGAAATAGGAATTCAGAGTCAAGGCCTTTTTGCCCCAAAATATCATGTTAGAAGAAAGAATACAGCTCAGTAATTATTGAAAATATTTTATTTATATTTTCTGAAAAACTAATTAAAATCTGCTTATCTTTAATAAATAGCTTCAAAGATAAATTAACCATGTGAATTAAATTAGTTCAAACTTGGGAGAAAATGGAAACTTGAGAGAATTTATAAATATTAAGTTTTAAGTGTAATTATAATTCCATTATATTTAAATTTCTATTTAAAATAGAATTCTTTTTATTAACATATTTGTTCACTACATATTTACTGAATGTCCCCAATGCGCCACATACTGTGTTAAAGACTGGATATGTAATTATGAAGGACCCCATATTCGCCCTTGAGAAGTTCATAAATTAAGACTTTCATATTTTCAAAGTTTGCTTAATGGAAAATTCGTTGCTATGGGGATCAGCATGAGGCAAATGTGAGCAGATTTAAGGGCATGGTGTGATTCTGAAGTAAGAAGACATTTCCATAAGCCACACAGGAACATTTATCTCATTTCTTTATAATCACCCTGGGCGCCTAATGATTTATTTTAATTTGTTTCTACTAATAGGCTCTCCCCCAAATCCTTCCCTATTTTCACCTTACTTTCTTTCCCCATTTTTTCATCACTCATTCTCTACCTTTCAAATGCTTTTTTGGGCTCCTGTTTGGTTTTGTGAAACATTTTTCAGTGGCTTCCCAAGGTCAGCCTTGCTGTCCCTTTTAAACACTAATGCATTCTTTTGCAAAGCCTTGCCAGCACTAAGAATTCTTCACAAATATACATAAAGTTTTACTACTAGCAATAAATATAAGATCAACCAGGATTGGGTACTTATACGTGAACAGAAAAGGGTATTTATCACAAACATATTTTAATTAAGAAATATTTTAACTTGATCGAAAAAGTACTGTTCTTTTTTCAAAAATCTGCTAGCGTATGATTAGGTTGTGTGATTTTATAATAATATACATTATTCTTATTAAAAAGAACTCCTATCTGTCACGGCTAATCTTTTTATTGTAATTGCAAAATACAGAAATTGAAAGAAGAAAAGAGAACAAGGGGACCCAATACCCTATACTGGAAAAGAATAATGCCTTCCCAGAACACATTTCTTTTTTGGAGAATGTCTCACTATATTTCCATACATTCTTCTATGACTTTCTCCAAAGAGGTACCCATGTGTTTCATTTACTTCAGCTCACCAAGGTAATGCTATTGATCTTTGGGTCACATGTTTCTAGAGCCTTCCTTCCTTTTGACCACCTACTTGAAAATATATGTAATGTATCCGTTAGAGACCAAGAGGTGAGAAACTATAGTTGTTTAACACAAATCCATCCATATGACTGGAAAAGCACTTAGTATATATTTTCTAGTGAATTTGTGCTTTTTCCATCTACCACAGACAGCTCTATGTTATTATTGCACAAATGTCTGATGTCCTGCATAAAGTATACTTAAAAAATTTGAGAATATATCCCATCTTTTAAAATTTTTCCATTTACCAGGAAACTTTTAATAATGATAAAGTCATAAATACAGATACATAGAAAGCAAATATTTTCTTTTATTTCCTCAGGTATTTAAGACCTTCTTCTGCATTTAAGAAGTAGTCCCTTTCTCTAACCTAACTTACACTAAACCCACATGCACAAACACATAAACACTGAACCACAGAAGCATGCTATGGCCTCTGTCCTAATTTTGTTCTCACTTGACATTTACTTAGAGAGGCATTAGCTGCCTATAATGCAAAGGATCTTCAACTTTTTCCCACTAGTGTTATATTTCACTCCAACAGATGAATCTTTAGATCACCTATCTCCACTTAGCTCTGATTCTATTCAGAAAAGAAAAAAATCTGAATTAGAAAAAGCATGGAGATTCCTTGGGGCGCCTGGGTGGCTCAGTTGGTTAAGCAGCTGACTTTGGCTCAGGTCATGATCTCACAGTTCGTGAGTTCAAGCCCCGTGTCTGGCTCTGCACTGACAGCTCAGAGCCTAAAGTCTGCTTCAGATTCTGTGTCTCCCCCTCTCTCTGCTCCTCCCTCCTTGTGCTCTGTCTTGCTCTCAAAAATAAATAAACACTAAAAAAATAATAAAAAAAGAATGGAGATTCCTTGATAAAGAATAAAATTACCTTTGATGAGATGCAATAAAGAAGTTTGTTTTTTCATAATATCACAAAATAAATATTCATAACAGAAATGTAAGGACAAACCATTATAACATTAATAAAATAAGTAATCACTTCCTAGAAACAAGAAGATTCTCACAGACCCCAAGGAATTCACAGATCATTGCCTTAGGAAAGGTACTGGTAGTGATTTTGTTTCCTATTAATTTGTCATTGTTTATCCCTTTGCCTATCCCTTAGTCTACTCTTCTATCACAACTTTTTCAAACCCTATTTCTAATGAAAATGCACAAAACTAGAAAGTTTGTATTCCAATTACTTACCCAAATTTTAGATATTGAAAAACTAAGAAATTAAGAAAGACTTAAAAGGAGTTAGAAAATAGTCAAAATATCTTTATTTCTTTAGTAACCAAAAGGCAATAGTACTTCCAATCAGTGTGATAATAGCCATAAAAATAGTTGCTTTTAATTTCTATTCAACAGAACCCCTTAATGCTAATTTTCTAGTATTAATCTCCTCCTTCATATAAATTTACTTTCACTGGAGCTTAGGTCCCTCATGCTTTTCAGATAAATGGTAGCTTTAGTTAAGCTCTCTGATTCCTTCTTTTAGGTAAGATTGTAACATTGCTAAATGAGGAGTATGAGAAGGAAGGTCTATATGTAATGAGATAGTGGGAGAAGAAATGGCCAGTGTTGACAATGAAATATCTAGTATGTGAGAGAAATGTTAAAAAGAGGGCAATTTAAACCTAAAAGTAGATACATGAGATCTAGTTGAAAAAACTGAAATTACACTATCTCGTGAGGAGATGGTTGAACTTGAATAGACAGAGCTATGATTTCAAATTCTGTTTTATTTTAATGTTGGAGAAAAGGAAATAAGAATTCTCTATCAATAAATGTTTCTAGATAGAGAATGACTAGAAGCTGTCATTCTATGAGAGTGTATTATTTAATAATCTTTTGCATGTAATAATAAATTAAACTCAAATTGTTGGGGTGCCTGAGTGGCTCAGTTGGTTAAGTGTCCAACTTCAGCACAGGTCATGATCTCGTGGTTCGTGAGTTCAAGCCCCACCTCTGGCTCTGGGCTGACAGCTCGGAGCCTGGAGCCTGCTTCAGATTCTGTGTCTCCCTCTCTCTCTCTGTCCCCTCCCCAGCTCATGCTCTGTCTGTCTCTCAAAAAATAAATAAAACATTGAAAAAAATAAAAAAAAAACCCTCAAATTGTTATTGAGTCACGGGCTCAGAAGACTTGGTCAAGTGGCACAATGAAATTACCAAAGACAGACTTTTTCCATCTCTCCTCTCTCTCTGTCTTCAGTGGTATTACTTCAATTCAAAACTGGCTCTAGCTTTAATCTAAACCTCTCCTTCTGGTCAAAAGATGGAGAACAGCTGCTAACATGAGAGACATGCTTACTTACTTATACTCAGTAGGAAGAAAGATTGTTTCTTCCCAGTATACTTCTTGGAAAAACAATGCAACTTCTTTCCAAGAAATCTGCAGAAAATGTCACAGTTTGCATTTGCCCAAATTGTGTTACAATTCCAGTGGAGGGAGGCAAGGCAGTTTCCACAAAGTACTCATGCTTCATGGTCAAGGGGATACAAATAATTGGGATAGAGTGAAAAAGATGGCAGGTGAAAGGATCCTGAGCAATCCAATGTGGCAAATACCTGCTAGTGGAGGGTTATTCGCCTTTGCAACAGATGATGAGATTCATCCTGGTTTTTACTACTGTCCTGGGAGCTCACTTAGAACAGGCAAAATTCTGTGAGGTTTTTCAGAGAAAGCTGTCTACCTGAAGTTGAGAGAGAATGGTGAGCTTTATCTAATTATGGTCAAGGAATCTTCTATCTTTAAAGCTAAGTTCATGTTCCTTTCCTTCACCGTTCCTTTCTCTCCCCACTCAACCCTCACGCTCAGCGCATATACACCTACAAATAAAAGCACAAACCAGAAGTATAGAAATAATTGACAGGGTTCCTCTGAATCCACCAAATAGCTTTGAAATTTTCTTCTTTTCTTCCCTGTTTGCTGTCTCTGGTTTCTGATCGTGTCTTTATTCCTCTGTATCTGCCACTAGTTTGCAGCATTTTGAAAAACAGTATCTTAGGATTCTTTCAAGGCAGCATTTAAACATTTTAGGGTTGGGGCGCCTGGGTGGCGCAGTCGGTTAAGCGTCCGACTTCAGCCAGGTCACGATCTCGCGGTCCGTAAATTCGAGCCCCGCGTCAGGCTCTGGGCTGATGGCTTGGAGCCTGGAGCCTGTTTCCGATTCTGTGTCTCCCTCTCTCTCTGCCCCTCCCCCGTTCATGCTCTGTCTCTCTCTGTCCCAAAAATAAATAAACGTTGAAAAAAAAAACATTTTAGGGTTGAGAAAATTAATGGGTAAGTGTATGCTTTAGTGTGATATATATTTAATGGGAAAAGTGCTTTGAATTAAAATGAGTTCTAGAAAGATTTTGTTCACTTGCTTAATAAGATTATGTGTTCTATGAGGGACATTTTTATTTATAAAACATAAGAAGTCTGCTCTATGTTAAAATACACAGACACATACATGCACACAAATATACACACATACAATTTTTAAAAGGAATATGACAAACATATAAAAAGTAGGTTGGTAGATTATGGAAAAATGCCTTTGAGCTTTTTTTTATTGTATATTTTACTGTGTTCTATATACAGTTTTCACTATATTCTTATGGTTAGATCATAACCATGCTAAATAGAAACCTTCATAGGGACCTTCATTGATATTACCTTTCCATAGTTCTGTGTTCAATGTACTAGAGGATATTTTTTAATTTTCTGGTACCAAACATCTGAAGCCCCTTCTTTCTCAAGAAATTCCCTGATTATGAGGTTAAAAGAACTAGATACTGTGCCTTTTTGGCATCAAAGGAATTGGTAGAGCACATGAAGTAGGTTCTGCCAATTGCATGGTTCTATCTGTTCTAGACTTTTGACTCTTAAGGTAATGACTCAGAAATAATAAGATAGCTAATATTCATATTCCTGTTATGTTTCAGAATGATGTTTTACTCGTTTCACCTTTACAACAGCTTCATGAGGTTGAGACTTATTTTCCCTGTTTTACAGATACAGAAATAGAAGCCCAAAGATGAAGGCCCAGTTGGTTTAGTATTAATGGCAATCAGCTTTGAAAGTCAACTGACAAGATGGTCATTAAGATTTGAGCATTAGTTCATTTCTGCTGCCAACCATGCTAAAGTAACTGTCTCAGTGAACAACTTTAAAAGTGATAGAATACACAAATAAAATAGTTTCTAGGCATTGCATAATAGGAGCAAAAGAAAGTGATCCCTGAGAGAGGGGGAGGTCCAGGAGGTGAGCCCGTTACCACCCCACCACACATCCCAGTTTTCTATATGGAACAATTTCCTGACTTAAATAACAAGTAGCTAGAGTCCATGCAGGGAATGAGGGTCCCACTAGGTAAGAAGTGGAGATCAGAGTCTGAGACTGCTGAAGAGACTGGTATCCATAAGTCGAAGTACTAAACAGACTCATTATTTAACAAGATGCTCATTCTTCCCTGTCTAGAAATTCAATGAAATGCCAATCAAAACCCCATCAGCTTTTATTTATTTTTTAAATCAGCAAACTGATTCTAAATTTCATATAAAATCAAATGACCTAGGAAACCCAAAATTTCTATTTAAAAAAAAGGAAGAACAACAACAACAACAACAATAAAATTGAAAGATTGAACCTACCTGATTTTAGGACTTCCTAGATGCTACATTAAACAAGAGTTTGGTGTTAGCAAAAGGATCACTGAAATATACCACAGAGTCCAAAGCGGGCTCACACATACAAGCAATTGATTTTTTTACAAAGATACCAAAGTAATGTAGTAAGAATGAATAGGCTGTTTTCAACAAATAGTGGAAAAACAAAACATCCAAATGGGAAACAAAAACACAAAATCAAACCCTGACACTGTCACACCAACACAAATATCATTTCAAAATGGATCATAGACCTAAATGTAAATCCCAAGCAACAAAGTTTTAAAAAGGAAACATAGGAAAAAAAAATGTCATTTACCTTGACATAGTCAATGATTTCCTAGAGAGTACACAAAAAGCACTAAACATTTTTTGAAATGATAAAACGGACTTCACTCTTTAAAAATCACCATAAAGAGAATGAAAATTCTAGCCAGACTGGGAGAGGTATCTGCAATCATGTATCTGACACAGTGCTAGTGTCCAGAACACAAAGAAAACTCTTAAAATACAATCATCCAACAAAGCAACCCAAATAAAAGAGAGTCAAGAGACTCAAACTGACATACCAACAAAAATGGACAAAGGCCAATAAACATGAGGCACATGGAACAAACGTGTGAAAATATTTTCAATATCATTAGTTATCAGTGAAATACAAACTAAAACCCTAATAGTATGCTACTTAACCCTCGCTGAGATGGATACAATTAAAAAGAGTGATGGTGTGAAATATTGGTGAAAACCAGACCTGGAACATTGCCAGCATAACTGACATGATACAATGCCCTCTGAGAACTCTTCATCAGCTTCATGTAAAGCATACACTTACAATATGGTGCTGTAGCTCCACTTTTATACACTTGCCCAAGAGAAATGAAAGCATGTCTATGCAAAGGCCTTTACAAGAATGTGGATAGCAGCATCATTCATAATAGTTCAAAGGTAGAACCAACCCAAATGTCCGTCAACAGAAGAATATATAAGCTAATTGTGATATTGATTTATTTTATTTTTTAGATGAGATTAACTAGTAGTAGTAGTATTACTATTACTATAACTATTTATTCTTTTTTCAATATATGAAGTTTATTGTCATATTGGTTTCCATACAACACCCAGTGCTCATCCCAAAAGGTGCCCTCCTCAGTACCCATCACCCACCCTCCCCACCCTCCCACCCCCCATCAACCCTCAGTTTGTTCTCAGTTTTTAAGAGTCTCTTATGCTTTGGCTCTCTCCCACTCTAACCTCTTTTTTTCTTTATTTCCTTCCCCTCCCCCATGGGTTTCTGTTAAGTTTCTCAGGGTCCACATAAGAGTGA